>NC_060149.1:590007726-590741233 GCF_021461385.2 Schistocerca piceifrons
ATTGACGGTTTGCTGATATATGACTAACACGGGATACAGAAAGCGTATAAAGAAGGGCAACTCGATTGTTGACAGGTTAGTTTGTCTCAGGAGAGAGCGTCACGGAACTGCTGAAAACCTGAACTGGTAGACGCTTGGAGAGAGACACGAGCTTTTTAACGTTCCCGCAGCCAGTGATGTGTGTTGCCCTCGTCATCATTTCATCAGCGACGTCAAGTGGCGTCAGATAAAAAGACTTGGGCCAGGCGGTCATACACCCTAGAAGGGACCTCACCGTCTTCCTTGTATTCAAGTCACTATTCAATCAGGGATCTAGAGAATGGCTGGCCGCTGTGGCCGTGCTGTTCTTGATGCTTCTGTCCGGAATCGCGCTGCTGCTACGGTCGCAGGTTCGAATCCTGCCTCGGGCATGGATGTGTGTGACGTCCTTAGGTTAGTTAGGTTTAAGTAGTTCTAAGTCTAGGGGACTGATGGCCTCAGATGTTAAAGTCCCATAGTGCTTAGAGCCATTTGAACCATCTAGAGAATATACTGCAACGTCTTACGTATCGCTGCGACAGGGACTGTGAAAGCGAAACGATACTAATTACAGGGCGCACAAGGGCATGTAAGTAATCAATGTTCTCTCACTCCACACGCGATAGAACGACAAGAGACCCCAATATCCAGAATTATTCTTATTAACATTTATAACCTCCGAAGCGACGTAGATGACACTGAGGCAACTAATCTAAGCCGGCCGCGGTGGTCTCGCGGTTAAGGCGCTCAGTCCGTAACCGCGCGACTGCTACGGTCGCAGGTTCGAATCCTGCCTCGGGCATGGATGTGTGTGATGTCCGTAGGTTAGTTAGGTTTAAATAGTTCTAGTTCTAGGGGACTGATGACCACAGATGTTAAGTCCCATAGTGCTCAGAGCCATTTGAACCATTTTGAACCAACTAATCTAATACAAAGCTCACAGTGTCGTTAATTCGGTATATACCCCAAAGTGGATGACAAATGTTGAACATGTTACGTCACCAGATAACGTACCTTGCCGCACGTGGCAGCATTTAGGATTTTCGAACACCTTTCGTAAATATGATCTGCCGTAAACATAGAAGTTACAAAATTATTTTCCTAGCTGTAACCAAGTAAAACCTGCTCTTATTTTGTGTTTCTTGCCTTCCGTCCTTCTTTGTTGTTTTCAGACATTATTTAGTAAAGACACAATTCAGAAGCTTATATTGATTGACGTGTGGCGCAATATGGTAGATGTTTACTGTACTGTTCTTTTCAATAAACCAGCGGAGACCGCGAGACCGGTAAATAAAATTGTAGATGCTATCTCGATGTAATGACATAATTGTCTAAACAATAAAGGAAGTACTGTCTGGACTGCCAGGCCTAAACCCTGAGTCCCACGCGCTAAAGTTGCGCACGTAGGCCCAGAGCCACACCGACGTGAATATTTGATTGGCGTTGGGATGATGAGGTGTGACAGGCCGATAGGCTCAACCACTGCACGGCGGCGAGGTACGTCAGCAAGTGACGTCACATGTTCAAGATTTCTCATCCACTTTTGTGGTATTTCTCGACATTTTCGACCCCATGTGTCTTGTATTAAATTACTTGTCTCAATGTCCTCTACGTTGCTTCAAAGGTTTTTAATAATAAGAATCACCCTGTATAGTAAATGGGAAGCTTCCTCTGTCATGCACTCTGCAGCGGTTTCCAGAATATTGATGTAAATGTAGGATGATATTTCTTTTGGGCACTGTGGCCTGCTCAGGTTTTGGCGGGAATACCTGTTACGTAATTGAGCGTACAACACTGATTTATAAACCCATACCATTAAATAAATCAATAAATGGTGTGTGACGAGGGCCTTCCGTCGGGTAGACCGTTCGCCTGGTGCAAGTCTTTCGATTTGACGCCACTTCGGCGACTTGCGCGTCGATGGGGATGATGATGATTAGGACAACACAACACCCAGTCCCTGAGCGAAAAAAATCTCCGGCCCAGCCGGGAATCGAACCCGGGCCGTTAGGATTGACAGTCTGTCGCGCTGACCACTTTTTTTTTTGTACCACTCAGCTACCGGGGGCGGACAACCCATACTATTGACATACAATTTTAGTAGGATTCAGGAACATAAATCGCGTTTCAACATTACGATGTACCTCCGAGGAAGCGATCTATTCAAACAAAACTGACTGTTTATTCACACGAAGTTATGAGTGCTACTGGCAAGGTATCTTCAGCTGATTTCATATTGCTAGATTTCCAGAAGGCTTTGGACAATGCTCCCACAAAAGGCTTCTAATGAAGTTGCGTGCCTGTGGAATATCGACCTGTCAGACAGGACACATTTCGTAATAACTGACGGGAAGTCGTCTATTGAAATCCAACTTATATCTGAGATTAGTCAGGGAAACATTTCTTAATGTACATGAACGAGTTAGAAGACAATGTGCGCAGACCTCTTAAGTTTTTTGCAGATGATTCTGTCAGCTGCCGTATGGTAAAGCCATCGCAATATCAAAACGAACTACAGAACGATTTACACAAGATAACGATATCCTGCGAGAACTGACAATTGACCGTGAACAACAGTGTGGGACTCTACACACGAGTAAGAAAAATCTTTGTTAAATTTTTATTACACGGAAAATGAAACAAATAGAAATGTACTAAATTGCTGTGTCTGTGTTATTCTGATTGTGATGCAAAGTTCCTCTGGACATGCATGAACGTCCAAAGGAACAGGCTCTGCGGCGACCACAGCCGTTACGAAACACGGGAATATACATAATGGATGTACGCGTACAGGTCGTAGACGCATGGTTGACGACGGATGGAAGTTTGTACGTTAAATGTATTCGCAATTGCGAATAACGACAACCGTCAGCTGTAGACTGGAATGACGACAGTGAAAATTTGTGCCGGACCGGGACTCGAACGCGGATTTTTCGCTTATCGCGACTGACGGCCAGACCCAAACTTCCATATGTCGTCAACTCTGCATCTACGACCTGTACTCGTACATCCATTATGTATATTCCCGTACAGGTCAGACGTTGTACTTGAAAGTCGCTTGCCCAGTGTCGGCAGAGAAACACGATATTGTAGTGCCTGTGTTATTCTGATTACGATTCAAAATTTCTTTGACATGCATGCAGGCTGTGCAATATCGTACATATGGAAGTTTGAGTCTGGCCATGAGCTGTGCACGGACAGCCAAATTGTAAGGCTACCGCTCGCGATACGCAGGAAATCCGGGTTCGAGTCCCCACCCAGCACAAATTTTCATTGTCGTCATTTCATTTTACAGCTGATGGTAGTCCTTATTCGCAATTGCGAATCGATTTGATGTAAATAGAAAGGTTGCCGTTTCTTCTATGTAGCTAGGGGCTACAAATACGAATTTAAATTAGAATCATTACACAGAAAATGTTCTGGGGATGGCCAACTGAAGACTGTGTTTTGTTGACAGAATACTTAGAAGACACAACAAATCTACTAAAGAGAATGCCTACACTGCTCCTGTTCTACATCTACATCCATACTCCGCAAGCCACCTGACAGTGTGTGGCGGAGGGTACCTTGAGTACCTCTATCGGTTCTCCCTTCTATTCCAGTCTCGTATTATTCGTGGAAAGAAAGGTTGTCGGTATGCATCTGTGTGGGCTCTAATCTCTCTGATTTTATCCTCATGGTCTCTTTGCGAGATATACGTAGGAGGGAGCAATATACTGCTTGACTCCTCGGTGAAGGTATGTTCTCGAAACTTCAACAAAAGCCCGTACCGAGTTACTGAGCGTCTCTCTTGCTGAGTCTTCCACTGGAGTCTATCTGTCATCTCCGTAACGCTTTCGCGATTACTAAATGATCCTGTAACGAAGCGCGCTGCTCTCCGTGGGATCTTCTCTATCTCTTCTTTCAACCCTGTCTGGTACGGATCCCACACCGGTGAGCAGTAATCAAGCAGTGGGCAAACAAGTGTACTGTAACCTACTTCCTTTTTTTTCGGACTGCATTTACTTAGGATTCTTCCAATGAATCTCAGTCTGGCATCTGCTTTACCGACGATTAATTTTATATGGTCATTCCATTTTAGATCACTCCTAATGCCTACTCCCAGATAATTTATGGAATTAACTGCTTCCAGTTGCTGATTCATTGAGATTCAGTTGCCATTCCCTGCACCATGCGTCATCATCTTCTGGAGTATTGATGCGTGATATGAGATCCTTGGCCGGCCGGTATGGCCGTGCGGTTCTAGGCGCATCAGTCTGGAACCGCGCGACCGCTACGGTCGCGGGTTAGAATCCTGCCTCGGGCATGGATGTGTGTGATGTCTTTAGGTTAGTTACATTTAAGTAGTTCTAAGTTCTTGGGGACTGATGACCTCAACTGTTAAGTCCCATAGTTCTCAGAGCCATTTGAACCATTTTTGAGATCCTTGACAGATAGGATTCACGGAGGACATCGAAAAAGTTCAAAGAAGGGTAGCTCCTTTTGCATTATCACGAAGTAGAAGAGAGTGTTGGAGTGACAGTCACTAAAACAGAGGCGTTTTTCGTCGCGGCGAGATCTTTTTTCACGATATTGCAAGCGCCTAATTTGTCTTTCGAATTCCAAACAATTTTTTTGATTCCCACCTATAAAAGAGAAACTGCCATAGCGATAAAATAAGAGATATGTCGGGCAAACAGGCAGGAATTTCGGAATCAGGTTTAAAGAACACACATGAGACTGCGAAAGCAACCAGTCCACATTTTCCTTGCATTTAAAAAGCCAGCAACATTATGCAGAAAATATTGAAAATGCCCTAAAAATTTTACACGCAGTACATAAGGACATACAATGAACATTTTGGAGGAAATGAATGTCTGCAATCATGCAGAAAAATACCCAGAAAACATCCTCAACGAAGAAATAGATTTTATACGTAAAAAATACGTCAAAATTTTACTGTCGTTATTAAACGAAAAGAGTAAATTATCGCAAAACGCAAAACAATAGGACACTCATCATTTACCTAAAAACAAAAAAAACTATCTCTGTAAAATTAAACGTAATCACTGAATTTCTGCGAAATAGAAATTTCGTTATAAACATATAGCATCGCTGGAGCCTAAACTGTCAGAAAAGCTGTCAGAGACTAACTTTATATGATCACACAAATGAAAGGTAAACACATAAATAACGTGGTGATATAACAAAGAGACAACTGACATTTACGCTGCAAGATACTGTATGGACCACCTCACACCAGCTAAGACGTCAGCATTAGGTGCTATATGTAGACATAGACTAACATAGACGCGAGGAACAATATTATGCCTATTATTCATCGTCTCAAAGGTACACTTGATAACGGCAAATCGTCGAAACGAGCTTCCGTGTATCTTGTATCACTACGAGTTTGTGAATAATGAGTGCACCAAAGAACTTGTATTTATAATAAAGCATGCCATTCTTCGACCTCATACAACCTACGGACCCACTGGAAACGAAATTATGGAAAGGTTTAAGTCATCAATTTTCCTGCGTGCTGTTCGAGAGTGGAACCGCAGAGAAATGGTCTGAAAGTGGGGCTATAGACGCCACGTCATCCCAACCACCACCTCTTACCGACACACCCACATTGCCACAGCTTCCACTACCTTAATAATAGAAATAAAATGCATAATATGTTGTATGTGATCATAATAAGTTGTTTACCTCAGAGATTAGTACTACGGTTTTACATATGGGCGTCATAATCCCCACGAGCCGGCCGGAGTGGCCGTGCGGTTCTAGGCGCTACAGTCTGGAACCGAGCGACCGCTATGGTCGCAGGTTCGAATCCTGCCTCGGGCATGGATGTGTGTGATGTCCTTAGGTTAGTTAGGTTTAATTAGTTCTAAGTTCTAGGCGGCTGATAACCTCAGAAGCTAAGTCGCATGGTAGGAAAAAAAAAAAAAAAAAAAAAAAAGTCCCCACGATTTCAAACCCCAATCCCACTCCCCCAACCCGCCGCACCTCCCTCGGATCCACGCCTGGATATAGATGCAGAGGTCGCCAAGCGCTGTGAATGTCTGTACGGAGGGCAAGGAAGGTGCCCTCTGTGGATTCCAGGAAACAAAACGGGAACTTATCTACCACGCGAGATTAGCTTCGAGCCGGGAGTCACGTCTCAAAGAGCTTTTGACTGACGTTGCTACCGCTGGAGCCCTGTAAAGTAGTGGGAAGGGCGCGCCTCCGCAGCGAGAGCCGTGCGGGTGTGGGCGGCTGGCGTCTGCGTCTGGCAGCAACGGTGGCGGCGCCTGGCGGCCGAGGCGCGCAGCTGGGACAAAGCGGCGGCTCCCGGCCGGCATTGCGAAGCCGGCAGCGCGACGTATCGCTTCGCTGACATGGAGGCCGGACGCGCGCCGCTGGCAGAGCCGGAGGACGACGGCGACCTGTCGGAGGCTCAGCTGCCGGCCACGCTGGCCGCCGCGACGCCGCCGCCTCCGACGCCGCCGCCGCCCTCCATGTCGCGAGCCTTCCAGCAGCGCACCGACTCCGTGCGGCTGCTCGACCGCTTCGAGGGCTTCTTCTACAGGTAGATTTCGGCTTATACCTTAGCAGTGACTTTCTGCTTTTTTGTGTTACGCTCTTTCCATTTGTTCCTACGCTCGACTGTTCCTTCATCAGAGAAAATATCTTCACTTCTTTCCCGATACTTTCACTTATACCCTCTTCACCTCTCTGACAGCTGTAGCCAGCAGCAACTTTCAAAAATTTTATATCTGCATCTCTCTTTTAGTCAGTGTCTAACATTCATAACCGTACGACAACGTCGGTTTTGTGATAGAGGATCGTAATATAGCAGCCGTGGTTTTTACTGCGAGTAGTGATTGAAGACCGTGTCAAATTTGTATAAGAATTACGTCTGTCTCGACGAATTTCGCAGGTGAAATCTCGAATCGTCAGCCGAATAACAGAGTCACCTTGAAGCAACCCCTGAAAATGTCAAGTAGTAAATGTTGTGTCAAGACGACTCTGGTAACTTAAGAATGTCACTTACGTTCGAAACTGTACTAAATGCTGCCACCGAAAATTATTTTGAGCAATTATTCAGGAGCCCACTCGAAGTGTAAATGGTTGCGAAAGCATATTGATCTTTTAGCAACAAATAATCCTGAGAAAATGGTGAGCATCATGCCGGAAACGGGGATTAGTGACCACAAAGGCGTTCTAGCGAGACTGAATACTGTAACGTGCAAAACCACCAAAAATAAACGCAAAATGTATGTATTTAAAAAAGCGATAAAAATTCGCTCGACGCCTTCCTAAGAGTTTCTATTCCTTCCGAACTAGCTGTAAGCGTAGACCTGTTGTGGCTCAAATTCAAAGAAACAGTGTCGGCAGCAATTGAGATATTTACACCAAAAACATTAATAAGAGACGGAACTGACCCCCATGGTACATATAACAGGTCTGAGCACTGTCGTAGGAGAAAAAAAATGCGGTATTTAAATCCCCAAGTTGGCGAAGTTTCACAGAAGCTCGAAATTTAGCGCTCATTTCAATGTGAAATGCTTCTAATAGATTCCACAACGAAACTCTGTCTCGAAATATGGCAGAAAATCCGAAGAGATTTTGGTCGTATGTGAAGTAAACCAGCGGCAAGACATAATCAACACCTTCATTGCACGACAACGATGCTAATTTTATGGTGACAGTGCCACTACAGCGGAGTTACTAAATACGATTTTCCGAAATTCTTTCACCAGAGAATCCAAAATAAGTATTCCAGAATTCGAATCAAGATCTGCTGCCAACATGAGTAACTTAGAAGCAGATATCCTCGATATAGCGAAGCAATTTAAATCACTTAATAAAAGCAAGTAATCGGTCCAGATCATATACCAATTAGATTCCATTCTGAGTATGCTGATACAACAGCCTCATCCTTGGAAAGCACGTGCAACCGCTCACTGGATGAAAGATTCGCATCTGAAGACTGGAAAGCTGCACAGGTCACACTAATACTCAAGAAAGGAAATAAGAGATATCACAGACACATATCACTGAGGTCGATTTCCAGCAGAATTTTGGAACATGTACTGTGTTCGAAGATCATCAATTACCTTGAACATAGCTCGGATTCAGAAAATATCGTTCTTGTGCAACACAACTAGCTCATTTTATTCTCATGAAATAATGAGTGCTATCGACAGGAGATCTCAAATTGATCCCATATTTCTAAATTTGCAGAATACCATTCCTCATAAGCGGCTGTTCTTTATGTACTGGTTTTCGGCACGTGCCTATACAGCCGTCTCAGCAGTGAAAAGACGATACGCCAGTGTGTTTCGAAGATTCAGAATATTCATTAGGGTCAAGACGTATCCTGGTACGAAGTTACATAGGCTTAGACTTGTCGTGTGACGCCATGCAGATGATTCTAGTGACAGTTATGACGATCGATACGAAGACAAGGACAGTACGACACCCAGTCCTGGAGCGGAGAAAATGTCTGACACGGCCGGACCACAAGTGGCTCCCAATCAAACGTCATGCCTAGGGCGTATCGTCTCAGTTGTGCGACCTCATTGTGATGTCATGCCAGAAAGGCCATAGTTCGTAGTAACTAACAAAAAGCCGTCGAGTAACATATTAGTAATACATGACGTTCCCCAAGAAAGGGTTACAGGACCCCTAGTATTCTTCTTCTTATTATTATTACAGGATTAATCAATACAAAGATTAATTAGTAACAACATCTTGTTGTATTCCTGTTATCCGCCGCCAAGCCTCTTTATCCGGCGCATCTTCCTTGTCGATACTCCGATGTTCCATTACTCCATTTATGTGGTCTGTCCAAGAACGTCGTGGTCTTCCTCGCTTACGTCTGCCGGGTGATTTCCATTCATAAACCTCCTTTGGCCACCGATGATCTGGCATTCTCATCATATGTCCGTATCATTTTAATGATTTTCTTTCAATTCTATCTATCACTGTATCATTTGACTTCATTCTAACTCTTACTCCCTCATTAGTTTTTCTTTCGATTCATGATATTCTCGCACTCCTACGCAAATAAACCGTTTCCACAGCTATTAGTCTTCTTTTGAGATCCGCATTTTAGATCCATAGTTCTGATCCATAGCATAGCACTGATTCAACTATTATCCTACCACCTCTTTTCTTATTGCTGTTGGAAATATTCTCACCCCCCAAAAAGAATTCATACACCCTAACACTTTTCTGCTTTGCTGTATTCTATATTTTACTCCTGTATGGCCCAATCCATTTTTATCAATATGTGCCGCGAGATATTTAAATTTCTCTACCTGTCTCATAACTGCTTTGTCATTGATGTGTACTTCAAATTTAGCATCACTATTCACCACCAGATACTCTGTTTTTGTTAAACTCTTTTGTAATCCGCATTTGTTGTATTACTGATGTAAACGTCGTATCATGTACTCAAGGTCATAATCATCTTGTGCTATAATAGCTTGATCGTCAGCAAAACTTAATGAAAATATCTGTACATCGTTGACAGTGATTCTGGTTTTCTTAATCTATATAACTGATTTAGGAGACAATCTGAGCAGCCATTTTGGACTATTTGCAGATGATGCTGACACCTAACGCACAGTGAAGTCACAAGAAGATCGAAACGATTTAAGGAATGATTGAGACGAGATATCTGTCTGGTACGAAAAGTAGCAAATGACCCTAAATAATGAAAGGTGCGAGGTCATGCTAGCAACTACCCAAAAGGAATCCGCGAAATTTCGGTTACACGATAAATCACACAAATCTAAAGGCTGTCAATTCAACTAAATATATAGGGATAAGAATTACGAAAACTGAAACTAACGCCCACATAGATAATGATGTGGGGAAGGTGAACGAATGAACGTGCGGTTCTAGGCGCTTCAGTCCGGAACTGCGCTGCTGCTACTGTCGCAGGTTCGAATCCTGCCTTGGGCATGGGTGTTTGTGATGTCCTTAGGTTAGTTACGTTGAAGTTGTTATAAGTCTATGGGACTGCTGACCTCAGATATTAAGTCCCATGGTGCTTAGAGCCATTTTTATAGGGTTTTTACCAAATAGGACTGACGGAGGACATTGTAAAAATTTCAAAGGAGGGCAGCTCGTTTTGTATTATCGTGAAATCGGGGGGAGAGTGTCATGGATACGATGCGCGAGTTGGAGTGGCAATCATAAAAGCAAAGGCGTTTTCTGTTGCGGCGAGATCTTTTCACGAAATTTCAGTCACCAGCTTTTTCCTCCGCACTCGAAAATATTTTGCTGATGCGCACCTACGTTGTCAGAAATGGTCATCGTAATAAAATAAGAGAAATCAGAGCTCGCACGGAAAGATTTAAGTGTTCGTTTTTCCTGCGCGATGTTCGAGAATGGAACAGTAGAGAAATAGTGTGAAAGTGGTCCGATGATCCCACTGCCAGGCACTTAACTGTGAATTGCAGAGTAGCCATGAAGATGTAGACCTGCTTTTGCATCTACATCTATACTGCACAAACCGCCTTATTGTGTGTAGCGCGAATAGTTCTCGTGCCACTAACGTCATTTCTCCACCTTTCCTATTTCATTTGCGAATGGTGCGCGGAAGGTTCGACTGGTCATCAGATTCAGTAATATCTCGAATTTCTCTGATACTAGGGTCATACTCATTTCGCTAGATATAATCCGCCAGGAAGCAGTATGTTTCCCGACTCTTCAAAATTCAAATTGCTCTAAGCACTATGGGACTTAACATCTGAGGTCATCAGTCCCCTAGACTTAGAACTACTTAAACCTAACTAACCTAAGGATGTCATACACATCCTTGCCCGAGGCAGGATTCGAACCTGCGACCGTAGCAGCCGCGCGGTTCCGGACTGAAACGCCTAGAACCACTCGGTCACAGCAGCCGGCTTTCCCGAGTCTATTCGAATTTTACACTCTCGAAGTGTTAACGTTAAACGTCTTTTGTTTCGTAGTGTGTGCCACTTGCGTCGTAATGATCTCAGTAACGCTGTCGCGCTGACTGGACGTCTTCGCATCTTCTCTGTCTTTTACATTTATCTTACGTCGTAATGGTCCCTGCTTGACGAGCATATTCCAAAATCGCCCGGCGCTTTTATAGGCTACTTCCATCGTAGTAATTTATGTCGCCTACACTAGACACGAAAGAGTGCACTTTAACCCAAATTTGCAGTATCCGTACTAAATGTCTTTTATTAATGCAATCCATCAGGGAATAAACAGTAAACACTCTGAATAGAAGATAGTTTAACAAAATAAAATCCGTACACCTATTGATGGTCGTTGTCATTTCAATAAAATACAAACTGCGGTTCTTAGTCCACTAATGACAAGATCTTATTACTAATATCACAGTCAGTTTTGTTTTACAATTACACTAGACGTTTCAGTAGAGTATAACTTCATCATCAAGTGGATTCAGTCAATATTAATATACCATAAGCGTTGTTATCTGTACCATTTGTTCATCCTGCGGCACGCTGTTCATAGTAGTGTAGTCTGCTTCCATCGGCAAACGGATTCGGTTTATGTTAGTATGCCTTACCCGTTATATTCTGTCGACAAGCTGCGGCGCTATCTTTCGGTGTAAATGGATTGATTTTACGAATCAAACATGCACATGACAATCTTCACTTTTCATAACCTGAGATTTAGGCAATTGCTCTGCTATTTAAAACAAGTTACTGTGCATTTAGCAACCACTGTTAATAATACGCATCCATGCATACTGAATATTAATACAGTATTTCGTTTTATGTATTTCAGAAATTTTCCACTTACATCTTACTATATGTTGATGTTTATATATTTATCTAGCGTATGGCATAGTACATCGCACGAATTACTACATTTAAATAGTCTACAATACAACCATTAAGTTTGCATTCAAAACCTACAGATCACAGAAAAAGAATAAAAGAATATATACAAAAATACATAAAACCACGAAGTATACGGGAACACAACTACGACCGAATAACCAAATTGCTGATAAATTTTACCGCCTTTCCGGAAGCAAGCAGAAATTCGGAACGGTCATCAGTAAAGGCTGTCAGGGGGCAGTCTTAAACTATATGTTGTATGATTTGCCTAGCAGCTCCACAATCGCGCATTGGAGAAGTTACTTTTTCCCACATACACAACCATTCAGCAGATCTTCCACAGCTCGTTCGTATTCTATTTTAGGTAGACCAAATTTTGGGAGGCTTGTCGAGTCCGGGTGGAGTAGCGGTGAGGCAAGACATATTATGATATTATGAAAAGCGGAGGACTATTTGCTCCATTCGTCTTTCCAGCGAACAGCTAGGCTGAGTCCATTTCCTTCCACAATTATTACACTCTTTGAAGAACATTTCAGTAACATTTGCAACACCTTTTGAGGTCCATCCACAATAACTAGAGAGATCCACATCTATACTCGGAAACTAACGCTGCCCTCAATCCGAAGGTGGGTTTGAACATCAAAGCGGTTTGCTGCACGTGGTACGCATTTGTCTTCCTCCGACCACTAGACTTCGCTATTCAGCCATAGGAGGACCTACAGCTCAACGTGCGCTCCTAACCAAGGTGCAATGCCGCTTTTCAAATCTATAAATCATTGCAAGAGATGAACAGAGCAATGAGTAACACAAAAAGAATTCTAGGGTTGACTGAGTATTGAACCCTGAATCTTTGAAGTCTGACCTTTACTCACCGAGCCACAAATAAAGTGGCAACTTTTATCGTTGCCGAAGTAGCCACTAAAACTATCTTTTAGATCATTAATATGTAACATTAAAGCAAATATTCACTCTGTTAGTCTTACACTGAATACACCTGAAATTATTTAGGTGTCTGTCAGACTTGCAACAAATAGTATATTCGGCCACATGCCGAATACCGAATATTCTACGGGCTTTCTGACAGAATAACTGAATATTAGGCAAAAGTATTCGGCCGACACGTGGCGGGAAATCTTCTATCGATGTGTTTGTTTCTCGCTCGTTTCTTCCAATGTACTTACCTCCCTCTCACACCGCGCCGTCCAACCAGCTCGGTTGTTATCGATCTGCGTGTTTAGTCCGCAGAATACATAAAGTTATTTTCTTTGATACCTAGTGTTTTGTTAAATTTTATGATACGGATGTTCATTATGTACCTATAACTACTTTAATGATTACAAGAAAAGTACATTATTATAAAATAAATCAGTATTTTCATTGTATCATTTGTCTGACTACAACAAAACATCTTACTTAAGTATTCGTTATTGACCCAAATAGTACCTAGATATTCAATATTCGGCCGAATAGAATAGAAGTATCCGAATAGCCGAATAACAGCCGAATATTTGTTGCAAGTCTGAGGATGACTCTTCATACAGGGTACGTGTTACGTTCGATCTGCGAAAAAGTTATCAAACAAGCTACAAATGTATCTACCTCTACATCTACATTGATACTCCGCAAGCCACCCAACGGTGCGTGGCGGAGGGCACTTTACGTGCCACTGTCATTACCTCCCTTTCCTGTTCCAGTCGCGTATGGTTCGCGGGAAGAACGACTGTCTGAAAGCCTCCGTGCGCGCTCTAATCTCTCTTATTTTACATTCGTGATCTCCTCGGGAGGTATAAGTAGGGAGAAGCAATATATTCGATACCTCATCCAGAAACGCACCCTCTCGAAACCTGGCGAGCAAGCTACACCGCGATGCAGAGCGCCTCTCTTGCAGTCTGCCACTTGAGTTTATTAAACATCTCCGTAACGCTATCACGGTTACCAAATAACCCTGTGACGAAAGGCGCCGCTCTTCTTTGGATCTTCTCTATCTCCTCCGTCAGACCGATCTGGTACGGATCCCACACTGATGAGCAATACTCAAGTATAGGTCGAACGAGTGTTTTGTAAGCCACCTCCTTTGTTGATGGACTACATTTTCTAAGCACTCTCCCAATGAATCTCAACCTGGTACCCGCCTTACCAACAATTAATTTTATATGATCATTCCACTTCAAATCGTTCCGCACGCATACTCCCAGATATTTTACAGAAGTAACTGCTACCAGTGTATGTTCCGCTATCATATAATCATACAATAAAGGATCCTTCTTTCTATGTATTCGCAATACATTACATTTGTCTATGTTAAGGGTCAGTTGCCACTCCCTGCACCAAGTGCCTATCCGCTGCAGATCTTCCTGCATCTCGCTACAATTTTCTAATGCTGCAACTTCTCTGTATACTACAGCATCATCCGCGAAAAGACGCATGGAACTTCCGACACTATCTACTAAGTCTACAGTCCCTGCACGAATACACTGTCGTTAATAGGTATCAGTGCATAGCTGAATCCAGTAACACCAGCTGCACCTGGGTGCCTCCTTAATGCTCTATGTGATCAAAAGTATCCGGACACCTGGCTGAAAATGACCTACAAGTTCGTGGCGCCCTCCATCGGTAGTGCTAGAATTCAACATGGTGTTGGTCCACCCTTAGCCTTGATGACAGCTTCCACTTTCGCAAGCATACGTTCAATCAGATGCTGGAAGGTTTCTTGGGGAATGGCAGCCCATTCTTTACGGAGCGTTGCAATGAGGAGAGGTATCGATGTCGATCGGTGAGGCCTGGCACAACGTCGGCGTTCCAAAACATCCCACAGGTATTCTGTAGGATTCAGGTCAGGACTCTGTGCAGGCCAGTCCATTACAGGGATGTTATTGTCGTGTAACCAATCCGCCACAGACCGTGCATTATGAAGAGGTGCTCGATCGTGTTGAAAGAAGCAATCGCCATCCCCGACTTGCTCTTCAGCAGTGGGAAGCAAGAAGGTGCTTAAAACATCAATGTAGGCCTGTGCTGTGATAGTGCCACGCAGAACGGCAAGGGGCGCAAGTTCCCTCCATGAAAAACACGACCACACCATAACACCCCCGCCTCCGAAATTTACTACTGGCACTACACACGTTGGGAGATGACGTTCATCGGGCTTTCGCCATACCCACACCCTGCCATCGGATCGCCACATTGTGTACCGTGATTCGTCACTCCACACAACGTTTTTCCACTGTTCAATCGTCCAATTTTTACGGTCCTTACACCAAGCGAGGCGTCGTTTGGCATTTACCGGCGTGATGTGTGGCTTATGAGCAGCCGCTCGACCATAAAATCCAAGTTTTCTCACCTCCCCCCTTTCTGTCATAGTACTTGCAATGGATCCTGATGCAGTTTGGAATTTCTGTATGATGGTCTGGACAGATGTCTGCCTGTTACACATTAAGACTATCTTCAACCGTCGGTGGTCTCTGTCAATCAACAGACGCCGTCGACCTGTACGCTTCTTTGCTGTACGTGCCACTTCACATTTCCACTTCACTAACACGTTGGAAACAGTGGACCTAGGGATGTTTAGGAGTGTGGAAATCTCGCGTACGGACGTATGACAGAAGCGACACCCAATCACCTGGCCACGTTCGAAGTCCGTGAGTTCCGCGGAGCGCCCCATTCTGCTCTCTCATGATGTCTAATAACTACTGAGGTCGCTGATATGGAGTACCCGGCAGTAGGTGGCAGCACAATGCACCTAATATGAAAAACGTATGTTTTTGGGAGTTGTCTGGATACTTTAGATCACATACTGTATGTCTCATGTGAAGTGCATGAGCTGAGCATCTAATGTTCGCGCGTTTTGGAAAACAGTGCTAGTTTCTGTGGTATATTATAATCACGGAGGGCAGCACAGTAAGAATTAAGACTCTTCGTAGCATACTGCGGCAGGGACTTATTTTTGGGAGAGTGTTAGTCTTCCTCTCGACCGTTTTCGTCAGGTCGCACTGATTGTGAGTCTACGATATGCTGTATCAGATAGCAAACACTGAATCTTATGTACATAACTCCGCTCTTCCAACGCAACCGTAGCATTGCCCTTGTCCGTGGGTAAGATAACAATATCAGGACCCACCCTTAGAGAAATCGAAGCAGATCACTCACTTAGCCGGCCGGTGTGGCCGAGCGGTTCTAGGCGCTTCTGTCTGGAACCGCGCCACCGCTACGGTCGCAGGTTCGAATCCTGCCTCGGGCATGGATGTGTGTAACGTCCTTAGGTTAGTTAGGTTTAAGTAGTTTTAAGTTCTAGGGGACTGATGACCTCACATGTTAAGTCCCGTAGTGCTCGGAGCCATTAGATCACTCACTTATTGTAATATTACTCTTAGGTGACGGTGCCCTCGTCAATAGACAGCATGCTTCGCTCCTGGCCTCCACAGTAGCGCCGGATGCAGTTTAAAAACAGCCTGTTCGACTGAACTCATAAAATCAACAACTGGCAAATGTCTGGGCTTTGGTACAAAGTTCAAACCTTTCCTTGGCACTAGGGCGTGCTGAAAAGTAATCCGAATTTTTTATGTGAAAACTCTTAAAACTTTTAAAATAAAGGAAACGTTATTAACGTTCTACATCTTTATTCTTCATGTCTACATATTTCATCCCTCTGCCTTTAGAAGCCTCCGAATTTTATCTTGTATGATGGCGGTGTGTAACCTAACCACGTCGGTGCGTGAAGAACAGCGTGAGGTAATCGAGTTTCGATTTCGTTCACAAGTGGAGCACCCTCTCCTTCAGCATGACAATACCAGACCATACAGGAGCTCTGCGACATCTGCAACAATCCGATGCCTTGGGTTCACTGTTATCAATCATCCTCCATACAGTCCCGACTTGGCCCCATCCGATTTTCATCTGGTTCCAAAACTTAAAGAACAATTTCGCCGACTTCACTTTGAGAGTGACGAAGCGGTGCAAGCAGAGGTGGGGTTGTGGTCCGCAAAAAAGTAAAACGTTGTACAGCGACGGTGTCAACAAATTGATCTCTCGTTCGGAGAAATGTGTTCGTCACCAGGGTGACTATGTTAGACGTGAAAAATAAAGGTGAAAAATGTTAATAAAGTTTGTTTTATTTAAAAACCTTTAAGATTTTTCACATAAAAAATTCCGTGGTAGCCTATTAATTTTCAGCGCGCCCTTATATTTCTTGGTGACACTGATCACAGAACCTCGAGATGTAGTATCCCACTAAGAGCCAAATTGTACCTCTCGTTGTTCGCTACAGTATTCGGTTTCATCATCACTGTTCGCCAGCCCAGTTCGGTATTAACGTAAGCACCTGATCAACAGATACCCACGTCGCCGAATTGGAAAGGGAAGTCCTGTTCCATGGTTAGTGCGATAGCTACGTCTTGCTCTTACAGACTCTTTCGTTTGTGGTTACACGAACCTAGTGGCGTATGAAACTGAATAGGAACTAGATGGTATACTCCTGTCTGCTTGTCTCATTGTGCAACAGGCAACAGGGATATTCGAAAAAGTGCGGTAAAATTTTAAGCTTCTTTTTAATGCGCGATTTGAGAGTGGCGGTAGTCACTTTGAACAGATGCTCCGAGCTTAACTTGTTTCTGTAATGTGATATATAAGTATAAAGACGAGACTGGACAGTCGCGCTCTGTAGCACACCGCTTCCCGGATTCAGGGAGGCGCGCTGATTCCGGATCCAATCCGCCCGGCGGGTTGACGACGAGGGCCAGTGTGTTGGTCAGCCTGGATATGGTTTTTAGGCAGTTTTACACATCTGACTAGGTGAAGGCCGGAGTGGTACGCACATCCTGCCTTAGTTAGACGATTCACAAACATTTCGAAAACATTCTCACCTCACACTTTCACTTGCAATAACAGATGGGGTACACAAATGGCGCCACAGGGGACCAGGAGCGGGGGGGGGGGGGGGGGGGGGGGCAGAAAGGACAGGAAAAGAAGACGATATATAATCATAAAGTACTATGTATTCCATACTCCTTTCTTACCATTAGTTCCTTATCTCAAAATACTTAGCTTAAAGTCCTCTACCATCTCTATATTTTGACCCTAAGAGCTTAGGACGCCCTGTATTACCTACCTTCAGTAATTCGGTTCCACTATATTCAACATCACAAGCATTTTATTTCTTATAGATCTGTAAGAAGCTTCTTTCTGTCCTACAAATATCTTAAGAATATCCTCGTTGTTACGATTCCTGTGACACCATGGAAAGTGTAATCAGAGTGTTTTGTCGTGTAATTTTACCGTTTTGAATATTAAATTATAGAACTATTCATTTTACGGACAAACACATAAGCTTATTACACGAATTAGACTATCCTCCGCGGCCGGATACGTACGAACTTCCAAATACGAGTCAGCGGCGGATTTTGCTCCTTTTGTCTTTATCTCAAGGGCCTATCGGCGGCTTCTAGACTGTGCTTCGCGTGGTTGTCTCTCAGAACTGACGACTGGACGCATTTCCTGGCTCGCAGACACAAATTTCTCATTTAGCGTCGCGCAACGAGCTCCCTGCCGGCTGATTATCACAGCGATTCGTAAGGTTGCCAGTCCGTAATATAGGACAGAGCACACGCTTACTGATTTTTGTGCACTGCTGACTACGCGCAACTCTGCCCTCTAGGACACAGGAAAGAAAATTAACGAACTATGCCTGGGAATGGCAGCATTAATGCTCTAGACAGTGCGGTTGCAGAAATATTTCGAACCTGTATTTTTCCCTACACAGCTGTGACATACCAGGTGCCTACTAGTAAAGTGCAGCTGCTCACAGAGGTCCAGTGTGGGCTGTAATTATTGTATAGCAGCGAAACGTGGTAGATGTGCTCTTGCGTTACTGCGGAAGCGATTTACGCTTGAAAAAAGTCAGTTCCAATTTTGGTTACCAGGTGCAAATTTGGCCCTGTACGGCATCTCGTCCACGTCTCCAGTGCTCATACTGAACAGAGCTGTGTAAGTGGCGGTTAATAATGAAATCAACATTATACTTTTCTCACGAGTTTGACCTTTTCTACTTGTTTCTTGCATTCACAGCGCCAGGCTTGTACCTGGTGGCCAAAACTGGAACTAATATTTTTCCAGCTACACTTTAAATATAACCATCACGTAGTAGTCGACCCTCAGCAGGAACATTCCACCACAAAAAAATGTTAAAATGTGTGTGGGACTTAACTGCTAAGGTCATCAGTCCCTAAGATTACACACTACTTAACCTAAATTATCCTAAGGACATTCACACACACCCATGCCCGAGGGAGGAATCGAACCTCCGCCGGGACCAGCCGATTCCACCACAATAAGCTGCGAGTTCAGAGGGTCATAGTCAGCAAGATGAAGATAGTCGTGTGAAAGGAAGGAAGGATGATTAGTGTTTAGCTGGTCGTCGACGTCGGATGATTAGAGACGGAACAGTAGCTCAGCTCGTGCAAGGAAGTAGCTGATTGACGAAATCGTGGAGGCATTGACCAAAACAGATTTAAGGAAACTATGGAAAACGCTCAGTCTTCTTGACTGAATGGCCAACTGGTGTCTGCTATTGAAATGCAGCTTGAGACCCGCCAACACCGTTTCACCTCACTCTGTATGCACATGTACAGTGAAACTTTTATGCATTATGGGTATGGGACACTGCGACAAGGTTTCCAGAAATAACTGCTACCAGTCGCCTTTTGTTATTCTTCAATTTTTATTTACCATGGCCGGTTTCAAATCGCCTAGCGATTCATCACCAGATGGTACACATTTAATACATGTCTGGACTGTTGTGGGGAGTGGTATAGCTGTGAGAAGATTTAAAGAAACACGAGATAAGTAGACACTTAATGTGGCGAGAATGATTTTCACCATTAGCTCAATTTAAATGCGTTACTTACTGTTATTAGTAGAGCTCGGATTTATTGCACAATAACGTATGAATATATGCATGCATCTATGATCTAAAAATCTGGTAAATATGGCCTAAAACTTTAAAATATACATAAAAATAAAATTTATTATTTCAACTATCTCACATTTACTAATCTTTATGAAGTAATTACACTGTAAATTTATTCTTCAACTCAGTCATCTACAAAATTAATATTTATTACCGTTTTTTCTCTCTCTCTCCCTCCCTCTCAATCTATTTTGGCATTAATTGCAATAAGCAATTAAATGCATTCAAAAGATTTCTGCAAGAAAGTATTTCTTTCTGTCACTTAAAATGTTTTTATATGAAGAGGAAGATCTCTCTAATTCACAGGAAGTCACAGTTCAGTACCGAAAAGAGGCTAAGTCAGTTACAGAATAAGCATTACGTTGTTTTTCAGATTCTCCTTGCAGCACTTTATTCACAACCCGAAGAAACCTTAAACCTGCAGTCCTTCCTTCAATTTTCTCAGTTTTGTTAGAAGTACACTTTCCTATTTCTCTTTATATGCACCCAGTTCTTTGTAAACGTTGTGTAATCTGGAAATTTTTGTCGCAGGGCACCTATAACAGTGGTACAAATATAATGTGAGTTTATTTAGTTAAATAAAAACAATAACTAACTCGAAAATTATACTGCTTTTCACAATATTTTGAAAATACAAAAATAAACCTTACGTGTTTTCACAAACTTGGCACAGTACTATATTTCCACGTGTTGTTAGAGTAGGATTTCCATCAATCCACTGTCGAAACAAATAAGCTTTACTGCTCTTCTCCTTCGGTATTGTAATATTCTGTTTCCTCCTGCTCACACTTAAGAAATAACGAGTAGCAGCACACCAGTAACAGATTTTAAAGTTAACTTGCAGCCACACTTTTTAATTCTTGAAAATGTTACCGTCGCGGCAGACGGTTCCGTTTGTAACAATACAAACAATATTGAGTTTTATGATGTTACATTGAACTTTCAAGATTTGTCGCATCATTGTTGAATGCTATTTCATTTATGTTAAGCTGCTGAGCGGCATATTACTTATAGTATATCAGGAGCTGCTCACTGCTAGCTATATTCTGTTCATTTTTCGGCGCGCTTTTACGGCGTTAGAAACATGATCGATGACATGTCCCTCACAAACAGAGCAATAAAAGACAAATTTGCTTGGATCTTTCTCTTCTCAAAAGTAGCCTGGTGAAATATTTGTGTGTGAAGAATCATTGGTTGGTTGATTTGGGGGAGGGGACCAAACAGCGAGGTCATCGGTCCTATCGGATTAGGTAAGGATGGGGAAGAAAGTCAGCCGTGCCTTTCCAAAGGAACCATCCCGGCATTTACCTGAAGCGATTTAGAGCAATCACGGGAAACCTAAATCAGGAGGGCCAGACGCGGGTTTGAACCGTCATCCTCCGGAATGCGAGTCCAGCGTGCTAACTATTGCGCTACCTCGCTCGATAACAATCATTGCTGAAGAAGAAAAATACAGGGCGTTCAATAAAAAAGTGCCGAATACTTTGAGAGATGGTTGTAAGCATAGAAACAAGAAAAATACGTCCAGTAAACATGGGTCCGGAAACGCAGACTTTTCGTCAAATGTATCGGCAGGGTATTATGATGTCTTACAGCACTCTAGATACCATCAGGTGGTCTGCAATCAGTTGTGTGGTTCGAGTCGTGTTGTAGGCTACGTTAGTTTTCGTCGTATTTGTGTGTCTTATTGTACAGTACTACCAACCGTGGGCACGTATCATGGTGTTTTATGTTCTTCCAAACGCGGATTCACTTACGTGTTTACTGTTATTGCGCTGTTTATACGTACAAATGATGTAGCACATTTACATTTTGTCTATTCCACCACTTCTTAGCAATGGAAGCTTACTACTCGACAAGTGAAATGCGAGTATGATACATTGCTATGGTTTAGCAAATGGACGTAGCCTGCGGGCCCGTGCCGTCTGCGGTGAAAAACATCCACAGCGCAGAATGCCCTTCAGCAGACTCTTCAGGCGTCTGAGGGACACAGGTACCCTTGCACCTCAGAAGACTGATAGTGGAAGTAGTCTGAAATGTTGTAAAGGCAAGTCTGTGGTGTAGACCATCCGCCAGTAGCGATGGCAGTGTCACAAGTAGGTAGAATTCCAATCTCTAGTGTATAGTAGCTGAGCAGGATGTGTGATAATCTAAATAGTGCCACGGCATCAAATGCAATCTGTTCAAAACAGTTTTACATAACACAATGTACTGTATAGTTTGTACTTTTTCATCGGCAATTCTTAAATGTTTTATTTATTCCCCTGTACTTAAATTGCGTATCAGAATTTTTCCACGGTTTCCTTTACTACTTGTTGGACGTACAGAATGAATAAGGTGAAGGATAGACCAGTGCTTCCCAACCTTTCTGAGACCGTTACAAGTAGTGCCGAACTTGGAATACTTCAGACTGTGTCTTACCACTACCAATAATTATAATAACAATAATAATAACCCTGAGGACCCTACAGCAGAGTAGAAGCCATTGCGTTGTTATTGCTGTGCAATCAGTTAGCTCATATTGAAACTTCCTGGCAGATTAAAGCTGTGTGCCGGACCGAGACTCGAACTCGGAACCTTTGCTTTTCGCGGGCTAGTGCCCTAATGAAGTGCAAGTGCTTGTGAGTACTTGTGAAGTTAATAATAAAACAATTTCAGGCCTATTTTGAGAACCACTTACAACTCTGAGAAGATATTTTCCTGATATATTTAAACATAGTCATAGATGCATGGTAGAAAGCTCAAACGGATGTGTGTAGTGGGTGGAATATGTGAGGAAGATGTTCATACATTCGTTTCACAAGCTGTAACCTCCACCACATTTCTCACCCGTTAAGAGTAGTATTCGAAATTTAATATAATTTCGAATACTACTCTAATACGAATATAACCTTCGACTCTTATAAATGCAGTCTGGTTTCTGTATAAGCTGTGGATAATAGGCATTCCTGTTCAAATACACATTTGAAATGGGATCATAGCGTACTGACGATGGTGACGTATTTATTTTAACACGAACACAACAACACGTGTCACAAGCACTCACATACTGGGAGTCGTCCTGTCAGAGTGGGAAGCTACACACAGGTGACCACTGTCTTCTGCAG
This sequence comes from Schistocerca piceifrons, assembly GCF_021461385.2. Lineage (NCBI taxonomy): Eukaryota > Metazoa > Arthropoda > Insecta > Orthoptera > Acrididae > Schistocerca > Schistocerca piceifrons. The sequence continues at coordinate 590,030,628 of NC_060149.1, forward strand.
AGACAGCTCAATGAGACTTCCTCCCGTGGGAATGGCTGGAAGGCATTTGGTGCCACCCACCGCAGCTTATTGCCAGCTACTCCTTCTTGTTCAGACACTTAAATTTGTGTAGGTGAATGGCAGACTCCTTGGCTGCTACGGTGAACAAAAGTATCCGGACGCCTGGCTGAAAATGACTTACAAGTTCGTGGCGCCCTCCATCGGTAATGATGGAATTCAATATTGTGTTGGCCTTGATGACAGCTTCCACTCTCGCAGTCATACGTTCAATGAGGTGCTGGAAGGTTTCTTGGGGAATGGCAGCCCATTATTCACGAAGTGCTGCACTGAGGCGAGGTATCGATATCGGTCGGTGAGGCCTGGCACGAAGTCGGCGTTACAAAACATGCCAAAGGTCTTCTATAGGATTCTGGTCAGGACTCTGTGCAGGCCAGTCCATTACAGGGATGTTATTGTCGTGTAACCACTCCGCCAGAGAGTGTGCATTATGAAGAGGTGCTCGATCGGGTTGAAAGATTCAATCGCCATACCTGAATTGCTTTTCAGCAGTGGGAAGCAAGAAAGTGCTTGAAACATCAATGTAGGTCTGCGCTGTGACAGTGCCACGGGAAACAACAAAGGGTGCAAGCCCCTTCATGAAAAACACAACTACGCAATTACACCCCTGCCTCCGAATTTTACTGTTGGCACTACACACGCTGGCAGATGACGTTCACCCGGCATTCGCTATACCCACATCCTGCCATCGGATCGCCACATCGTATACCGTGATTCGTCACTCCACACAATGTTTTTCCATCGTCCAATCGTCCAATGTTTACGCTCCTTGAACCAAGCGAGGCGTCGTTTGGCATTTACCGGCGTGATGTGTGGCTTATGAGCAGCCGCTCGACCATGAAATCCAAGTTTTCTCACCTCCCGCCTAACTGTCATAACACTTGCAGAGGATCCTGATGCAGTTTGGAATTCCTGTGTGATGGTCTGGATAGATGTCTGCCTATTACACATTACGACCCTCTCCACCTGTCGGCGGTCTCTGTCAGTCAACAGACGAGGTCGGCCTGTACGCTTTTATGCTGTTCGTGTCCCTTCACGTTTCCACTTCACTATCACATCAGAAACAGTGGACCTAGGGATGTTTAGGAGTGTGGAAATCTCGCGTACGGACGTGTGACACAAGTGACACCCAATCACTTGACCACGTTCGAAGTCCGTGAGTTCCGCTGCCGGCCGAAGTGGCCGAGCGGCTCTAGGCGCTACAGTCTGGAACCGCGCGACCGCTACGGTCGCAGGTTCGAATCCTGCCTCGGGCATGGATGTGTGTGATGTCCTTCGGTTGGTTAGGTTTAAGTAGTTCTAAGTTCTAGGGGACTGATGACCTCAGATGTTAAGTCCCATGGTGCTCAGAACCATTTTTTTGAGTTCCACTCTCTCACGATGTCTAAGGACTACTGAGGTCGCTGATACGGAGCACCTGGCAGTAGGTGGCAGCACAATGCACCTAATATGAAAAACGTATGTTTGTGGGCGTGTCCAGATACTTTTGATTACACAGTGTATATCTGTTTGCGTTTTTCGTTCGATTCCTTCATGTCCAATAACTATCTGTCTCTCATTCTTGCACTGCAGGCTGCTCTATGCTAAAACACATTACGCTATATTAAACTACACTTCGCTATTGTACTTGTTGTCAGAAGTGAAATTTTTGGTTTTTCCCTCCTCGTTTCGTGTATACTGTTAGCTCCTGACCCCCTGGGGCATAACTCAGGATTTACATGGGCGTCTTGCCATGTCGTCCAACGTTTGGAAATTTGAAGATGGCTGTCAGGATCTCAGGAAATCCTTCCTGGACCTCCATCTCCTCACTGCTCCCGAAACGACGCCATAGTTAGGTATTTTGCCTTGGTGTGACTCGTTATCACTATGTATGGCTCCTTCTAGGCTGTCATTTGGCCATGTAATTTTGGTGTTAGTAGGCTGGTATTTTGTCTGTTATCAAGTTCAGCTTGTGCCACGTTTTTTTCCCTTCATTAGTTGATCTCCCTCACCACATATTGGTGTGGGTTGGGCTATCAGCGGATATAGTTCGCAGCTCTTCAGCCAAACAATAGTGGAAATTTCAAAACATATTATAAAAGCGTACATGCCGGTAGAAAAATCGAATGTTTCACACAATAAAAATGCAGTTGCATAAGTTCAAAGATAAAAGGCTGATTTGTTGATTGATTATAATATACGCACAGCTGGATGGAAAATGAATGTTTCCCACAATATATTTTACACCAAAAAAGGCAGATGGTCAGTTGCATAAGGTAAAAGATAAAAGGCTGATTTGTTGATTGATTAAAATGTATACGCATATGAATGGAAAATGAATGTTGCACTGTGCGTTTTACAGAATAAAGTGACAAATTACCAGTTGCATAAGATAAAAGACAGAAGGCCAATGTGTTGACTGATCAAAATAGATTCATAGATGAGTGAAGTGATGAATGGATGTAGACTGCCAGGGTTAGGGGTATCATGGGATTGTAGCACTTGGGGTAGTGCGTAGGAGAAGTTGCTGTGGGCAGATGTGCGGGGGAGAGGTTTGAGAGAGTGAAGAGAGATGCAGTTCTGAACCAAGACTTACGGAATGGATGGAGGGGAGCGGAGAGGAAGAGAGAGCCCTGAAAAGGGGAAGAGGGGTGGGTTTTCCTAGATCTCATAAGACGGATACTCGTACGTATCAGAGCAGATTTCATGGTCGGGTAAGGAAAGACGATTAGAGTTTCGTGGGCAGAGGACATGTGAATGTGGAGATGTAGTGTTGGGGGTTTGTGCTGGTAGAGGCGCAGCAGAGCGCCAGGATCAGTAAGCAGGGAGGAAATTAGCTGGTGGATAGTATCGAATTTACAGGTAATGTAGTATACTCAGAGGATTTGGATGGGGCAGGGTAAGCTGATCCAAAAGGCCAGGCGCAGTGCGTAGTCTTTGAGGATCTGTAGGGCGTGACAAAAGGAACAGAAGCGGAAGTTCACGCCACGTTGGCACAATAGAGAATGGTTCAGATCAGGGATTTATAGGTGTGGACCATCGTGGAAGGGTGCAATCCCCATGTTCAGCCAGTTAGTAGTTTTAGTACACTCTTCAACAAAAAAAAGAAGAAAGTCACAGCATGAAGGAATTATTCGGATTAAACGGAATGCGGTAGATGTGATGTACATGTACAGACAAACGGATGAGTACAATTTCAGAAAAAAATCGACGATTTGTTCAAGTGAAAGAGCCCCTCAAATTGAGCGAGTCAATAAAGCATTGGTCCTTCTCTGGCCCTTATGCAAGCAGTTGTTTGGTTTGGTATTGATTGACAGAGTTGTTCGATGTCCTCCTGTGGGATATCGTGCCAAATTCTGTCCAATAGGCCAGTTAGATGGTCAAAATCCCGAGGTGGTTGGAGGGCCCTACCCATAATTATCTAAATAGTCTCAGTTGTGGAGAGATCCGGCGATGCTGATGGCCAAGGAAGGCTTTGGCAAGCACGAAGATAATCAGTACAAACTCTTGACGTGTGGGGCCGGGCATTATCTTGCTGAAATGTAAGCCCAGGATAGCTTGCCATGAAGGCAACAAAATGGACCATAGAAAATCGTCGACATACCGCTGCGCTGTAAGGGTGTCGTGGATGACAACCAAAGAGGTCCTACTATGAAATAAATGGTTGTTGGGCCATATGGCAAGTGACAGTCAGGTTGGTACCCCACTGCTGTGAGGGGCGTCTCCAGTCACATCTTCATCCTAGAATCTCATTGACTGGAGTAGAATTGTCTTCTGTAATGAGTCCCACTTTGAATTCAGCCCCAACGACCAGTTACGATGTGTCTGGAGATACCCTGGACAGCAGCAGCTCACAGTCTGTCCCCTGCCATGCATCTTGACAGCCAGGAGTGATGGTTTGGGATGCTATTTCACTTCATAGAAGAACCCCTTTAATTGTCATCTGAGCACCCTTACAGCACTGCGGTATGTCGACGATATTCTATGCCCCATTTTCTTTCCCTTCAGAGCAAGCTGTGCTGGGCTTACACTTCAGCAAGATAAGGACTGTCCTTACATGGTGAGAGTAGTAGGCCAAAGCCAGTATCGCTCCACTGTGTTAGTGTGAGTTGTATACATGCAGAGGCAAACTTGATTCACTTATGATTCCCTCCCACTCCCCTTAACCTATTGTTCTGCTAAGTGGTTTATGATCCCTTGGGGGTTGATTTAAGGCCCCCTGGGGATTATCTGTCCTTCTGAGAAACACTCCACCCCTCCACCTCCACCTCCCCCAGCCCTCTGGGAACTCCTCTTGCTGGTAGAAGCATACTTTTGATATCAACTGAATAATTAATTAAGTCGATAAATTAATTACCCCCTCCACCTCCTGGGAATTCCACCCAGCTCAGTCATCCCATCTTCCAATCCTCCACCCCCACAACCATCGCCAGTCTGGAAATTGGTGGGAAAAGAACACAGTCTGTGCTGGAGAGGAAGGATCTCATGACAGGAAATTCAATTACATAGCAAAGGATATACTGTTTATTTATAAAATTCAATTTTCAAGGGTTTGATCTCTTTATTTGATGGCGAAAGCTCACATCCAGCAACCACATGTCCTAATTATGTAATTATACTGTTGTAGATTGGAGGTGTTGTCTTGTTGGGAAATTTTCGTGTCTGTGCTCGCCTTGACGTGCAGAGATCGACTGTGATAGTGCACAATGCCACCACCAGAGGATGTCCCATCCCCTCTCGACCTTCTGCTCACCACACCTCCCAGAAAAAATTGGCAGGAAAAAGATTTATTCTTTGCAGGAGAAGAAGGATCTCACAACATGAAATTCAATTAAGTGTAAATCATATATTGTTACATATTCTTTATTTAATTTAAAACACTCACCACCACCTTAGGATGATCCTTCTTCATAATAAAAAAATATTTTGAACATCTAAATTTCAAACACAAACATTATGCAAATCAAGTGATTAAATTTCCGCCACAAATAGATCCTAGCGCTAAACATATGCGAGGTGTTGTATGCACCGTCATTTGAGAAAACAAGCACCCTCCTCCACCGCAACGTTTACACTAAACATGTCACGTGAAAAATCCAACAGAGCGCGCCCCGTCCGCTGACTGCCGGGAGCCACGGCAGGGGCATCGCATCATCTTGCGAGAGCCAGGCAGAAGAGACCCACACACGTATCGACTATACCGGCAGCTGCAAGCCCTCTCTCGTCATCCACACGCCTGCCGTACTAAACTCACTGAGGTCGGAGAGACTGTCACCAAGCAGTCAACCGATCAATTTACATGGATAGAATAATCGTCCAGCGCAAACACCTAGCAGTTTGAATCTTCTCATAGAACACACACGTCCACTTCCGTCGCTGCTCACGCACCACACTGGTCACTACGCTAGTCCCCACTGCTGCGGGAAAGAGCAGACACGTCGGCGCATTTTTTTGTACCTAACCCGCCGTCGCAGGCTGAGCTAATCTCAAACAAGTTGTTATGTGGTAATCAACAGTGTACAATTGGACGGATGGGGCGGAAAAGAATCCATCGATGTGGGACGATGTACTGTAATAAGAACCACAGTTGACAGTGCGATCGATTTTAGCAATTTTACCAGTTTTTCCGCAATTTCAGTGCCAACCAATGACTCGGCAACATGCTTCCCAATTTCTGTATCATCACTAAACCACCCCTCCATTACTTGGCGCAGGCCGGGGTGGCCGAGCGGTTCTAGGCGTTACAGTCTGGAGCCGCGCCTCCGCTACGGTCGCAGGTTCGAATCCTGCCTCGGGCTTGGATGTATGTGATGTCCTTAGGTTAGTTAGGTTTAAGTAGTTCTAAGTTCGAGAGGACTGATGACGTCAGAAGTTGAGTCCCATAGTACACAGAGCCATCTGAACCATTACTTGGCGAGTACTATGTACTAGGCTGCGAACGTAGATAGATGACTGTGCAGTACGTCCATTCACGGTTAATTCTCGGACATATACACCAAAGTATACCAGACAACGTCCTATACTGTTGCAGTTAGGTTATCTAGATATTTCTAGCACTTCGATCATAGTGCAGAATTTACAATTACGATTGGCCATCTTTCCCTATGTGGATGAGAGTCGCAGAGTATTCTCGCATTCGTAGGATAAAGTTGGAGATTGAAAGACCTCCTCGCATTGTCTTTGAGCAAACCCTCCCTGTGCTGTTTCAATTGGCAACTGACCAGAAGTGGGAGGGTACTATACCCGCTACATTCCATGTCTCATGAAGGAACAGAGCGAACTGAGTCTGTAACTGCTGTTCAGCAAAGACTGTTCTGCACCAGTCCTACTCACGGCACCCATCCACGTGCACAAGTTCTCTCTAGATGTGTGCATGTCGAAGAATTTGGCACCCCTTATTGGTGTATAGTAAATATGAGAGTGTTATGGTGATATAATAGACAGTTAAAAAGACAGTGTGGTTTATGAATGATGAAGATCCAGACGGACAGAGTTTGAAGCATTTTATGTAAATCACTTGTGCTAACAATTCTGAACTATTGTTCCAGTGTCTGGTGTCCCTACCAAGAAGGTATCGGAAAGAGAGAAATCATTGTGGAACACAAACACATTCTAAGAGCTACACGGTTCTGCACTTAAACACACTATAATGCTAGAGCTGTATGGTTTCCGACCTATTAGTCGTGTAGAATGCAGTCCTCTTAATGCTCTAATGTAGGAAATATATTTGCAACGAGTGACATACATTCTTCCTGCACACGGCGAGAGTTTCTACCGCTTGTCTTGGTGCTTGCAAAACTCTTCCTTGGCCAACAAGATCGCCAGATCTCTCCCCAATGAAGAACATACGTAGCATTATGGGTAGAGCCCTTCTACCAGCTCGGGATTTTGACGATCTAACGCACCAATTCGACATAATTTGGCACATTATTCCTCACGAGTACATACAGCAACTCCAACAATCAATGTCAAGCCGAATAAGCCGGCCGGTGTGACCGAGCGGTTCTAGGCGCTACAGTCTGGAACCGCGCGACCGCTACGGTCGCAGGTTCGAATCCTGCCTCGGGCATGGATGTGTGTGGTGTCCTTAGGTTAGGTAGGTTTAAGTAGTTCTAAGTTCTAGGGGACTGATGACCTCAGATGTTAAGTCCCATAGTGCTCAGAGCCATTTGAACCATTTAAGGCCAAGCCAAATTACAGTGTTAACAGTGTGCATATGGGCCAGAGGGGGACCAATGCGTTATTGACTTGCTCAGTTTGTGAAGCTCTCTTCTCTTGAATAAATCCTCAAAATTTTCTGAAATTGTAATCATTCGTTTGTCTATACAGGAACATCATATCTACCGGCTTCCATCCCCTTAACTATACATACATAGTTAAGGCTCACCGGGCAGACCTTCTTCTGTGCGGATGCACAAACAGTGCCTGAACTCTTACGGGAACCGGCAACAAGCCGCGAATAATGAGTATAATGGGCAGGGGCACTATGAATATAGTGCGGGATAAGAAGTTGGGAATGTGGATCTCACGGGAGGCGCGCCAGAGATAAGTTCCTGCAGTCGCACTATCTTCTGTGACCTGGGTGGCTCAGATGGATAGAGCGTCTGCCATGTAAGCAGGAGGTCCCGGGTTCGAGTCCCGGTCGGGGCACACATTTTCGACTGTCCCCGTTAACTTACATCAACGCCTGTGTGCAGCTAGGGGTATTCATTTCATTGTGAGCTCAACTTTACCTGCAACGGAGTGCGCGAGTCGCGATGTGCCGTCGAGGCCCGCGTCTCGTCGGGTACCCGGCCGAGCCCGGGTGTCAACAAGGCTCGGTGCAGCCGGGAAACCGGCAGTGCTGGGAAGGCGGCATTGACTAGCTACACAGGTGCAGAATGAAGAACTGCCTTCTGAATCGTCTGCACTCCTTTCAGAATCGTGAAGGTTTGATGTGCTAGGAACAGGGCGTTCTTGATTCTTTACAAAGAAAAATAACGCGCAACGTAAAACGATAGATGTAATGCAAAGAAAGTAATTACTGAAACATGGAAGTGAGTGAATTCAGAGAAAATGGATTAATAGCCTAATGCTTTTATAACGCAAGGGCTGATGAAGCTTTTGCGCAGTGGTTAGGTCTGGTATGCAATATTAAAGTATTCTACACCTTTCTGTTACTCTATAAGTTTTCATTGCGGAACTGATTGGGTCAACTCTTCCTCGGAATTCGTTGAGGAGGATCCGCCTGCTTTGCATGTGACATGAATTTGAAATGAGGAACCGCAGAAGGTAACTACAGTTTCAATTTACTTTCATTGTGAAGTTTGTTCCCGGATTTATTTTTTACATGCGCGTAAGAGACAAAAGCCTTTTCGCACTGATATGTGGACAAGACAGGTAATGAACTTGTTACCGCTTTGTTTTATAGCATTGGAAACTCCGCCTTGAAGCTTAACCAGAAGATTACCAGCGATAAATATTTATTTTCTGTAAGTTAGTCACTGGAAGTTTCCAGTACCTGCTCGTTTCAATTTACACTTCATGCGGATTCAAAAATTGTTGTCCTTTTCAAGTGATTGCGAATCCAGTTGTTATTACCAGACAGAGGAGGGAAACAGTGTTTGAAATTTTTCCGAATCCCTTCAAATGTCCCTTAATTTTATTCTCGACATTTTAGTCCGAAATACGATGAATTTCTACTAGGAAATTGTGAAGAGTGTCGAAGCGCTCAGTTTGATTGGAATTTCGACAGATTTCCCAACTAAGGCTTTTAATAAACATTGCACATTACACAGGTCTGTATTTGGTTCATGAAGTGATAAATTTCAACTGTTGATTTTTTTAACAAAATTTCTGTGAAATAAGCTGCAGTCAGAAGCCAGACTCTGCCTAGGAAAAGGTGTACCTGGTGAGAAAAAGATAAACGTCATACAGTATGAGAAAAGTGTGAGGTCATTCACATGAGTGCTAAAAGGAATTCCTTAAACTTCGGTTACACGATAAATCAGTTCAATCTAAAAGCCGTAAATTCAACTAAATACCTAGGTATTACAATTACGAACAACTTAAACTGCAAGGAACTCATAGAGAATGTTGTGGGGAAGGTTAACCAAAGACTGCGTTTTACTGGCAAGACACTTAGAAAATGTAACAGATATACTAAGGAGACTGCCTACACTACGCTTGTCCGTCCTCTTTTAGAATACTGCTGCGCGGTGTGGGATCCTTACCAGATAGGGATGACGGAGTACATCGAAAAAATTCAAGGAAGGGCAGCACATTTTGTATTATCGCGAAATATGGGAGAGAGTGTCACAGAAATGATACAGGATTTGGGCTGGACATCATTAAAAGAAAGTCGTTTTTCGTTGCGACGGAATCTTCTCACGAAATTCCAATCACCAACCTTCTCCTCCGAATGCGAAAATATTTTGCTGACACCGATCTACATAGGGAGAAACGATCACCACGATAAAATAAGGGAAATCAGAGCTCGCACGGGAAGATATAGGTGTTCGTTCTTTCCGCGCGGTATAAGAGATTGGGATAATAGAGAATTGTGAAGGTGGTTCAATGAACCCTCTGCCAGGCACTTAAATGTGATTTGCAGAGTATCCATGTAGATATAGATGTAGATGCATCGTAAGCTACAGAGGTTTTACACACGCACATAACAGTAAGTTGATTTAATAATTACAAGCAACGGTGGAGATTTGAGTAACCATCTTGATGCTGATGTTACAGCCATCAGTTATTTTAATATAAGACCGGAGTTAAAGTGCTGTTGGTTCTGGGACGGGCTGCACAGGCTCGGTGCACGCCTCTGACGCTTTGGTCCACCTCTGACCCTTATGCAACCACTAATTCGGCTTGAATAGATTCACAGAGCTGTTGCGTGTCCTCTTGTGGGATAGCGTGCCAAATTATGTCCAATTGGCATTTTAGATCGTCAAAATCGCGAGCTGGTTGGAGGGTCCTGCCCATAATGTCCCAGAGTTCTCAACTGGGGAGAGATCCGGCGACCTCGTTGGTCAAGGTAGCGTTTGGCAAGCACGAACACAACCGCTAGAAACTTTCGCCATGTGGACATTATCTTGCTGAAATGTGAGCCCAGGATAGCTAGCCATGAAGGGCAACAGGACGGGGATTAGATTAACGTCGACGTACCGCTGCGCTGTAAGGGCGCCGCGTATGACAACCAAAGAGGTTGAAAAGAAATGGTACCCCAGACAATTACTCCCAGTTGTCGGGCCATGAGGCAGGCGACAGTTAAGTTGGTATCCCACCCTGGTGAGAGCTCCTCCAGTCACGTCTTCGGCCTAGAATCTCATTGACTGGAGTAGAATTGTCTTCAGTAATGAGTCCCGCTTCGAATTCAGCCCCTACGACCAGCGAAGACGTGTACTGAGACGCCCCAGACAGCGGTGGGGTAGCAACATGACTGTCGCCCATCATACAGCCCGACAACCACGAGTGATCGTCTGGGGTGACATTTCTTTTCACAGCAGGACCCCTTAGGGTCATCAGTTTTTGTACAGCTGCCTACAATAACTGTTGACAACTCTTGTTCCTCATCCTCGGACGATTCCCTGTCAATTGTCTCCCAGCATGCTGGTATTTGTATTTGATCACCCCCTAAACCTACTTCAGAATCTTGTTGATCAGTCTGTTTACATATTTAATCATAAAATCAACATCATTTGGCGACTGAATCTCTTGTGACTCGCCTTCGTGCCCTTAGGTTTGTCATCGCGGCATCCTTACTGCACAGCGGTAAATCGACGATACTCTACGCCCCTTTTTGTTTCCCTTCGTGGCAAGCCATCCATGCGGTATATTTCAGCAAGATAATGGCCACCCTTACGCGGCTAGAGTGTCTACCGCTTGTCTTCGTGCTTGCCGGCGAGATCGCCAGATTTCACCCCAGTCGAGAACGTTTGGAGCATTATGGCAGGGCCCTTCAACCATCTCGAGATGTTGACGATCTAATGCGCCAGTTGAATAGTCTTTGACACGATATCCCCCAGGAGGACACCCAACAACTCTCTCAACCAGTGTCACGCTTGCATAAGGGTCAGAGGTTGACCAATGAGTTACTGATTTGCTCAATTTGTGAAGTTCCTTTTCTTGAATAAATTATCAAGTTTTTCTCAAATTGTAATGTTTTTTTGTTTTTTGTTTTTGTTGGTTTTTTTCCTGTACGTGTACATCACATCTACCAGTTTCTGCCCTATTCAGATAATTCCTTCGTGGTGCGTCTTTTTATTGGTCATAGAGTGTATTTTCGGATTTCAAGGAGGATGGTTTTGTTTGTACTTGAGGAAGTTGGGGTCCGGACGGGAGAGGAGAATGGGATGAAGTTCTGTATATGTGGTTTCAGATGGTGGCTTGAAGACTGAGGTTGTTGGTTGTTTTTTTAGTCAGATGTGAGAGTGGTGTCAGCGCTGAGACGTTTTAATTTCTTCCTGACGGGTATCGTACCACAGCTTCTCATTCCGTACCATGCTATAGATTACCAAATAGATTAACGTCCACACCTAGCTATTGACGCTCTCCCGATCTTACTGAGGATGGCTGTTCTCATCATTGAAGCTCCAGAATGATGGGCAACGACAAGTGTGCCTCTTTTGAAATTTGAGAGAACAGCCGCATCGAAATGTTAACACCGCATCATATTTTCTCTCCGCCCGCTATTACTGTTAGTAATACACTGATGCGTGTATATTCTTGTCCGCTAGGTGGCACGCTTCGACACTCAAGGGCATCGGTATACGACAGCTTTGCTTTTAGGACTGTTATTGCACAGAGGTGCATAGTATCTTGTCCATCCACTGTAAGCCGTAGTACGGATTCCGAAGGAGGGTATGTTCCTTTGGATGTTCACTCAGATGGCCTTTGCGTGTAAATATGTTCCTACTGTCACGTCCATACGCCACGGTATTCGGTATAGCTGTGTGGAAGTGAAGGGGAGCGCCAGCGCGCTCACACCCGCGGCAGGGACCGGAAGCCAGGCCACTGTTCCGCCACAGGAAATTTGTCCATGGCTCGCCAGGGCCTGTTACGCGGGCAACATTTTACTTGTATACTACGCTGTCGGACATCAACGTTTAACGACTGACTCTCCCCCTCATGCTGTCATCGTTATTTCACTGCGGTTACGCGGGTGTTTGTCTAATATATATACAGCGATAGACTAACACGCGCGTAACCGCAGTGACATCTCTGAACAGTCAAAAATGGCTCTAAGCACTATGGGACTTAACATCTGAGGTCATCAGTCCCCTAGACTTAGAACTACTTAAACCTAACTAACCTAAGGACATCACACGCATCCATCCCCGGGGTAGGATTCGAACCTGCGACCGTAGCAGCAGCGCGGTTCCGGGCTGAAGTGCCTAGAACCCCTCGGCCACAGCGGCCGTCTCCGAACAGTCAAAGGGACTGTGTCTGTGATACAATATCCACAGTCAACATCTATCTTCAGGAGTTCCGGGAACCGGGGTCATGCAAAACTTTTTCTGATTTGTGTTTTTTTTCAGACTGCATGGAATTATGTAAGGATTGTGGAGATTTGTTCAGACGCGGCAGTTTAGCGTATAATTACTTTAGTGTTCATTGTTGCATGTGTGTGTGTGTGTGTGTGTGTGTGTGTGTGTGTGTGTGTGTGTGTGGATGGGTGAGTGGGTGTGGGTGTGTGGGTGTGTGGGAGGAATACCAGAAGCAGAAGTGTTCGCCACCCTCATCTGTGAAGGTTCTAGAAAGTTTCACGTGCAACAATGAACACTAAAGTAATTATACGCTAAGCTGCCACGTCTGGACAAACTTCCGCTAGCCTTACAAAATTTCATGCAGTCTGGAAAATACACACATCAAAAAAAGTCGTGCATCACCCCAGTTCCCAGAACTCCTGATGACAGACGTTGACTATGGATATTGTATCACAGATACAGTCCCTTTGACTGTTCAGAGATGTCATTAAACCAGCCCAAAGATGTAAACAACCATGCATGAGCAACGCCTATTAGACGGAGGGGATCCGCCATACGATCACTTCCAGTCATTCCACCAAGAAGGAAGTACACGACACGTGTTGTCTGTAGTTCTACCATGCCTAGACGGTCAATACAGCGGTTCGATCGCGTCCGCATTGTTACTGTGTGCCAGGAAGGGCTCTTAACAAGACAAGTGTCCAGGCATCTCGGAGTGAACCAAAGCGATGTTGTTCGGACATGGAGGAGATACAGAGAGACAGGAACTGTCGATGACATGCCTCGCTCAGGCCTCTCAAGGGCTACTACTGCAGTGGATGACTGCTACCTACAGATTATGGTCGGAGGAACCATGACAGCAACGCCACCATGTTAAGTAATGCTTTTCGTGCAGCTATAGGACGTCGTGTTACGACTCGAACTGTGCACAATAGCCATGATGCACAACTTCACTCCCGACGTCCATGGCGAGGTCCATATTTGCAACCACGACACCATGCAGCGCGGTACAGATGGGCCCAACAACATGCCGAATGGACCGCTCAGGATTGGCATCACGTACTCTTCACCGATGAGTGTCGCATATGGCTTTAACCAGATAATCGTCGGAGACGTGTTTGGAGGCAACCCTGTCAGGCTGGACGCCTTAGACACACTGTCAAGCGAGTGCAGCAAAGTGGAGATTCCCTGCTGTTTTGGGGTGGCATTATGTGGGGCCGACGTACACCGCTGGTGGTCATGGAAGGTGCTGTAACTGCTGTACGATACGTGAATACCATCCTCCGAACGATAGTGCAACCATATCGGCGGCATATTGGTGAGGCATTCGTCTTCATGGACGACAATTGGCGTCCCCATCGTGCGCATCTTGTGAATGACTTTCTTCAGGATAACGACTAGAGTGGCCAGCATGTTTTCCAGACATGAACCCTATCGAACATGCCTCGGATAGATTGAAAAGGGCTGTTTATGGACGACGTCACCCACCAACCACTATGAGAGATCTACGCCGAATCGCCGTTGAGGAGGAGGACACTATAGACCAACAGTGCCTTGATGAACTGGTGGATAGCATGCCGCGACGAATACAGGCATGCATCAGTGCAAGAGGACATGCTAGTGGGTATTAGAGGTACCGGCGTGTACAGCAATTTGGACCACCACCTCTGAAGGTCTCGTTGTGTGGTGGTACAACATGCAATGTGTGTTTTTCACGAGCCATAAAAAGGGCGTAAATGATGTTTATGTTGATCTCTATTCCAATTTTCTGTAAAGGTTCCGGAACTCTCGGAACCGAGGTGGTGCAAAACTTTTTTTTTATGTGTGTATATCTTATCACTCAGCAAGGTAGCGTTGTGATTAAGACACGTAGCTCGTATTCAGAAAGAGCGGAGTTTAAAACCCCGTCTAGCGAACTCGATATAATTTATCCGTCTTTAAATCACTTCAGGCAAAAGCTGAGATACTTCGTTAATCTTAGCCGATTTCCTTCCTCAACATTGTCCAGTTCTATTTGCGTTCTATATCTCATAATCTTGTTATCGAGGGCGCATCATGCTCTAACCTTATTTCCCTTCCTTCCTACAAATATCGCACCAATATCTGTTGCTTTGGTGTAATATGAGACACTTCAAATATCGGACCAGGTCTGTGGCTGGCTTCGTGGCTTTCTATCACAAGTAACTCTACACGTCGTTCTTGCAGCTATGGAATCAATAAATGTAAAAGTAACTTCGGGAGTACCCAAAGGGACTTTTGTAGGTCCGTTATTGTTTGCAATATACTTAAATGATCAAATGGATAACGTCGTACGTCCCGCAAGAACTTTGCGGGGGATGCTGTCGCAGACAGGAATGCTGCGACGCCTCAAAACAGTTGCGTAACATACGACGGGCGTTCAATAAGTAATGCAACAATTTTTTTCTGAAAGCTTTTTGAATTTATTCATGATTAAAATACACCATATTATTCTCAACTCTTTGGCTTTAAAACCCTATTTTTCGAAACAATCTCCGTCCAATGAGAGCAACTTACGCCACCTTGCTGGTAGGGCCTGTATGCCTGCGTGGTATCACTCAGGTAGTCGACGTCGAAACCAACGCCGTGCTGCGTCAATAACCTCCCCATCAACCACTTACTGCTTCGCGCTGAGTGCATCCTTCATCGGGCCAAAGAGATGGAAGTCGGAATGTATGAAATCCGGGCTGAAGGGTGGTTGAGAAAGAACAGGAAAATGAAGTTTTGTGAGCTGCTTTCGGATGCGCCGACTAATGTAATGCCTTGCGATGACAGACGCCTCGTCCAACGACGCACCGTGCTTTTGTTCACTGCCAAGTCTCCGTAGACATTCAACAAACGCCTGTGAATACCTGTGATGCTCTGGTTTTCCGCCAAAAGGAACTCAATGGCAGTTCTCTGCCGGCCGTTGTGGCCGAGTGGTTCTTGGCGCTCCAGTCCGAAACCGCGCTGCTGCTACGGTCGCAGGTTCGAATCCTGCCTCGGGCATGGATGTGCGTGATGTCCTTAGGTTGGTTAGGTTTAAGTAGTTCTAAGTTCTAGAGGACTGATGACCTCAGATATTAAGTCCCATAGTGCTCAGAGCCATTTGAACCATTTGACAGTTCTCTGCCTGGAACGCACCTCCGTTACAGGCGCCATTTTGAAGGCTATCTATAATGCCGTCATCTATCGGAACTTCATGAAATTATGGAGATTGAAGCGGGAATATTCTACGATGCCCTGCACAAATTCCGCATTTTTCTCAAATGAAACTGGCCGAGAAAACAATGTGTTGCGTTACTTATTGAACGTCCTTCGTAGTAATACCTATAGAGGATCGACGAGTGGTGTAAGGGTTGGCAGCGGTTCCTCAACGTAAATAAATATAACGTATTACCCGTAAATAGTCTGACAAGGGGAGGCCACGATGTCGGAATCACGAATTTTCTTCAAACTTTGTACATCTTTAGTAGGCCATTAAAACAATTTAATGTATATGTTGTATGGTGCACTACTCTAACAACTCCGAGAAAACTGTGAAAGAAGTTTTACGCGTCTATTACATAGCTTGTGCTGCAGTCATGGACTGTGCGGCTGGTCCTGGTGGAAGTTCGAGTCCTCCATCGGGCATGGGTGTGTGTGTGTTTGTCCTTAGGATAACTTAGGTTAAGTAGTACGTAAGCCTAGGGACTGATAACCTCAGTAGTTAAGTCCCTTAAGATTTCACACACACACATAGCTTGTGTATCGGTGGGTAGCTGCCGGGCAGTAGAGTTCATGTTGGCCAACTGATTAGCGTTCGAGCTATGTAAGATGAACGTGTATGAGGCAACGTTTCGACTCCTGCTCAAATTTAATTATTAATCTATTTTTTCATCACTGGTCATATTACTTTATTTTCCATGACATTTGAGAGATAATATAATGAAAAAAAATCACATGTATTTGGATAAAGTTTGAATTTATGCTTCCCAGTCCGCATGACAAATACCATCCTCCAACGTGTGATGTCGTG
The DNA here is from genome assembly GCF_021461385.2 of Schistocerca piceifrons. Taxonomy (NCBI): domain Eukaryota; kingdom Metazoa; phylum Arthropoda; class Insecta; order Orthoptera; family Acrididae; genus Schistocerca; species Schistocerca piceifrons. The sequence continues at coordinate 590,047,149 of NC_060149.1, forward strand.
AGCACATCCGACGAGAAACTGTACATTACTCTTGCGGTCTGGCTCATTGTGATTCATATATTACTGACTGTGAATAACGTCATTCTCATCATTGCTTATCGAGGTTTGACTTGGGCTTTCCAAGCCTGTCCCTCGTCCTTCAAAACTTAGTTACAAATAGTAAATAGTGGAATAACATATGACATTAACTACATCATGAAAATGCATGTGGTTTCTTTTCCCACTATATTACATCTTAAATGGTTCAAATGGCTCTGAGCACTATGGGACTCAACTGCTGAGGTCATTAGTCCCCTAGAACTTAGAACTAGTTAAACCTAACTAACCTAAGGACATCACAAACATCCATGCCCGAGGCAGGATTCGAACCTGCGACCGTAGCGGCCTTGCGGTTCCAGACTGCAGCACCTTTACATCTTAAATGTCATATAAATTAAATAATGTGACCAATGATAAAAGAAACACAGATGCCAGCGGGACTCGAACCGCAGCCTCGTCTACGACTCTCCTTCCAACGCGCGAACGCTAACCACTTGATCACAATGACTCGTAACGACCAGCACCTTCGTACAGATACATTAGTTACATAACAGACGCGTAAAACTTCTCTTGCGATTTTCTCGGAATTGCCAGAGTAGTACACCTTACTACTTACACTTTATGTTGTTTTAACGGCCTACTAAAGATTTACAAAGCTTGAAGTAAATCCGTGATCCCAACGTTGTGGTCTCCCCTTGTGAGGTCCCATTACTGTTCGATTATAGTACAGATTAAAAATCATTGGAAACAGTAACAACCATAAAATGCCCAGGGTTAACAGCCGAAGACACTAAAATGGAATAAGCACATACAGTTAGTTGTAAGAATAGCACACTTAGATTCACTGGAAGAATTTTAAGGTAATATATCTCACCTACAAAAGTGGTGCCTTACAAAACAAGCGTTCGACCGATTCTTGAATATTTCTCTGAAGTCTGAATCTCGTAGACGGGATAGACACGATCCGAAGAACAACGGCCGGCGCATTTCGTTTCGGGGTCGTTTAGTATACGCGAGAGCGTCATGGAGACTGTTATATGAGAATGGGGAACAACAAATAATAGCAAGAGTGAATAGACAAGTTTATTCTACAACAATGGAAAAGCCGGACAGAAGAATACTGTACTGCAACGAATGATCTAGAGCAGCCACTGGGGCGGCTGTCAGCAGAGTCCGTGGATGACACCGAGATCGGAGTGCCATGAATCAGAATGCCTTTGGTAGTCCAGTTCCACATGGGTTGAAACCCTGATGATAGCGATCCGAATGGTGTGCCGTCATGCTATCAGCGGTTCAAGACCAGACTATTGGAGTCAGGGGCTGCAGGCACTTATAAAGCCCTGGCCAGCGTTGAAATATGCACACAGCCGATGAGTCTACTGCGGCGTGACGTATTCTGATTGCGCGGTACCGTCGTGCAGCCACGGATCTACGATATTTCCGAATTGGGGAAAAACTTCGATAGTCGCGGCCCCCTCCCTCCCCTCACCCTAAAGCACTTCAGATAGGGCGTCAAAAAATTTAAAAAATCGAATTTTCAAAAATATGTTCATTTTGTAGCACAAGTCTCTATGAAGAGTTTGATGTATAAAACATGTATGTTCGAGGAAATGTAAGACATATTATCTGGCCTTAAGTGTGCCAAAGTGCAGTGCCACGCCTCTTCGCACAGCCTTCTTCTGTCGCACGTTACGGTATTTCGCTTTGTGGAATTAAACTTGTATATTTTGTAATGGAAGCCATCAAACCGATATTCAAGAGAGTGGAAATTAAAATGTCCTGTGGTGCCTCTCCTGCTTCGGCTCCCTTTAAAAAAAGCTCACAATTAGTACTGAGTGGGATTATTTGTGACCAGTAAAAAAAGAACTCTTCAGAAAATTTGCACTCTTTATTGCCTATTAGTTAATAACTTTCTCTTTTGTGTGACATAAAATATAGGAAACATAAAAGAAGTAAAGACAAGAGACAAGCAAGACTGTGCACATTTCTTCAATCCTTAGGTCCTAGCATTTTTCTTTCTCTAATCTTGCTACAGCTTTGCACGGCGTCCTTTCTTTTCTGCGAAGGAAACTATTACCTCATTTACGTTCGTGTAACGTTTTGCTACACGAGACATCAAAATGTCGTTGTCTAAAACTGAAAAAAGCTGTTAATACGAGTAGTACCAATGACTGGTGTGGTTTCTCGATTTGATTACGTCTATTTTGTCACTGTCTGCTAGATAAAACGAAATAGGCATTTCTAGTATTGCAGCAGTTGTAATACACACCACAAAAGCGAGACTGTTTTGGCACAAATGGTCATTTTTATCTACGTCATTTATATAAATAACACGACAGCATGTAATTCACGAAGTACCAATATCAAATGCATTTTAAGGCTACTACAAGCAAAAAGTTTTATATTAGGAAATAGTTTTACATTTCGTACATATGCTCCAGTTTCTCAGTCATGAGATCGAAAAGTAGTAGTAGTAGTAGTAGTAGTAGTAGTAGTAGTAGCACGAAATTTTTATATACATTTGGAATCTTCATATGATTCCATATAATTTTTGTGATATCTCCGTTTATTGTCCTTCCTCGTTCTAACAAACAATCCTGCCATTGACAAAATTTACTCTCCGGTTAACTTCACCAATCCTGCCAGAATCAGTGGTTTAGTTATCCGGTGTTTTATTCTCCGGTTAGGCGTTATTATGTGTTCGCACGACGCGTTTTCCACGCTATTCCGAGAATAGAATTAAACGACTGCTATCCGGGGACTGTAAAACTGGCCCTAAGTAGTGTAGCGATCTGGCAAAAATTTCATTTTCTTGGATACCGAGAAGATAATATATAACCTTTCTTACGTGTTATTACTGTTAGTCGTTTATTTCCAATCTGTTAGTTTCAATCTATGGATTTCACTAATACTTATAACAATGCTTACCATTTGTATACCCAATAAACCACATAAACAAACAGCGATTGGTATTCACTCATTCGGGTTTATTCAGCTCAGTTCGTCATAGCAGCGTCCTCTTTTGTCTGCGGGAAAGTTTTTATTTCTAAATGCGGCGAGGGTTCCTCTGGCAGAGACAGCACGTACACTATGCACGCACTCAAAGACCAACTTACGATTCGTTCAGAAATCAACTTAGAATGTGTTCAAAAATGTTCAGGAACCAATAGAGACGCGTTTCAATATCATATGAACAAGTTAAGGCGCTCTGTGAAAGAAGGTTTTTTTCTTCAAGAACATGAATTTGGCGCTCCCTGAAATTGCCGCTCAGGGCAGATACCGCGGTTTGCCCCCCCCCCCCCCCCCCTCTCCATCCTCCTCCTCCTCCTCCTCCTAGATCCAAGCCTGCCGTCGTGTAGCTATCTGACGTGGCCGGCCGAGCGTTACTACGTTACCGCGGAGGCAGCTATGTGCATGGTCTGCGCCTTCGCTGTTCAACTCGCCATTACTGCGCCTGCGCTAATAAGAATGGCTGACCGTGGGCTGTCGACATGTGACCTGTGGTCGCGTGGCGGCCAGTACCGTGGTGTAGGCACTGATGATACCGCACAGACGCTCGTCAAGCTCCAGTGGCAGTCGCAACAAGAGAGGCGATTTTCACTACGGAAAAATTAAACATCCAAATTCCGAGAATTTACGTTCCAAGAAGAGTGAGGCAGTGTGTAACTGACTCGGGAAACGAGCACAGCGAGAAAATCGAAGATATTGGAGCCCATACGGAGGCTTACAGGCAGCCGTTCCTTCCCCGTGGTAGGAAAGGGACGAAATGATAGTAATGGCAAAAGTACCTTCTACTACACACTGTAAGGTGGCGTATGGATATACAAGTTCCCCACGTAATTCATAAGGAACACAGAAATATTACAGAAAATATTAGCAAGCATAAAGTTAACTCGGAACCCTCAGTTACATGACTCAACGGACATTCGAGCACGTTCGCACTATTTCATGGATTACACGAGACGCAGACAGCAGGAGGTTCGGGGTAGTGGCAGGCAGGGCATCCGGCCACCCTCTGCAACTAACTCTGCCAAATCCATAATTACACGCTTTGATGCGGGACAAGGCCCAAAGAAAGAAAGAAAAAAAAAGAAAGAGCATATATCGCTAACGATATAATCGTAAGTTTTCCACGTCTTTTTGAATCGCATAACGTTTGCTTGGTCACTTTTAAGTATCTTTTCTCCTTATCAATGGCATGAAAATGTTTGAGAAAATCTTAATCTTTTAACACGTTTTTATTAGGTCATTTTCTTGTTAGACAGACGACTTTCTTGTCGTTTTGTTCGGTAGGGATGGGGGGGATGAAAAAGATTGGTAATGCCTGACATCTCGGCAGCTGAGCAGAGAGAGTGGCGAAGAGGAGACGGAGAGAGAGCGTGAGTGGAGCAATGTATGTGCAATATATATTCGTATGTGTCATGCAGGTATACACGTAAAGCCATAAGTAAACAGCTAGTGTGTCTATATATATCGTGAAAATGTTTAATATCCATTGACAAATTTTTGAATGAGAGCCTGTGACTAGAGGGCACCATCATCACCAGCGTCATAATCATCATCATCATCATCATCATTAACGGTAGCAGCAGCTTCGACTGCTGGATAAATGCATCCCCTAGGCTTTTCCATGCATTAAAGTCATCATTCATACACATTAGTGTTGTTGTGGTACATTTTCGAATGCTGTATACTCAGTCTTTGTTAGATATTTCTCTCAGGCTTTTAATATCTTCTGGAATCCAATGAGGAACTTCCATGGCCCGCATACCATTCGTTCATCTGGATATGTGTCCAACCAACTGCCGGCCGGTGTGGCCGTGCGGTTCTAGGCCCTTCAGCCTGGAACCGTGTGACCGCTACGGACGCAGGTTCGAATCCTGCCTTGGGCATGGATGTGCGTGATGTCCTTAGGTTAGTTAGGTTTAAGTAGTTATGAGTTCTAGGGAACTGATGACCACAGATGTCAAGTCCCATAGTGCTCAAAGCCATTTGAACCATTTCCAACCAACTTACAGGGACTGAATAAAAATATGGAAACACAACACATTACCATGCCTAAAACGAGTATGGTGTAAGAAAACCGTTGGCATTGAAAACAGCTTCCAGTCCTTTGAGAATCGATAAATACACGTCCTGTTTGGCTTTCGAGGGAATCTTATAACATTGCTCCTGCACGATAGTGGCAAGTTCAGGTAAAGATGGTTGAGGTGGATAGTGACCACGTATCATTCTCCCTAAAGTATATCACAAAGGCACAATAATATTGAGATCGGGTGACTGTGTTCACCAAGGATAGGGGAGGAGGGGGGGAGGATGCGACAATTCATTGTACTCACAAAAATATTACTGGACGATGCGAGATGTATGAACAGGGATCCTATCGTCTTGAAACACAGCATAATCAGTGAGGAACAAATATTGTACGATGGGAGGGATCTGATGAGCCAAAATGGTTACATTCTCCTTGGTGGTAGTGCGCCCTTGCGGAGTAATCATGGGACCCATGGAATACCACGACATGGCTGCCCAAATAATCCATAAACCCCGGCCATATTTCACTCTTGGGACATAAACTCGGCCAGAATCTGTAAACAGTGAGATAGTGTAAGGTGGCGTGGTCTCCTGACCTTCATTTCTTACATATTCCGGCCTCACCATCGTTTTCTGCATATCAAGATGTTTCATTCAAGCCAAAACTCGATAGGGTGGAGTCAATTTTACATATTTCCATTTAATTGATATGCAAATCTAATAAATAAATCGCAAGTGCGCACCGAGATTAAAAAGGCGAGGCTGGCGTACACAAACATTCAAGACACGACAGCCACAGGAGTTTTGTTCAGCGGAGGCAACCAGCCTGCTGGATAGTGCGTAGGAGGGTGGGTTAGCATGCAGCTGCGCCGGACGGCCGACCGCCCATGGACCAAAACAGTTTTTTCCAGAGAAAAGGGATAACCTGCTGTATTGTTGGGAGAGCCCCAGCATACGCATTTTATTTACGAATCTAGTGCGCAGTTTCAGAGTTCTCATAGGTGGACAGTAAAGGCATAACACAGATGTTATATATTTCCAGATTGGTCGGCTTAGCCATTCTCCTGTTTGTAAGAGTAACGCTGATTGGTGAACTATTTCTGATGCAATGAGCTGGAGGAGTGAGGGAAAGACAGCGGATGATATACCCTTTCGCTTATTGCTTGGAGGGAAGTCGTTGCAGTGATGCTCTTGTAGAGGGAACACATAGCGGGAGTGAGTGCACTCGTGCGTGTACACAGAGAGTGAGGAACAAAGTCTCTACTCAGTACTGCACTGAGAGAGCACCTCTGTCGCTAACGAATCGGAGCGATACTCTATATTGCATCGCTCATTCACTGTGTTGGCGGCAACACTTAATGTGCGGTGTTAACACAGACGGAGTATTAGTTAGCACCTGCGAGCGAACATTGAGTGGCATCACGGTGGACTGGTTATCTGACCAGTGTACAACGCCAATAGTTAGACTAGGGGTGGATAGGAGTCCTTGACTTCATCTAGGCGTAGTGAGAGTTCGATTGGCGAAGGTCAATCCAGATAGAAAGAGATAGTTTTGTTATTTTTCAGCGGCGAGCGACGCACGCAGCAGTCGTCGCAGCTCACGGTATTGTACGCAACAGCACAGGTGAGCCCCATCTTTCCTCCATTAGAAATAACATACTTCATTCACGTCACTCCTTTACATTTCTCACATGATAGCCTCGACAGTACTTAGCAAAATTCAGTCGGATAATTATTCAAGTTGAGTAGGCTTGGCTCTCAGCCATTCTGCCAAGTAAATAACATTCTTAAAGAAAAGGGGTAAAAGAGCTTTCCCACGCTTCGTATATAAATGTCAATAACAGAATTCCTATCCATAAGAGGTAACCTCCTATTCCGAAAAGAACCCGGAAATTTGTGTATCAGTTTATAAATAAAAGTTTCATTTGATTTTTCTTAAATTTTGCAATAAATAATGTTTTCCGTTCATTTAATGTTTTTCTTACGTTAACTAGCAATACTCCAGTATACTAGTCACGTAAGAAAATAGAATTTTTTGTGTCTTTTCCTTACAGCGGATGACTCCAGAAGATATTTACTGCTGAAAGTTTTTCAAGCATTTCTTTTTGGTACGTTAGGAGTGTCAGTCTGACTTCTGTAGTAGTGTGGGGTGGAAATTGCTTCTTGCAGGAGTCAAAGTGTACTTGTCAGATCAATCCGTTGCGCAACTCGTCAACATAACACCCACACACTGACTACAAGATTCATCCGACCAAATGACACTTCCATTGTTCATAGTCCAAGTGTTATGGCTTCGGCATCACTACATCCTGTTAAGGGCATTTCATCGCTGATGACTGGTCCTGGAGTTTCAGCTCGCCCTGCAATCCCCTACTTCTGAAGCTCCTTTCGTGTTTCTTTGGTGCCGACAGGGTTCGCGAATGCGACATACAGTTCTATAACGATTCTGCAGTTGTCGTCCTCTTCAATTACCGTCTGTCACGATGACTCAATGTACACTTTCGTTCGCGTTGTGGGTTATCAGATTATGTATTCCGCTTTCCCTATATGCGGTATAAATTAGGGTGCCTCTTGAAACAACAAACACTTCCACTACCTTGATTACGAATGCATCCACCATACGAGCACCAACTATTTGTCCACATTCAAATTCACTTAGCTCGTACGTAAAGCACTCATAGGTACACATAATACTGTTCTAAACACGACTGGCAAATGAAACATATTGAGGACGTTTCACAGATGCCGTTCGCGGTGAAATACAGCAGCACATGCTGCAGGCTTGGCTGCATCTTCATTTATCTTCCAGCATGCATTTCTCGCGGTATTTCCATAGTTTCGTCCAACCCCTGTACGTGTATGTGGAAAATGTCCTGTTGTTTGGAGACCACGTTTAACTATAAATCTTCGTATAACAGGTCGGCTAAGTCAGGAGTAAAGCTCGAGCATACCTCTTCCAATAGGGCCATGCCTAGCCAAGCACTTGTTCAAATCAATCCTTATGTTATGCCGGCCGAAGTGGCCGTGCGGTTAAAGGCGCTGCAGTCTGGAACCGCAAGACCGCTACGGTCGCAGGTTCGAATCCTGCCTCGGGCATGGATGTTTGTGATGTCCTTAGGTTAGTTAGGTTTAAGTAGTTCGAAGTTCTAGGGGACTAATGACCTCAGCAGTTGAGTCCCATAGTGCTCAGAGCCATTTGAACCATTTTGAACCTTATGTTATGTTCCAGGGTGACGGGGATAGTGTCACTGTGGACAACGTGCCATTGTTGGCGCCAATGTCATTTATGGGTGCAGGAACACTACTACGCCATTTACATCTGTGAAACTACATCGTCTTTTTGTCATTTGCTTTCCTGACAAAGGAAATGTTGGATAATGTCAAAAGCTGAGAGCTTTATTCAAGTTTAAGGCGACAAGATTCTTGCTAGAAATCTTTTTGAACAACAGATTCGTCGCGAAAATCGTTCTGTTTATGACGTGCCTCGTAGTTCGAGTGTGGTTTCAATGTGGCATTCCCACTCTTCCACACTAACATTGAGCAGACCCCCAAGCCACATTTCATTTATTCTATCGACAGACAAGTTAAACGACCTCTTCATACGAATCGAACCCTACACAGATTCTGTCGCCGCTAGTTTGCTTCGCTGGAGTCAGAATATCACGAGCTTCTGATTTGCTCGAATAAATAGCACAGCTCAAGTTATTTTGTGTCATCTGTCATAATTCCAGTGTTGACGGAATTACAAAGCAGTAAAGGGCAATAGCAAAATGAATGGAATAGGTACATTACTACCAACGCAAAAAAATATTTTCAGTGTCAGTTCTTTCAAAATAGAAGTAAAAATGCAAATTAACAGCTAAATTTATCTCTCTCCAATAGGAGGCATTTACATTCTAAATAATATTCATTATAAGAGCGAGTTATTGGCTACGAATACCACAGTCTTCGGAAAATGTATGCTGTTGGTTGTAAACGATCTGCTTGTAAAGTTTCATGTGGAAGTCATCTGGAACAACTTACGGAAGTTTTAATGGTTAACATACCGTCGCTACGCAGCTGACTGGAGATGGAGCACAAGTTAGGCATTGTCAAATAACGTTATGACGTCGGACGGGTTGTTGATGAGGGAAACATACCGGCATTCAGTTTTCAATTTAGGGGATTTAATAAAACTGCAGAGAGTCTAAATCAGGATGGCAAGACATGGGATTAGAAGGAAGGAAGGATAGAGTTTAATGTCCCGTCGACAATGAGGTCATTAGACACGGACAAGTGTTACAGCCCTGGTCCTACTGATTACAGATATAGTGTCATAACCACCGTTGCTCCTCGGTTAGTGAAAGATGCTCGGCTGTATGCAAAGATAAACAGACTGTAAGATAACCGGCACTAATTATTCAGAAGTCGTATGGTCTACAAGAAATGTCGAACTCGCCGTTTTTACTGTTTCGATACCATTTCATTTCCCATCCTAGATAAGCGATGACGTCATGATGAAATTTAAATTTACTAACACAGCAACTGCGTGTACTGACCGTGTCCAGTAGTGTTTAGGTTCTCTGCCCACATAGGCATACGTACCGCGCACACAATAACTAATATAAATCATCATCACCACCATAATTTATTCGACATCCTCTGCTGGATAAAGGCTTCCTCTAGACTTGCCCATGCATTAGGCGGTCTCCAGATGTACGTATCCAAGTTCTCCTGGATGTTTTCTAATACCATACACCCACGTTCCATTAGGTCGTCGTCTGTCTGCTCTTATCTCGTGGAGTTCACCGGTTCCGATGCGTGTCATGGAAGGCCCCATCCCATGGTCCAGCACAGCAAAGTCCCTTGGCATAGTACTTGATAAGCACCTTACATGGAAGCCACATATACACTATGTGACCAAAAGTATCCGGACACCTGGCTGAAAAGACTCAAAAGTTCGTGGCCCTCCATCGGTAATTCTGGAATTCAGTATGGTGTTGGCCCACCCTTAGCCTTGGTGACATCTTCCACTCTCGCAGGCATACGTTCAATCAGGTGCTGGAAGGTTTCTTGGGGAATGACAGCCCATTCTTCAAGGAGTGCTGCACTGAGGAGAGGTATCGATTGTTGTCGATGAGGCATGGCACGAAGTCGGCGTTCCAAAACACCCCAAAGGTGTTCTGTAGGATTCAGGTCAGGACCTGTGCAGGTCGGTCCATTACAGGGATGTTATTGTCATGTAACGACTCCGCCACATGCTGTGCATTACGAACAGGTGCTCGATCGTGTTGAAAGATGCAATCGCCATACCCGAATTGCTCTTCAACAGTGGGAAGTAAGAAGGTGCTTAAAACATCAATGTAGGCCTGTGCTGTGATAGTGCCGCACAAAACGACAACGGGTACAAGTTCCCTCCACGAAAAACACGACCACATCATAACATCCACGCCTCCGAATTTTACTGTTGGCACTACATAAGCTGGCAGATAAAGTTCACCGGGCATTCGCCATACCCACACCCTGCCATCGGATCGCCACATTGTGTACCGTGATTCGTCACTCCACACAACGTTTTTTCATTGTTCAATCGTCCAATTTTTACCGTCCTTACGCCAAGCGAGGCGTCGTTTGGCATTTACCGGCGTCATGTGTGGCTTATGAGCAGCCGCTCGACCATAAAATCCAAGTTTTCTCACCTCCCGCCTAACTGTCGTAATACTTGCAGTGGATCCTGATGAAGTTTGGAATTCCTGTGTGATGGTCTGGATAGATGTCTGCCTATTACACATTACGACCATCTTCAACCGTCGGCGGTCTCTGTCAGTCAACAGACGAGGTCGGCATGTACGCTTTTTTGCTGTACGTGTCCCTTCACGTTTCCACCTCACTATCACATAGGAAACAGTTTACCTGGGGATGCATAGGATTGTGGAAATCTCGCGTACAGACGTTTGACGTAAGTGACACCCAGTCACCTGACGACATTCGAAGTCCGTGAATTCCGCGGAGCGCTCCATTCTGCTCCCTTACGATGTCTACTGAGGCCGCTGATATGGTGTACCTGGCAGTAGGTGGCAGCACAATGCACCTAATATGAAAAACGTATGTTTTTGGGGGTGTTCGGATACTTTTCATCACATAGTGTAGAAGGTACTATATTGCAGTGCCTGTGTTATTCCGAATTACAATGCAGAGTTCCTTCATGGCGGCTACAGCTGTTATGAAAGACATGAAATGGATTCGCAATTACGGATCTGGATTACCATCAGCTGTATAATAGTATGACGACAATGCAGATTTGTTCCGGGCGCGGACTCAAACCCGGATTCCCGCTTATCGCGAGCGGTCGCCTTCAGTTTGACTCTCTGAGCACGACTCACTGCCAGACCCAAATTTCCATTTGTCGTCAACGATATGTCCATAACCTTTACTCGTACATCTGTTATGTATATTCCTGTACAGGGTAGACATTGTACTTGAAAGTCGCTTGCCCGGTGTCGGCGGATAAATACGATATTGCAGCGCCTGTATTATTTCGAACTACGACGCAGAGTTCCTTCGGACAGTCACTGCAATATCATATTTATCCGACGACCCTGGCAAGCGAATATCAAGTAAAATGTCTCCGCTGTACGGGAATTTACAATTTACATAATGGCTGTACGAGTACAGGTTGTGGACACATGGTTGAAGGACGACATATGGAAGTTTGGGTTCAGCCGTGAGCAGTACTCGGGTAGCCAAATGGGAAGGCGCCCCGTCGCGATAAGCGGGAAATTCGGGTTCGAGACCCGATCCGCCACAAATTTTCATTGTCGTCATTTCGTTACACAGCTGACGGCAATCTATATTCGGAATTATAAATACATTTCTTGACATATAGAAGAAAGCACGGTAACCTCTTTTAAACCCGACGTCGACTCTTCCCTCACAATGCGGCATTACGCTGTATCTAGCACTGATCCTGTTAGTGTCAAAATATTCGGCCGTAGTGTGGGGAAAAGCAGCCGATCTCGACTACAAGGGCGAGAGAGCAAGATCCTCAAAATTGTCCTGCACCTACCAAGAGACTTCCCACGTGCGAGTTGCATGAGCAGGCGGGAATCCCGTACTTGCGCGATCGATTCAAACAGACTGCCCGACTTTTCTATGAATCGTCGAGGTAGTCTGAAAATAGACTCATAGCCGTTTTGGGAAACCAGAGGCATCGTCGTAGGAACACAAGGTGTGTTGTGGATTGGCAAGAGAGCCAACCCACTATGAGAGGAAGCCGAAAGGCGCGCGTTTTAGCTCACGCAGGCTGGCGTGAGGTCTGGAACAGGACAAGGAAATGAGACTAACAAAAAACGCACGTAGCTGCTGGAATACTTAACTTTAATCCATAATTGGTGAACATCGCTCTTGACGGTACATGTTTTACAGCATCAATAGTAACTGGTAATGGCGCCTTGCTAGGTCGTAGCAAATGACGTAGCTGAAGGCTATGCTAACTATCGTCTCGGCAAATGAGAGCGTATTTTGTCAGTGAACCATCGCTAGCAAAGTCGACTGTACAACTGGGGCAAGTGCTAGGAAGTCTCTCTAGATCTGCCGTGTGGCGGCGCTCGGTCTGCAATCGCTGATAGTGGCGACACGCGGGTCCGACGTATACTAACGACCGCGGCCGATTTAAAGGCTACCGCCTAGCAAGTGTGGTGTCTGGAGGTGACACCACAAGGTGGCCAGACCAGCTCCGTTAATTAAGTCCACGAGCCAAAGAGTCAGTACAACACTACGTAAAAACGAAAACTCTAAAGTAGAGAGGCCGTACAAAATCGAGAGGTCAAAGTAAGCGATATGAGGAACTGCGGGAAAAGCGTAACGCGCTTGCTTTAAAATATCACGTGGCAATTAGGGTTGCCAGTAAGGAAAATGAGGTGAGGTGAGGAAACCACCAAACAACTTTCTCGGTCCATCTACCGTCCATATACCTGACTTTATGTATGCCCATCTCCGATTTCATTACTATCACGATAACATCTTCTGCTGTTCTGTTTCTTTTCATAATTTCCTGCACACTAATTATGAGATTTACTTTAGTTTGGTAACTTTTCCGTTGGTAATTTGGTTTTGAAACACGGTTGATGTTACAAAAGCCGATCCATGTAATATTCACTCTTATGTGCATTTGTTTTGCCACACACTGAGTCTGTGTTCACCCACCTAAAACACAAAAATTCCGCTGCTGACTTTAGGATTTCATTGTTCATGTATATAATTGTTTTCTGTGTGTTCAATGTACATTATTTTTTAGTCTTATTATGGTTGGTTATCAGCCTTGTTTTCAAATGTGCTGTATTTTCTCCATTCGTTGTTGAAATGTATCTGTAATAGAGGCAAACAGTACACAGGCAGATCTTGCTACATGGGGGCACGATACTTGAGAGAACAGGGAGCGAAAAAGGTCGTACGGACATATGAACGGAAATGCTTTTCGAGGGAGGTACATCCACTTGCAAGTGGAGATATAAGATCTTTGAGAGTGACCCTGTATCAGTACCAGGTAGGTATCCCACCAGCATGGGGTAAGCCACACAACCTCGTGGAACATTCTCCACGACAACGGCCACAATTTGTATCATTTACAACCTGTGCAGGCGTTATGACGTACGGACTGGTCCTCTGCGGCGACACTTTTGTCGCAGCTTCGTCGCACAGGCCATCTTGGTGCTGCGATTTCTATCATCCATCCTGTTCACAGATGAGGCTAACTTTACGAGGGGTGGTATCTTCAGTCATCTCGAAATCTACCTGCAGGCTACGGAGAATCCCCATGGTATGTTGGCAGCGAACCTTCAGTACCTATTCAGCCTGTGTGCGCGGGAATCATTGGCGACCGCCTCGTGGGACAGTCATCCTTCCACAACGCTTCACAGTCAAGACACATTTGTGCTTTCTGTGGGTAACTCTGCCTCTCGTGGTGGAAGACGTGCCTCTGGTGGTCCGAAGTGTAGTTTGGCTACTACATGACGGTGCTCCAGCTCACCGCCCTCTAGAGTCTGCAGCTAGAAGACTAGTACAGACAGAACATCCCCATACGTGCTTGCAGTCATTGAAACCTACAGTGTCAAAGATATTTTTTATCTCCATCTTCAAGTGAGTGTATCTCCTTTGGAAGACGTTTCTGGTCATATATCCATATCCTCCTGTAGTTCGTCACTGTTTAGCAATATCACCCAGCATTGTCCAAATCCACGTCCGCCATCTAGATTTTGGTTTTCCGTGATTTCTCTACATCACGTAAGTTAAATACTGGGACGGTTCCTTTGAAAGAGCACGGCTTATGTCCTAGCCAAACCTTCCCAAACCCGAGCTTGAGCTCTGTCCCTAATGACCTCGATATCGTCGGGATGCTAAACACTAATCTTCCTTTTTTTCTGTGTTGTCACCAGCAAAAGGAAGATGTGTCAATGTGAGTGAAAATGTTCCAATCGTAGTACAAAAAAGGCGAATATGCTTTGGGAAGAGTTGACGATGTGAAAGAAGGGAACTAGCTTTTCGACTTATCTGGCAGCTTTAAAGACATTTAAATCAAAATATATTGACATGCTTTTTTGCTTGGTAGTATTAGTATCCAAGTCACGTAATATAATGCATCGTGACAAGTAAAGTAACATGATAAATGAAATGATGTATAAAGTGACACATGCCACCATGTCATCCAACATGGTATTTGTCATGTCTGTGCAATATGACACAACGTGTCATAAAAGTTTAGGATGCAAGCATCCCCACTCTGGGCTACTTCCTATTATGGAGGCACCCCCACTCCCGGATAATTCCTATTGTAGATGCACTCTTTAAGAACACAAATTTCTATCTATTTGTTCTTACGCTCCTCACCACACATGCAACCGGAGATGGCTCTAAGAGAGCGCATTGTGCTGAGGAAGTAGGAGCAACTCGTAAAAATCGCGAATATGCCAAGATGTTTTGATTTAAATGTCTGTGAAGCTGTCAGATAAGTCGAAAAGCTAGTTCCCTTCTTTTACATTCCTAACTCTGACCAGGACATGTTTGTCTTTTTTGTGTTACGATAGGACTGTTTTAAACTTCTACTCTGTCACAATTTTGACATTAGCCTGCCATAGTTTGGCAGCCGATGTGGATTTTTGTTGACTCGGGCGTCGCCTGATCCGGTATAGATTTTCTTATTGTCTTTCGAATCATGTTGCTTACATTGTAACAACGGATAAAGCTTTCACGAAACAACAGGACGACCAGTAATTACATGTATTTGTCTACCTTATTACAAGCTTAGAACCGATTCTCACAAGTTTGAATTACAGAAGTGGCGCAAGTAAAAAACTCACAAAAGACCGGCTTTTTGCTCTTAAAATCCGAATGAAGTTAAAGTTTTGAAAGAAAGTTTTCAATTTTATCGTAACAACGCATTTTTTATTTATTGATTCACGTTAAATCGTTTTGGTTCATTGAATTCACGTAAGAACTAATTTTACGTGCTAAATTTAGCTCGACTTTATATCATCGTACCTCGGCAACGGATAAAGATTGTTGGATAGGAAAAAAGTTGTTTTGACTTTATCCATTTGTCTGCATTCTTTCAAAGTTTGAACCAATTCGTTTAAGTTTAAAGCATAGAAATGGCGCGCTTTAGAAACCTCCCAGAAAAACGTTTTCCTTTGCACGTGAAATACAAAGGAAGCAAAACTTCTCTTAGACCAAGGTCTAACTCATCGGTGTATTAACAGCTTTTTTCAGAATACGACAACGACATTTTGATTTCTCATGTAGCAAAACGTCTCAAGAACTTTGATGAGGTAATAGATTCTTTCGCAGAAAGGAAAGGACGCCTTGTAAAGCTATAGCAAGATTAGAGAGAGAAAAATGCTGGGACCTAAGAATTGAAGAAATGTGCACAGTCTTGCTTGTCTCTTGTCTTTACTGCTTTTATATTTCCTATATTTTATGTCACACAAAAGAGAAAGTTATTAGCTAATAGGCGATAAAGAGTGAAAGTTTTCTGAAGAGTTCTTTTTCTCCCAGTCACAAATAATTCCACACAGTACTAATTGTGAGTTTTTTTAAAAGAGAGCAGAAGCAGGAGAGGCACCACAGGACATTTTTAATTTCCACTGTCCTGAATATAGGTTTGATGGCTTCCATTACAAAATATACACGTTTTAATTCCACAGAGCGAAATACACTGACATGTGATACAAGAATGCTGTGTGAAGAGGCGTGGCACTGCACTTTGGCACACTTAAGACCCAATAATATGTCTTACATGTCCTCGAACATATATGTTTTATACATCAAACTCTTCGTAGAGATGTGTCCTAGAAAATGAACATATTTTTGAAAATTCGATTTTTTTTATTTTTTGACGCCCTACCTCAATTGATCAGGGGTGATGGGAGGGAGGGGGGCGCACTATCAGGTTTTTTCCCCAGTTCGGAAATATTGTAGATCCGGGGCCGGTTTATTCCTACAACTGCTATACGTACGACGCTTACTTGCTTCATCTACTTCCCGAAACGCCAAACTGAACATCGAACCGATATTCAACCGTTTTCTGTGCAGTTCAGCAAATTCAAAAAACCCATCGTTCTCCGACTGCAAATATTACAAAACAACTTGGATACTATGGTTACAAACTGCGTTTTTAAGCCATATTTCGCTCTCTTGGATCTCCCGAATCTCTTAATTCGTCACCTGAAGCCACCTGCACATTTTCGCAGAAATCAAATAAAAACGTTCTTAATAACGAATAATTTTAGTCCGCTTTTATTTAGAGCGAGTCGAGATGTCTCAATGATAGCTCGTCCTCAACACATATCCATAAGCAGCGGTGCGTTACATGAATATTCTCGTGGAATTTCGTATTGTGATTGGCGTACTTATGTAACACTGAGAACGTTTATTAACGCCGTTGTTTGTTTACGAGAAGGAAAACTGGTGCTGCTACACCAGCTGTCTTAACTACTCGCCATCTGTTGGTCTTTGAAAAGCGCTGCAAACGAAACTCAGCGTAGTTGATATCCTCCACGTGCAAGGGTAATTAATTCAACGATTTGCCGACAATGGGAAGTAGCTCTCGCGCCAGAGGATAATCAGCTCACAAGAAATAAAAATTCGATGCTCAGCGATTAAGAGAGAAATCAGCTTCCACCATAAACCAAACCTTCGCAGAATTTTACAAGACAATACTTTCTAAAATAACAAAAAGGCGGACTTTTCATTAAGACCACATTTTTTCTTAAATTTGTTTCCCAGTCGACATTGTGCTTGTTGGGAATCTCCTACACTGATTACATTCAACTTATGGTTCTCTTATTTAACATTTAAAGATAACTGCAGGTAATCCTCAAAGCAATGAGAACATCCGAACAAACATTGCTAATAAGTAGTTGAACCACATTTAGCGTGCCATGCTGATGATATTTCTCGTGGAATGGACGTATATAGCTCTCAAAATATTTTCACAGGGTTTTTGAACCATTTGTCGTGTAGTAGAGCATTTGTTCCCGTCAGCACTGCAGTAATAATGATCTTTTTTAGGGCTGTGGGAGAGGAGGAGGGGGGAGGGAGGAGTGGGGATTTACAGCGGTTTATCTGCTGTAAAAGTGGCCAAATATGCTCGATAATCTTCAGATAGAGCATTTTCTTGGCGCGAGCGAAGTACTAAATTTCATTTGTATCCGTGTTTGAAGGGATCTAGCAACCTGAAACGGGAGATCGTTATCTTGGAAAGGGGGCGTCCTTGATAGGAACATTTGTACTATAGAATGCACTTGCTCACCTAAAATGTTTATTCATATCTCGGCTTTGGAGATGAACAATAATTCTAACGGAATACAAGTAAATTGTATTATGCAACACCAAAAAACCCATGTTTCACCATAGGAAGAAGCTTCTTTGGGTCTCCGCTAAACATGATCCTCGCTGACGGATTACTCACCATATTACCGTCAGCAATGATGTTTGGTGTCTCATCATTATTATTGTTCTAATTCTTTCTTGGCGACGACCGACCGAAGTGGCTCAGTGGATGTGGCAATCAACTTGCACTGATGGGGAGCAAGGTGGAAACCCTCAACCGGTCACCCTGTGGTTTGCATAACTCGATTAATGCGAATTTAGGTTCGGTTCTTTTGAAAAGGAGACTGTTGACTACCTCACCAGCCCTTATGCTCTCTAACCTTGTGTTCCGTTTGTAACGATTCGTCGACGACAGCGCGTAAACGGTAATCTTCCTTCTTATTGGTGGTGACAAAATATTTGGCGGTTGCCACCTGCAGCATGTATTCGGTTCGTGCAGTTCTCGCCTGAATAATGCCGTAAACAGTTGTTTGGAACGCTGGATAACTATTGAAGTCACCAGTGCAAAATTAACTGTAGCCTTCGTTAGAACAATTCTCTTCGCGTTTCGGTGTTCCAGAATACTGAGATTTTTGTCGTACTTTTACACTGCGTCAGCAACGGCTTAACGCGAGTCAGGTTTTTCGCCTACACCTCGGACCTGTTGCTTTCGGTACACCTAACACGCAGACAAACAAATGAAACAAGTCAATCCAGAAAAAGTGTTATGGTGTTTATTAAATACAACACACCTACTTTCGTTTCAATGACCGAGCGCGATGCACAGCGGTTAAGGCAGGCACATAAAGGAATGCAGGAGATGCAGCGTAGCTCAATTTGTGTGTGTGTGTGTGTGTGTGTGTGTGTGTGTGTGTGTGTGTGTGCGCGTGTGTGTGTTTCACAGGCTTCGAAACTGCAGCCCAGGGCAGGACAGCACGCTACCACGCCTGCTTCCGCCGCGCCACGCACTGTTCGAGACGCAGTTCACTGCGCGCGAGTCACCTACACCGCTGGCCATTAAAACTGCAACACTGGGAAGAGAATATCAACTGATGAAATTTTATATACTGTGCGTATGCACTATAACAGGAAAAAAATTCATCTAAGTTTATAGGTGATTTGGGGGTATACGCGGAGAAGAATTTTGTACACAGAGTTGCAACCTCCAGCAATAACAATGCTTCTAACACGGTTGGAAATCGGGTCGAATTGAGTTTGAATAATATATACGGGTACATCATTCCACGCTGCTTCAACTCTACGCGAGAGTTCATCAATCACAGAGGCTGGCGAGTGCTGATCTGCCAATCTCTCGATCGCCCATGAGTAGAAGATTTACAGAACGTGCTGGCCAGGGCATTATACGAGCACCCTCTGTATCGAAGTAGGTCACGACAGCACGTGAAACTTACGGCCTTGTGTCATCTTGTTGAAAGATAACGTCATAAGAACTTGGGAGGTAAGGCACAGACAGCGGCCTTCTTTGGGAGGTAAGGCACAGACAGCGTCCTCAGCACCTCAGAAATATAACAGCTGCTGTCCAAATTACCGGCCACGTACTCACTGATACTCCATACTACCTCGCCAAGTGCTGGACCCACCTGGCGATGGCGAATGCAGTCTGGCAACATTCCGTTCTGATACTGTACACAGAACCGGAACTGGTCCGAAAACAAGGCGCACTGCTACTCCTGTGACCACTTTTTGCTTTGGCGCACCTCTCTTTGCTGTCGGGTCAAAGGAAGTCTCAACAATGGCCGCCATGCCGTCCCTCTGTCCGTGTAACAATCCCGCACGACCGAAAGAAAAACATATGTACTCTCGAGCGCTAATCGCATGTACGACCCTTCTGAACCCGTAGATTCCATAAACCCGTGACAGTAGTGGGATCTTGAACAAAGTGAGCAGCAATATAGCAAAATGATAAATCGTAGTCCGATTGGCCACGACCCAGCCGCTGTCGAAACCCGGCACATGCTGGTACATGTTTCTGCTTATCACAAGAGGCGTAACATGATCTTCCCACAAACAGACAACATTAAATATACTATTTCTGAATCATAAAACCACTGCATAATATTTCCTTATATTCAGAATGTGTGTGACGTTGCTCCTACCTATTTCATGTAGTTGTGACTTGACTTTTGCTGCATACCGACTTCTTGTGCGGTTAAACACTCTTTTGTTTTGCACATAAATTTACAATATGGCTCTTCATCTACATAATTTAGAAGGAATGATTCCTTCAGTAAACGGTACTAGTTTCTTCGTTAACATTATTATAATAATATTTACATTTGTTTTCTATACTCTTTTCCCCGCCACGTAGCACCCCACTGAGGGAGTGTCCTATAACTAATGGCAACTAATGGCAGAGCGAGTGAATTACTATTTACGGAATACTGTTTCTCACACGCGCATTTTATAATAAAATTTGCTCTGAGCACTATGGGACTCAACTGCTGAGGTCATTAGTCCCCTAGAACTTAGAACTAGTTAAACCTAACTAACCTAAGGACATCACAAACATCCATGCCCGAGGCAGGATTCGAACCTGCGACCGTAACGGTCTTGCGGTTCCAGACTGCAGCGCCTTTAACCGCACGGCCACTTCGGCCGGCATTTTATAATACAAAACGAAACTAAACACCTACTAATGTAGGAGATATATTGTGAGTAACTACATATTGTTTACATGTAGAGGGTGGGAGACGCAACCATCGACTGATGCTTGTCTTGACAATCGGCTTATAAGGGATCAGTGGCGTAGCTGGATTAATTGGCTCCTACGGAAAATTTTGGGCTTACTCTCATTCCTCCTACTTCAAAATGTGAAACGATACACTGTTGAAAGACGCATTGCAGAAATAACGTAATTCTTTCTCCATCGTTCAGTTACCAGTGAATCCAAATCCGTAGCAAACAAAAACAACAAAAAATATACCCTTTACACTTACGTCCTGTTGGTTCTTTTAGTAAATGGTAGGCGACAGCAAAGATGCGCATGGGACAAAGATCCGAATCTAGTGTTTTTCCTTCTTGAGAGTGTAGTGTGGCAGCCCTGCATCTTCAGTTGAGAGCTACTAAGGCGGAAGAGGTAGGTGCGTTGTGTTAGTAATTCGCGCTTTCAAGCGTTCAAGATATGAGATGAGTTAGTTTCTTGTAACTTTCGATCTAAGTATTTACCATCTAACTGATGGATATCTCTCTGCTGTAATAAAATCCCAAAGAATTACCAAGACCTCGTATGTAAATACATAGCCTAACTCACATTTTAAGTTTAGTTCTTAGTTTAACAAGTTTCTGTATATGGCAGCTGATACCAGAAGCTCAGGAATCAGCGCCACGAGGCAAAATCCTACGAACTAGCTGAGGAAAATATTCTCACGCATACCTTTGCCTCAATACGTTTGTCTTTTCTTTCTCCGCTTTTAATACTGAGCCCGTAGGATTATCTAACATATTTAATGCACCTTAGTTTACAGTTCACTCTTTCATGTCGACTAATTCAGTATTAATAAGGCTAGTTAGCTTCATGTTACAGAAACTATGAGAGTAAAACGTCCTCACGCCGTTGTCTTCTGAAACGTTAGAGGAAGCTAAGAAGCTAATAGAAAATGGATCATCATCATCATAAGTCGTTGTGCTCATTGATGAGCATTGTGACCCCATGAACCGAGTGTCTCCATCCCGGACGGTTGCCAGCTTCTGTTAGTGCCTGTTGAAGAGGTAGACTAGAGATCTTCTTGATTTGATCCATCCATCTGCTCGCTGCTCTTCCTCTTGGTCTCGTACCCTCGATCTTTCCTTGTAAGATTATTTTCTCTAGATTTTCTCCATCTCTTCTCACAATATGGCCAAAGAACTGGAGAATTTTTTCAGTGACTCGAAAAGAATGACGTCTGGAGATATCGAGTTGTTCAATAACGGACACATTTGTTCTTCTTTCGGTCCATTTTATGCGTAGCATCCTACGCCAGCACCAAAGCTCAAACGCGTCAATGCGCTGTTTGTCTCTGGCCTCGAGTGTCCATGTTTCGCAACCACAAAAGAAGGCAGAAAACACGAGTGTTTCAACTAGTCGGATCTTTGTGCTGTTTGTTATTGCTCTGCTCTGCCAGATCTTGGTGAGCTTCTTCATAGCCACTCGCCCTAGCTTGATCCGTCTTCTTATCTCATCTTCACAACTTCCCGTGCTGTAGATGGTCGACCTAAGATAGATGAAGGAATGCACGACTTCCAGTTCCTTTAATCGACCTGTGAGCTGGATTTGTTCTTCTCGATCAATTATCATGAGTTTGGACTTGCTGAGGTTGGTGTCTAATTCATATGCTAGACTAATGTCCTACATTCTTGTTAGTAGCTCGACAAGTTCATCTTCGCTGTGGGCTAAAAGCACAGTGTCATCAACAAAACGGAGATTGTTTATAGATCTTCCACCAATTGAAATGCCTTTGGTCCAGCCGTCAAGAGCTTTCCTAATGACATGTTCTGCATAGATGTTGTACAGTTGTGGGGATAGTGCACAACACTCTCTCACACATTTTGATACTCTGAAGGAATCAGCACTTGTCTTTACGACTGCGAAGTGATTATTGTATAGACTTTTGATCAATGTCATCAAGTGGGGTGGGTCACGAACTCTGCAAGCACCTACCACAACTTTTCTCAGACAACACAGTCAAAGGGTTTCTTTCCTATAGTCAAGGAAGCAGATGAAAACAGGAACAAAGAACTCCCGCGATTTTTCTATTATTTGTCTTATGTTGAGGATCTGTTCACGAGTTCCTTTCCCTTCAACAAAACTTGCTTGTTCTGTGGGTATACGCGGCTGAATGTACGGCTTCAAACGTAGGTTCAGGATGTAAAGCAAAATTTTACTTGCCTGAGATATGAGGGCAATAGTTCGTTAGTTGGAGCAGTTCCTGATGGACCCTTTCTTGTGTAAGAGGATAAAAAGAGACTTTGACCAGTCATCCGGCCACTCCCCAGTTTCCCATATTCTTTTACACAACGAATGCAGCACATCAATACCTTCCTGTCCCATTTCTTTGATAAATTCTCCAGATATACCGTCTACACCAGGGGCTTTATAATTCTTCAGATGTTGACTCGCATTCTCTATTTCACTGCGTGAAATTGTAGGTTCCAAAGTAAGTTGCTCAACTGCTTGATTGTCCGTACTGTTGTGAATTCCACAGTACAGCTTTTCACAGTACTGTTTCCACCTCGAAACAACGTCTTCCTTGTCTCCGATAGTGTTACCCTTCTTGTCATCTACCACCCACGTACGAGGATTAAATTCACCGGCGATGCTGCTGATTTTCTTGCAGAGATCACGTACCTGATTGCGATTATGATGCTGTTCTAATTCATTACAGATACCATTACTGAAATGTGCTTTGTCCTTTCTGCAAATCCGCTGTATTTTTCTGCACAGGTTCTTGTATCTGTCTTGATCCTGGGTAGTGTAGGTACCAGTTTTCTCCAGATTGATTCTCTCTTCAATTAACTGTAGCGTGGACTGTGATATCCAGGGATGTTTTGCACTCTGCGATTGTCCTGATGTCGAAAGTGATGAGGAAACAACATTCTTCATTCGGTCCCATATTTGTGGTTCTGGTGCTTCCTTATCAAAACAGATCTTGTGAAGCCTTGGTCTTACAAGTTCACCAAATTCGCACTAGGATGAAGTCAGTTTGGTTTCTAAATCTATCACCAGATGATATCCAAGTATACAGTCGTCTTGGGTGATGTTGGAACCTTGTGTTACAGGTGGACATGTTGTTACTAACACAGAAATCCAGTAATTTCCTGTCTCGTTCATTTCTCTCACCAAGACCATAAAGTCCAACGACGGATCGTGAGTGTGAGTCTTGGGTAGTATCGCCTACTTAAGCATTGAAGTCGCATTGGATTATTGTTCAAATGTGTGTGAAATCTTATGCGACTTAACTGCTAAGGTCATCAGTCCCTAAGCTTACACACTACTTAACCTAAATTATCCTAAGGACAAACACACACACCCATACCCGAGGGAGGACTTGAACCTCCGCCGGGATCGCCTTGTATTATTGTCTGTTCTTTTGTAGGGACGTTACCAAGGACTTGCTCCAGTTGGTCATAGAACTACTACATCTCCTCATCTGACGCAGTAGCCGTAGGAGCATAGATCTGAATTATGCTGAGTCTGCACAGGGAAGGCCGGCCGGTATGGCCGAGCGGTTCTAGGCGCTACAGTCTGGAACCGCGTGACCGCTACGGTCGCAGGTTCGAATCCTGCCTCGGGCATGGATGTGTGTGATGTCCTTAGGTAGTTCTAAGTTCTAGGGGACTGATGACCACAGCAGTTAAGTCCCATAGTGCTCAGAGCCATTTGAACCATTTTTTTTTTTTTTTTTTTTTTTTTTTTTTTTTTTGCACGGGAAGCATTCAGTTTGATAGAGATGATCCTGTCTTTAATGGGTTCGTAACCTACAACACAGTTGGTCAGATTTCTAGGAACAACTATCGCAACACAGTTCTTACTTTGGTCACTACTCCCTGAAAAGTACAGTGTTCCTCCCTTGAGTCACAAAATGGCCACTTCCTCTCCAGTGAGTTTCACTAAGCCCAAGAATATCCAAGCCCTGCAGGGCTATTTCTCCTTCTACTATGGCAAGTTTTCCTGTCTGAATTAGCCCACGCACATTCCACGTTGCAATCTTTCTTACAGTGCGCAGGGATAATTTGCACTGTGATGTTGGTCTAGTGACTTCTCTCAATCCTGTCCCCCCCCCCCCCCCCCCCCCCCACGGAGATCCGACTGGGAGACTTGACTTGAAGCTCCGGATTATTTATGGTTCAAATGGCTCTGAGCACTATGGGTCTTAACATCTGTGGTCATCACTCCCCTAGAACTTAGAACTACTTAAACCTAACTAACCTAAGGACATCACACACATCCATGCCCGAGGCAGGATTCGAACCTGCGACCGCAGCGGTCACGCGGATCCAGACTGAAGCGCCTAGAACCGCACGACCACACTGGCTGGCCCAGATAATTTAGAAATTAGCAAATCTATGGGCTTCTAATAGTAAAAGTATCAGTGGTGGTTTCCCGTTGCCTTCCACTAACCTCCAATTCCTGTCTGCTCACTGACTCAGTTTCCCACTGGGTTTGGTTACCCAACCTTCCTCTCAGTTGCTCGGTTTAACAGGGGCACCAGGTGTAGGTAGGAAGTTGGAGAATTGTGGTGACAGAGGCTAAGAGAACTCTTTTGCTGAGTTCTTGTAATCGCGTATTACCTCCATTGTTTTGCCAGAGTCTCAAGGTGTTCGCAGAGACTCCCCCAGGTCATCTCATAATGGATAATCCATTATAAATGTTACTGAAAGGCTTGGATATAATAATCCACATTTCGTAAAAGACATAAAGCAGGCTACGGATCGGAATCAATGGGGAGTATCAAGAGAGTATTTTCTGAGATAGAGGAAACTGAATTGGCGGAGCAATGTATCAATCTGGATTCTGTGTTCTATTACTGTTGTGTGCATAGTTCCGCGTAGTCAGCGCGTTCACAACTTTCCCAATAGAGCGCGCCCCGCTAAGCGCAACAGCGCAGGCGCAGCGCTCGTCCGTCTCCGCACTACGAGATGGCGCTGTCTTAGAGACGGACCAAATTCTGCTTCCGCCGATCCGCGTATTCATATGTAACGCAGCCAGTGAGATTGCTGCTAACGTAGCACCTTTTCTCCTCGCGGATCACACTCGTGCAGTGATGCCTGAACGCTCGAGGTATTATAACGAGTTTACAGACCTCCTATTAGTCAGTCTGCATTAGTCTATAGTCAAGTTTCAGTCTGCGCCTAATAAGATTATCATATTCCTGTACATAGCCATGAAGAGAAATGAATAGACACTTTGTCAAGTATCAGAGATATGTGAGAATAAGATTAGCGTACCAAGACCAAAGCAACTTCAGATTGTCAATTGTAAACAGCATCCAGAATCAAGTTACGTAATGTCTATAATTTTTATTATTTTAATAAAGGTGTGTGAAAATTAATCAAGTTCTGTTTAAAGTTGGTCACCGTCAATCTGCTACTCTAAGTGTGCAAGTGGCATTTCTATCGTCTGACCTAACGGCAGAAGATAAACACGCCACGATAAGACCACGAGACATATTGCTGACACTCGCCTACTTCGTTAGAGCGACAAGTCAAATAATCTGATGGTGTGTGTACCGAAGTTCTTACAGTACGCACACTACAATTACAATGAAATGAACACCCTTAGCTGCCAACAGGCGTTGACATACGTCAACGGGGACAGATGAAAATGTGTGCCCCGACCGGGACTCGAATCCGGGATCTCCTACTTACATGGCAGACGCTCTATCCATCTGAGCGACCGAGGACACAGAGGATAGCGCGACTGCAGGGATTTATCTCTGGCACGCCTCCCGCGAAACCCACATTCTCAACGTATTGTCCCGCACTACATTCGTAGTGCCCCTGCCCATTATACTCATTACTCGCGGCGCGTCGCCGATTCCCGTAAGAGTTCGGGCACTGTTTGTGCATTCGCACAGAAGAAGAAGATGGTCAAGTGGCCGGTCAGCCTTAACTATATATATACTAAGATGGTATCTGTTCTTTCGGACGTGCCCGAAAGAACAGATACCATCGGTGACCATACAGCTCGTTAGAATGAAATTGCAATGAAATGAACACCCTTAGCTGCTTACAGGCGTTGACTTACGTCAACAGCGACAGATGAAAATGTGTGCCCCGACCGGGACTCGAACCCGGGATCTCCTGCTTACATGGCAGACGCTCTATCCATCTGAGATTACAAATTACCTGTATAAAATGGTATATAATATTAGCATTTAAATTTGTCGACAGGGTGTTTATAATTATTATGTGCCTTAAACCTTTTCGTGGTGGAAAATCAAGAAAAAACATGTATAGGACATAATATAAGCTATGTTTAGATCAGTTTGAAAAGCTGTTGATAAATCTCTGTAACCTAGGTGTTCTACTACATTGTAGTGGTGAAATTGAGTACATTCAAATACACTTTGTAATAAACATTTACTTACCATCATTCCTGTGCCTTTTTTTTAAAAAAAAAGACAATATTGGTGAATTGCTCAGAACTTTCTTCACAGCAGTTCCTCTTGACACGTACACTGAGTATAACTTTATTATTATACCAACACCGGACTCTGAGTGATTGTCGCGTGACGTTAGATTGTTAGCCGTCTGACTCCTGGCCACTTCTCCTAAAAACTTTCAGCAAAAGCAAGCATATTCGAGTTTATTTACCCTGCTCCTTCGTCACACGTATTCGTAGCCACACAATTCATTCAAACTTGGAATGTTGTCTTTTTAGTGAAATATAAGTGCATCTGATTTACCGGCACGTTAGTAAATCCAGCAAATCATTCATTCTTACTGCGCAAGAGCTTTTAGTATGTGTCATTAGTTCAATTTTTGTCAACTAAGACTCAAGAAACTGAAACTGCTTTTCAAAATATATACCCCCTCCCGGCGGTGACGCCCTTTGCTGAACTAAAGCACAGAAACGTTCAGACATTGGACAAACACATAGGCAAAACATCGTGTGTCATAAAGCAGGCTAGCATCATTCCTTACAACAACGAACGACTGTCACTACGCATGAATGACTGATGTTGGATCATCAAAAGATGCTATATTCAGGACTTAGGTGTATAGAAAGCTCTGTCGTAATTCTGGATTGAAATACTTGGTCACAAACATGGGTTATAGATTTACTGTTAATTCTGCGAGGATTGGTGTTACTATTGTTATGTTACTCTCTTCTTGCTGTTAAGAAATAGCTGAGAAGTAATCCTGATGTTATATTGCCTAGGTGGCCTTCAAAAAAAAAAAAAAAAAAAAAAAAAGAGTAGTCCCGATACTGACTGTTGTTGTCGAAATCGTGATATTAGTCTTAGGAGATTTTCCGTCAGTAATGCTGTTACGATGCGAGTAGGTAACCGTTATGTTTCGAGGAGCCACGTGTTATGTCCTCATTGCTAATGATAAATGCGTGGAAGGTGCCAAAAGGGATCGCCGGCACGGTAGCTCAGCGTGTTCGGTCAGAGGGTTTAGCTACCCTCTGTAATAAAAAAAACTGAGTGAACTGATCAACGAACAACCTGAACGGGTGTCATTGGACGTCCGCCACGAACAAGTTCAATGAATAGTGTAGAACAAAATGATGAATCAAGCACACTTTAAATAAATATATTTTACTCAACTTGTTGATGAGGAACTGCTACACTGTTGACAACTTGTGGCATCTGTGGCTAGCCGTAAGCAGAGACCCAACCCGGGCGTGCGTCTGTGTACACTGAACGTTTGCCAGTAGAGCTATCAGCAGCTCGGTTTATCGTTCGGCACCAACTAGCAACACAGAACTAATCTCGCACTAGCAGAAGGTGCCCACCGCTTATAACGAAGTCCTGGCGGTCTTCATAGGTCGGCGGCCTGGAGGATCTTCATTAGTTAGGTCATCCTATTGGTGGCGATGTTCAAAGCGCCGCTCGCAGAGTCTGCAGTTATTTCCATTGAGGCTCCAGCTCCGGTAGTATCGATAAGCTACGATACTACAAAAGGTGACTGCATCTTCTGGTAATGCTCTCTGTATTGTCCAGACCAAGTGGTACCAACGTTCAGGGCCCACGTCGAATTGTAGATCCTCCTACAACCCGTGATGTGATCCAGTACGGAGGTTATTCCACCTCTAATACATCCCAACCTAGTTACAATATGTAGTACTTAAACCAAACTTTGGGACATCGATCGGTTTATTTTTTTGATTCTTGCGGCGATTTAAATGACGTCGACGACGGGTGTCGTGTTATAATACTCCTCTGATAACTTCACCGACTGGGAAACCAAATGGTTCACCATTCTGACACCTGTGTTCAATGGCACAACAAGATTGTTTTATGAGAGAGAAAGAGAAAGACGGGGGGGGGGGGGGGGGGACTGGGGAGAGGTGGGTGGAGGATCATCCAATTGTTCGGGAAGGACTTGCAGGTTGGGTCCGCATGCAGTATATGAAACCGGTCGGCCAGCAGATGAATGGAGCGAGACACAGTCGGGTGCTGTTACAGCGAGGTCAGAGTCCACACGGTGCAGCCGCCAGCCGCTGAGTCACTCACGCATTGTGACCTGAGCAGCAAACGTGTGCTTTGTGCTGCCACAGAAATCCGCTGACGCTGAGGCGCTACATGTAGATATCGCTATCGCTTTCTCAGAGTTATATCTCAAGTACCACTGAAATGCAAATACTGACGAAATTCATTTTCTTAAGGACTCTCAAATAAGAAACCAAAAGAGTAACAACTAAGATTTGGGGGCAGAAAGTGACAACAGAGTTAAGTGTGGCGCCAAGGGGGACGGAGGGGACCGGATATATGAGTGATGGATCAATGTTGTAAATTCAGGCGTATTACAAAGAATAGTTGCATACCGTTTCAGATAACGAACTAGCTTCAAACCACGTAATTATCCTGCGATGATTTACCATATCTCTAACTCATTCGGTGTAATTTCCTTCTAGTAGCCTCACCAGCATACAACGCGCGAACTGTGACGAAGAATTATTGTACGGAAGACAAAATTTGAGTATAACCTATAGTCGACGAGTTGATCATTACAATTGGAGCAGAAATTCAGAATCGACTAGGTTGGAAAAAGAAATCGACCGACCCTATTTAAAACAAACATCACACTTTTCCCCGAAAGCGATTCATAAGGGAAACCCAAGAAAAATACAGCTTGATGGCTGAACGGGGATTGGAATTCTGCTCCTCTTGAATTAGAGCTCGGTGTCCTAAGTATCGTATCACCTATTTCTTCGCGAAATGATGAGATGTAACGTTAGATATAACATTACATTAGTAGCGTATGAAGTCATTGTTACACTTGTGGACCCGAAAGCTTGCAATATCGTTCGTCAATCCCAAAAAACCTTAAGCTTAGCACTATACTGTGCCTCAGGACCTTACTTCTGAACTGCTGTCGCTGAGTAAGCAGTGAAGTCGTCAGAAAAAAAGGGAATAAAGACCAGGGTCTAACGTCACATGGTTGACAAGGTCACTAGAGAGAGCACGGGACATGGATATAGAAAGAAATCATGTACGCCCTCTTTTCAAATGAAAATATGAGGACCGTAATCTTAATCGGCGACTGATGGTTTGATTCCGATCCTCGAGAATGTGAGTACAATGCCTTAACAACAACAATACTTTCATCGGTAAGGTGTAAGAGAAACTTCTTCACGTGACTCTCATACCTGCGTCGTCCAGTTTTAGATTGTCCATACTTCCCTTAAATCGATTGCGGTAACTAGAATTCTGGAACATGTTTTATGCTGTTATGTTATGACCTTTTCTGGAGACTGAAAATCCCCTCTGTAGGATTCCGTAAAGAAAGATCATCTGAAACACAGCTCTCTCTGATCATCCATGACACTCAGAAGACAACAGGTACGGGTGCCCAGACTGACTCCGTGTCCCTTCTCTTCCGGAAGGCGTTAAGTATAATTCCGCACTGCCATCTAATGAACCAAATAAGAACATACAGAATATCACACCGGCTTTGTGACTGGATTGAAGAGTCCGTACCAAACACAACACAGCATGTCTTAGCGGAGACAGACCTTCAGACGTGAAAGTAACTTTTGGCGTGCTCTGTGGGACCGTTACAGGACCACCACTGTTCACAATAAATATAAATGACATATTGGATAATGTAAGTTCCGTGAGATAGTTCACGGATGATTTTGTAGTACACTGAGATGGCGCTACGCTAGAAAACCGTAGCGAAATGCAGGAAGACCTGTAGATGATCGACGCTTGGTGTAGGGATTCGGATTTGGCCATCAAAATAAACAAATGTAATGTATTTCGCAGAAATAGTTGTTGTATGATTACACCATTGACAAGCAGTCACTGGAAGCAGTCACATCCAGTTAATATCTAGGGGTATGAGTACAGAATTATTTTAAGTGGGGTGATCTCATAAAACTAGTCTCTGGAAAGGCAGATGCTACATTAACATCCGTTGAAAAAATCTTCAGCAAGCGTAGTGCACCCACGAAGGAAGTAATTTACAAAACCCTCCTTCATGCGATAGTTGAGTATTGCTCATCAGCACGGGAGTATTACTAGATAAGACTGAAAGAAGAAGTAGAGATGATCCAAAGGAGAGCGACACGTTTCGTTACAGGTTGGTTTACAAACGCGAAAGCGTCACGGAGATCCTCATTCGACTACAGTGGCAGAAGCTACAAGAGCAGCGTTGTGTAACGCTGAAGATTTTGCAGAGACCATACCTTTCTAGAAGAGTCAACCAATATATTGCGCACTCTTTCGCATACCTCGCGCAAAGACCATGAAGGTAAAATTTAGAGAAATTCGAGTTCGTCCAGAGGCTTAACAAATATTGTTTTTCCTGTGTATCAGTTGCGACTGGAGCAGGGGAAGGGGGGGGGGGATTGACAACGGTTCACAAAGTACCCTCCATTATGCGGTATAAGTTGGCTTACGGAATACAGATGTATATATAGGTGCATCCATCATCGGAAGTTCGCCTCTATAACCGAGTCATCAGCGCGGCAGCATTCCATGCGAGACGTCCGGGATCGATTTCCGGCTGGGTCGGAGGTTTTCTCCTGTCGAGGACTAGGTGTTGTGTTGTCTTCATCATCATCTCGCTCTCATCCACACGCGAGTCGCAGAAATGGCATCAACTAAAAAGACTTGCGCCGGGCGATCGGTCCACCCCACGGGAGGCTGTGGCCACACATTTCATCCATCGGAAAGGACCCAGCCGAATTCCTTCCCGAATCTAGGTTTTTGTTCCTCCTCTAATGGATTTGTTGTCGACGAGACACTAAAACGATATCATCATTATTTCTTTCATTGCTAAAAGTTAGGAGTGACGATTAGGATTTAATGTCCGTTCCGTGCCATGTTATTGGAAGAGATTATCAGTGAACAAATTACTTTTAACTTTAACGTTTGTTTCAGTTAATGCCCGCATAAACTGTTAACGACCGCACCTGTTTCGACTGACTAGTCATTATCACTAATTCATAAATACTGCATGGTCGATCGCTGAGTCAAAACCATTCTCGAGTCCTCACTTCCATGATACTCCTCCAGGAGGAGATCCTCCAGGGAGAGTTTCGTGGAAATGTTGACTCTTACCATGCCGTGACGCAATACTATCTGCCTGTCTTGTTTATGATCCTGATAGATATGTGCCGTTTTTTCCCTAGTGAAGCTTGGAAATTTAAATTCGACTCAGGCCGAGACTGCATACCTAAAAAAGTGTACTACAATTGGGCTACGACGGGTGCTATAGTGGTTGTTCTGTAGAGATTGTTTTGCCTCAAATTCTATCCACCCCGTCGACACGAAGGTCATACTGAAGGTGAAACTTTCTTTAAAATAAAATAATGTACAATCCTCGCTATCTAGGCCGCTAAACAAAGATCTCACTTCTCTGTGACACACAGCGTTCCACCATCGCGCTTAGCAATAGTCGCTGAAGCGTGTCCAAATCTGTCCGTAACAGTAGTCCTTAGCTGAGTGATCACGTGTTTGCCTACCATGTAGCGGGTTCGATTCCCGGCTGGGATGGAGATTTTCTCCGCTCGAGGGTGTTGTGCTGTTCTCATCATGATCTAATCATTACCGACGCGCAAGTCGCCCAATGTGGCGTCACCTGAAATAAAGACTTACACCCGGCGGCCGAACTTCCCCGAATGGGACATCCCGGCCAACAATGCCACACGATCATTTCATTTTTTTCCATAACAGTAGACTGGCAGCGCTGAGAAACCCACAGGTAGGAAACCACTGGGTTAATATAAAATCATGCTCTAGCAAGGCCGATAGAGTTCCACGATGCGCACGATGCAGGGGGTGTATCCATCTCTTCGAATATTACGGACGTGGAGAACTTTTAACACTCCCACCTCCTTGCTCGAATGAGCTCGCAGTTTGAAGACAGGACGCTAAACTCTAGCCTTTCTTCCTTCCTGTCAAAAGATTCGGTGGAAAGGAAACCTCATATATCTGGATGGAATAGTCAGTGTGCAGCACACTCAATTTTTGTAATTTAACGGCCAAAAATCTGAGCAGGATTTGTCACCGTTGATAAGAAAACCGGAGGTAGGAAGTGAAACAGCGTCACAAAACTGACGAATTTAGGTTTTATACTAACGGACAACCTCTCGACAACACCTCTCGCCACAGTTGTAGCTGATACTCTTGCTACTGGTACGTTTATCAGCGCTTAATCTAAGTGAAACTCCAGAAAAGCGGCCTTGGAGTGCGTCCTGCAAGGCCGGAGGCGGCGAGAGACCAGGGCCCAGGGTCACACGTGCCCACAGAGCCACACGTGCCCTCACACCGTACCGGCCTAAACGGAGCGGGCCTCCAGCAATCCTCAGCTTTCTCTCAATCATTCAAGACGAAAACTAGAATCGTGCCACCTCTATATCTGCATATAATCTCTGCAGGCTGCACCAGTGCTTCTGTATACGGAGTGTCAAACTTTTCAGGTCAAAACCCAGTAAGATGACAGAGGAAATTAAACTGAGTACTTTGGTATATGGAACAAATGATCGGGAATGAATATTTAGTTTTTATAGTGACATCAGCAACTCGACCCTTCGGAATGACAAGGTGTCAACTAACACTTCATTCGCTTCGTGCAAATTGATGTCAAAGTTTCATTAACTCGTTATTCAGTTGTCTCTAGATATAGTACAGCGAGTTTTTGATACGGTACTAGTCAATGACTGTCGCAGTGAACTGTAAAGAGAATTTAGAAAATCACTGCAAGTACTAAAGGTTCAACATAACTGTGTTGATGACTGTCCCCTACCTTATCCTTTGTAAAACTGCTTCTGCAAACGATCTCCGAATACCATCAGAAATTGGTATCTGATTGTACTGTTCAAGCATCTAATCGATTTTCACGTGACACATACCTCTGACTTGTTTCTTCAGTCAATTTACAAGAGCAAATTTCCTTTATCTTGTTTTTTTTTCTTACTTCCAAAAATGAACAATTTACGTGGCTGATATTTTCGCCGTTTAAGTCCTAATGTTTGTTAGGATGATAAGATTTGATTAACAAGAACTAATAATTATATAACTATTCAACTTTATTTATCATTACTTACAAGAAAAGTAATTCAGTAATTTAAAAAAATTAATTCTGTCTGACAAAAAGAACCTTGTCATGCTAACGAATCAAACCAAATGATATCAGTTCGAGCCTAGGTGTTCTTGTAACTTGTCTGTCTCTCTGCAGATTGCAACACACGAGAACGTTCTACGTGTAGCAGTAGTCAAATAGAATCTTGTCAAACTAACAGCTCATTTTCTTCGATTTGATCAGTTAGAACCCTGTCACTTCAAAGTTTCGAACTAACACCTTATAGCAGAAACTCGGTGCAACTGTCCAAAGTGGCAACCGTCAGTCACAGTGCAAACATTTCAACATAATCCATCGACAGAACTGAAGACAGTGTTCATTACTTGTACACGTTATTTATGATAAGGCTGTAATTGCTGTTCTGCTAATAATTTCCCCGCTATATTCTTCGAAGTGTGTCTTCCACAGCCAAATTGACATGTCCATTACTGAATTTTCTCGTACATAATCCAACACCATCTCCTCCAATCCCTCTGTGTGGAAAATTCTTTTTGGAGAACTGTGGTCTGTCCTCAGTAGGTTGAACGATCTAGAATCTTGTTAGGCTCTGTCTACGGTCACCGATTTCTTCCATTTTGTATGACACCTCTTGCAAAAGTTTTCTCGTTACGTTCGACTGACCTGTTTGAAAGTTCTTGTAACGACTAATGCTCCTTCTGTAAACGGTGTTAAACTCATCGTGGGCACATCGTAAGTGACTGTGTATTTTTCCGGAGTTAGATGTGTGGGGCAGTTGTATATTGTGGAAGACAAGAAGTTAACCAGCATCTGCTCCACATACATTGCTCATTAAAGACCTCACACTGCCTGAAACATTCATTTGTGACCATTGCTTTCTGATCTTAAATTATTAAACTTATGGTCCTCCACCACGAGTACAATTGAGACCTAAAAGCTTTCGGACAACTTGTATAAGACTCGCTCCGGCCCAAATCTCTCTCATTATTTTGGTAACCAGACGCGTCGAGGCATCAGAATTATTACTCAGTGTTCCCCGAATACCGATATCCAACTAGGTTTCACGGGAAAAACATCTTCTCTTTTTGAAAGACTCTCATTTTATTTTCATGAGCATCTCCATTACTGTTTTGTATGTACTGCATGGGCTTATTATCCTGACTGTACAGTCCTTCAATAGTCTGTTACCGATTTACTTATCCTACTGTATTTCTGATTCATATGTAACGGTTCAGCGTCTATGGGAGTTTACTTTCATCGCTTCATTCCTTTCCTCTGGGAACTGTGAAATCAATCACGCACCGGACCGTCGACCACAAGGATGTTAATACGACGAGTGAAACGAATGCAAACCTTCATCTGGAGTGTCGGACGCGGGCTCGACTTTAGCTCCTCCTGAATGCGAATGAGGTAACGTAAGCGCTGCGCCACCGCGCTAGCTCTGTGGTTTCAAAATAAACCGAAATGGTCCAGGAAAATGGCCAGAATAATTCACCAGCCCACAGTGATAATATAAGGCATTTTGACCGTAAGTCTTTCGTTAGAATTAGCATACCATATGCGATGCGGTGAAACCAGTATACACGGTGATTCAAAAGGTTCCGTACAAATCGAGGAAGCTTATACAGGGTGTTACAAAAAGGTACGGTCAAAGTTTCAGGAAACATTCCTCACACACAAATAAAGAAAAGATGTTATGTGGACATGTGTCCGGAAACGCTTAATTTCCATGTTAGAGCTCATTTTAGTTTCGTCAGTATGTACTGTACTTCCTCGATTCACCGCCAGTTGGCCCAATTGAAGGAAGGTAATGTTGACTTCGGTGCTTGTGTTGACATGTGACTCATTGCTCTACAGTACTAGCATCAAGCACATCAGTACGTAACATCAACAGGTTAGTGTTTATCACGAATGTGGTTTTGCAGTCAGTGCAATGTTTACAAATGCGGAGTTGGCAGATGCCCATTTGATGTATGGATTAGCACGGGGCAATAGCCGTGGCGCGGTACGTTTGTATCGAGACAGATTTCCAGAACGAAGGTGTCCCGACAGGAAGACGTTCGAAGCAATTGATCGGCGTCTTAGGGAGCACGGAACATTCCAGCCTATGACTCGCGACTGGGGAAGACCTAGAACGACGAGGACACCTGCAATGGACGAGGCAATTCTTCGTGCAGTTGACGATAACCCTAATGTCAGCGTCAGAGAAGTTGCTGCTGTACCAGGTAACGTTGGCCACGTCACTGTATGGAGAGTACTACGGGAGAACCAGTTATTTCCGTACCATGTACAGCGTGTGCAGGCACTATCAGCAGCTGATTGGCCTCCACGGGTACACTTCTGCGAATTGTTCATACAACAATGTGTCAATCCTCATTTAAGTGCAAATGTTCTCTTTACGGATGAGGCTTCATTCCAGCGTGATCAAATTGTAAATTTTCACAATCAACATGTGTGGGCTGACGAGAATCCGCACGCAATTGTGCAATCACGTCATCAACACAGATTTTCTGTGAACGTTTGGGCAGGCATTGTTGGTGATGTCTTGATTGGACCCCATGTTCTTCCACCTACGCTCAATGGAGCACGTTATCATGATTTCATACGGGGTACTCTACCTGTGCTGCTAGAACATGTGCCTTTACAAGTACGACACAACATGTGGTTCATGCACGATGGAGCTCCTGCACATGTCAGTCGAAGTGTTCGTACGCTTCTCAACAACAGATTCGGTGACCGATGGATTGGTAGAGGCGGACCAATTCCGTGGCCTCCACGCTCTCCTGACCTCAACCCTCTTGACTTTCATTTATGGGGGCATTTGAAAGCTCTTGTCTACGCAACCCCGGTACCAAATGTAGAGACTCTTCGTGCTCGTATTGTGGACGGCTGTGATACAATACGCCATTCTCCAGAGCTGCATCAGCGCATCAGGGATTCCATGCGACGGAGGGTGGATGCATGTATCCTCGCTAACGGAGGACATTTTGAACATTTCCTGTAGAGAGATTAGAGCGCGCACGGAGGCTTTCAGACAGTCGTTCTTCCCGCGAACCGTACGCGACTGGAACAGGAAAGGGAGGTAATGACAGTGGCACGTAAAGTGCCCTCCGCCACACACCGTTAGGTGGCTTGCGGAGTATCAATGTAGATGTAGATGTAGAACAAAGTGTTTGAAGTCAGGTTGGTACGTTCTGTTGCTGTGTGTTTCCATTCCATGATTAATGTGATTTGAAGAGAAGTAATAAAATGAGCTCTAACGTGGAAAGTAAGCGTTTCCGGACACATGCCCACATAACATATTTTCTTTCTTTGTGTGTGAGGAATGTTTCCTGAAAGTTTGGCCCTACCTTTTTGTAACACCCTGTATAGAAGTCAAAATAGGACAACTTTGGAATACAAATTTATGATCTTGTAAGTAATCGTGAGCCAGTGAAAGCTGTCGAATTTTAAGGATCAACGACAACAATCAAACATGCATGCGTTATGTTCAGCAAAGATAATACACGGTTGTACATTACCAAAGAGTTCAAAATGGCAACCATCACATTCAGGATAGACATAACATCTCGTAAGAAAATTCTAGCGCAATACATCTAGTACATCAGGTGTCGCAAGAACCTCATCTGACGCTACACGTATTGGCGAGAAATGCTTCTTCGTACTGGACGTCCCGAGGTGGCCATGGAACAGGACCTCCCCTTCCGATTCAACGCCTGGGATATTGGCCATTGAGTATGGACGTACTTGCATAGGAATGTGTGTGCAGGTGCTTCGTCTAGTTGCATTGCATTTGAGCGCACACAGAAACAATGCTTTATGTGCAGTGATTGCCCTCGTTATTCCTGGAATTCCCAAGATTTCAATGACTCAGAGTTATTCCCAAGCCCATAAGTTCCTATTTCAAAGTTGTTGCATTTCGATTTCTCTGTCAGCTCCTTCAATTCGTGCGCAGTATTTTGAGTCACTCTGTGAAACAGGTTCCGTTTCACAGAGAAAGCACTCTGTTCCCAGGGCATAGCGGACTTCATTCTATCTAGACACAACTAATCATGAAGAACCTTTTGTTAAACTGAAAAGGTATCCCTGGAACGAAAATGAGCAATTTTAATTGCGGCTATCCTCCCCTTTAATGTACTTCAGAATGTTGGGGGCGAGTCCTCGCACATTCTTTTTCTAGTATTTATAAAATGCAGTTTGTCACAAATGAAATAGTTTTAAACGATCGATGGAAGAAGACACTCACTACGGACCGAGGTGGCCGTGCGAAATTCCTCACTGATTTCGTGGTATGCTGTTTTTGAATCTGATTTGCCGTTGTATTTGACCTATGGATGAGATTTCAAATCCTCATGTGTCGCGTGGATGGCTCTGTTGAAAAACTAAACAGTATAGCCCAATGCGTAAGGCACTGGACTCATATTCGAAAGGAGCACGCTTCAAATTCCCGATTCGCATTCCGCTTTCTTGTTACCTGCAATTTCCCTAAATCGCTCGATTCGAATGCCAGTCCCGACGCGGCTAATTTCATCCCCCTTCTTTTTCTATTATGTGATACTAGGTAAGTAATACACGAAATAATATCGTCTGGCATTGACACTGCCTTCCAAAAGATCTCTTCGAAATCATTTGTACGAACCGCCGTGTCGGTGTTTATCGTAACAGGAAGAACCAACTCACCAAGGTAGCAAAACTGTGCGACTTGAATTAAGAACTGAGCTAGGACATGCACGGGACTCGCATTCGGGAGGACGGAGGTTTGAAACGCCGTCCGGTCATCGTGATTTATGTTATGTGCGATTTCCCTAAATCTCTTAAGGCACATGGCGGGATGGTTGCTTTGAAAAAGACAAAGCCAATATTCTTCCTAGTCCGAGCTAGTGCTCCTCTTGTCATGATCTCATTGTCGACAGCACGTTAATCTCAAGTCTTTCTTCCTCTTTCAATCAAGGAAGAAGAAAATTGTGAACTGAGTTGCAAGCATTAATAAAAAACAAACAAATATGTACCATAATATAAAACAATGATTGAAAAATGCATTCTGTGATTTAGCTGTTACTCTTGCGGACGATGTACTCAGATAAACGTAACAGTTATCACAGAACGTCTGTCAGAGTAACCAGTCCATGTCGCTGGAAGGCACGGTTTGTCCCCTTTGTTACGGAAATTTATAGTTAGAAGTGCTGAAGGAGACAAGAATAAGTCGTTGTCACAAAATGACTTAGTGATCATTTGTTGGTGGTCTGTAGTCTGTGGGAGGAGCCACTGTTAATGTAAGCTAATTTAAGAAAGTACACTGAAGCCCGGTAATGTGGAAAGCAAACATGGCTGTCACAGGTTGGTCTGTTCGTACAAATGATTTCGCAGAGATCTTTTGGAAGGCAGTGTCAATGCCAGACGATACTATTTCGTGTATTACAGTGTATTACTTACCGAGTATCACATAATAGAACTTTTAGTGGGATACTGAACATGTAAATTGGATCAGTACCAACCAGTTCTCTTATCATGTGATGCTGTGTGTGGCCTTTGATGGTACCCAAAATGTTTAAGACCAACGTTGCTAGTCTGGATTGGCTAAAGTACCTGTTCGTTTAGAAGTTATAACTCATGTGTTCAAATATGTAGTTGGAATTTTAAAACATTTTTAGAATTATTGGATTTTCTACTTTAAATATACATATTTTGACATTCCTAGAGTTAAATCTGAATCCACAGATGAAACTTCAATTTAATAGTAATCATTGCAGAAAAAATTAAAAAGGAACTCTGATATTCGAATACATACCCCGGTAAGCAAACAAGCAGACCATTTAAATCTAAAGAAATACACAAAACATAAGAACAAAGTAAAATTTAGCATTCAGGGTGGAGTACAATGTGACACAAATTGAAACATGGATAGGCACATAGTCCAACATTACACTCACTAGAGTCATATGCTCGGACTGATTTCCTGATTTACCTGCAGGAAAATCATTCATAACAGCACAATCTGCGAAAATAATACGACAAACATTTAATCTGAATCTTCATCAAAAATTTCGTTCTCATCATCTGCAAACTCGTCAAGGACTTCGTAAATCATTTTTTCCATGCGTTTCTCCTCTTTATTGCATATTTTGAACACAAAATTAATATGAAAGCA
This sequence comes from Schistocerca piceifrons, assembly GCF_021461385.2. Classification (NCBI taxonomy): domain Eukaryota; kingdom Metazoa; phylum Arthropoda; class Insecta; order Orthoptera; family Acrididae; genus Schistocerca; species Schistocerca piceifrons. The sequence continues at coordinate 590,087,428 of NC_060149.1, forward strand.
ACAAAACGCACGAATCGGAGAGAACTTGAACGTCAGCTAACGCCTACGAAACAAGAGGCAATAACATAGGTTTCGAAAACAACGAATTTTTCCAGTGATACCGCTACTTACATCTAGCAAAATCTACGAAGCCTGCAGACCTGACAGACGTTTGCGGAAGCCGGTAAACATACGTTTGACACCGCAGAAACTCATCATAACTGGCGTGACGTAATATTACGTCCGCTGCATATTCCCATTTGCCGCAAGCGCCGTGATACTTTGTCAGCAGCACGGCAAGTGTTAAAGGTGTAGAGATGCCAGTTTCAATTCTTTCACTTTTCTCAGTTTAGAAAGTAACTAGGATTAACTTGTTTATTAGTAGAGAATTCTGGGTTACTCGGGAGGAGGGGAGTCGGTGTTTTCGCTCGGCGATCCAAGAGGGACTGATTCACATCATTGTAAACAACATGTTCCGGCAGGTTTGGCTGCTACTACTGTTCTAATGTTATATGCTAGAACTTGATACAAATTATCTGTGCTATCTTCGTATTGACGCGTTGATCTCTATAAGCCGGCCGCTGTGGCCGAGCGGTTCTAGGCTCTTCAGTCCGGAATCGCGCTGCTGCTATAGTCGCAGGTTCGAATCCTGCCTCGGGCATGGATGTGTGTGATGTTCAAATGGTTCAAATGGCTCTGAGCACTATGGGACTCAACTGCTGAGGTCATTAGTCCCCTAGAACTTAGAACTACTTAAACCTAACTAACCTAAGGACATCACAAACATCCATGCCCGAGGCAGGATTCGAACCTGCGACCGTAGCGGTCTTGCGGTTCCAGACTGCAGCGCCTTTAACCGCACGGCCACTTCGGCCGGCTGTGTGTGATGTCGCTAGGTTAGTTCGGATTAAGTAGTTCTAAGTCTAGGGGACTGATGACCTCAGATGTTAAGTCCCATAGTGCTCAGAGCCATTTGAACCATTTTTTTGATCCCTATAAAACATTGTTTTCTGTGACATTTGTTATTGCCTCGTGCACGTGCGCTGCCTCTGGCGCTGTTTAGGAACTAATATTCCTACAGGCACACTACAATCACTGCATGAAGCTCAGGCCCGTTGCTCTGACACTGTGGAATATAGCGTACTGATTTTAAAAAATTGGAAATTTGTGGTAAGGTCTTATGGAACCAAGCTGCTGAGGTCATCGGTCCCTAAGCTTACGCACTACGTAATCTAACTTAAACTAACTTACAATAAGGACAACACACACACACACCGATGCCCGAGGGAGGACTCGAACATCCGACGGGGGGAGCCGCGCGGACCGCGACAATACGCCCGTAGACCGCGCGGCTACCCCGCGTAGCCGTACCGGTTTTAGCTGGGAATAAACTCGACGAGTTAGAAACGGCCATGGAAAGAAGTCCGAGGAAATCGTTGCACTATTTAGCACTTCATACTGTTGCTCACAGAACTAAAACTGAAACATAACAAAGTAACGGTAGTGTACGAGGTGCTTTTGGTTGTAGAACAGTTTCTTTCACCAAAAACACTTCTTATTACTGTCATAGACGCCTTGTTGATGTCTGCTTTTCCACTGTCCTGCATGGTTTAACCTTATATCATTTACTTAGATGTCAGTTCGCACTACCGCAGTTTTCGTATCCCAGCGACCTGAATGAAAGGAGCTTGTCCCAGTTAGCGGGCGAGATAATGTTTATAGGCCATCGGGATCCCATGTTATTATTCTACCCAGTATCAGACCGTGGGGCCGGCCGGAGTGGCCGAGCGGTTCTAACCGCTTCAGTCTGGAACCGCGCGACCGCTACGGTCGCAGGTTCGAATTCTGCCTCGGGCATGGATGTGTGTGATGTCCTTAAGTTAGTTAGGTTTAGGTAGTTCTAAGTTCTAGGGAACTGATGACCTCCGCTGTTAAGTCCCATAGTGCTCAGAGCCATTTGAACCATTTTTGAACCAGACCGTGAGAAGGCATGAACTCACAACTTCCAGGGAGCCACTGATATGAAAAGATCCGGCGGGGGGGGGGGGGGGGGGGGGGAAGATGGTAGAAATCGATCGCAACACACAACACAAATAAAAGATTTAGAAACAACGTACTCTTAATCGAGGGAGAGCCTCTACTGACATAGACACATTCACAGCACGATGTATAACTACGCAAGTTTAACCGAGAACACTTACGAGAGAGAATACTGAACCATTAGAGCTAGGTTTCGACAACAAAAGGGCTGGTAGCGGACTTCGGAGAATCTTATCGCATGGTTGGCGTTGCTGCCCTCCTGCAGTATCGCGAAATACTTGCGACCGCCAAACGACCGGAACGGCGATCGAAACAGAGCATAATTACTAGAGTGTGCCCGAAGTAACGAGCCGTTAAATTTTCCGTAGCATGGCGGAGCATACCTATCGACGAAAGACGGAAGCGAGCGAGACGGTAGCTGGTGGACTTTCCAAGAAGACGTTGCAGCAGGGGGCGGAGCGGCAGTGCTCAGGGGTTTTGTAAGCTGTTCGGCAGCTTACGCTAGTGTGCCAACGCCTGAGAGAAATAGTTCAGGTGCCAACTTGCTGAATGGTCAAGCGGCTAGCTGTCGCCTGCTGTGCCTTAAACCTCGTCGCTTCCTTTTTGCACCAGCGTTTTCCTAATCTAGTGCAGCCTCGATCGTTGGGACGGCGGGCTTTTCTGTGCTCGTGCTCTCCTCGAGATCAAGAAGATGCTCCGTTTAAACTAGGGCAATTGATAAAATATCGATATATCGACATATCGATATTTTTCCACACACATCGGTATATGTCGGCGAAGTATTTCACCGATATATCGGCATCGGAATGGCACTATCGAGTGCCGATATTTTTATTTTATATTATATTTTATTCTCAATTTTCGGTAAGTATTTGAAATTGTTAGTTTGAAATTATAGTAGAACATAATTTTACTTTCTCTGTGTGAAGGATTCTTACTACTTTTTGAGCTTTCATCACGTCTAGTCGTTCTCTTTGACTGTGAAGCAAGTGTAGTTGGCACAAAGAAGGAGTCCGAGTCCACTGGGTGGGGGGGAGGGGGCGGGGGTGGATGTGTGAATGGAATAACAAGATTTCATATGAGAAGAAATAGCACATCAGCTGCGTTAAAAAACAATATTTAACGCAACTAGTGTGCTATTTCTTCACATCAGCGTTCTTAAAAAATAGTTGCTGAAAATGATGAACAAAAACCTAAATGACAATATTGGTCTCTCCGATTTGCGCAGACGTGTGACGGGAAATGCTGACGTAATCAGCACTCGGTGTTACCAACAGAAACTATAACTTTTAACTTCATGACGCAATCTTAACACTACAACTGCTAGTTCGCTGGTGTTTGCAGAAATGAAAAAAAAAACAGGAAAGTCGACATGAAGTGTTGCGGCCAAATCCGATACGTAACGAAACCGAACGTGGACCCATCGGACAGCTTTTATTGTGTCGCTTACAAGGACTTACCATTGTCAGCCAAGTGGTTATCACCAAGTGTGAACATGCATCGATTTCAATATTTGTTCTAAGGGAGATAAGCGGGCTGCTAACTTGTTCATGTACGAACTATCTAACAATAAATCAATACTTAAATATGCAGCTCTAAAACCGGCAGTACATTTACAATGGGCAGCCGATATCTTTATAGGCCGGTACGTCGATATTCTTTCCTTCGATATATCGATACTATGGCCGATAATGATTGATTTTTAAATATCGATATATCAGGATTACGATATTTTTAAACATATCAGGAGTCCTAGTTTAAATTTCACTCTTTTTAACGGCCTCCGCCGTACTGAACAATTTATTAATTCCTCTCAAATCAAAATGACAGCAGCCGAAATCTGTTTACAAAAAAATGGCTCTGAGCACTATGGGACTTAACATCTGAGGTCATCAATCCCCTAGAACTTAGAACTACTTAAACCTAACTCTCCTAAGGTCATCACACACATCCATGCCCGAGGCGAGATTCGAACCTGTGACCGTAGCGGTCGCGCGGTTCCACACTGAAGCGCCTAGAAACGCTCGGCCACACCGGCCGGCAAATCTGTTTACAGATTTCACTTCCTCTGTATGTAGGGATCCATTATTACAATGTTTCTTTCGTTTGTGTAATTATTTAGATGCTTTAATTCGCGATTCAGTCTTTAAATACTTTGAAATAAAATTAATATGCAGATTATGGATAGAGCAGTTGTTTGCTCCTCATCAGAAGGTACCGTATCTGTCACCTGATTTTATATTCATTAATTACTTTTCGACTCCTCCTTTGTTTGAAGCTTTAAGCGGATGCCCACGTACTCGTCACTGCGTGTGGCATTGTTGGGAAGTTTCGTAACACGATGTTTAATTTCTTTGAAAAGGGTTTGCAATATATTGTTTACACATCTCTCGTAAGTTACGATTTGGTTGAAAAATATCGTTTGGTTGAAAAGACAGATACAGTAATTCATGTTGCACTAACTCCTCACCAAACTTCTGTTTTCATATCGCGCAGAAGCTCCTGATGTAAATGATCAGCATTTACGGAACTCCAACCACGACTGTTCATCGATTTCACGTTCCCCGATAAATGCAACCACGCTTCATCTAAAAAGAAGACCATTTCAAGATCATCTTCGTCATGCATAGACTGCATTGGCCAGTTATATTACTGATGTCGAGCAACACTTCTGAGGTGCAACATCTGAATTTGTCAGCCGATCAATTATCGTTAGTGTGTAAGATTTCGGGTTTGGTATGCGCAGAGCTCTATGAGGAGATGCTACTGACCCCTCACTCTAAATGGAGCAACTATTTTCTTGGACTTGCGTCCAAATTCACATAAACTGAAAAACTACGTGCCACCTGCCACGGTGTCCGTTCAACGGTCCGTAGCGTCGTGTAGGTGTAGCAGTCTACTTATGAGGCGAATTGGGCCCTGTGCAAAACCGCATACAGCTCTTGCCATGCACACGAAGCACCCTGCACGTGCTGTATCATATGGCCCAGTGTATGTTGCCGTTGTACTGTTTATATGACTTCCATTTTTCTTAATTTATGATACGTACAGTATAGTCGTACGCAAAAATCTTAAGGACGAAAGTAATTTTCGAATGATGTGTCACTACCGTGTAACAAAGCTCAGTGAAACTTGGACCACACATAGAAAAAACTCCTACAGTTTAGTGCAGAAGGTAACTGAAGAAATAAGCAGTGAGACGAAGAAAAATAGCATTTTAATTGAAAGACAATAATTACAATGAAATCATAGCGGTTTATGGTGGTCCCCTGCACATTGCAAAAGGCGGGACATCATTCTTAATAGTGTGTGTGATCACCACGGACAGCAGTGCATGCTCTTGAACATGTTCTAATGCTTTCGTTCTCACAGCTTTACTTCTGCCAGTACCTCTTCTCCTACCTTCCAAACTTTACAGAAGCTCTCCTGCGAACCTTGCAAAACTAGCACTCCTGAAAGAAAGGATATTGCGGAGACATGGCTTAGCCACAGCCTCATCAGTTGGTAGAGCACTTGTCCGCGAAAGGTCCCAAGTTCGAGTCTCGGTCCGGCACACAGTTTTAATCTGCCAGGAAGTTTCATATCAGCGCACACTCCGCTGCATAGTGAAAATCTCATTTCTAATGCTGGCTACAAAGATTTCTTGTGGCAGAACCCTCTATTCCTCCACCAGCGCTGTTGACAACTGATGGATAGTCGTTGGTGCATGTGGACTTGCTGTCTCCCCAACGCTTCCCTCACATGCTCGATGGGATTGAAGTCTGGGAGCTGGCAGTCCAGCCCATTCTTCGAATATACTCTTGTTCCAAAAGTTTCTCCAGCTGCGCTGTTTGATACGCTAGCGCAGTGTCATCCACAAAAATGAAGTCAGTTCCGAATGCACCCCTGTAAAGACGCACATGGGGAAGAAGTACAGTCTTACAATAATGTTGATCGGTGAGTATACCAAGTTAAAAGATTTGGAGGCCAGTACGGCCATGCAACATTATGTCAACCCACACCATAGCAACTCGACCACTACAATGACCACGTTCGACAATTTTCCTGGGTGCATTACGTGTTCCCACCTCCCGCCATGTGAGGGAACGTCCAGAACCACTATTCATTCTGAATCTGCTGTCACCTGAGAAGAGCACGTCGCCCCAGTCCTCGCTGGTCCAGTCCCTACGCTCTTGGCCCCATCGCAAACGGTGCTGTCGATGTGCGAGTGTCAGCGGAACACAAAATACTGATCATCGGACAAAGAGACCACCACCACGCTGTCGCTGTGCCACCGTAGAACGTGAGCCTTGCAGCACTGTTTAATGTGGTTCCAACTGCACCCTCTATTTGACGCGAGTCCTTTCTTGCCTGGACTGATGACCTCAGATGTTAAGTACCATAGTACTCAGAGCCATTTGAGAGCTTTTCTTGCCTGTTGCACAATGTAGCGGTTGTCTGCAGCTGTATTTGACCGTGACTGACCACCTGCTCTCCTTCGGCCAGCAATGCCCGAGGCTCGCAAGTGAAAGCATGCTGTGAGCAGTATCAAGCTCCTGGGCTACACCCACCACACTTCGTCCTTATTCCATTTTCCCAACGATTCTTCCCTGTGTGAAGTTATCCAAATGTCGTTTCCGGGTCATGTTGTAATAAAGAATACCACCACAGTGCACTGTCACTGCTCGCCGATTGGCACGTATTGTCTTTTCCTGTTCCTTTAAGCGCTTCATATTGTGGAGCCAGTCACATTTGGCACTATAGTCACACCATGTGACGTCTAGCTTTCTGTGCACTATTGGGAGATCTCTGGTAACACGCTCCATCACTTTCATTCATTTTCACCTAGTAGTTCATACGATATATTACTTCACATATCTCGTCCGTAAGTTTTGCAACTAATCATTCCAGTATACAGCAAAAAAAAAAAAAAAAAAAAAAAAAAAAAAAAATTAATTCTAATGCTATATGAAAACATATCGTCATGAAAATATTCAAGCAGAGAGTCGTGATGACAGGGTAGTTAAGTAACGTATCAAACGACGGAAAACTTGAAAAGCATGACTAGGCTTAAATTCAAGCGATCTTGGCACCTAGCGTTCGACTTGTTAACAGAACTCCAGAATTCACATCTGACGGAGACAGAAGGCTGTGCATAGAACGCCATTATCAGCACTGGTAATCGAGAAAGCTTACATGCTTCAACAGAAATTTCAAGCCCCTAAAAAAGCTGCAAAACCATTTGCTTAGTCTAGCCAGCCATCTTTCGCTCAGTTATTTAGTTATAAAGATGCAGCAGACGCTGCTAATCAACGCTTTTTCAAGATGACAAAAATTGGTACGTTGTCTTCTTGACAGCTAGACTGAGTGCCAACATTCTGGTTTAAATGCTAAATAACTGCCGGCCGGAGTGGCCGATCGGTTCTAGGCGCTACAGTCTGGAACCGCGCGACCGCTACGGTTGCAGGTTCGAATCCTGCCTCGGGCATGGATGTGTGTGATGTCCTTAGGTTAGTTAGGTTTAAGTAGTTCTAAGTTCTAGGGACTGATGACCGCAGAAGTTAAGACCCATAGTGCTCAGAGCTGCTTGAACCATTTGATTTTGAAGCTAAATAACTCGCAAGCGTAGCATAGTGTGAGCACAGTTAGCTGGGGAGTGAACAGAAACGTTTACATTTCAAACACATTTGTACTAACTAGTACAATATCTCATATTGAAGTCAACATCGTCTCGTAGCCACACATACGCAGTTAGATCGCAAACGGCTCATTTTTTCTGGAACTTTCTTGTTTACATTATCGTTCCAGGCATATCCCTTGATGTAACCAACGTACTTTGCAGTAATGTATAAAGTTTTCATACACTTCGTTCAGGTCATCGAAAATTGTTGCAGCTGACAGTGGAATAATGCATGCGACTTCAGAAATTTTACTATTCGTACCACCGATTTCTTCACTTACACCATGCATGCACATTTAGCACAAGGTACTTGTGTATAAAACAATGAATTTTATCTGTCAGTCGTAATTTTTCCTCTTTAATTGTCAGCTATGTCTTTAAATTCTTTCTGCATGATGTTGTAATGTTTCAAAGTAAATTTGCAGCAAACGTCGGTTGTGTGACGCTTAATAGATACTGAGAATTTTCGTCCCTCTCTCCTGTCATTCCCATTCATTTTTAAAGGCTTGTGACGATCAGTCGCTAGAGTGCCTCTTTTTGTGCAAGCAGCCACTAGACCTGTTAACGCCCGCCATACCACGACAGAATAACGGATGGTAAACAGCACTGACACCACGATTCTGCCGATTTGGAGAGATCGTGAGGACCGAAAAATACCGTAACACAATATTAAATAAAATGTCGCACTGTACCGTGTACTTCCGAGACGGACCGAGCAAAGCTGTCAGGCCGACCCTTGGCCTGCACGCGCCCACACTTCGGGCTCGTGTGCGGTTTGGCATGCCGTGACCGGCCCTGCTTTACATAATAATACTGGTTCACTTCGGAGCATATCACTCAGAATGTAGACCCATCATGTATCACGCAAAGCAGATTCTTCAATAAAAAATGCACTCCGTCTTCAAGCCACAAGTGGCCCATCGGGACCATCCGACCGCCGTGTCATCCACAGTTGAGGATGCGGATTGGAGGGGCATGTGGTCAGCGCACCACTCTCCCGGTCGTTATGATGGACCGGAGCCGGAGCCGCTACTATTCGGTCAAGTAGCTCCTCAATTGGCATCACGAGGATGAGCGCACCCCAAAAAAATGACAACAGCGCATGGCTGCCTGGATGGTCTCCCATCCAAGTGCCGGTCACGCCCGACAGCGCTTAACTTCGGTGATCTTACGGGAACCAATGTGTCAACTGCGGCAAGGCCGTTGCAAATTCTTAACCTACATGTAATATTAAGGCGCCAAAGGACCTGTGGAAACCTGCCAGGGTAGCCGAAAGCGCTAATGCGCTGCTTCCTGGACTCGGGTAGGTGCGCCGGCCCCGGATCGAATCCGCCCAGCGGATTAACGACGAGGGCCGGATGTGGTTTTTAGGCGGTTTTCCACATCCCGCTAGGTGAATACTGGACTGGTCCCCAAGTTCCATCTCAGTTACATGAATCACATACATTTCAAAAAATGTTCACACTATTTCATGATTTACACTAGACGCAGACAGCTGGGGTACACTACTTCCGTCCCGGGGGGTTCGGGGTGGCTCCAGGAATGGCATCCCGCTACCCTCTGTAATTAACACTGCCAAATCCGTAATAACAAAAAGCCGACCCCGCATTGGAGTTGGACAAAGGCCCAGAGAAAGAAAGAAAGAAAGGACCTGTGGAAAATATCTAGTGTGCATCATTGTTAGCTTTTAAAAAAAGCTAATGTTTCAGTTGATCGTGAATCGTTATTCCAAAATTTTGAATGACCAACGTGTAAGCCCCACAAAACAGACACTAACAAACTCAAATTACAAAGTAAAACCGATAGGCGAAATTTATGGATCTTCCAAAATGAACAATGTGGTAAGGAAAGAAAACAAAGTTACTCCATTACTTTTCAGCTGAGCACTTACAAAAGTAATACAAAAGCAGCGCAAGCCGAAATGTATCCGTGAAGCTAACTATCCAGTAACATTACGAGGCAGCAGAATAAAATTAGACTTAGAGAACCTTGAATTTGCAGGTGAATTTACAATATTGACTGGTGACATCACAACAACCCATAAATGAATTGAACTATAAAATTAAATTGTAGAAAAAGTAGGTATGCGAACGAAAAATTATAAGATTATTCCTTGGACTAATTTACACAGGCAATCAGTTCATGCTAAAGAGCAACCAAGAGTTCACAGGGCACACAAATAGTCACAGAGTGTATAACTTACAACTAACGAACACCTCATTCATGGAAACAAAATATGGCAAAATTAAGTGAGTCTAACAGTTTAAATACCCTGGTGACTTACTTAAGGAAAATGGACTAAAAACTTAAACTAACGGAGCTGAATAAAGAAATGCAAACCTAAAGTACCGGTATCTAAAAAAAGCATCTACCGACATACCAAACTGTAACATTAAAATTACGTCATAAACTAAAACGTTTATGTGCTTCGAAACACTGATTTTGAACAGGAAAGCAAGTTCAATCTTCAAATGTGTGTGAATTCTTAAGGGCCCAAACTCCTCAGGTCATCGGTTCGTAAGCCTACACACTACTTAACCTAACTTAAACTAAGTTACGCTAAGGACAACACACACACCTATGTCTGAGGGAGGACTCGAACCTCCGACGGGGGGAGCCGTCCGGACCGTGACAAGACGCCCTAGACCAAGCGGCTACCCCGCGCAGCAGTAAAGCAAGTATCAAACACATTGATAAAGCGAGCGAAAAATTATAAGATTATTCCTTGGGCTAAATTACACACGCAATCAGTTCATGCTAAAGAGCAACCAAGAGTTCACAAGGCACACAAATAGTCACAGAGAGAGTGATATGGATTAAAATATTACGCCCATATCAAGAGAATGAAACAAGATAGCTGTACGGGACAAATAGGCATATTTTATGCAAACAGGAGTAAAGCAAAAAGAGAGAAATAAAACTGACTGCTAAAATAAAAAAAATACTCTAAATAGCCAGAGATCACACAAGAAGATAGCCAGAATTCGGAAATGTTTCGATTTAAACTTCAACAATGGCAAGTTGACAAGGGAAAACAGAAGAAGAATACCGGAAAATCTTGGTTCAAAGCTAGCAAAAAACAGCAATAAAGTGAAAGAAATACGAGCACAGAGGAAAGCCAATCAAGGTTTCAAAGTACACCGCGCATCCCGTAAAGGTCTCCTTCGCATCCAAAAGACTAATAATACAATAACATTTTAATTGCGTGTTTCTTCATAAAAACTAAAGCGAGCTACATGTTGAGACTCTCTCGTTTCTGCTTTGGCGGCTATGCTCATTTAGTATGTAAAAGTGTACGAATACTGGACCACATACTCGAAAGCCAGTGACGTACGTACACACCTCCAGACGTGCCAGTCACTTCTCAGGCAATAATTAGGCACAGTTAGGACCGTTACTCGCATTTATCGCTCGTCAGTACGAAGCGCTAGGCAACAAAGAGACTACGGTCTCATCTCGTTTGTCTTAGCTGCTTCATTTCAGTCCGTGAGTCTTTAATCTCAAATTAATCAGATTCATATGTTTTAATTAATTCGTAAATTGCGTAGCTGGGTTGAATACTAAGATATGAAGAAAGGTTTACGTGTCGTCAACACAGTGGTGTTTAGAGATGTAAAACTGGCTCAGTGGGACAAGGCCGAGGAAGGGATTTGGCCCAGGCCGTGTCGATTGAACCATTCTGGAATTGGTCTCACGTGACTTTCCAAAATCACGGAAATATAAATCAGTTGGCCGTGTCAAAATAAGATCTTTGTTGCTCCCGAAGACTCTTGAGCTCTAAACACCCTCGCACACTGCTGCTATCAGTCGTCACCGTAAATTTGTGTCCCGTAGCAGACATTGCGTTAATACCGTGTAACCCCGCCTTCAGTCCGAGAAACGGCCTCAGTTCGTCGAGTAAGAAGTCCACAAGACTCTTCAGGTATGTCACAGTGAGAAAAAGTCTCACATGGATGATTAGATCCAATAGAGTTACCAAATTGCAGGAATGTTGATTACTACTGTTCACCCGCTGTTTCAAGTAGCCCTGTGTTACAGGGCTGCCAGTGATACACCAATCCATGTAGACACGTTAGACAGTTCACGTTGGTACACCAGGAAATCGAGCAACTCATCGACATTTGCAAACACGATAGCTCCTTTCTGCTTTCGTGTCACGTGTGCCCGTCGACTCATTTTACTGCACTAGTTCTATACAGCCGTCTGGCTCATAAGCTCCATTTGACTGCCACAGATCAGCAGTGGCGGATTAGATGATCGCCTAGTACCTACCCTACACCATATACAGTGCTCCAAGTCGACCACAGTGCTTTTTTAGCTGGGTTTCTAATGTTTTGTGCGTTGAGCCTTTCTAAGTTATCCATTTGTAGTCATTTAAGACGGAAGAACACAGGCGTCGACACTATTTAGTACCCTGACAGTCCAAAACGATTCGAAACTGGATTAATAAAAAATGGAGAAAAGTTAAGATGGTGAACCCAATGAACGTCCATAAAACCTTGTGAAACTGTCAGGAAACGCCTTTTCTAGCACGTTGCTCAACTCGTGGGTCATACTGGTTTGAATGTCGGTTATGTTGTCAAAGCGTTGACCCTTTATGCGAATTTCCGTACTATTTAGTTTTGTGATAGGTTCGTATGGATGACTTAAAGTCTCGTCACCCGTGATAGTTTTTTTCCGGAAAAGAACTGTCCACGTTTTGCGTTTCAGGGAAGTCGCGGCAGGCGACTATCTGTCGTTGTTTCTGTTAGGGAGTCAAGGTGTGCGAGACAAACTTTGCACACACTTTTCTCTTCTTCAGAATATTCTGGAGACTGTCTTCAACACTTTGTTTAGAGATGTTGATCCATTACGATTTGTGACACAACAACGTTGACACACAACCACGTCCGCTACGTAACACTGACTGCTCACTACTGACTCCAGTGCACATCTGTTGTTTACAGTTATTAGTTCAAGCTTCCACCGTAGTTACTGCACTGGCGTCGCTTATACTCCAGCAATAACATCAGTCTCAAAACTTTTTGGACTTACGACATGGTGTGTAACACCCTGTCTCGCTCCGATGACGACGCCGATGGGCCTTGATACGGCCTCTACGAGTCGGCGAAAGTGTTGGAGCCATCCTGATTCATGATAGCTCAACCGCTGCCCACAACTCACGCCGATTCATTGGAGATGGGTCCAATGTGCGCACATCTATGTCGATGGCGTCCGAGACATGCTCAGTTACACAGAGGTCAGGCGACTGAGGGCTGCACAAGAGCCCTCCCGTCTGCGGAGTGTTCTTCAAAACATTCTTTGGAGGATGAGAGGGCAGCTGTTCTAATCTCAGACGGGACATTCATATTTAGGTCTTCAGTGAGTTTTCAGAATCTCTTGAGTTAAACGACGACGTGTTTCCTTTCAAAAGGACACAATCAATTTTATTCAGAGCATTTCTAATGGCCTCAACATGACGAATATAAAATCCTGATTTTCCTCCCTTTCCAAAACACAGTACCGTAATTCAGGAGCGAGTTCGTAATGAATTGTCTTGCAGGTCAAGAACTGATTGCTGTAGCGAATAAAGGAATGCACATGATCAGACAGTAGATTCCTATAACTTTCGCCTTTGAGGCCTAAATGTGAAAGTTCAGTCTTGGGTTTGAACCACTGCCCTTCCGTCCTCCAAAAAATGTTTTGAAGAACACTCCGCAGATGCCGCATTGCACCCCATACCAACATCCTCTACAAGATACTGCCCCCATCTCTTGCTTGTATGGTACCCTGTTGGTAAACAGGGCCTTATTTCGATGAATTACTACCCTGCAATCGGCATCCACTAACGCTTACCCCGATTCGCCAGCCGAGACGAACTTTTTCCATGCGTCAAGTATCCAGTGATGGTGTAATCTCTGTGGCATGTGACGTGTGAGGAAAAGCACAAGTACCCAGAGCAAACAAATACTCGAATGGTATGGCAACTCGAGGATAGTTGTTATTGTTATAACTTCCTTGCATGCTGTGTGGTTCTTTAGTGGGCGTGTAACAGATGCTGTTCATGAACATAGAATTCAGATAATAGTTTATTCTTCATCTAACATCAAACAGTGAAAATAATACGTAACTTTGTGGCTATAGGTGCAGCGTCAGTCGCTATCAGTAGCTCTGAATGCTGAAACATACACAGATACCGCACATTTACGGATCAGTCACTTTTCAGTTCAATAACTATTCAGTAGATCACGAGCCTTGGCCGCTATGAAAGTCTGTAAATGTTGTTCAACTGGCAGGTACACAAAATGGGCCCAGTGCATGAATGTTCGAACAAACGTACATCCGCCGCTGGAGGTCCGGAGAGGGGATGCTTGCATCTCATTGGCAGCGGCGTGATCGTTCATGGAAGCAGCCTCGTACCGCGGTGGCAGCTGTGGGAAACGCGGCGGCGAAACTGGCGGCGCATGTATTTGAAAGTGTGGCCGACCGGTTAGCGGCCGATACCGCAGTTACCAGCACTGAATCAGCTGCGTTGACGCCAATCTACCCGCTACCACACACGTTGATGTCAGTTACATCTTGTGGCGGCGGTTATGCGCGAGTCGAGGTACTCTCGGCACACACTTAATATGACGGGCAATGCCAAGTCTCGGATATGTAGGGTCCCATGACTGGGCACTAATATCGTGCGTCTTGTCCGTCCTCCTCCTCACAGCGAAGCCTCGTCGACGCTTTGGTCACGTGACGACCCGAATTGTTCCACTCTCTCTCTCTCTCTCTCTCTCTCTCTCTCTCTCTCTCGCTCTCTCTCTCTGCAGTCCATTTGCTCATGGAGGGCCGGTTTATGGCCTCCCCCTCCAAAATGCCAAATTTGTATAGAGAATGTATCATTATTAGTAGCGATAACTGGCACATTTCAATCAACATGAAAAAAACAAAAGAAACGTTTGTGAGATAAATGCGAATCTGATGTTACGAGCCTCCACAGACTTCAGTATCAAATATTGTTATAGTTATTACAATTAATCTACTTGAAATGTAAACTTTCCGATTAATTCACCATCTAATTAGAAAAAAAATTATCCAAGGTGTACTACTTCAGCACACTCCATGTAAAAATTTACTATACACTCGTACCTGTTAAATGAGGTGCTCGCCGCGCAGGATTAGCCGAGCGGTCTAGGACGCAACAGTCATGGACTGTGCGATTGGTCCCGGCGGAGGTTCGAGTCCTCCCTCGGGCATGAGTGTGTGTGTTTGCCCTTACGATAATTTAGGTTAAGTAGTGTATAAGCTTAGGGACTGATGACCTTAGCATTTAAGTTCCATAAGATTTCACACACATTTGAACTTTTTTTTTTTAGGTGCTCGACTTGTCATCCTCACATTTCGAGGCAATACTGTACACGTCTCAGCAGTGAATTTCGAATTCTTTCAAAAAATCCGAGATCATCTCGTAAATCTTGACAAGGTTGTGTAGTTCGCAGCTCTAGTCCTTCAACCGTATCAGCGGAAATTCTGCATGCTTTACGTTCAAGATGACACGAGATAGAAAAATCCACACGATTGAGATCAGCTGACCTTGGAAGCCAAAAGTACAGGCTATGCTCGACCTATCCATACTGGACCATTTTGCCGTCTTAAATCAGCAGCAAAATGTGCCTGAGTCCCATCATAAATACACCACATTCCTCAATGTTGCTCCAGGGAAGGTTGGATATGGGTGAAAAATGATCCCAATTGAAATGACGGAAAAAAGGTCACAACACCAAGAAGAAGTTGTGCAACGTAAACGAAAACTGATAGATGTGTTTCTACATCTGAAAGATAATGTATATTTAGATTTCAAGCCAGTCGCATTAGAATGGCGCTAGCAGCGCCACTATGAGAACGCAAATCAGGTTTGCTTAAAATACACGGTCGTCAGCGTAAATTACCCTTGAGACTGGACGTGGTGAGTTGACGTTAGTCAGGAATGCCTTTAAGGCCACAAAGACGCCATTATCAACACCTCATTGAGTTTCAACGAGGTCGCGTAAGAGGGCTAGATGAAGCAGGATCTTCCTTCCGCGATATTGGAGAGATACTTGACAAGAATGTAGCCACTGTGCTTGATTGCCTGTAGCGTTGGTCACGAGAATGTACGGTCGTAAGAAGACCGGGCTCTGGGCGACCAAGTAGCACTACTGAGAGGGAAGACCATCGTGTTCGGCGTATGACTACGGCGCATCGTATTGCATCTACAACAGCAATTTGAGTACCAGTTGGCACCACAGTGACACAACGAACTGTTATAAATCGATTACTTCAAGGACAGTCCCGAGTCACATGCCCTGTAGCGTGTATTCCATTGACCTCAAACCACAACCATTTGCGACTTCAGTGGTGTCAAGCGCGAGGTCATTGGTGAGTAGGGTAAAAGTCTGTTGCGTTTCCTCATGAAATCTGGTTCTGCCACGGTGCCAGTGATAGCCCTGTGTTGATTAGGAGGAAGCCAGTGGAAGGCCTGCAGCCAAGTTGACTGCGTTTAGACACGCAGGATGTACACCTGGAGTTATGATCTGGAGTGCAATTTTGTACGATAGAAGGAGCAGTCTCGTTGTTACTCCATCCACAGTGACTGCAAATTTGTACGTCAATCTGGTAATTCGACCTGTTGTGCTGTCATTCATGAACAGCATTGCAGGGGATGTTTTCCAACAGGATAACGCACATCCACAGACCGCTGTTGTAACGTAACATGCCCTACAGGGTGTCCGCATGTTGCCTTATAGCCTGCTCGATCACCAGATCTGTCTCCAGTCGGCAACATATGGGACTTCATCGGACGACAACTCCAGCGTCATCCACAAACAGCATTAACTGTCCCAGTATTGACCGACCAAGTGCAGCAGACATGGAACATCATCCCACAAACTGACATCCAGCATCTGTACAACACAAGGGATGCAAGCTTGCATGCTTGCATTCAACATTCTGGCGGCTGCACTGGTTATTAATGTACCAGCGTTTTGGAATGGCTAATTTCGAGCTTTTAGATGGGGCTGAATTGAATAGTTTGCACCTTTACATTTGTATCAGCTAGGATAGGATTTCATACCAAAATCAGTGGCAGCTAATAATCACACATTGGAAATAATCTTAGAAACGGCTCGTTTGCGGATCCATTTCACTGTAACGTTTTTGCTTCTTTTGTGGTACACGTCCACACGTAGCAATTATCAATATAATCCACCCCGTATGTACTTAGCAACAAATCTTCTACTATTGTGTTTGTAGGTACATAAGTAATAACTCTCATGTGGTTCATAGCTTGATGCAAATATTTCCATCTGTAGTCATTCATCAGTTACCAATGTCTACCACGTGAAAAGCGTGAACGCTACCATTCAACTATGGAGAGTGGTTATTGTATTCATGAAACGTGTAAAATTAGTAAAGCCCAAGAAAAGGCATCTAATTTCTGAGGTAGGGGATGCGGGGTCGCTAAATGATGAATCGCTTGTGTGGAAAAATGTTCTCGAATCGGCCCCGTGCTTATGATTGTAGACGTGAGGAAGGTAAATGCCATCATTGAAGAATCTTAAGTAAATATAATCGACAGTTCCGACTTACAAAACTCTCGTCCGGCCATGAAGACCGGTAGCTTACTCAGATGGATTAACATAAGACAGAGAAAAGTGTTAAGCGATTCGTCACTGGTTTGTTTAGGATGCGACAAACGTTGCAGATATGGAAATTCATACCAGCAACATGTTGTGGTCTTCAGTGCGAAGACTGGTTTGATGCAACTCTTCGCACCATTCTATCCAGTTCGTGCCTCTTCATCTCCGAATAACCACTACAACCTACAGCCGTTTGAACTTGCTTACTGTATTCATCTCTTGGTCTTCCTCTACAGTATTTACACGCCTCATTTCCCTCCGGCAACAAACTGACAATTCCTTGGTATATCAGAATGTGTCCTGTCAACCGATGTCCTCTTTTAGTCTAGTTTTCCCATAAACCTCCTTCCACCCCAATTCAATTCAGTACCTCGTCGTTAGTTACAGGATCTATCCATCTAATGTTCAGCATTCTGCAGTACAACCCGTTTCAAACGCTTTTATTTTCTTCTTGTCTGTACTGCTTTTTGTCTACGTTTCACAAGACTATACTCCAGATAAATACCTTCAGAAAAAGCTGCCTAATACTTAAATATATATTCGATGTTATGAAATTCTTCTTTTACAGAAAGTCACCGTTTTATACCCTTTTCGGCCGTTATCAGCTACTATGCTGCTCAACTATAAAAACTTATCTACTACATTTTGTGCCTCATTTCCTAATCTGATTCGTTCATCGTCACCTGATTTATTTCAACTACATACCTTAAACAAAAGCCGAGTTGGATGAACTGTTGTAGGCTAATATTATGGGCACCTCTAATTACACCACCATTCATTTTGTTGTCCAATCTCCGACCCAGACACTACACTTTCCCTTTGCTGGAAGTTGTTTGCTATCTTTCAATTCCAATTCTGTATGTACATCGATATCAATACTCCGCAAGCCACGTCACCAGTTCGCTCCGAAGCGGAAGAGAGAAGCGGAAGAGAGAATATCGGCGCGCTACGACGGTGTAAACACTTCCTACTCGGTCAGTGCTAACGCGGTGAACGCAGTGATAGCTTTGTGCCGGTATTTGATATGCTTCTATTGGCTGTGCGAAATCGGTAAAACTTTTTCTGGGCTGCGATCACCACCATGGATAGTGGCGATTGCAGCCCTGATGCTACACGATATTCGCAAAACCAGCCGCACAGTGTAGCAATGGACGCCGATGCACTGTCAGTGAAGTGAATAGTGACGCAATCATCGCGTTCCACAACGCAAGCGCACACCAACGTGTTCACCTGTCGATGTACCTACAACAAGAGACCTGCAGTCTTCGCAGAAGTGTCAACGGGACCGTATGGCCGCGCGGAGTGGCTGCGTGGTTAAAGGCGCCATGTCACGGATTACACGGCCCCTCCCGCCGGAAGGTATGGGCGTGTGTGTGTTGTTCTTAGCATAAGTTAGTTTAAGTAGTGTGTAAGTCTAGGGACCGATGACCTCAGCAGTTTGGTCCCTTAGAAATTCACACCCATTTGAACATATTTTTTGGACCGTATGGAGCAGGAAGGACACAAAGACCAATGGGACCGAATGGAAAAAGTATTACGTGTCAATACCACTCAAGAAGGAATCATCACCCAACAACATGTAAGTTGCCCTGCTAGTTTATACGCAGCTACCGACAAAGGGTCTTTTATCTTATTTGCTGAAAGTAGGGACAGAAACATAGGCATGCTCCACCCGGTGGCGCTAGGCAAACTTAGTAGATGGGAATGAGAGTCACTGTTCAAGTACGTAATAAATATTATGGCGACAGAGAAAACCCGTGTGAAAATTTATACTATGTCAGGATTAGCTGCAAATGCCTTGGTTCAACATTCTTTCTTATAAAAAGGAAATTTGGAAGCCCATATTCCGAAGTTCTTCATTAGTAAACAAGACATCATCAATAATGATGAAACCTCTCTTACGGAGGACGAATCGCTAGTAGAAATGACGTGCTGCTGCAAAGTCATTGCCATCAGGCAATGTAGTAAAATTAAAAACCTGAACTGGAGAAAGGTAACAAAGCCGTCGCCAGTTTGTGTTGCGACATTTGGATCACAGCAGCTCCCACAGTTTGTTTATGTTCACGGAGTTCGGTGACCAGTGGACGTGCACATACCTTCTGTCGTACCATGTTACAGTTGTTTGATATTTGGACATGGCAGCAAACAGTGCAGAAATAACACGAGATGTGCGTCCTGCGCGGGTCCACATAGAAGTGACAGCTGTTGGAGGGCCAATCAACCAACCTGTATTCATTGTACCGGCGGTCACATTGCCCTATCCTAAGCCTGCCCAACGTATATCTAAAACAAAAAATTAACAAAATTATGTCTCTTAATAATATCACCTTTGGAGAAGCAGCTTGTGCGAATGCAGTACTTCTCCCCCAAACATTCCGAGACAGGGCACAGAATTCCCGCTCCTTCCTATCCCGACAGCGGCTCAGTGCAAATCTCAGCACCGCCACCTACGATCCGCAGCAACCAACCCTTGCCATGGCGACAATGCTGCAGACGTCAGGAAATAGTGGTCCCAGTGTATTAACCGCCGATACAACCGCCCCCTCTAATATAGCATGTCACTCTACGCCATCAGCAACGGTAAATTCTATAGAACATACAGGACCCCACCAAAGCGTTGTTCCCCAGGACCAGTTGTACCAACCACAACTATGCCCCCAACTTGAATAAGAGTGATATTGGGGGGCAACTCGCGACCCACATATTAAATATCATTTTGGCTTTGATGAACGATATATCGTACTAGCAGACTGCTAATGGGCCCACTCCAGTGGCTACTAACTGATTCTATTTGAGTGACCATCCAAAATATGTTGACCCTACTACTTAACCCCCCCCCCCCCAAATGGCCTATAAAATAATCCAATGCCGCGCGGGATAAGCCGAGCGGTCTTGGGCGCTGCAGTCATGGACTGTGCGGCTGGTCCCGGCGGACGTTCGAGTCCTCCCTTGGGCATGGGTGTGTGTGTTTGTCCTTGGGATAATTTAGGTTAAGTAGTGTGTAAGCTTAGGGACTGATGACCTTAGCAGTTAAATCCCATAAGATTTCACACACACATAATCCAATGGGACGCTAGGTTGCTCAAAGCAATCAAAGACAGCCTTCGACATTTTCTGCTCGAAACTAACATAGACATCTGTGCCATCACCGAAACGTGGTTAAAACCGAACGAACCGTGCTACTTTGTCATTAGAGAAGATAGAGATGATAGCTACGGAGGTGCAGCGGTGTTGGTAAAACAAGATACCCACTTTTCTGTTGTCAATATTGGCACTCAGTATGATGCACTGCCAGGCGGGATAGCCGAGCGGTCTAAGGAGCCTTGTCACGGTCAGCGCGGCTTCCCCCATGGCCATCGGAGGTTCGAGTCCTGCCTCGGTCTTGGGTGTGTGTGTTGTCCTTAGCGTAAGTTAGTTTAAGTTAGATTAAGTAGTGTGTAAGCTTAGGGACCGATGACCTCAGCAGTTTGGTCCCATAAGACCTTACCACACACACACACACACACACACACACACACACACACACACACACACACGATGCACTGCAAATGGTGAGTATGCGCCTCCGGATCGAGGACCTCCAGCTCAATGTGGTCTCAGCATACAAAGCGCATAACGGCAGACTTAACAAACAACAGCAAACAACAATAATACACTCCACAGGGAAACACCTTGTACTACTAGGTGACTTTAACGGCCGCCACCATACACTGTGGAGTTGCAGAAATGCTAACTCAACGGGGAAAACACTAGTGGATGTGCTAGATTCGGAAAACCTTATAGTACTAAATGACGACTCTCCAACACGAAAAGTCTGACCACATGAAGTCCCTACGGCAGTAGACGTGAGCATAGCATCCTCTGCACCGTCTGCCAGAACAATATAGTGTATAGTACCGGATACTTTAGGTTAGGGTCACCAGCCAGTTCAAATCATAACACACGTACAGCCTAGGGAGATTGTCAGACACTCAATCAGCCGGAAATGGAACACAAATAAAGCCAACTGGAACCTACTGGAAGAAAAACTGGAATTGATCGTCGACACTGAGGTTACCGAAAGAGACTATGGGGTCTTGGTATCGCCTATCAATGAAGCAGCGGAAATTTCAGTACCTCGAAAAGGACATAAAGGGACTTTTCATAAGCTATCGCCTTGTTGGTGCGATTCAGAACGTGACGCAGTCCACAAGGAACGAAGGGAAACATTAAGAAAATGCAAAATTCACTCTATCGATACTAACTTAATTGTTCTTGAAAAGGCACAAGCTACATCCAAGAAAATATTCAAGTGAAAAAAAATCGTAGCAGAATTTCTGTACTGCAGTCTACAGAGAGACACAATTAACTAGGATTTTGAGTGTAATAAGGAGCACAAAGAACGGTCTGACAATGGACATGCACAAATCTCCACTACCCAACAAACTTTTAGAATCCTTCTTGCTTCCATAAACCTGAAGTACTGGAAGAGGGAGACGAGGCGGAAAAGGAAGAAAACAGTGTGCTTACGTAACCCTTTTCGATGGAAGAACTCCAGACTGCGCTCTGCCAAATCCCTCATAAAGGGAAATTGCTGCTGCTCAAAATTTACAATAGCATGCAGGCACAAAAGATCAAAAGCGACTCGCTGTAAACATCTCGCGTCGTCCCCACAGATCGGGAAAGAAGTGTGATAAACACGAGTCACCTTCGTCGGAGATAATTGAAAGGATTATTAAGCAGCAGCGGTTAATAATGGTGGTGTGAAAACAAGAAAATGTTTCCAGAAAAACAACTTGGGTTTTGCGAAGGAAAAGAGACAACTGAAGTCCTTCTGCGGTTAGTTACTAATATACAGCTAACCTTCTCTCGGAATAATTATATGGTAGTTGCGTTCATAGGCTTGACTGAAGCAACGTCGATTCTGTAGATTGATACCAGAAGCAGTTCAACGTTTCATAACCAGCCTTAAATTAAAGGGACGGCAATGAAATTTCTGTCTCACTATTACGATGCGTGCATGGTGTCTGCAGTTATTTCTAGGTCTAGTGAAGGCGCTGGTAGTGCTTCCTGGGTACCCTTAAGCAAACGACAAGGCCTGTGCAAGGTGGATCCACACTCCAGTATTATGGCAGCCAAACTTATTGCTATTTTGGAAGCCCTACTATTCGCACAGACTACCATACCAGGCACAGTAGTTGTAATATATGATTGTTGTCACCCCTACTACTGATTCGAAACCATCATACTAGTTCTACCAACCCCATAGTTGCAGCAATTATCGACATTGTGTTTCGGGTGAAGAGGAACATGGTAAGGCTGGAAAGCCACTCTTGGATATCCTGGAAATGAACAAGTAGATGTCGTAGCAAAGCAAGCATCTCTATATGGAGCTGTTAAATGCATAAACTCCTTCTCGCAGATATGATACCGATGCTCAGAAACCGGTTGTCATCGGACTGACAAGGGGAATGGTCGAGGATATTTGAAACCAAAGGCAGTCACTACGCACTAATTCATCCCACGACTCCAAGAGTACCATAGTATAATAGCTTCATGACAGCCATAACACGGCTGAAATTTAATCGTTGCAATTTCAACAAACACCTCTATCGGCTCAATCTAAGCGCTACCCCTCTATCTGTTTGCGGAGAGAAAGGAAATCCAACCATGTATTCCTACAATGTTCTCGGAAAATGTATAGAATAAACGTACTTGCAAGTAATCTTCGGACTCTTGGTCAGCAGTTCCCAAGCAGTCTTGATACCTCGTTAGCCATCCAACGATATAGCAACGTACACAATACTGTACGAGTTTACCAACAGTGCGGACATCCAGGTATATTTCCCTGCGCTGCAAATCTAATGCTCTTGGTAATTACAATGCCAAGGAAGACCAAAGCACAATTAACTTACCTCCTACGTGTCTGAATACTAGTGTATGTATATATATGGCTGTAATATCCAACTCTGGTGTTTGTATACTGTGCTCATGTTCTGTCTAAATCCCGCCGGAGGTTCGAGTCCTCCCCCGGGCATAGGTGTGTGTGTTTGTTGTTCTTAGTATAAGTTAGTTTAAAGAGCGTGTAAGTCTAGGGACCGATGACCTCAGCAGTTTGGTCCCTTAGGAATTCACACACACACACACACACACACACACACACACACACACACACACACACACACACACATTCTGTCTAGATGGTACTTGTAGACATCCACAGATATTCAATTCCCTTTCTGCAGCTTTTGAAACCATTCTTACACGACACACAAAAGAATATTTTATTGTTTATTTAGATACGTAGTCATTAATGTGGATTGAATAGGGAATGTCCCAAATGTAAAACAACGGCGATTTTTCACTCATTTTGTTACCAGAGGTATTTTTTTTTTTTTTTTTGCATACTACATTTGCGTATTCTGTATTGTGAGTTACATTTTCGCCTTCCTTGCTCGTTTCAGCACAGTGTGGATGTGAAAAGTAGTTTTATGTCGGATTCTGTCTTTTGTTAAGCCTAAATAACTTCGTAAAAGCATACGACTTAAACTAATGTGTACTATGAATTGTCAAAAACAATCCGTACTGTAACATTTCCAGTGTTGAGATGACTGTATGGGCACGTTCAGAAAGCCAAAAAGTGTCACCTGATAGTGTGTGGTGGGCCGTACGTGTGATACCACTAACAGACAAACTGATCCCCCTTCCTTTCCATTCACGAACGGCGCGTGGGAAGATGATTGTCACTAAATCTCTGTATTATCTCTAATTTCTAGAATTTTCTCGTCGTGGTCATTTTGCGAGAGGTTTTGTGCGCCGCGTACTATATAATAGAAAAACTTTTAAGGCGAGCAATCAACCTTACGTAATTAGTCATAGGGTTGCCATAATTTCTGTCGAAGAAACCGTGATTTTTCTCTTAAACTGATTAAAAATGGACGCTTGAAAAGTGAATTAATTAATGGAACTATTTTTTCACCTTTGTGATTACTACCGTCTGTAGCTATATCAAAATAACGGATCTTTGAAATATCATCGCGTATTTGTTTGACAGTGTCGCGCGCTAACACTGATTTAACAACTGCTGTCGATTTTGTTCTGCCCAACGTCATTCTTTGCTGCTTCGGAATCATTAACAAATTTGGAGCTTAGCCTAGAGGTACAGTCGACTGATTTCAAAGACATTTGATGTTTAATGGTATGATAGTACGTTGATAATTCCTCTATTGTTACTAATTTGCCCTGTTTAACTGCAGTTAAAACAAAATAACTGTTAATTTTTTAAGTGGTTACAGAGTACATGTTTGATTTATGCTTTATGCTTAATGATCCTACATATCTGTTCTTTCCCCACGTGCAATGGAAACACAACACAAATTGCACGTTCTGCTTCATAGTCGCTTCTCCGTCGTTTAATGCAGAAGCATTCTTTTGAATATTTTTCTTGTAATGAACACTTCCTCTTTGGCATTTTGATTTCACTTGAAAGAATCAAACACTTTAATAACAAATTAACCACGATACGGCTCACACAGAGAAACAGAGAATTACGTTGCTGCAATGTTTAAAGATAAGAGACAATAATAGAAACTCAACAGCGTTACCATGCAGTAATAATGCTTTAGGAACTGAGTCAACTCTGATAACAAAAATTTTCGTTATCTAGGTTATCAGCTAAAGTTGAAATTCAGATCCACCCAAGAATTTGGAGAAACGTAGTATGAGAAAATTTCTACGAAATCCGAGACACACTGCCATCCCGAAAGTATTTATCAGGAAACCAATTTCTTTTGTCTGAAATTGGGATTGTTCCGGAAAACCTGGACATCTAACAATCAAAATTAGGAGCAAAGAGTATAAATAGTCTCTTAGTTGTTTCGAGTGCTGAAAACGATAAGATAAGCTTTAACGATTTTCATAGTTATTGCTGGAGCGCATGAACTCTTATCAAAGTGTACTGATCCGTTAAACGACAGTGGACTTTTATCGTCTTGGTTCCGGACTCTTCTGTATAATTCTGAGGGAGTCAGAACATTTTATTTCAATTTCAGAGAGCTGATATGTGGCCTAAAGATTATTGAACAGCGCGGTTTCCATCGCTTTCTGGCTGTTCGCACTAACAGTTTTCAGGCCTCTGTAAAAGGCTGTTGTATCCAAAAATCGCACAAGATTACCAAACATTTGAACGTTCAAAATTAAATAACTAACAAACATGTTACAAATTTTACATGCCGCCCCACTGTCTCTCCTTGTATTGTTCAAAACATCACGGAAATTTCTGCCTAACAACAGATTTATCCATACTGTGAAGGCATATATATTGTATGCATTTGCTGCTTTTTGTTTGTGGTAAATAGAATTCCATACATCGCATCATTGGGTCCTTCTTGCCGTAATTTCCATGTCATCGATTCATTCGGCTTTAAAATTTCGCCCGCAACATTCCGTCACCTTTTCCGTGTGCACTGTCACTGCTTTCTCTTTCTCATCGCCGATAAATCTAATTTTGTTAACAGCGAGGTTTCACGCGCTCTACAGTACATTAAATGGAGCGTGGCTGACCTAGTCACGTGTTCAAGGTTCTCTCTCTCTCTCTCTCTCTCTCTCTCTCTCTCTCTCTCTCCCCATCCCATCCCAATTGCTCAGTATATGGTTCGCTTTGCCGAGTATTGGATAACCAGACGCCGCACGTCTGGAAATAAAAATAGTTTTCTACGTGTATTAAAGAGTAGTTTTGTGCTGCAGTTTAGCCACGGCAGATACAAATTTACTACGAATCTACGAATATCTTTGTGGAAGATTTAGTCGTGAACTCTGAGTCAGATCCAGATGTCGAGTTGCGCTAATCAATCGTACCTCATCCGAAATAAAGGTCGTAAAAGCTGTGGAAACGCGAGTAAGTGATAAAAAAAACCCACCGGGTAAGTACGAATCATAACTTGAAGAAATACAGCAACCAGTTTCTTTTTTTGTGTGCCAATATGTCTTTCGGATTTTCAACCATATTCAGTTGGCTTAAAACAGTTTCATGTTTACTGTCAGTGCGAGAAGCCGACCACATTTTCAGTGGAGCAGATATGTGCAATAAAACCTTTTTTCCGAGTCTGATGTTGATTCTTACTTGGGACTGATGTGCACGTATTTTAATTCTGCACCTGGTAGCTTCTTATTATAGTATAATGATCACGCTGTTAACACCTTTACACACGCTGGTATACAAGTGCAGCGCAGCCTTATCCAAGTGTCCAACTTATTTGTTGGTTTACGTAAGAAACGTGAGTAATTTTAAAGTTTTCAGGAAACATCAGACGCAATTAACGAATTGTAGCCTAGGCGTTAGTTTACTATTCGGAAAACAGTAGTGACTAAAGAAATTATTTACACACATCAGCTGCAGCATTCAATCTGTAATCGACATACTCATCTCTTCAGCGCCGGAACTAGGACTTTTATCAAGGGAGCAAGCTGCAATTTGCCGCCCCTTCTTTCACCATGCATAAACATCAACAGTTTTCTAAAGGTAATTTAGGTAATATATTTCGAAATAAATACCACCATCTCATGACATTAATTTATTTTATTGATTGCGTTAAGGTCAAAGTCAACAAACAAACAAAATTAAAAAAGATAACTCATTGTATAAATAATAAACTTAAATTTTCACTTTCTAAGGTTTTTTCAGAAAACGTGTTTATGATCGCATAATAGTTAATGGAAGCAGCTCAGATTTGTTAACCACTGTTGAGCAGTCGTGTTCCTCAAATAATTTTTCGCTAGTTTCAGCTTGCTGAAACTCATTTCTCTAGAGGAAACGGAAGCTGAGATGATAAGGAATATTTTTAAGGCTGTAGTAAGGTTGGGATGCCCCTCTACCAATTTATTTTTATAAATTGAATTTAATGTGGATGATACAGCGGCATCTTGCAAGCCTCTCTCTGTTGCCAATGCACTGTGTTTGAAATTTTCAGTTTCAAAAATAAAGCCTTCTTTGTTAAAGTCTTATACATAAGTGTCTGCCAGTTCCGTTGCTTTGGCCTTTAAGTCCTCCACTTCCATTCCTTGAACTTGGACACCACACAGGAAACTATATTTTGAACTAATTTTCTCCAGTGCCTTAGACCTGGTACTCAGCTCCATTAACACTCTGTTCATTACTTCTAACAGAGACATCCTGAGCAAACCTGCCTGTGAATGTTCAGGTACCTTATCCTCACAAAACTCAACGGCCACTTTTTTCTTTCCTCTACTTCTTTTTTCTGAGAATTCCATTGATATCTCATTACTTTCTGCTAATATTCTGGCCTCAGAAAGAGCTTCGGAAGTATAGGGGTCTCCAGATGCTTTAAGAGAGTTAAAAAGGCCTTGAATATTTCCAGCAGCTTTATCAATCGTAACGTCTTCTCTTTGCAGAAACTAATTGACATGATATATTTTTTTAAATATTGCATACCAGAAGCAAGTTGAAGAAATGAATTTGAGTTTTCTGATAGTTTTAACAATAGATTTTGCCTCAGGTTTTGTTTCTGGTGTTTACAAGTTATAAGTTTCAAATTCTTCCAGAGCCTTTATGACTGTATCAAAATGCTTGTCACTTCGATTGTCTCTACTCTTACAACCATCTACGCTTGCTCTGGGATTTTAATGTTATGGATACATGTTTCGACAATATTTCCCATCTTTAAGTTGAAGAAAGAACGCATACATACAAACGATGGATAGTTCCAATAAAATTTGAACTTCGGTAGCTGTGTCAGCTGCTTGTGCTCCTAAATTTAAAGTCTGACCAACACATGGTACAGAATGAGCCACTTCATTCTTCTCAACTATTTTTTGTACTTTCTAGTCATGTTTGCCCCATTCGCATAAGACTGCCTTCTGCGGCATTTCATATCAAACCTATCGTGTTCTGTTTTTTGCAGTATCTCTTGAATGAGATCTTCTCCTGTTTTGTCTCTAACTTTTAGTCAACCATACTTTCCACAATTTTTGAGTCATTTAACTTGAGTCATCTGCTCATTGTGGCTGATATCTGGACCACAGTCGAACATCAATGAAAAGTATTTAGCATTTGAACTATCTTTAATTATAGCTTCTCTTATCTTGTAGAAGTTATATCAAAGAAGTCATCTAGTACAGTTTCAGAAAAACAGCTAATCTGCCCTTCCTTGTGGTTTCAGTTTGCTGACGGAGGAGGGCACTACAGTGTGACATTACATCAACGATTTTTAGACATTGGCCACTCTCTGGATCACCAAAATCTCCAATTTGTTTTGTTCCTGTAAACGGACTTCCTTGCTTTAACAGTGCCAATAATACGGTGCAACACTGTTCTCCAATGAGATCCCTCTTCTTTTTTCTAGTCTTGTAGCCTCCTATCAACGCCACTGTTTCCTAGCGAAGACTTTAGAGTCTTCCACGAGCAGAAACAAAACTTATGGTTTGGTGATTTTTATGGCAAGGCAATTTCTCGCTAAGCTTTTTTCTATTAACCACCCCTTCCTCTTTAGCTAAGAACGATTTTGACTCAGAATCTTAACTTAAATGAGAAAATGATCTGCAGCGCATACAATATAAATTATTTTTGCTCTCACTATAGCCTACTCATGATCTTTTGACTTTTGTCCCATTTTTAACTCCTTTTGAAACCAATCTTTAATATTTTAAATTGTGTACCTTTCTATAGCTTTTACTGACGTCAGATTCACTTTCATTTCCTGCTCTCATTTTTATAACATAACATCTTTCTATGTCAGAAAAATTCTCCAGCCATGTATCAGTATCGTTAAAACCAGACTCAAACGTTTCACTCTTTTGATGAAGATCAGATGATGCTATAGGGGTTTGTGTTTCATATCTCACTGCGTCGTCTGTTTTCTTCTAACTCATTTCATCTTGGTGGTTAACTTTAATTTCAACCGAAACGAAAAAATATGAAATCCATACTAAACTTGTGGATTTACTGTCCTGAAGTAATTTGTTTATGTCCTTTTCTATTGTGGCTGTATTGCAGGAACGGTAAATGTTGAAAATGACGCGTAAAAACGGATACGAATAGAAAACTATATGACATCGTCGGTTATTGTCTCGTAATTTACACATACAGACCTGTCGGTAATCTACCATTATTTGATTCAAGCTTAGAAACATATTTTCATCCGTATATTTCTATTCATATTTATACTCTACTCCATCTTGTATTTCATATCTATACGTCATTTACTAGAAAATTCAACATTCAAATGCGTTCTAACATATACGAATAGGAAAACAGAAATTGCTTGATACTTCGCGTTGTTCAAATATTTCACATACGCGAACATAATGCAAACTCGCGTCCTGAACGGATCTGAACAATCAAAAATAGAAATAAAACAAAAGTACAGGGCCTAATGCTTTGTTTACACTTTGCCTTTCCCTTTCTTGCGCGTGGGAGATATTTCTGTTGCTTGAGCTCGTTAAAATGAAAATCATATCAAACGATAAACTCAGAAAAAAACAATTATAAATTTGATTTAAAGCATATAAAATGCGAATACATTAATAGTTTCAAAGTATTCATTGCGAACTGTATTTGTATTTACTAAAATCTTGCCCGATATTTTGTTTTCGTTAGTGGCAGCAGATTTTGTGATAAACGAACCCAGTCGGGACGTAAACAACCTCCCTTTCTTGCGCGTGGGAGATATTTCTGTCGCTTGAGCTCGTTACAATGAAAATCATATCAAACGATAAAATCAGAAAAAAAAAACAATTATGAATTTGATTTAAAGCATATAAAATGCGAATACATTAATACAGTTTCAAAGTATTCATTGCGAACTGTATTTGTGTTAACTGGAAAATCTTGCCCGATATTTTGTTTTCGTTAGTGGCAGCAGACTTTGTGAAAAACAAACCCAGTCGGGACGTAAACAACCTGCTGTCTGCTAGTCGCAAGGCGTCGTAAACATCCCGTCTTTTTACTGGTTTTTGTTGTTTGAGTTGTCTTCCCTAGATATTGACTATTCTAGCACACCATCCATGTTTCAATTAGGACACATTTTTTATGTTTTCGCTCTTGTCTCATCTTCCACACCTGTGCAGCGTTTCTGCGATTTAACTAATGTTGGTTCACATCCCGTCTTATTAATATTGTTCAGTCTCTCGTAGTCATTTGTTCGAAAAGTTATGTTTTTTTGAGGATCAGTTCATATAATTTTAACGTACCAATTTTCCTCATGAACATTTTATTCTGTGCTATTACAGTTTAAAACGATTCATAAGCTTTCTTATTACCATAATTCTTATGTTAGTTTATGTAGTAATAGCTACTATAAGGATTGACTGTATTTTAGCGTTCACTACCCTTTATGCTCCTAGACTAGCATACATGGGTTGAGAGTTTACTACGTTGAAGATTTTTGGTTTATATTTTCTTTTATGTCTTATATCTTTGGTTACATTTTTTTTCGACCTAAATGCATGGTTCTCATTTATGATTTTCTATTCTTTTTAGTGGTTATTGTATCCTTTCACAACTCAATTACACCATTAGAGTCGGTTCGCCTTCTTCCGTTATCATATTCTGCATTCATTATTTCGTTTTCTTGGTTTTCAGTATTTATAATTTGAGACAGATTTTCTGCCTTCAAGCCGTTTCGTTTCAGTGTAATCATTATTTGTGTAACATGACTCAGAGTAATTTTCAACGAAAGATTTTCTAATTACTGCAGTATAGTAATTTTTATTGTATTTCATAATATTATGTAAGTATTGTATTTTGTTTAATCGGTTTCCATTAAAACAGTGAATGGGCACACGACAATTCAGTGGGCAATCTTTGTGTGTTATACATCTTCTTTTACAGTCCTGATCTTTTTGATTTTTCTTTCTATATTTTTTTACTAGTGCATATGTATTTATTTTAAATAAGGACAGGCGGAAGATGGTGTCAACGAGGCACCGGAACTGGTAGCTACATAAAATTACTGCTGTTGGTATCTATTTTTCTCATGTCTTCGACCATCCGCAGCCCTAAAAGCGTTCCACTGGGTTCAAGTAGGAACTCTATGCAGGCCAGTCCATTTCAGGAATGTTATTGTCCACAAATCAATGTGAATGAGCAGAGACATGAATTCCTCGTCATGTTATTCATACTGAGGGGTGACAGTTACCGTTATTTGCCACTAGCAAACGTTGCATGAAATTATTACGGTATATTGATAATTTTTACTTTTGGACCGTCTGACTACTACTGAATAAAACACAATTTTCTTGCCATACGCCTATCGTCTTTATTCTCTGCAAGGCATCTTCAGTGACGTGGAATATGTACATATTTTTACTATTTAGTTTACACTTTGGGCAATGTACCCATAGGTTATAAACAGTTCTCGACGTTGGTTTTTGCTATGATGTAGTAATATTTTAAAGTCTACTTACAGGTTGCGTGGATGATTTCCATTTTTGGTGCCGTTCCTCTTCTTATAATGGCCACTTGTTTTTTTTTTTCCACATTTCACAGCACTAGGAACTGAACACTAGTTTTCATGCAATTTTTTGGTATGTGTTGCCGAC
This sequence comes from Schistocerca piceifrons, assembly GCF_021461385.2. Taxonomy (NCBI): domain Eukaryota; kingdom Metazoa; phylum Arthropoda; class Insecta; order Orthoptera; family Acrididae; genus Schistocerca; species Schistocerca piceifrons. The sequence continues at coordinate 590,119,285 of NC_060149.1, forward strand.
GGGGTTGAATGTATATCGATGCAGATGTAGAAGTGTTGGTCGTTGTTATTGTGGCCTCTAAAATTATAGTCCGTACATGGGGCAAACTTGTTTCAGTACCCGAAATTGTTATCTCGTGTTGGTCAGTTCCAATTCGAGTGCATCCCAGGTGTGATACATCTGCAGCTACAGTTATGCTCTACAAGTCTATTTAAGGTCCGTGGCGGAGGCTACGCCGGATAATATTACTATTTTTTCCCCTTTTTCCTATTCCATTCACGAAAGGGATGTGGGAAGATCGTGTGTCAGCAAGCCACCTTATCAGGTCTAATTTCTCTCACTTTCCAGTTGTACTGATTCGCGAAATGTATGTAGGAGGAAAGAATGCGTTGCTTGTGTCCTTCTTGGCAACGGCCTTGTCGCAGTGCATACACCGGTTCCCGTCAAATCACCGAAGTTAAGGGCTGCCGGGCGTGGCCGGCACTTGGATGGGTGACCATCCGGGCCGCGATGCACTGTTGCCATTTTTCGGGGTGCACTTAGCCTCGTGATGCCAATGGAGGAGCTACTCGACCGAATAGTAGCGGCTCCGGTCAATGAAAACCATTACAACGACCGGGAGAGCGGGGTGCTGACCACACGCCCCTCCTATCCGCATCCTCAGCTGAGGATAACACGGCGGTTGGATGGTCCGGATGGGCCACTTATGACCTGACGACGGAGTACTTGAGTCTTCTTGGAACGAAGATTCTCAGAATTTTAACAGATATCCTCTTTGTGAGGCACAACGCCCTGTTGTAGCGTTTGCTACTCTGGTTTGATGAGCGTCTCCATAACGTTCTCGCACGTACTGAATGGACCAATGATGAAATGCGCCTCTCTGCTTTGGATATTTTGTATCTCTTGCATGGCTGGATCCCAGACTGCCACTCAGTATTCTAGAACGGGTCAAACGAGTTTCTTAAGCTACTTTTTTCGAGAACGAGTTAGATTTCCTTCTGATCCTTGCAATTTATGTCAGTCTGTTATTTGCTTTCCCTACAACAATTCATATGATTTCGTCCACTTGAGGTCACTACGGATAGTTAATACTACAATTTTAATGCTTATTACTATTCCCAGCTAACAGGGTACTCGAGCAGTAATGGCTCTGTCGACGTACTGATTGTCAAGGAATGAAGATAAGGTGGTGTACTGTTCTTGAACGCTTTATTTTCTATTCGTATCCTAGGTTAAATCTCAAACCTGTCCAAATTGTCTCAAGCGTTATGTAACCCTGTGACACTACCAGAGCTGGTCCATTCCTTTGATCGGCACGTTAAGGTTGGGGAGTCGCTTACTGCAGTTGGAAAGGACTTTTGTTATTAGCGGCCAAAAAGTGGTGACAAGATCATGTTAAGTATTCAAATAATGGTCGCAGGCCTCCAGTGCTATTTTATGTCGTAAATTAAATCTGGCAGACACTCTACACTTTGGCCTAGACAACAAGTACTATTTCATAGTTAATTTCGTGTGGCCCAATGTACGTATGCAAGTCTTTCAATTCGATGCCATTTCGGCTGTCCCTCGAGAAACCTACTGGCAATGGCGGATCCAGGATTTTGGTTTGGAAGTGGTTTGACCCGGCTGAGGAAAGTCTTTTTCAAGGTAAACACTAACAAAGCACACAACATTTTATTTTGCTCATTAACGCATAGCGAGTCTCCTCGAATTACTTTTACCAAATTCTTCAGTGACTTCGACAGGTTGCACGCTGTTAGATATGTTAGTGTGAATATACATGGCAGCCAGACAGTTCAACCTGTCTTCCATCACTGTCGTACAAGATACGATTTTATTAGTTTATGTGAAGAGAAGATGCGCTCCTCACTACGAATGTAAAGTAATTTTTGTATTCGGGAAAACTCATTTGTCTTTTGCGCCTCAGCTGCTGTTTGAGAGAGATGTTCCCTCTCTCTCTCCGAAGCTCCTTCCTAAGAGTTATTTTTCCCGATAATGAGAGAGGATGAGGTAAGTCTCTGCTGTAAACACATGCACCTGCCACTACTGAGCTCAGATTTTCTGTTTTTATGGCACTTGGTGTAAGGGTGAATAGGTCGAGAACTGAAGAGCGCTCTGCCCTCGAAGAGCGACCACTCACCTGTTCCAGTACAAAGGAAGGAATACATTGAATGTGAAACAAAACACGACATGCCGCTTAATCTCGAGCTCGAGAGAGCATAACAGAAAAGAAAGAAGAACCGCATCAAGCAAAAAGCGTGTTTGTGTATTAAACGTTTATTTAACCTGCAGTATTCCTTAGCATGAGGTGCTTCTATATTTGAGCGATGAGTTGAACGTTTGGCGGTTCTGAGTGTCTGCTGGGATGCCCAAAAGTTTTACAATGCGGCATACCTCTTGATTTCTATGTACCTTTACAGTGTTCTGATTGCACTGTCTACGACCTCATAGCACAGGTCAAGGTCTAATGCAACAGCGTAAAGTTGCCGTGAAAGCTAAACAGTAATTTCAAATGCAGCGGCGGCTACCGTCAAAGGTAAGACAAAGTCAGATCGTTGAGTAGAAGCCAGAAGATTTGCACTTTCCCATGACGAAGAAGATCTGTCCATTTCTTCAAGGAACTATACGATAGCGTCAAAGAGCTCTTTGAATTGAAGGAGTGCATCATGCCTTTCAAGCCAGCGTGTATCACTAGGACCTCTTAACTCTTTTTGCTTCTGAGAGTTTTTCAAAGATAGCTCGCTTGATAATTTCCAGCCTTTTTTGACTCACGCACAAAATTGGTAACACCTTTTACAACTCCCATCATATTGCGAACACCGTTAGTTTGTTTCTTTGACTTTGTCGAACACCGTTTTCATTTCGAGAGAATGGGAAACATCAGTCAGCTGAATCTGTGTTGTTTTGCTCAGATAGGTGGCGTTTTTAGACGCTGTCTCTAAATATTTGAGAGATGAATCACCTGAGACAACGCGAAATTTTAAAACTTCTCGGAATTTTCCTGCTGATTGAATCACTCAGTGTACCATAATCTCGGTGACCTCTTAATGGTGCATTTTTTCGATCACCTAGTTTGGTTGTATTTACTGTAAGAATTAACCTTCTCAATTTGATTAAGTCATTTTCAGTTTTTCAGTTTCGATTAAAATACTGGCTTTGATATGAACTTTTGAAATGTGTACCTTTTAAGCGGAAGCTATAGCGGAATGGTTTCTGAAATCTTCTAGTACTGTTTTACGGTTAGGAACCAGACGAGTGACTAAAGATCCTGTAGCTATAGAATGCTTCTTCCACTATCTGGATCAGAAAATAATACCAAGGCAAACAATATGCATCGTCCTGCTGTTGGTTGTAGACTACAGTTTTTGCCAGTCAGATCGGAACTTTTTTGTCCACCCTCTGATGCTTTGGATACTCATAATTAAGAGCCGATTCTCAAGACTCCGTCAGATGCTTATACTTTTCCTCGCTACTGAGCAGTTTTCCTATTATTAACTATTTTCAGCGCAAATAGTGGATGCACTAGCCACTCCCGCTGGCACTAGTGCCGATTCTGTAACAACAGCAAACAAAAACTACAGCTTGTACACGAAGTAGGGAATCACACATAACTTACCAACAACTAAACTAACTCTTCGGAACTGCTCTACTGGGTTATTTAAAAACGGCCAGTAAACCTTTAAGGGGTTAAAATAACGCTCATTAATCAATATGAACAGCTTTTCTTTTGTTGTGGGACCAACTCTGAAATCGCAAAAAGAAAAACAAATTGAACTATTCCCCATCAAAGTTACACATCTACTAAACTGCTCGACCAAAATGTATGAAACTACTGACTTCCTTTTTTTGCGATTTCGAAGATGATTCCATAGTGCAAGTTGTTCTTATTCATAACTACTTTAACGTAGTAAAAGATTATCGAGCAATTGTTGGTGGATATCGCGGTATAAAACCATGAAACTCTCGTCGGCGGGCGCGCGAGGTACGATACTTTAAAAGGAATTCGGAACCGAACACACCGATGATTGATATTATATCACATTATTTACGTTAAATATTACATTACTGGCCATTAAAATTGCTACACCACGAAGATGACGTGCTACAGACGCGAAATTTAACCGACAGGAAGACGATGCTATGATATGCAAATGATTAGCTTCTCAGAGCATTCACACAAGATTGGCGCCGGTGGCGACACGTACAACGTGCTGACATGAGGAAAATTTCCAACCGATTTCTCATACACAAACAGCAGTTGACCGGCGATGCCTGGTGAAATGTTGTTGTGATGCCTCATGTAAGGAGGAGAAATGCGTACCATCACGTTTCCGACTTTGATAAAGGTCGGATTGTAGCCTATCGCGATTGCGGTTTATCATATCGCGACATTGCTGCTCGCGTTGCTCGAGATCCAATGACTGTTAGCAGAATATTGAATCAGAGGGTTCAGGAGGGTAATACGGAACGCCGTGCTGGATCCCAACGGCCTCGTATCACTAGCAGTCGAGATGACAGGCATCTTATCCGCATGGCTGTAACGGATCGTGCGGCCACGTCTCGATCCCTGAGTCAACAGATGGGGACGTTTGCAAGACAACAACCATCTGCACGAACAGTTCGACGACGTTTGCAGCAGCATGGACTATCAGCTCGGAGACCATGGCTGCGGTTACCCTTGACGCTGCATCACAGACAGGAGCGCCTGCGATGGTGTACTCAACGACGAACCTGGGTGCACGAATGGCAGAACGTCATTTTTTCGGATGAATCCAGGTTCTGTTTACAGCATCATGATGGTCGCATCCGTGTTTGGCGACATCGAGGTGAACGCACATTGGAAGCGTGTATTTGTCATCGCCATACTGGCGTATCAGCCGGTGTGATGGTATGGGGTGCCATTGGTTACGCGTCTCGGTCACCTCTTGTTCGCATTGACGGCACTTTGAACATGTTTTACGACCCGTGGCTCTACCGTTCATTCGATCCCTGCGAAACCCTACATTTCAGCATGATAATGTACGATCGCATGTTGCAGGTCCTGTACGGGTCTTTCTGGATACAAAAAATGTTCGACTGCTGCCCTGGCCAGCACATTCTCCAGATCTCTCACCAATTGAAAACGTCTGGTCAATGGTGGCCGATCAACTGGCTCGTCACAATACGCCCGTCACTACTGTTGATGAACTGTGGTATCGTGTTGAAGCTGCATGGGCAGCTGTACCTGTACACGCCATCCAAGCCCTGGTGGACTCAATGCCCAGACGTATCAAGGCCGTTATTACGGCCAGAGGTGGTTGATCTGGGTACTGATTTCTCAGGATCTATGCACCCAAATTGCGTGAAAATGTAATCACATGTCAGTTGTAGTATAATATATTTGTCCAATGAATACCCGCTTATCATCTGCATTTCTTCTTGGTGCAGCAATTTTAATGGCCAGTAGTGTACTTCACGCTTACCCTTGCAGTGCATGCAGAGAGGATCCAGTGCCCAAAGTCCAATCCATGCCACCCACACCACACCAACCGAAAGATCAACGAGCTCAACAGAATAAAAACTCACAAACTCGACTAATCGTGTTTATATAATTTCATTTAAATACATACAGTATAATCAAAAGAATGAATCTGATGAACTTTGTCTCGACAATGATAAGTCACTGAAATTCTTTCCAGATAATATTGGTTCATTTTCGTTCGATTAGACCTCATCTTTCTTGCTTTTCAGTAAATAAAAAAAAAAGAATAAAACAAAGATCATGTTTTCATTTCGATGTCATTTTTTAATAATTTGACAAAAGCATGGCGCAATAACAATTTAAAAGCATCCGTTCGGGGCATTCTATTGGGTTCAATTGGACAAACCATACGTCAATGGCCTAAGTGTGCAGGTGCGTGGCGCGCGCCGTCGCATCTGCACACTCTTATCTCAAATACGACGCGCGATCCAGACGCGGGCGGGCGGATGGCTGGGGAAGCGGGCTGTGGGTGTGGCTGCATCTCGAACAAGTCCGCGCACCTATTAAAAGCTTGTCACGTGAACGCCTTGTAGGAATTTAAAATTTGAAAACATGCTGGAGGTACTTTAGATGAATTAAGTAAAGATTGTAGTACTGGTAGTACAGTACTAAGAAAATAGGATAGTATCAAGTTTGAGATTTGTCAGGGATGGACCCAGATACTTGAGCTCCGTCCACGGTATCCGCTACAGCCAACGAGCTCGATAGTTATGGCGTTGTAATATATTCATAAATTCATCATTTAAAGCTGGTCCTTGGATCTTTGTAGGTAGGTTTCCACGGGATAGTTTATGTCTAGCTTCAAGTGCCTGCCAGTTCAGCTTCTTCAGCATCTCCGCGACATTCTCCCACGGGCCGGACAAACCTGTGATCATTCGTGCTGCCCTTCTCTGTATGCGATCAATATCCCCTAACAATCCTATTCGGTAAGGGTCCCAATACACTTCAGCAGTATTCGAGCAAGGGTCGCACTAATGTTTTCGAAGCAATCTTCTTTCTAGACTGATTGCACTCCCCTTGTATACTACCAATAAATCGGAGTCTGCCGCCAGCTGTACCTATGACTGTGCCTATGCGATTGTTACACCCAAGAATTTGTATGAATTGATCGATTGCAATTGCGACTCGTTGACATTGTAATGATACGATACTTCATTTATTCTTTTTGCAAAGCTCACAATTTTACGTTTCTCAACATTTTCGGCAAGTTGCCAACCTTTGCATTACTTTGAAATCTGTTCATGATCCCTCTGAATACCTCTGCAATTTTTCTCAAACAGTACTTCGTTATTAATAACTGCATCATCTACGGAAAGCCTGAAGTTACTGTTAATATTGTCTGCAAGGTTATTAATATACGACATGAGTAGCAAGGGCTCCAAGACACTTCCCTGTGGCACACCTGAAGTTAATTCCATGTCTGTCGATGATTCTCCATCCAAGGTAACACGCTACTTCCGCCCTACCAAAATATGCGCAACCCGGTCACAAATTTTGCTCGGAGCCCCACACCATCGTAGGCTTGATAATAAGCGTAGATATGCTACAGAGTCAAACGTTTTTTTTTCTGAAATCAAGAAATATTGCAGCTACCTGGCTGCGTTGTTCCTTGCCTTTCAGGACGTCATGTGAGAAATGTGCGAGCTAGGCCTCACATTAGCAGTGTTTTCGGAATGCTGGCTGGCATGGAAAAAGTCATTCTGTTCGAGCTACATTATTAAATTTGACCTCAGAATATGTAATAAGATTATGCAACACATGCATGTAAACGATATTGGACGATAGTTTTGTGGATCACTTGTGCTACCCTTCTTGTAGACTGGTGTGGTCTGTGTTTTCTTGAAACTAATGGATACGGTTTTTTGTTCGAGCGATCTACAGTATATTATGATTTAAAGGGAGCTAACTCAGCCGCAAATTCGGTATTGTATATCAGAGGAATTCGATCGGGCCCTGGAACTTTCTTCAGTTTTAGCGATTTCAGCTGATTTAATGTCTATGTCACTCATCTTTGCAGTGTTGCGAGAATTAAATTGAGACAATTGGTTCAAATGGCTCTGAGCACTATGGGACTTAACATCTGAAGTCATCAGTCCGCTAGAACTTAGAACTACTTAAACCTAACTGACCTAAGGACATCACACACATCCATGTCCGAGGCAGGATTCGAACCTGCTACTGTAGCGGTCGCTCGATTCCAGACTGTAGCGCCTAGAACCGCACGGCCACTTCGGCCGGCTTGAGGCAATTCCCTCTGGATCTTCCTACTTAAAGGAACATTTGAAAACGGAGCTCAGCATTTGTGATTTTCCGTTGCTACTCTCAATTTCAGTTCCCGTCTCGTTCACGAAGGACTGGAATCTAACTGTGGTGCTACTGATAGCCTATATTTATGACTAGAATTTCTTTGGGTTTTGTGAGAGATACAGTAGTAATGTTCTACAGTAATTGTTGAAAGATTCACGCATTGCTCTCTTGAGTATCAAACTTGTTTCATTCAGCATCTCCGTATCTATAGCCCTATGTTTTGTTCTACACCTATTATGCAGTAGCCTCTGTTTCTCTAGAAGATTCTGTACAGTGACTGTAGAACATGACGGGTCCTCTCGTGATAAACTATTCTACTAGGTACATACTTACAAGAACACGCTCAACTATTCCTCTAAACCTGAGCCACAGTTCTATGATTGGAAAACTAACATACAACTGAAGTGAGGTTACCTCTAAAGTTTTTGGCTGCATTTAGAGGTGAGTCTGGTGATAGAAGGACCTACCATTGATGTTGATATTGAAAGAAATTTCCGCCATTTGACTGTTAACTGTTCATTTATTTTACAGTCATGATTTTGGCTCTTTAGCCATTCTCAAGAGCATGTTGAAAAGTTAAAATTTGTCTGACCTGTCTTGTGACATTTTATTGCAAAAAAAATAATTATTTCTAGTCATATTGACCAGTTGTATTGCTGGATACAAATACATATCGAAGATACATAATAGGGTTAACATTGAGCACAATGAGAAACCATTAACATACATTATGGTGTTGTTGTTGTTGTGGTCTTCAGTCCTGAGACTGGTTTGATGCAGCTCTCCATGCTACTCTATCCTGTGCAAGTTTCTTCATCTCCCAATACGTACTACAGCCTACATACTTCTGAATCTGTTTAGTGTATTCATCTCTTGGTCTCCCTCTACGATTTTTACCCTCCACACTGCCCTCCAGTGCTAAATTTGTGATCTCCTGATGCCTCAGAACATGTCCTACCAACCGGTCCCTTCTTCTCGTCAAGTTCTGCCACAAACTCCTCTTCTCCCCAATTCTATTCAGAACCTCCTCATTAGTTATGTGATCTACCCATCTAATCTTCAGCATTCTTCTGTAGCACCACATTTCGAAAGCTTCTATTCTCTTCTTGTCCAAACTATTTATCGTCCATGTTTCACTTCCATACATGGCTACACTCCATACAAATACTTTCAGAAACGACTTCCTGACACTTAAATCTATACTCGATGTTAACAAATTTCTCTTCTTCAGAAAGGCTTTCCTTGCCATTGCTAGTCTACATTTTATATCCTCTCTACGTCGATCATCATCAGTTACTTTGCTCCCCAAATAGCAAAACTCCTTTACTACTTTAAGTGTCTCATTTCCTAATCTAATTCCCTCAGCATCACCCGATTTAATTCGACTACATTCCACTATCTTCGTTTTGCTTTTGTTGATGTTCATCTTATATCCTCCCTTCAAGACACTGTCCATTCCGTTCAACTGTTCTTCCAAGTACTTTGCTGTCTCTGACAGAATTACAATGTCATCGGCGAACCTTGAAGTTTTTATTTCTTCTCCATGGATTTTAATACCTACTCCGAATTTTTCTTTTGTTTCCTTTACTGCTTGCTCAATATACAGATTGAATAATATCGGGGAGAGGCTACAACCCTGTCTCACTCCCTTCCCAACCACTGCTTCCCTTTCATGTCCCTCGACTCTTATAACTGCCATCTGGTTTCTGTTTCATTATGGTGTATTTAACAGATAATATATTCCTGTGACCTGTGAAGTGATGAATGCAGGTCATAGGAATATGGTAGCTGTTAAATGTACCATACTGTACGGTAATAGTTTCGTATAGTGCACAATGTGAGCCATGTTACGTATCTTCGATATGTACTCCTATCCTGTAATACGATAACTCGTCGATATGTTTTTTCGACGATACATATCACAGACTGGTCAGACATACTTTGACAGTTCTGCGTGCTCTTGAGAATGGCTACAAAGCCGAAATGATGATTGTGTGAAATAAATGAACTATTAACAGTCAAAAGATGGAAATTTCTTTCAAAAAATTATGAGATCCTGAATTTTGATCAGACAATCTCACATGCAGTTTCAATGTCTATATCGGTGCATTTGAATTTTTTTCCGTTGTAACGAATACAGCACCTCCATTTACTATTAGCCTATTATTTCGATTTTACTTACATGTTCCCAAAAAAACTCATTGCTATCAGTTTCGCGTTTTAATCAGCTTTCTGTACCTGGTATAAGGTTTTTAGAGGTGTTTCATACTCTGACACTTCGTTGCGAATGCTTCAGCAGTTAATCACTACGATTTTAATACCCTCGTCCATAGGGGGCATTTCTTTGTACCTTAATACTGACTCTTGCAGATCCCCCTTCATTTGTTGTTATCTGGACTGGATGGAGAGGAGGAGGAGATTTGTGTTTTTAGCGTTCCGTCGACAACGAGGCCATTCGAGACGGAGCACAAGCTCGCATGAGGGAAGTATGGAAGGAAAGCGGCCGCGCCCTTCCGAAGGAACCATCCCGGCATTTGCCTTACGCGATTTAGGGAAACACAGAAAACCTAAATCAGAGTCGCCGTCCTCCCGAATACGAGTCCAGTGTGCTAACCACTGCGCTACCTCGTTCGGCACTGGATGGAGAGTTGCCTAATCTAAAAAAAAAAATAAAAAAAAAAATAAAAAAAAAATTGTATGCACCCCACACACACATGGGTAACAGCTGTGGTGTCTAGGAAGCCTGCTTACTCGCTTCGCTAGACAAACATTCAAAGAAATCGCATTAATGAGTTTTACTACAAAAGGAAATGATACAATACTAAATTTTGTAATTACACAGATATGTCGCAAGCAAAGGGCGACATACGAAATATTAAATCTTCTTCAGTACAAACAATTCCAGGTCTGGGCTGGACAGAGTGTACAAGCGAAGTAACGAGCGTTGACGCCTCTATCCAAGTTGCTAATCTTGAAGCTGCTATTGAACAGGGCCGTCACCAGTCGGTCGCGGCGCTTATGTCCTCTTCACATAGGAGCTACTGCTGTCGCGTTGTCGTCCTGGAAAGGGGTTGGTTACCGTGCGATTGCCTGATGTCTTTTCACAGCTATCTCTTCTCTATCGTTCAAGGCGGTGCTTGACTTTACGCCGCAGCTTCTAATGTGTAATGCGCATCTGACCCATTTAGAGGAACTCTACAATTCTCAAACCTATGGTGGAAGTAGAGGAAATCGCAGCCTAGCTCGTCACAGAACCTTCAAAGTCTCTGGTTCAGACTTTCCACTCGACTCAGAACGAGTGGGTTATATCAGTTCTGGCGACACTGCATTACCTGGTAGTATTGTAAATAGGTCTCTCACCAGCAAGAACCATCGTGAGTATACAGTCAAGAAAGTTGCAGCAAAAAATAATAATGTGTGGAAAATTGGGGACGGGGTAGCAATCCCTACCTTTCTCAAAACAGCCGCCAATGGCTCGTTTTCGTCTGCAGTGGAATACGCCGGCAGTATGAAGCAGGTCATCCTGCTCGAAAAGAAGATTGATTTAATCCCTAATGTCGCATGATAACTGGCTACTTGAAGGCCCCACCTTTGTACAAAATTTACAGAGTAGCAGACACTTCTGCTCCAACCATGAGACCAGAAACTTATGAATTCTGTGAGAAATGTAGGCACATAGTTGACGAAAGGCGTGTCTTGTATGGAATAGACGATACATTCGGTGTATTATAACGATTAACCTCCCCCCATGAACCATGGACCTTGCCGCTGGTGGGGAGGCTTGCGTGCCTCAGCGATACAGATGGCCGTACCGTAGGTGCAACCACAACGCAGGGGTATCTGTTGAGAGGCCAGACAAACGTGTGGTTCCTGAAGAGGGGCAGCAGCCTTTTCAGTAGTTGCAGGGGCAACAGTCTGGATGATTGACTGATCTGGCCTTGTAACAATAACCAAAACGACCTTGCTGTGCTGGTACTGCGAACGGCTGAAAGCAAGGGGAAACTACAGCTTTACTGTATGGTTAAATGATGATGGCGTCCTCTTGGGTAAAATATTCCGGAGGTAAAATAGTCCCCCATTCGGATCTCCGGGCGGGGACTACTCAAGAGGACATTGTTATCAGGAGAAAGAAAACTGGCGTTCTACGGATCGGAGGGTGGAATGTCAGATCCCTTAATCGAGCAGGTAGGTTAGAAAATTTAAAAAGGGAAATGGATAGGTTAAAGTTAGATATAGTGGGAATTAGTGAAGTTCGGTGGCAGGAGGAACAAGACTTTTGGTCAGGTGAATACAGATTTATAAATACAAAATCAAATAGGGGTAATGCAGGAGTAGGTTTAATAATGAATAAAAAAATAGGAGTGCGGGTAAGCTACTACAAACAGCATAGTGAACGCATTATTGTGGCCAAGATAGACACGAAGCCCACACCTACTACAGTAGTACAAGTTTATATGCCAACTATCTCTGCAGATGGCGAAGAAATTGAAGAAATATATGATGAAACTAAAGAAATTATTCAGATAGTGAAGGGAGACGAAAATTTAATAGTTATGGGTGACTGGAATTCGAATGTAGGAAAAGGGAGAGAAGGAAACATAGTAGGTGAATATGGATTGGGGGTAAGAAATGAAAGAGGAAGGCGTCTGTTAGAATTTTGCACAGAGCATAACTTAATCATAGTTAACACTTGGTTCAAGAATCATAAAAGAAGGTTATATACATGGAAGAACCCTGGAGATACTAGAAGGTTTAAATGGTTCAAATGGCTCTGAGCACTAGGTATCAGATAGATTATATAATGGTAAGACAGAGATTTAGGAACCAGGTTTTAAATTGTAAGACATTTCCAGGGGCAGATGTGGACTCTGACCAAAATCTATTGGTTATGAACTGCAGATTAAAATTGAAGAAACTGCAAAAAGGAGGGAATTTAAGGAGATGGGACCTGGGTAAACTGACTAAACCAGAGGCTGTGCAGAGTTTCAGGGAGAGCATAAGGCAACAATTGACAGGAATGGGGGAAAGAAATATAGTAGAAGAAGAATGGGCAGCTTTGAGGAAAGAAATAGTGAAGGCAGCAGAGGATCAAGTAGATAAAAAGACGAGGGCTAGTATAAATCCTTGGGTAACAGAAGAGATACTGAATGTAATTGATGAAAGGGGAAATACAAAAATGCAGTAAGTGAAGCAGGCAAAAAGGAATATAAACGTCTCAAAAATGAGATCGACAGGCTGTGCAGAATGGCTAAGCAGGGATGGCTAGAGGACAAATGTAAGGATGTAGAGGCTTATTTTATTAGGGGTAAGATAGATACTGCCTATAGGAAAATCAAAGAGACCTTTGGGGAAAAGAGAACCACTTGTATGAATATCAAGAGCTCAGATGGAAACCCAGTCCTAACCAAAGAAGGGAAAGAAGAAAGGTGGAAGGAGTATACAGAGGGTCTATACAAGGGCGATGTACTTGAGGACAATATTATAGAAATGGAAGAGAATGTAGATGAAGATGAAATGGGAGATACGATACTGCGTGAAGAGTTTGACAGAGCACTGAAAGACCTGAGTCGAAACAAGGCTCCAGGAGTAGACAACATTCCATAAGAACTACTGACGGCCTTGGGAGAGCCAGTCCCGACAAAACTCTACCATCTGGAGAGCAAGATGTATGAGACAGGCGAAGTACCCTCAGACTTCAAGAAGAATATAATAATTCCAATCCCAAAGAAAGCAGGAGTTGACAGATGTGAAAATTACCGAACTATCAGTTTAATAAGTCACAGCTGCAAAATACTAACGCGAATTCTTTACAGACGAATGGAATAACTGGTAGAAGCCGACCTCGGGGAAGATCGGTTTTGATTCCGTAGAAATATTGGAACACGTGAGGCAATATTGACCATACGACTTATATTAGAAGAAAGATTAAGGAAAGGCAAACCTACGTTTCTAGCATTTTTAGACTTAGAGAAGGCTTTTGACAATGTTGACTGGAATACTCTCTTTCAAATTCTGAAGATGGCAGGGGTAAAATAGAGGGAGCGAAAGGCTATTTACAATTTGTACAGAAACCAGATGGCAGTTATAAGAGTCGAGGGGCATGAAAGGGAAGCAGTGATTGGGTAGGGAATGAGACTGGGTTGTAACCTCTCCCCGATGTTATTCAATCTGTATATTGAGCAAGCAGTAAAGGAAACAAAAGAAAAATTCGGAGTAGGTATTAAAATCCATGGAGAAGAAATAAAAACTTTGAGGTTCGCCGATGACATTGTAACTCTGTCAGAGACAGCAAAGGACTTAGAAGAGCAGTTGAATGGAATGGACAGTGTCTTGAAAGGAGGATATAAGATGAACATTAACAAAAGCAAAACGAGGATAATGGAATGTAGTCGAATTAAGTCGGGTGATGCTGAGGGAATTAGATTAGGAAATGTGACACTTAAATTAGTAAAGGAGTTTTGCTATCTAGGGAGCAAAATAACTGATGATGGTCGAAGTAGAGAAGATATAAAATGTAGACTGGCAATGGCAAGGAAAGCCTTTCTGAATAAAGTAGTAAAGGAGTTTTGTTATCTTGGGAGCAAAATAACTGATGATGGTCGAAGTAGAGAAGATATAAAATGTAGACTGGCAATGGCAAGGAAAGCCTTTCTGAAGAAGAGAAATTTGTTAACATCGAGTATAGATTTAAGTGTCAGGAAGTCGTTTCTGAAAGTATTTGTATGGAGTGTAGCCATGTATGGAAGTGAAACATGGACAATAAATAGTTTGGACAGGAAGAGAATAGAAGCTTTCGAAATGTGGTGCTACAGAAGAATGCTGAAGATTAGATGGGTAGATTACATAACTAATGAGGAGGTATTGAATAGAATTGGGGAGGAGTTTGTGGCAGAACTTGACGAGAAGAAGGGACCGGTTGGTAGGACATGTTCTGAGGCATCAAGGGATCACAAATTTAGCATTGAAGGGCAGCGTGGAGGGTAAAAATCGTAGAGGGAGACCAAGAGATGAATACACTAAGGAGATTCAGAAGGATGTAGGTTGCAGTAGGTACTGGGAGATGAAGAAACGTGCACAGGATAGGGTAGCATGGAGAGCTGCATCAAACCGGTCTCAGGACTGAAGACCACAACAACAACAATAACGATTAAAGCCTGCCGGCGGCTGTGGCCGAGCGGTTCTAGGCGCATCAGTCTACGGTCGCAAGTTCGAATCCTGCCTCGGGTATGGATGTATGTGAAGTCCTTAGGTTAGTTAGGTTTAAGTAGTTCTAAGTTCTAGGGGATTTATGATCTCAGCTGTTAAGTCCCATAATGCTCAGAGTCATTTGAACCAATAATACCACACGATCATTTCATTATTACATCTTCATTTATACTCCGAAAGCTATTGTACCATGAAAAGCGAATGGTACTTCGGAGTAATATTAGCGATTCTCTGCCCTACTCCATCTGCATACTGACGAGGGGAAATGATTACTGTGTGTCCCAGTACTCACCCTTATCTCTCTGATCTAATTCTCATCTTCCCGACGCGAGGGGTATGACGAAGGCGGCAGAATTATTGCACAGCATTCCTCGAACACCTGTTCTTTAAATTTACCCAATAGGATTTTGGGAGAGCAACATCGTCCTGCTTCCACAGATTTTGCATCGAGATGACCACTCAGCGATTCACACTTAAGTTCCTTGGCCACGCTTTTACGCTTTCGATTGAGCTATAGCGACCTACTGCAATCCTACCAGTGCGTCTCTGAATTCTTTCGATGTCTTCTGTGGACGATTATTGATAAGGACCTTAGAATTAGTCACACTAATCTGGTGATTACACCTGTTGTCCTGCCTTTCACGAACAGCATTGCAGGGGGTGTTTTCCAACGGGATAACTCTCGCCCACATACCGCTGTTGTAGCGCAACATGCTCTACAGTGTGTCGACATGTTGCCTTGACCTGCTCGATCACCATATCCAATCGACCTCATATGGGACATCATCGGACGACAACTTGAGCGTCATCCGCAATCAGCATTAACCGTCCCTGTACTGACCGATCAAGTGCAACAGGTATGGAACTCCATCCTACAAACTGACATCTGGTATCTGTGCAACACAATGCGTGCACGTCTGCATGCTTGCATTCACCATTCTGAACGTTACACCCGTTACTAATGTACTACCATTTCATATTTGAAATGCCGGCCGTTGTGGCCGAGCGGTTCTAGGCGCTTCAGTCCGGAACCATGCTGCTGCTACGGTCGCAGATTCGAATCCTGCCTCGGGCATGGATGTGTGTGATGTCCTTAGGTTAGTTCGGTTTAAGTAGTTCTAAGTCTTGGGGACTGATGACATCAGATGTTAAGTCCCATAGTCCTTTGAGCCATTTGAACCATTTTTTTTATTATTATTATTAAAGTCCAGGAGATGATGCCAGCATGAGAAGGGTGAGCCTACTGGCGTATAAATTTCCGTTGTAGACTTGGAGGATGCTCAGTCCACTACGAGCAGATATATGTCTGACATGCTTTGCGAATACGGTCACATTCAAGGTACAGAACACATTTTGGAGTGACTTGCTTCTCCGTTTCAGTGTACCCTTTAAAGATTTACGGGAATCAAATACGTGTGCTATTGCTGGAGCTAAACATTGGTTCCAAAAACTGTAAATCGTTGATTTCCATACACTAAAAAGAAAAGAGAACCTACAACGATGCTGAGACTAAGTGAACTGAATCCGACTTGGTGGATAACAACACGGCGGATGGATTCACATTTCACTTGGAAAACTCTGCTCCCCCTTCCCCCTCTCTCACTTTGAGTCCATCTTTATCTCTTACCATTTTTGCACTGTATTGTAGAGACGTAAATGATTTGCTGTCATACTTTTATAGTAGGGCATGCTGGCGCTCTGAAAGCGGCGCGCTGCGGCGCTAGGTGACCAGCTGGCGACCAGTGCGCATGCACTTAGGCCGCTGACGTCCGCGGAAGTTGTTGTCGACTCGTTGCTCGCGCTTAGCTGTCCTCCACGGGAAGCTGCGCGATAAGGCCAGTAATTAAATTCTGCCTGCAGTGCCAGAAGCGCCCGCACACTGCACGTGTCCCGTCTTTGTCTGATTGACAATTGCTAAGATAAAAGCCATACTTAACGCTGCCGACTACAGCCTCAGCCAGGATTTAAGGAAGTTTCCGCAGGCCGTAAGGCAAATACCCCATTACTGCCTCCAAATAAATTCCCAGTTGGGAGAAATAAACAATAAACAATCCTCCTCTACTAAACCAAAGAAAGTAAAGTCAGAAACAAAATTACCTAGCAAGTATTTTTTCTAAAGTAGTATTATTAATAAATATGAAACAAATTATCTAACTGCCTGCCCTTTCACATCAGGAAGGGAACGAACAGGGCAAAAAAAATAAAATAAAATAAAATAAAGAAATAAATAAATTGATAACAGCATTCACAGGTCTCGTTTCTACGACAACCGTCTGGATGAAATGTCTGCAGCCTGTAGATCATAGTGTTTGTTATGTGGAGTGCACTTGCCAATTAAATACATAAGATGACTGGAAAGGCTGGTGACAGAGCAGTATTTCACCTCTATTGTCACGAAGTAGCGATTCAGACACATTCAGCGCAATTTCCGACTATTTCTGCGGAAATTTTTTGTGTAAACATTAATAAGTGTCGTATCACTATTGTCCTCAGAGTCGTCGCACACCGTTAAAGAGGGAATAACGTTTCAATGGTAAGTTACAACGCGGGCAAAAGTTAGTGTTGACTGGTCGTGACAGATGTTCATTGAAGAGGATTGGGACAAAAAACAAGAGGGCGACAGCTGCAGAAATCATTGCAGAACTGAATGTCGCACTCACGAATCCTGGCAGAATTAAAACAATATAAAGGGAGCTCGAGAAGCAGGAAATTTCTGGACGAACTGTAATTCCAAAACCACTCATCAGTGATGCAAATGCACATAACAGGAAATCGTGGTGCCAAGTTATAAAACATGGACTACGAAGCAGTGGAAGAAAGTAATTTGGTCGGACAAGTCTTGTTGCACTCTGTTTCCACCTTCTGGGCGAGTTTACATCATAAGAGAGAAACGTGGTGGGTGTTGGATGATTATTTGGACAGCCATATTGTGGTATTCTACGGGCCCCGTGATTACTCTGCAAGGTCGGTTTACTGCCAAGGATTGTGTGACCATTTTGACCGATCAGGTCCATCCCACTGTGCAATGTTTGTTCCTAAATGGCGATGCTGTGTTCCAAGACAACAGGTACTCTGTTCGCATTGCCCGGGACTGTTTCTGTAAGGTCGGCCGGGGTGGCCGTGCGGTTCTAGGCGCTACAGTCTGGAACCGGGCGACCGCTACGGTCGCAGGTTCGAATCCTGCATCGGGCATGGATGTGTGTGATGTCCTTAGGTTAGTTAGGTTTAATTAGTTCTAAGTTCTAGGCGACTGATGACCTCAGAAGTTAAGTCGCATAGTGCTCAGGGCCTTTCTAACCATTTTTTGTTTCTGTAAGCACGAGGATGAATTGTCGCTTCTCCCCTAGCACACACAGTTGTCAGATCTCACTATTATGGAGCCTTTTGTGATCTACTTTGAAGAGAAGACTGCATGATCGCTATCCATCTCCATCATCGTTACCTAAGAGGACTGGAAGCTGTTCCGAATGTCAACAGGTTTCATGCACCGTTTTAGGTATGGTAATATGTTGTGTTTTTAGTGTTTCCATATTTTTGCCTACCCCTGCACAAACGTTAATACAGAAAAACAAGATCAGTGAAATCTAGCAACCCCTCTCACATATGCAGTTAATCTTAGAGCCGCCCCGGAGCTTTTATATAAAATATTCACAAAAATTACAGAAACTGAATTTTAATGCCCAATTGAGAAACATCCTTAATACTGTACCTAGCATTACCAAATTACTATTACCTGATCGCCGGCCGCGAGGGTCTAGCGGTTCTAGGCGCGCAGTCCGGTACCGCGCGACTGCTACGGTCGCAGGTTCGAATCCTGCCTCGGGCATGGATGTGTGTGATGTCCTTAGGTTAGTTAGGTTTAAGTAGTTCTAAGTTCTAGGGGACTGATGACCTCAGATGTTAAGTCCCATAGTGCTCAGAGCCATTTGAACCATTTTATTACCTGATCATTAGGCTACACATAAAATATTCACAAAAATTACAGAAACTGAATTTTAATGCCCAATTGAGAAACACCCTTAATCGGTACATGAGTGCATCAGTATTACAAAAAATGTTATCGAAAACGGACAACCATGCAAAAACATACTTAAACCAAAACATATGTACCAGGAAGTAATTATACGTTTTTGGGCAAAAGATGTGGCCGAGAGGTTCTAGGCGCTTCAGTCCGGAACCACGCTGCTGCTACGGTCGCAGGCTCGAATCCTGACTCGGGCATGGATGTGTGTGATGTCCTTAGGTTAATTATGTTTAAGTAGTTCAAAGTCTAGGGGACCGATGACCTCAGATCTTAAGTCCCATAGTGCTTAGAGCCATTTTCGTGCAAAAGACTCAGCAGAATAATGTTGGCCTGGAACAATAAAATTTTGAAAGTTGCAGAGAAACATGTCTTACCAAACTGGGAGCCACAAGAGTGTCTTACAAACGAGAAGTCAGCATCGTCCTGAGTACTAACCAATAAGAGCCTACGTTCTCCGCAGCCTGCTATACAAGTCTGTTCAATCCTCCTGTCCTAGGAAATCGGTTCTACAAAATTTTATAACTAAACACAAAGTAGTGATGATACTGCTTTCTTATTCACTCGGAGTCCTCACGCGCGGCTAAACTTGAACTTTTGAAGCCTTTGTGTGGCTGTCGGGCACTTTTGCTGTACACAGAGGTTCCTTTCTACAGATGAACTATCTTCAAGTGATGCTCCCTAATACCCACGCTTTTAATGTCGGAGTGTCTGGACTGCTCTTCGTGGAGTAATATTTCATTGATGGTTTCCAACCAGCTACTGCTGGTTGACTATCAAAATTCCACTCTGAGGCAGTCATCAGATTACCTCCACCCACTGATATTCCCACTACCCGAAAGCGGCGGATAGTTTGCAAAGTAGTTGGACTGTCGTGTATCCATTGTACGCGAACCACATATTTTAATCTTTGTGCGTCGTTTTGAGGAAGGCATTAAGGGCTTTGAATCAGTAACATGTTGCAAAACAGTAAGTTCCAAGTATGATCTGTTGCAGTAATTTTGAAGAGAATAGCTCTGTTCACGAGTACTAGGCTTGACACTGCAGTGATACAGTTGATTTAATGTCCAAAATGTTTTGGAGGCATTATCCATAAGGGTGAACGAGAACACATTACATATTCTGTCCCAAACGTTTAGGATCAAAATTATATAGACGGTACAGGGTCCTAAACTGATAATATAAAGAACTAATCGTCAGAAATGCATATTTAGTTTTTCATTGACTCATCTACATATATACTCCGCTAGCCACCAAGTGGTGTGTGGCGGAGGGCAGAATTCGCGCCAAAGTCATATTTCCCCCCGTCTGTTCCACTCGCGGATCGCGCGAGGGAAAAATGACTGTCTGAACGCCTCAGTACGAACTCTAATTTCCCTTATCTTTGAATGGTGATCATTGCGTGATTTGAAAGTTGGTGGTAATAATATATGCTCTACATCCTCGGCGAAGATCGGATTTCGAAATTTAGTGAGCAGCCCCTTCCGCTTAGCGCGCCGTCTGTCTGCAAGTGTGTCCCACTTCAAACTTTCTATGAGATTTGTAACGCTCTCGCGATGGCTAAATGTACCAGTCACGAATCTTGTCGCTCTTCTTTGGCCTGTTTCAATCTCTTGAACCAGATCCAACTCGTAAGGGTCCCATACGGACGAACAATACTCTAAGACTGGACGAACTAACGTATTGTAAGCTATTTCCTTTGTTGAAGGACTGCATCGCTTCAGGATTCTACCAATAAACCGCAGTCTAGAGTTCGCCTTGACCGTTACTTGTGTAATCTGATCATTCCATTTGAGATCATTTCGAATAGTCACACCCAGATACTTGACGGATGGTACCGCTTCCAAAGACTGGACATTTATTTTGTACTCGTACATTAATGGGGATTTTCGCCTTGTTATACGCAGTAGGTTACACTTACTAATATTGAGAGATAGCTGCCAGTCATTACACCACGCAATTATTTTCTGCAAATCCTCATTGATCTGGAATGAGATTTTCACTCTGCAGCGGAGTGTGTGCTGATATGAAACTTCCTGGCAGATTAAAACTGTGTGCCGGACAGAGACTCGAACTCGGGACCTATGCCTTCCGCAGCCAACTGCTCTACCAACTGAGCTACCCAAGCACGACTCACGACCCGCCCTCACAGCTTTTAATTCCGCCAGTACATCGTCTCCTACCTTCCAAACATCACAGAAGCTCTCCTGCGAACCTTGAAGAACTAGCACTCCTGGAAGAAAGGATATTGCGGAGACATGGCTTAGCCACAGCCTGGGGGATGTTTCCAGAATGAGATTTTCACTCCGCAGCGGAGTGTGCGCTGATATGAAATTTCCGGGAAGATTAAAACTGTGTGCCGGACCGAGAGCACTTGCCCGCGAAAGGCAAAGGTCCCGAGTTCGAGTCTACTTTCCTGTAGACTACAGCATCATTGCCAAACAGTCTAATGCCGCTGTCAATACTATCAACCAGATCGTTTATGTAAATCGTAAAAAGCAGCGGACCTATTACACTGCCCTCGGGCACACCTGAAATTACGCTTGTTTCTGTTGATGTCACCCCGTTCAGGATGACATACTGCTCCCTGTCTGTTAGAAAACTATCTATCCAACCGCATATGTCATCGGATAGGCCGTAAGAGCGCACTTTTTGGAGCAAGTGACAGTGCGGAACTGAGTCGAACGCCTTTCGAAAGTCGAGAAATATGACATCTACCTGGGAGCCGGTAACTAGAGCCTGTTGTATATCATGCACTAAGAGGGCCAGCTGTGTCTCGCATGACCGCTGTTTCCTAAAACCGTGCTGGTTTCTGCAGATGATCTTCTCAGAGTCTAGAAAGGTCATTATATCTGAACACAAAATATGTTCCATGATTCCACAACAAATCGATGTCAGTGAAATTGGCCGGTAATTATGTGCATCCGATTTTCTACCCTTTTTATAGATTGCTATGACCTGGGCCTTCTTCCAGCCCCTTGGAACTTTCCGCTGTTCCATTGATCTCTGATAGATGATGGATAAGAATGGTGCTATATTTGTGGCATAGTCAAGATAAAATCTTACGGGGATACCGTCTGGGCCAGATGCGTTCCTGGCGTCTAAGGATCTTAACTGTTTTACAATCCCAGATACACGAAACACTATGTCACCTATCCTTGCGTTTGTTCGATAATTGAAAGGGGGATTGGTGCTGCAGTCCTGTACCGTAAACAGTTTTTGAAAGCTAGGTTTAGAATTTCGGTCTTCTGTTTGTCATCTTCAATTTATATCTTATATTAACCGATTAAGCTCTTAGCAACTGTCCAATGTGACGACCGACAGTCTCCGTGTAAGTTTTGCAATGTAATCTACTGACAGAAGATAACTCTGGATTGAAAATCATTTGGCTCCCTCGCGTGTTTTACGATAGACGTGTGATTGCAGTTTCACTAGTCATTCCCACATTGTATTCTTCGATGGATGCATTTCACAGAAAGGTTGAAGGGCGCTTATTGATGCATCTTCTCGCACATCATCAACACTCTCTCCGAAAATTCTTCAGTGTGAACGATTCTCGGTCGAGATCTTTGGCCAGCGGTCTACGGCTTGGACGATCTAGTTTCTCGTAAGTTTGTGTCCACAGATATAAATGTCTTCCATGTGGGATGATGGGTGCCTTCAAGGTACAACATCACTACATCTTCACGGCATATTACTTCTCCATTAATTTAATGCATGTCTCAAAGTTTATGTAATCAGTAACGTTCCATCTTGAACAACCAATCATGAACTGTAAACGGTGGTAAACTCTGCCGCAGACACAATAAAGGTGATTGTCCATTGCTCTTTCCAGTAGCGCAATAACATTGATGCAGTAGGCAGCGTTCTGTTATGAAGTATAATCACTTTATAAACACGTGCCTCACACACATTTCTTATTCAGAATATAGTACAGCCTGAAATTTTCGTTTCCGAACATTTATTCCTCATTTCAGAGTACTGAGTTTATCATTGGATAAATATATTAGAACTGACATGTGATTACATTTTCACGCAATTTGGGTGCATAGATCCTGAGAAATCAGTACCCAGAACAACCACCTCTGGCAGCAATAACGGCCTTGATACGCCTGGGCATTGAGTCAAACAGAGCTTGGATGGCGTGTACAGGTACAGCTGCCCATGCAGCTTCAACACGATACCACAGTTCATCAAGAGTAGTGACTGGCGTAGTGTGACGAGCCAGTTGCTCGGCCACCATTGACCAGACGTTTTCAGTTGGTGACAGATCTGGAAAATGTGCTGGCCAGGGCAGCAGTCGAGCATTTTCTGTATCCCGAAAGGCTCGTACAGGACCTGCAACATGCGGTCGTGCATTATCCTGCTGAAATGTAGGGTTTCGCAGAGATCGAATGAAGGGTAGAGCCACGGGTCGTAACACATCTGAAATGTAACGTCCACTGTTCAAAGTGCCGTCAATGCGAACAAGAGGTGACCGAGACGTGTAACCAATGGCACCCCGTACCATCACGCCGGGTAATACGCCAGTATGACGATGACGAATGCACGCTTCCAATGTGCGTTCACCGCAATGTCGCCAAACACGGATGCGACCATCATGATTCTGTAAACAGAACCTGGATTCATCCGAAAAAATGACGTTTTGCCATTCGTGCACCCAGGTTCGTCGTTGAGTACACCATCGCAGGCGCTCCTGTCTGTGATGCAGCGTCAAGGGTAACCGCAGCCATGGTCTCCGAGCTGATAGTCCATGCTGCTGCAAACGTCGTCGAACTGTTCGTGCAGATGGTTGTTGTCTTGCAAACGTCCCCATCTGTTGTCTCAGGGATTGAGACGTGGCTGCACGATCCGTTACAGCCATGCGGATAAGATGCCTGTCATCTCGACTGCTAGTGATACGAGGCCGTTGGGATCCAGCCCGGCGTTCCGTATTACCCTCCTGAACCCACCGATTCCATATTCTGCTAACAGTCATTGGATCTCGACCAACGGGAGCAACAATGTCGCGATACGATAAACCGCAATCGCGATAGGCTACAGTCTGACCTTTATCAAAGCCGGAAACGTGATGGTACGCATTTCTCCTCCTTACACGAGGCATCACAACAACGTTTCACCAGGCAACGCCGGTCAACTGTTGTTTGTGTATGAGAAATCGGTTGGAAACTTTCCTCATGTCAGTACGTTGCAGGTGTTGCCACCGGCGCCAGCCTCGTTGTGAATGCTCTGAAAAGCCAATCATTTGCAAATCACAGCATCGTCTTCCTGTCGGTTAAATTTCGCGTCTGTAGCACGTCATCTTCGTGGTATAGCAATTTTAATGGCCAGCAGTGTATTCAGAAGTAGACAGTTTTGTGAATGCTTAAAGTAAATTTGTATAAGTGATTGGCTGATTCGAATTTAGCTGTTACTATGTTATTTTTGAGTTTACCGTGGCAGTGATAGAAGAAGAACTATAGTCTATTCAAAATTACTTTAGTATTGACAGCTGCGACGGAAGTGGTAGGGAGAAGGCCGCACCGGAGGCACGGCTCGGATTCAGCCAATCCCGTGATGGCTGTAGCTGCAGCCCAGCGGGCACGTGCACCCTGAGTTGCCAAATCTCAGTCTACATCTACATCTACATGACTACTCTGCAATTCACATTTAAGTGCTTGGCAGAGGGTTCATCGAACCACGCTCATACTATCTCTCTACCATTCCACTCCCGAACAGCGCGCGGGAAAAACGAACACCTAAACCTTTCTGTTCGAGCTCTGATTTCTCTTATTTTATTTTGATGATCATTCCTACCTATGTAGGCTGGGCTCAACAAAATATTTTCGCATTCGGAAGAGAAAGTTGGTGACTGAAATTTCGTAAATAGATTTCGCCGCGACGAAAAACGTCTTTGCTTTAATGACTTCCATCCCAATTCGCGTATCATATCTGCCACGTCCTCTCTCCCCTATTACGTGACAATAACAAACGAGCTGCCCTTTTTTGCATCCTTTCGATGTCCTCCGTCAATCCCATCTGGTAAGGATCCCACAGCACGCAGCAATATTTTAACAGAGGACGAACGAGTGTAGTGTAAGCTGTCTCTTTAGTGGACTTGTTGCATCTTCTAAGTGTCCTGCCAATGAAACGCAACCTTTGGCTCGCCTTCCCCACAATATTATCTATGTGGTCTTTCCAACTGAAGTTGTTCGTAATTTTAACACCCAGGTACTTAGTTGAATTGACAGCCTTGAGAATTGTACTATTTATCGAGTAATCGAATTCCAACGGATTTCTTTCATGTGGATCACCTCACACTTTTCGTTATTTAGCATCAACTGCCACCTGCCACACCATACAGCAATCATTTCTAAATCGCTTTGCACAACTCTTCCGCTTGTGCCGCGATTTAGTTGCAGTGAGTCTGTGCGATGGCTGCGCGCTGTGTTTGTTTAGTTGCAGTTTAGGAGTTACCGTATTGTTTCTGTTACAGTTATTTGTTGTCGAAAGTTAGAAGTGGAAAAGTTCGACGTCGTTCATGTGGACAGGGGATTGCTTCACGAGGACATTGTAGAGAAATGGTTTGTTCGCTAAGAGCTTACTTTGAGAGTGAAAAACTTAATCGTGGCCCACGACTCTCCGTTAGCAAGGTAGTAGATAGAACGGCAGCAGCCCTGAATATCAACAAAAACACTGTCGTAAAAACTGGGAAGCAACTGTTTGAGACAGAAAAGGAAGTTGTAGAACCATCCATACTTGGTACTCCCGGGAAGAAACGTTCTATGGATAAGCGTGTTACGAATTTAGACCCATTTGCAGAGGATGCAATTCGTCGACATGTTTACGATTATTATCGAAGAAAGGATCATCCCACACTCTCAAAGTTATTGGTAACACTTAAAGAATCAGGACTTTTTCAAGGCAGTCGAACATCGTTATTCACAGTTTTGTACAACGTAAGATTTCACTACGGACAATTTTGCGGCCGTAAGCTATTGATGGAAAGGGAGGATACTGCTGCATGGCGATGCCGATTTTTAAGACAAATATTTAGCATAAATGTTAATGAAGTGGTTTGACTCGATGAAACGTGGTCACGTAGTTAATCAGGGGTGGACAGACAACACGACTAAAGGAACAATGCAGATGCCGTCTGGTAAGGGGGCAGATTGATTCTACTGCATGCAGGCACCTCGCACGGTTTCGTACCAAACTGTCTCCTTCTCTTTAAATCGAAGAAGACAGGAGATTATCATGAAGATATGAACCACATTACATTCACAAAGTGGTTCGTGGAAGCTCTAATACCCAATATAGATAAACCATTAACTATTGTTTTAGACAATGCTCCATATAATTCAGTTGTTGTTGATAAAGCACCTACCATGGCAAAGCGAAAAGAGGAAATGATTAATTGGTTTGAGCGCCGTAACGTAAATGTATCTGATGACCTTAAGAAGGTCGAGCTTATGGAAAAAATAAATTACCATAAACCGCAATTTCCAAAATATGAAATCGACGAGCTGGCATAAAAATATGGGCATACAATCGTCAGGCTGCCACCGTACCACTGCCACTTCAACCCTATAGAGTTGATATGGGCCCAAATTAAAGGGTTACGTTGCGTTGCCAGGAACAACCAAAAATTTACGCTCTCCGCAGTAGAATCACGCACTAAAGAAGCTATTACTCACTTTACCTCTGAAGACTGGAAGAAAGCTGTCAAACACACACACAACATTATGGAAAGAGCATGGCAGGATGAAGGCGCTTTGGAGACTTCAGTGGAAGAGGTGATTATCTCTTTAAATGACAATAGTAACGGCGAAGCTTCATGTGTCTGTAATAGCGACGAGAGTGATGCCAGTGGAGTTTTACCATTATCCACATAGAGATGCAGCACAAACGGATTCAGCTACAAGTTTGGAGTGCGTAGTTTGCACTTGTAAGTACTGGCATAACAAAATTAATTAACATTAAGTTTTGAAATTTTAATGTGGCAGCAGTATCAAATATTAATTCCAAAGAAAGTACATTTCTAGAATTCAATCTGTGCATACATATCCTTATATATAAAATTCTCGTATCACGGTGTTAGTTGCCATATTCCTCCGAAACGCCTCGATCGATTCTGATGAAATTCTACATGTATAATTCGGTAGGTCTGAGAATCGCTCGTAATCTATTTTGCATACCCCTAAGTGATAAGGGTGGTCCACCCCAAAAAAAATTTTCTATTTTTTGGACAAAACGTTTTATTTTAATTTTTTATGATGTGGCATTAAAAATACACACAAACCTAAATTTTCACCCTTCTACCACCAACCCCTATTTTTAATAGCGATTTTAGTAATTCAATAATTTTCAACCCCGGTCGATAACTGATCAATTATCACTTGATCAGCTATCCCCGCCAGGTGTCAACCGGTGATAGTCTTTCACTATTCAATAGATAGGTAATTGAAGAAAACGTACCAAAAGCAACGACTCGAATGTCCCTCTTTGAATCGACGTAAGTAGACCGAGAAGTTTAACTAGGCAGCATGCGTCATTCGCGAAACCGACATTTAGGCCTGGCGCACACGCATCGATTTAAATTTATCGTACAATCAAATTCTTTTAGTGGAACAGAGAAGTTCCTATGCTCTCCTTTGTTCCTCTAAAAGAATTTAATCTTACAATATTTTTACGTACGATAAAAATCGATGCGTGTGCGCTTGGCCTTATTCATAATGCTGGCGAACACGTTTCGACACGAAATTGCTGCTATGTTTGTATGCTCATGGATGAGCGCGATCTACCGTAGAAAAGCTAGAACTAATAGTGGCCGATACTGCAGGTCTTCCCTTTAAGCCTTTTCTCACTCCCTACACAGTTTTGAGCCATTATTATTGTTTGTGTCACGAGCTCCTGCCAACAACGGCTATTGTGTTACACGTATACATTGTGTTACACGTATACGTTATTCTTATAGACTAGAGATCATTTATATGGCAAAACAACATTTGCCGGGTCAGCTATAACACATAAAGATTTTCAGAGGCGGAACGAAGTTCGCCGGGTATACATTGTGTTACACGTATACATTATTCTTATAAACTAGAGATAATTTATATGGTAAAACATCGTTTGCCAGGTCAGCTATAGCATATAAAGATTTTCAGAGGCGGAACGAAGTTCGCCGGGTGTAGCTAGTTACAGTATACAAAATAATGTCTGCAATATATTGGTCGTTTTGTATTATTTTTGTTTCTCAGAATAGATGTTGCCTAATTTAAGATATAAAACAAGCATTATTTTATTTTTTGTTGTGTTGGAAATAAGGATGCATATCAGAAATATATCAGGTCTTTACAAATATAGAGATCTGTTGCCTATCGCTACTTTACGCGAGCAGACAATTGCGCGTCATATTATTTACAGTCCTGTATCTCGCGTTAAAGATCTCAGACACAGCTAAGATTTGAAACAGATGAAAATTTGATGTTTTCTTGACATTTCATTCGCATAATGTGTACATCTAACTTCAATAACAAAAAACTTTCTCGGATGTCGAAAATTTGATAACGTCGTCTGAAAGTTGTTTCGTGAAAACTGTCGTTTTATTGACTACATAAACATTTAAGAAAATAAAAATGAAACCATCACATAATCAAACTACTTCACAACGAATTACAGTCGGCTCCACATTTAAAGATCTAATAGTTAGCGGGTGTGAGCGAGTTGAATGAAACATGAGATTACGTGCGAGTTCCGTGCGGGACTTTGCAACTCTGTTCCGCGCTCACCTGGGCTACTTCCGAACTTTCAATCCTAAAGTAATTCTGAATGCACTACAACAATGTACACTCGATTCCTATTTTAGAATGAACTACTTCGTAACGTTGGTACCTGAATTAGATGTGTAATCGTATTTATATACGTATTATTATTACTCTCTGTTTACATTGAGGCTCCTAAACATTTAATATCAAAAAGTTTTCAATTTCTTTTAAACACTAGATGCCGTCAGTGCTATAGAGTGTACTAACGCATGTGGAAAGCTTTTGAAGGAAGAAGGGCAGGGCAGTTTGTATGGGGATTTTTCGTAGCTTGAGGTTGGTTTGTCAGTACCTGTCCGTTCCTCCCGCATGAGAGTCCAGTGCATTACTTGGTGGATCCTTAAGACCATGGGCAACAGATAGCAGCTGACAAACACAGGTTTAAAAGCAGTAAGACATGAATAGTGACCTTCACTGTCTCGCTTGCATAAGGTAGTCTTCACTGTGGATGATTTGAAAGGAACTTATTGTAAAAACATCTTTCCTCACACCGGACTGATTCTCTAAAATCTTAAGTCTCTGGTTTTTTAAATTTTCTATCTGCTCTCCACACCTAGTTTATGCTTTGTGGTTGAGATAAACATATATAGGATTATTATTAATAGTTACTCATGAAATAATAAAGCTGCATCAAGCTCTTTATCGGCTCACTACTCTTTCGAGCCAAACCAGAAACAAAAATGGAGCGCGTTTCTGGTTTGCGTGCGCTCACTAAGACGGCTACCATAACAAGAAGAATGACTAATCTTTATTTTTGTTTTCCTCTTTACATCCATGACAGTAGCAGAGATATCAAGCTAGCGCCTACTCGATACAAAGAAAAGCATGAACGAGAAAATAATAAAGCAAACGCTGCAGTACAGCTCTGTAGTCTACTGTAGGTAGATAATTTATTGGTTGAGGGTTTTCGGAAATTTCTTGTCTTTGCCCCTATACTGTTCCGTTGATTCCACTGATATTCTTAATTCTATATGACATAATTTTTATCTCGCTTCTCCTGTGACTTTGCCCTGAGGACGTAACCGTCCAGTAAATATCGGGACGCACAGGAGCAAAGGTTTCCGCAGCTTCAAGCTGATGTTTTTATGTCAGCGAGTGATTGATATTCATTTCTTAACTACTGCCTGCGAAGTTCGTGCCATCAGTTTTGCTGAGTAAGCGTGGCACAATACTCGAGTCTCTCGTCTGCAGTTATCCGTGCCTTGCAACATTATTCTAAAACAAACAAGACAAATGTAAATTTTGCTTATTGCCTTTCGCTATGAAATTGCAAGACACGATGTCCATAATTCGTTTCACAGAGTGCACGACCGCCATACATTATAAAATCAAGTAAGAAAATGTACAGTAACGTCCATTCTTAGCTAAAGGAACTGTGTTGTGCTTTGTTGACCTGTATAACCAACAGGTTGCGGTATTAAACCAAGTACTGTTACGATACCTGCTCGATGAAGTATTCCGTTCCACTTTTTGTTTTTTCAAATAATCGGAAAAGCTTTACCGTAGGACCCATCCCTTCTACCATACGCTATAATTTAAGTGTAGAGAACAAACAGACATTGGATACACTTGATGAAGGAAGAGCGCTTGCACTTGGTTTACGTTTTGGGAGGGAAAGGGTCAGGAAGTGTCAGGAAGTATTTTCTAAAAGTATTTGTATGGAGTGTAGCCCTGTACGGGTGTGAAACATGGTCGATAATTAGTTTAGACAAGAAGAGAATAGAAGCTTTCGAAATGTGGTGCCACAGAAGAATGTTGAAGATTAGATGGGTAGATGACGTATCTCTCGAGGAGGTACTGAATAGAATTGGGGAGAAGAGGAATTTGTGGCACAACTTGACTAGAAGAAGGGATAGGTTGGCAGGACATGTTCTGAGGCATCGAAGGATCACCAATTTAGTATTGGAGGGCAGCGTGGAGGGTAAAAATCGTAGAGGGAAACCAAGAGATGAATACACTAAGCAGATTCAGTAGGATGCAGGGTGCAGTAGTTACTTGGAGATGAAGAAGCTTGCACAGGACAGAGTAGCATGGCGAGATGCATCAGATAAGTCTCTGGACAGAAGACCACAACAACAACAACAACAACAAACAGAGGGAAAGGGCTCCAATATAAAATCCGCCCGTTCTTATTTAGATTTTTCATAGTTTCGTAATCAATTGATGCAGTTTTTGGGTGGTTCCTTCAGCAAAGCTACTGCCACTATTCAACGCAGTCTTGTTTAATCCAGCTAGTTCTCTGAGTCTCGTCAATGTCGACGAGACTTTATGTTCTATCTTCTCCTCTTTCCATTTCCGTTCGCGTCTCCACGTCAGTTTTTCCACATTATCTTCAAAAAGTGTGTAATACAGTCGGACATCAAACGTCTGTTTTTCGGACCATGTTGCGTACACGCAGAATTGACAGACTATATATAGAGCAATTTTGAATATATGGAATCCATGTTATCAACGTATAGGAAATATCGAAACAAATCGAATAGTCGATACACTAATGTTCCTGTTTGCTTCGTCTTGCCGTTTTATAGTTTTGAGCACAAATAGCACATATGGGTGGCATAATAAAACAATGGTGCTTCATCGTGTTACACTGTGTATTCTGGGTCAAATATACCCCACATCAGGTGCAATTTGCCTTTTAAATTATTTCACTTGCTCTAGAAAAAGATAAAGTCGTATAAAAGAACGTTATTGTTTCGTAAAGGTCGCATATTAAGATTTTGAAAACCGTGAGGCAAAGGAAGTGAAATAAAATAAGAGGAAAGTTAACAAGCGTCAGAAACCAACCAGAGAAGGTAAGGGGAATATTCATTGGAGTTAAATTAAGGTTTAGTGTGGAACACTGCGCTTTACCATTGCACATCGCTTCGCTGGCCCCAATCGTATATAAACAGATCGAATCAGATACGACGTATCTGATGGGAAATATCGTAGGAACTATCCCACCATTAAAAACATCTCGTAATACTGTCACAGATGCATCTGAAATGTGTGCTTTGATAGTGCCTTGCTGTATGAAACAACCACATGTCTTCTCGTTAGTTGCTTGAACTCTGATAAAAAGTTGCGTTATATTGTTCACATACCGACCAGAAGTTATGGTTTGGTGAAAAAGAAACTGTAATTCGAGTTGAACTAATTGAATACAACATTCGTGTTTTCACATCGCGCAAAGGTTCTTTAGGGCATCTGATCATCGATTATTCTGCGAGTTAACTTATTACTTTAAATGTATCCTTGCTTTGTCATAAAAGAACAGTATTTCATGATAAAACACTATCACACAGAGACCGCAGTAGCCAGTTGACTAATGACGTCGAGCACCAGTATCTGAATTTCTGAATTGGTCAGTCGATGCCCTACCGTTACTGTGTACGCTTTCAGTTTGAGCATGTGCATAGCTATGTGAGCAGATGGTCCAAACACAGCGCTCCGCGAAGTGCAAAATGAGGCAAGGAATTTCTTGGACTTCTTTCCAAAGCTATTCCTAGCTCGTCTAGTTTAACTCTCGGCTAAACGCGATACGCCACCTTCCATCCGAGTAACGGGCTATAGCTCCAGGCGATGATCAGGGCCTGCCTACAGGGGTCGGGCGGCAAGGAAGCGGGCATTGGTTTCCGTGCTATACCGGCACACAGCACCTGCGTCATATGTGAAACATCGTCTACTTGTGGAAATTTTCCTACCTACAGTATTCGAACAGGTACTTCCGAGTCGACAGCCGCCACACAAGACTGCGATAGTAACGTTGGCCAGGGAAACGGACTGCAGCTCAAGCAATGAGAAAGGCATCTCAGCAGATACAGATTGCCAATTCAGATTATTATTGCCACCTGATAATATCAGGATTAACTTCCGTTTGAAGTACTACCAATTTGGTAGTTGATGGTCGCAGACACAACATCGCTTTAACACTATTCTACGGAGGCCAGTTCACAGATGTTGGCCACTGATGGGGTCTTGTATACGATTGGAGTTCGCTTCCTTGGCGTCACTTAAGGCCTGAAAATGGTGCATTGACTCTCCAAAACTGGTTGTAATATAATAAAATGACATCAAAACGACGGCTGTAGGTGTTTTATTTTATTGTTCTTTGGAAAAGGCGTTCAAATTGTTCAAATGGCTCTGAGCACTATGGGACTTAACATCTGAGGTCATCAGTCCCTAGAACTTAGAACTACTTAAACCTAACTAACCTAAGGACATCACACACATCCATGCCCGAGGTAGGATTCGAACCTGCGACCGTAGCAGTCGCGCGGTTCCGGACTGAAGCGCCTAGAACCGCTCGGCCACCGCGGCTGGCTGAAAATATGTCAACTACCTATTTCTGTACACT
Organism: Schistocerca piceifrons; assembly: GCF_021461385.2. Lineage (NCBI taxonomy): Eukaryota > Metazoa > Arthropoda > Insecta > Orthoptera > Acrididae > Schistocerca > Schistocerca piceifrons. The sequence goes on from NC_060149.1 coordinate 590,152,461, forward strand.
TTGTTCACCATGATTGAACATTGAGAATTATTGTATTGGCGACAACTCACTTCTCTGAGGACAAATACATCAGGGTAATAAATTACAGTCACATTGTGGAAATGTTTCAATTGAGAGAAGATTCCCAGGTTATTAACAAGATTTCACTTGTCACTGAGCCAAGGCATTAATATACACTGAGGCGCCAAAGAAACTGGTATAGGCATTCGTATTCAAATACAGAGATATGTTAAACAGGCAGATACGGTGCTGCTGTCGGCAACGCCTGTATAAGACAACATGTGTGTGGTGCAGTTGTTAGATCCGTTACTGCTGATACAATGACAGGTTATAAAGATTTAAGTAAGTTTGAACGTGGTGTTATAGTCGGCGCACGAGCGATGGGACACAGCATCTCCGAGGTAGCGATGAAGTGGGAATTTACCCGTAAGACCGTTTCACGAGTGTACCGTTAGTATCAGGAATCCGGTAAAACATAAAGTCTCCTACATCCCTGCGGCCGGAAAAAGATCCGCAAGAACGGGATCAACGACGACTGAAGAGAATCGTTCAACGTGACAGAAGTGCAACCGTTCCGCAGACTGCTACAGATTTCAATGCTGGGCCATCAACAAGTGTCAGCGTGCAAACCATTCAACTAAACATCATCGATATGGGCTTTCGGAGCCGAAGGTCCACTCGCCTACCCTTGATGACTGCACAAAAAGTTTTACGCCGCGCCTGGGCCCGTCAACACTGACATTGGACTGTTGATGACTGGAAACATGTTGCTGGTCGGACGAGTCTCGTTTCTAATCCACACCGAGCGAATGGACGTATACGGGTATGGAGAGAACATCATGAATCATGGACCCTGCATGTCAGCAGGGGACTGGTCAATCTGGTGGAGGCTCTGTAATGATGTGGGGTGTATGCAGTTGTATTGATATGGGACCCCTGATACGTCTAGATACGACTCTATACAGGTGACACTTACGTAAGCATCCTGCCTGATCACCTCCATCCATTCGTATCCATTGTGCATTCCGACGGACTTGGGCAATTCTAGGAGGACACTGTGACACCCCACACGTTCAGAATTACTACAGAGTGGCTCCAGGAACACTCTTCTGAATTTAAACACTTCCGCTGTCCACCAATCTCCCCAGATATGAACATTATTGAGCATATCTGGGATGCCTTGCAGCATGCTGTTCAGAAAAGAACTCCACCCCGTCGTACGCTTACGGATTTATGCCCTTCAGGATTCATGGTGTCACTTCCCTCCAGCACTACCTCAGACATTAGTCGAGTCCATGCCACGTTGTGTTGCGGCAGTTCTGCGTGCTCACGGAGGTCCTACACGATATTAGGCAGGTGTACCAGTTTCTTGGGATCTTCAGTATATATAAGACATTAAAAACGTTTCATCATTATGCATACTTTATACTTATTTTGAAATAGCACAAGAACACGTTTTTGACGATAATAATTTGAGAAATGAGGTCACTGTAGTTTATTCCACGATTTAAGTTGCCGACGTCACCGTCTCTTTCATGAAGAAACGTACTGACGAGAATTCGTTTAGAGACAAGCGTGAAGCAAGAACTGGAGCCTAGATGGAACAGCGCTATTAGAATGCTGCTGCCTATAGTTAGTACAATCGAATCATGGAAATATTTTCAGAGAAGTGAGTCTCTGAGAAACTTAATGTTTGCGACAGCGACACTGCAAGAGAATTCGTGACATTCTTAGAGCCATCGAAATATGCAACAGAAGTACTCGAACGTTGGAAATACACGATAATTAAGTTTGTTTTGTTGTGGTTACTTAAACTGAAAAGTCATTGCAATACAGCCACTGACGATACAGAGGTACGTTTCTTAAATTAGTTTAATACTTGCTGAATGTCCAGCAATTGGAAATTTTGTTTTGTTGCAAACGCAAATTGCAATGTCATTAGCATTTGGCAGTGTTGTACAATTCTCGTGTTTCGTCTGTTAACTCTGGATAATACGAGCCTTCAAAGAACGATGTCTCCGTATCAAAGTGAAGAAAGACGAAAATCCTACGCTGCACAGAATAGAAACATTTTCGTGTCCGCGCTACCGAATATTAAAAATGGTGTTTCACACTCTTCCATTCATTGATGTATCATGGAATAATTTTCTTGAGAAATTCTACACACGGAGCCAAAGCATTCACTACATAGAAATGTGTACGGATAAAATCCTGGTGTCCATTCTAGAACTTCATGTAGACAACTATTTAAAAAACTGGGCATGCTAACAATAGCCTCAAACATATTTACCCTCTTATTTGCAAATAGTAATTCTTCTTCTTAGCGTTAAGCTCGCCTAATATGGGATGCGCTGTACTCAAGATTAGGAAAGTTTGCTTATGTTATTAAACTTTGCTGCCGGATGCCCTTCCTGTCGCCGCAGTCATCAGGTATCTAAGATAAGGAAGTCGTGGGCACCACTTGTCTGCGAAGTGAGTTACCCTGTTTCTGTGTGTGATGTTTCTGTAACTGCTGGTGTATCGTATTTTCTGAGGCGGAAATTGGGAACCTGCCCAGCAGTTGGGTAACGAGTGGGGGTAACCGCCTAAAAACCACACTCATGCTGGCCGGTGCACCAGCCACGGTCGAGAAGGTGCCGTGCGCATTCGTTCCTGGTGTGGCTCACCTTCTTATCTCACAAGCTAGCGAGCTGCGCGTTACGCTATACGCGCAGGTCCAGCTACGTTAACGTGACAACCTGTCAAATGCCCGAATAACCACATTTTGCAGCGTGGACTGCTGCGAGACGTTCAGGAAGAGATTCAGTGAGGTTGTGGTAGGTACCAACAGAGATGCGGAACCACGACGACTCCAGTGTCGTGGCGAAGTGCGCTACGTTTCTCGGTTCAGGATCCATGGCGCGCCCAACCCGTCGAGTTGGTCCCACATATTCTCGATTGGCTTTAAATCCGGGGAGTTTGGTGGCCAGGGGAGTACGATAAACTCATCCTGGTGCTCTTCGAACCACGCACTTACACTGCGAGCTTTGTTACACGTTGCATTGTCCTGTTGGTAGGTGCCATCGTCCCGAGGAAAAACAAACTGCAGGTAGGGGTGGACACGGTCCCCAGGTACAGATGAATACTTGTACTGATCCACTGTACTTTCCAGAACGACGAGATCATCCAAGGACTGCATATTGGCCTGGACCCTTCCGACGATTTTGCAGGATGTCTGCTTTCAGGCGCTTCACGCCGTATACGGAAAGGGTCATATATCCGATGGAGCATAAAACGTGATTCATCTGAAAAGGTCACCTGTAGCCACACAGTGCAGGTCCAGTTGCAGTATTGGCGAGAAAATTCCAGCCTTCGTCGCCGATAAACAGCAGTCAGCACGGGTGAATAAACCAGGCGCCTGCTGCGGAGGCCCATACACAGGATCGTTCGCCCAACGGTAGTTGAGGAGACTGTTGTTAGCCCCCTGGTTTATCTGGGCGATCAGTTGCTCAACAGTTGCACGCCTGTTTGCTCGTACGCATCTTCGCAGCCGTCGTTTATCCATGTCATCTACGGTCCTTGGCGCATCACAGTAGCCTCAGCGCTGGTTACGGACAGCGCCATTTTTCCATGCACGGTATACTTTAACCATGGCGGTACGCGAACAGTTTACAAACTCAGTCATTTCGAAAATGCTTCCACCCTTGGCCCCAAAGCCAATGATCATATCCTTTCGGATGTCAGATAAATCGCTCAGTTTCCGCATTACAACAACTTTCTTTTTTCTTTCATTTGCTTGTGCCTTGTTTCCCGCAGATACGCAGGGTCGGCATGGTTCATCGGATGTGGCAATGTTAGTTTAAGGGGTGGCCGGATGCCCTTCCTACCTCCACCCCGTACTCCCCGGGAAGAAATTAGTGTACCCCAACTGTCTCCGACCAGTGTAATCCGTGGAATAGTGCGAAAGTGTTCAGATGTCTGCCAGCCGTGTAACTGAGGCGGGACGTGGGGACCAGCCCGGTATTCACCTAGGGGGATGTGGAAAACCGCCTAAAAACCACATCCATTAATCCGTCATTAATCGTCATTAATCCGCCGGGCGGATTCGATCCGGGGCCGGCGCGCCTACCCTAGTCCAGGAAGCAGCGCGTTAGCGCTCTCGGCTAACCTGGTGGGTTTCCGCATTACGACAACGACTGCATTGTTTTTCACTCGCCCCCGACGCGCTTTATATACCGTCCACTGCTATACTGCGTTCAACGTAAGAATAAACCTGACGTAAACATTACAACATGTATTCTTCTGCGTTAGCTGGAACGTGGTTGGATTTCTTTTCACGTGCAGCAGAAGCCAAGCCCTCACGAGTACAGTCAAGTACGATAATAAGGACACGTTTTATACAGTGCGTTAGGCTCAAAACGTAACATGCTCTTGATCTTAGTTAACATAGTATTATAATTAAAAAGAAGAGTGATGAAAGTTCGTAACCTAAAGACGGATACTTTTTCTGCGTGATCTATGTGTGAAGTAACAGCGTATTTCACCATAAACAGTAGTTAAATACTGAAGTCACTGAATGTACTACAGTTAATCGTTTGGCAGTCTCTGAACTCCTTCCATATCCGACTCCTAGGAATACATTTCAGTACTGGAACTATCATCTGCTACGTTAACAACGAAGTGATCAACAACAGAACCCCCGAAGCCACCGAGAAAAACACATTGTCTTCTATTCTTTTATGACCTTCTGTTCTGCATTTCGGCAGCGTTCGGCAGTGAAGTGTGACAAAGCTTCGTGCATTAGTTCCAGCACGTTTGGCAGCTTAAATGTCTTGTTATTTCTTGTGAAAAGTCTCTTAACTTGGCTCTAGATCAATTATATTGGGTTCAGAATGCAGTGCTGTGGTAGCACCTGTAAAAATAGAGCATTTTTAGGGTGTACGCGATGCCGTGAAAATTATTTTTTTCCCTGTTTGTGCGACGCTTATCACTGTGGCTCGTGTGAGGCCACATCGTGGTATAAAACAATGGATTTACTTCAGGTAAAGAGTACCTGATGTTTCATTTTTGTCGCAAAAATTTAATTTGTTATGTTTTCTTAACTTAAATAATCTTTATTAACAATAGTTTATTAAATATGGGTAGTTAGGAATTTATATTTGCAATGAAAACTGGAATTTGGTGTGCGACATGTAACTGGAAACAAAAATACCTGCATTTTTCATAAAAAACTTATTGTTAAGCATGTGTTAATTAGCATATATTTGATAAATTTCATATTGAAAGGATGTAGGTATTCAAACTAAACGAAAGAGAAAAAAAGGGCAACAGCGAAATTCGTACGAGCGTCCCTCTCCCCCCTCCCCCTCACGAATCCCTTTACCAAGAAGGTCTCATATTTAGTAAATGCTTTTTCTCGAAACTCTTCAAAGCCGATTTTCTCTGTAATCTTGTGAAAAACATTGAGAACAGCTTGTCTTGCGCCATTTTAATGGAGTTCCGCGAGTCTGTTTCACTAGAAGCAGGAAGCAATGTCAGTCATTTTCGCAGCACGTATTAACAGCGGGACATCTGGGCGCAAGCAGCGTTTACAAAGACTGCGACTGTACACGGGTTTTGAAATAAAAACTACGTAGGTAAAGTGCGATTAAGAAAGACGTTGATGGCTGTTAATACGTAAGAATATCTTAAAGATTCATTTACAGTGACATAGTAATACGATGTCTAATACGCAAGTTGGACCGACATCCAAGAGTGTAACAACGCTAGTGTACATGTGCTACGGCTGTTGACCGATTATCACGTTTGTGTTTGCTTAAATACGGTTTATTCTTGTGAGGAACGAATTGTAGTGCTGCCACCTGCCGTCTGCGAGTGGTAGTTGCACGTTGGATGTCGAACATAGGCGGTGCTCACATTAATGTGACCGCCCCGTGTAGTAATAGCACTCATAAATACACTACTGGCCATTAAAATTGCTACACCACGAAGATGACTTGCTACAGACGCGAAATATAACCGACAGGAAGAAGATGCTGTGATATGTAAATTATTAGCTTCTCAGAGCATTCACACAAGTTTGGCGCCGGTGGCGACACCTACAACGTGCTGACATGAGGAAAGTTTCCAACCGATTTCTCATACACAAACAGCAGTTGACCGGCGTTGCCTGGTGAAACGTTGTTGTGGTGCCTCGTGTAAGGAGGAGAAATGCGTACCATCACGTTTCCGACTTTGATAAAGGTCGGATTGTAGCCTATCGCGATTGCGGTTTATCGTATCGCGACATTGCTGCTCGCGTTGGTCGAGATCCAATGACTGTTAGCAGAATATGGAATCGGTGATTTCAGGAGGGTAATACGGAACGCCGGGCTGGATCCCAACGGCCTCGTATCACTAGCATGCAGCAACATGGACTATCAGCTCGGAGACCATATCTGCGGTTACCCTTGACGCTGCATCACAGACAGGTGCGCCTGCGATGGTGTACTCAACGACGAACCTGGGTGCACGAATGGCAAAACGTCATTTTTTTCGGATGAATCCAGGTTCTGTTTGCAGCATCATGATGGTCGCATCCGTGTTTGGCGACATCGCGGTGAACGCACATTGGAAGCGTATATTCGTCATCGCCATACTGGCGTGATCGTATGGGGTGCCATTGGGTACACGTTTCGGTCACCTCTTGTTCGCATTGACGGCACTTTGAACATGTGTTAAGACCCGTGGCTCTACCCTTCATTCGATCCCTGCGAAACACTACATTTCAGCAGGATAATGCACGACCGCATGTTGCAGGTCCTGTACGGGCTTCTCTGGATACAGAAAATGTTCGACTGCTGCCGTGGCTAGCAGATTCTCCAGATGTCTCACCAATTGAAAACGTCTGGTCAATGGTGGCCGAGCAACTGGCTCGTCACAATACGCCAGTCACTACTCTTGATTAAGTGTGGTATCGTGTTGAAGCTGCATGGGCAGCTGTACCTGTACACGCCATCCAAGCTCTGTTTGCCTCAATGCCCAGGCGTATCAACGCCGTTATTACTGCCAGAGGTGGTTGTTCTGGGTACTGATTTCTCAGGATCTATGCACCCAAATTGCGTGAAAATGCAATCGCATGTCAGTTGTAGTATAATATATTTATCCAATGAATACCCGTTTATCATCTGCATTTCTTCTTGGTGTATCAATTTTAATGGCCTGTAGTGTATAACACTAAGAATAAAAGTTGCCTTCACTATCCACCACGTAACCTCACTCTTGCACAAAAAGGTGCAGAGTGAGCAGTCATAAAAATATTTTATATGAATGCATTGTGTCAAATAACTAATTCGTCTTACAATACTGTGTTAGCTAAAATCAAGAGCATGTTACGTTTTGGGTGCAACGCACTGTATAAGACGTATTCGTATTATCGTGCTTGACTGTACTCGTGACAGCTTGGGTTCCGCTCTACATGAAACGAAATCCAATCAGCAAACGCAGAAGAATACATACTGTAATGTTTACATCATGTTTATGCTTACGTTGAACACAGTATAGCAGTGGACAGTATATAAAGCGCGTCGGGGACACGCGAGAAACAGTGCATTCGTTGTCATAATGCGGAAACTGAGCGATTTATCAGACGTCGGAAAGGGTAGGATCATCGGCTTTCACCCCAAGGGTGGCAGCATTTTCGAAACGACTGAGTTTATAAACTGTCCGCGCACCGCCATGGTTGAAGTATATCGTGCATGGCAAAATGCCACGATCCAACCTCTACGGTGCGGATATGCAAGAGCGTCCGACCTCCTGCGGGAAGCCCAGAGCAGTGAGCGCGGAAGAAATGGACAAGGGTTTCGTATAGGTGGCGTTCGGCGGAAATGTGGAGGTGGCAGCGAGGCGTGCCGAGATGGTCCGCGCAGTTGCGATAACACTGTGTCCCGGATGGCGCAGTCGTTAACGCACCTGCCTGGTAAGGAGGAGATCCTGAGTTCGAATCCCGGTCCGATATCCATTTTCAGTTATCGCCGCTGATTCCGCGTGATTTCCCGATGCAGCTGACATCAGTAACCCCTTCCCTTTCCTTTCTTCCAACTCTCCCCCCCCCCCCCCCCTCCGCCTTCAATTCACGTATAAAAATATTTGACAATCTGCCTAGTGAATTAAAGCTGCTGACAGATAATGAAAGTTTTTAATAACAAATCATTTCTTCTTGACAACTTCATCTAACCTATAGCCGGCCAGTGTGGCCGTGCGGTTCTAAGCGCTTCAGTTTAGAACCGCGTGACCGCTACAGTCGCAGGTTCGAATCCTGCCTCGGGCATGGATGTGTGTGATGTCCTTAGGTTGGTTAGGTTTAAGTAGTTCTAAGTTCTAGGGGACTGATGACCTCAGAAGTTAAGTCCCATAGTGCTCAGAGCCATTTGAACCATCTAACCTATAGATGAATTTCTGGCTGTGTTACACTTATAAAATATTGTTCCAGATTAAGATTTATTTAAAATCCACTTACATAAATGGTCGGCATGTGACCATTTTTTCACAGAATAGGTGTATCTTATTGATAAACCTACATCCACGTTCCACATCATAAGTAGTTTATGCGAATATGATCCTCGGAATTTGCAAAAAAAAAAAAAAAAAAAAAAAAAAAAAAAACTAAACCAACTGTACGACCCTCAAACTCTGCGTCGCTCCTCACGTGACCACCCGAGATGCGCCTTACACGTCTCTGCCCATCGTTCTAACAAGGGAACCTCCCCATCGCACCCCCCTCAGATTTAGTTATAAGTTCGCACAGTGGATTGGCCTTGAAAAACTGAATACAGATCAATCGAGAAAACATGAAGAAGTTTGTGTGGAACTACGAAAAAATAAGCAAAATATACAAACTGAGTAGTCCATGCGCAAGATAGGCAACATCAAGGATAGTGTGAGCTCAGGAGCGCCATGGTCCCGTGGTTAGCGTGAGCAGCTGCCGAATGAGAGGTCCTTAGTTCAAGTCTTACCTCGAGTGAAAAGTTTACTTTCTTTATTTTCGCAAAGTTATGATCTGTCCGTTCGTTCATTGACGTCTCTGTTCACTGTAATAAGTTTAGTGTCTGTGTTTTGCGAACGCACAGCAAAACCGTGCGAGCTATATTTGCTGGATTCATATTGCCCACGGAATACATCTCACGTATTTAATGCACTCTCGTCCAAAGTAGCGAACAGTCAACTGCCAGCCAGGGAGCCTCGTTAGTAGGAATACTCTCTCTTCCGTGCGTTGTAGTCGACAGACGTCGTGTGTTTCGATGTTTGTTTAGGTGTAGCGTCCCCATACTACGCCGCAGTTACCTCGCATCGGATGGACGGACAGATAATAATTGTCTGAAAATAAAAAATTAAATTTTTCACTCGAGGGAATACTTGAACTAAGGACCTCTCATTCCGCAGCTGCTCACGCTAACCACGGGACCACGGCGCTCCTGAGCTGAGACTCCCCTTGATGCTGCCTATCTTGCACATGGACTAGTCAGTTTGTATATTTTGCTTATTTTTTTCATAGTTCCACACAACTTCTTCCTGTTTTCTCGATTGATCTGTGTTCAGTTTTTCAAGGCCTATCCACTGTGCGAACTTATAACTAAATCTGAGGGGGGTGCGATGTGGAGGTTCCCTTGTAAGTAACAGAAGCATGGGACTGCTTAGAAACACCGTATAACTGCTCAGCTGAAGACGGGTCCTCCTGTCAGGTACCTCAGCCTTTTAAGAAAATCAGTAAGAATTGCTTAAGTGGTCTGGCCAGCATGATTGGTCATGTCACAATATCGGAAACAAACAGATATAAGCCGCGCGGGATTAACCGAGCGGTCTAAGGCGCTGCAATCATGGACTGTGAGGCTGGTACCGTCGGAGGTTCGAGTCCTCCCTCGGGCATGGGTGTGTGTGTTTGTCCTTGGGATAATTTAGGTTAAGTAGTGTGTAAGATTAGGGACTGATGAGCTTAGCAGTTAAGTTCCATAAGGTTTCACACACATTTGAACATTCGAACAGAGATAAGTTTTCGTGGCATCCACGGTATTTATTGTGAGGAGAAACTGTCAAAAACTGTTAATTTTACAATTGTGAAGACAATTCTAGCAGGAAACACATAGCTGAAAGAGATCTTCCATTCTTCAAGAACACAGAAATCAACTGGCATTTGGTCACCAGGGAGTCCCGTAGAAGTTCATTGGTGTGGAGGCTGGTGAGAGCGATTCATAGTAACAATGAGCCTGAGACAGGTATGGAAAAATCACCAGTAGACGAAGAAACACTTGGAGCGTTACATACAGGAGACCCAATTCTTCACTGGCGAACTGTTTTCGACGTTGTCTACCAGTCCAGTACCCAACGTTGTGAGGGAACTATGAAGAGGGGTAAGTCTAGGAGAAAACCTACAAGATGACTTTATAAGAAGATGGAAGAAAAATTTTCTCGAGTTTAAAATTCAGAGCCTTAAAAGAAAATGTGACCGGTGTCAAGTAGGAGATATAATTACTCTTACTGGGTGATAAATGGAAGAGGAACATTTCGTTGATAGCCAACTTTAGTGAAAGACGACCCTTGTAAGTTTTGGTTATTAATAATAAATCCGATATATTGGCTCAGTATGCTAGATAAATGAGACATTGTACACTCACGGAAAAAACTGCATCACCAAAAAATAATTAATGTAGAATAATGAAATTTCGTGAATACATTTGTCTATGTAACATATTTAATGATTAACATTCAAGATCACAGGTTAATCTAAGCGCTAATAAGCCATTCCAAATGTGAGATGCAGGTATATTAATAAACGGTTTAACCGCCAGAATGTTGAATGCATGTATGCAAATGTGCATGCATGGTGTTGTACACATACGAATGTCAGTTTTTGGGATGGAGCTCCACACCTGTTGCACTTGGTTGCCGCGCGGGATTAGCAGAGCGGTTTCGGGCGCTGCAGTCATGGACTGTGCGGCTGGTCCCGGCGGAGGTTCGAGTCCTCCCTCGGGCATGGGTGTGTGTGTTTGTCGTTAGGATAATTTCGGTTAAGTAGTGTGTCAGCTTAGGGACTGATGACCTTAGCAGTTAAGTCCCATAAGATTTCACATACATTTGAACATTTTTTTGCACTTGGTCGGTCAATTATGGTTAATGCTGACGTTGTCATCCGATGATGTCCCATATGTACTCGATTGGAGACAGATCTGGTGTTCGAGCAGGCCAAGGACACATGTCGACACTCTGTAGAGCATGTTGGGCTACAACAGCGCTATGTTGGCGATCGTTATACTGTTGGAAATCACGCACTGGAATGCTGTTCATGAACGACAGACCGACGTACAGTTTTGCAGTCAGGGTGCGTGGGACAACCACGGGAGTGTTCCTACTGTCATACGAAATCGTACCCCAGACCATGACTCCAGGTGTAGTAGGTCCAGTGTGCCTAGCACGCAGACAGGTTGTTTGCAGGCTCTCAACTGGCCTCCTTCTAACCAACACACGGACATCACTGGCACCGAGGCAGAACCGGCTTTCATAAAAAAACACAACAGACCTCCACCCTGACCTCCAGTGTGCTCACTCTTGACACCACTGAAGTCGTAAATGACAGTGGTTTTGGGTCAGTGGAATGAACGCTACAGGGCGTCTCGCTCGGAGCTGTCCTTGAAGTAACCGATTTGTAACAGTTCGTTTCGTCACTGTGGAGCCAAGTGTTGCTCAGATTGAAGCTGCAGATGCAGTACGGTGCGCCAGAGCTATACGCCGAACATGATGGTCTTCTCTCTCGGTAATGCTACGTGACCGTCCGGAGCCCAGTATTCTTGCGACCGTACATTCTTGTGCCCACCGTTGCCAGCAATCACGTACAATGGCTACAGTCCTGCCAAATATTTCTGTAATATCGCAAAAGACGCGTCCAGCTTCTCGTAGCCCCATTAGACGACCTCGTTCAAACTCAGTGAGATGTTGATAATGGCATCTTTATCGCGTTAAAGGCATGAGTGACTAACATAATTCACCACGTCAAGTCTCGAAGCTAACAAACACTGACGACCGCTATAGTGCATATTGAAAGCAAACCTGATTTGCATCCACATAGTGGCGCTACTAGCGCCGCTCTTGGCCGACTGGCACGAAATCTGAATAGACATCATCTTTCCGATGTAGAAACACACCTACCAACTTTCGTTTATGTCGAACAACTCCTTCTTGTGGGGCATTTTTTTCCGTGAGTGTATTTATGTGGCTGATAAAAATAACATCAGTCGGCCTAGGTAGTTGGTCTTGCCTCTTCAAGTGTGCCAAGGTGGAGAGGACTGAGCAACTACATCTTTCTGAGATTTGTGTATATTTTAACGATTCGCAGCCGTGTTACTTGATTCACGGAGATAGTAAAGAGACATATTTCATGAATAAAAGTCCCTGAAATATCTGTGTTTAGTGTTATGTTATTTAAGGTTGTATATTTCAAAGCAAAAGTTCCATATTCGTGGTTATAGATTTCAGTCGAGACTTTTCGGCATGGCTCCGTGAAGCAGTCGCACCCGAATTTTTTGAAAATCTGTTTCTCTGTTCGTCCATGGTGATATTTCATTATGTTATTTTCATCTCACTCATATCGCCACAATAAACTGATGTAGAAAAACATTGGTCAAGGGGCTGTCTGGCGGTGGGACAAATGAAATCTTACATGAGTTTGTTGCGGCGACATGTGTGTCAAATGGGAATTGAAACAGTCCGTTCTAAGAGCACACATTGAAAGTGACAGTATACGTGGCCGTTTTAGTACGGGGCGTACACTTCGTGCTCTCGATCAGCCTCTAAAGTAGTCGATAAAAACAACAGACACCGAAAGACCGGTGAACACGAGTTTGCCACGTCTTGCATGCTCGACTCGCCCCTGCGCTGTCCACCGGGGGCGGCGGAGGGGTGACGTGGACTGCCCTAACCGTCGTGGGGTCGTGGACCACTGCAGCTGCGGCGGGGACGGAGCCTCTCCGCCATTTCTAGGTCCCCGGTTAACATACAATACAATACATTATGAAAGTAGCTGCTGAAACTCCAAAGTGAGCTTGACGATTCATAGGAGAGATAGCCAGTATGTTCATATTTATTTTGCAGCGTATGAAAGTAAATTGCTTGATTAGCAGTTAATTGTTTTATGTGCCGAAAAAAGGCTACTGCTCCATCCACAAATCTGGAATAGTGTGCAGACACTATTCGTTTGCTGCAGAGCCTCTGAAGTTCTTCAATCGAAACACATAACATTTCTCGATGACACAGTAATGTTAAAAAGAAAACAGCAGTATCACCATTCTATTAATGATAACCTCAAAATGACTTTATTGGGTGTTAGTTACTACTTTGAGACAAACAGAACTTTTGCGAGTGGACTTTACTGCGGTGTATGGGCGCATATCATTAACAAGCAGTTAGTGGCTACTGACACATGGTTTTCACATATAGTGAGTGGAACAGCAACATAACTGGATTCTCTACATTGTTTGCGTGTAGTGGCACTCGCGAAGATTGGACCGTGCATTTAGCAACAATAACTGACTGGTAGTCACTGATTATACCAGCAAAAAAAACCTTGATTGACCTTCCAGAGCCGGCCGGATTGGCCGTGCGGTTCTAGGCGCTACAGTCTGGAGCCGAGCGACCGCTACGGTCGCAGGTTCGAATCCCGCCTCGGGCATGGATGTGTGTGATGTCCTTAGGTTAGTTAGGTTTAATTAGTTCTAAGTTCTAGGCGACTGATGACCTCAGAAGTTAAGTCGCATAGTGCTCAGAGCCATTTGAACCATTTTTGAACCTTCCAGAATAAATTGAAGCATCTCAAATTAAATCAGGTACTGAAGCAAGGTGCCCCATAGTAAGAGTCCATCTCTGTCCTCTCTCTCTCTCTCTCTCTCTCTCTCTCTCTCTGCTTCTCTTCCACTTGTGCTCTGCAAAATTCGCCCTGGATGCATCCTTGCTTTCGACCTGTCTGTTCCGAGTCTTCTTCTCACTAACTGTATGATCTGCTATGAATTTTCATTGCTGTCGAGTATTTCCCACACTAAGAGAACAGACACTTGCAAAAAATTACTCGTTCTAAAAATTCCAGGCTGATGTTTGCTTTTCCAATATCTCTCCCTCAATTTGGAAAATCTGTCTCCTGTTGTTTCATTGATCTTGTGGCCCTTGGACTAGTCTCAGCATTGAGCTTCCTCGTCCCTACCTGAAAACAAAACAAACAACTACAACGTTGAGGCTCTCGTTGCTTGACATTATTACCTGTTGAGAAGCTCAATTTGCTGAGCTGACACAGATCCATTTACCAAATCCACTACTGTGACATGAGTAAGAAACGCTAGGATGCATTAACTTCAACGGAGCCGCGGTAGGACAGACACTCACGTGACACTGTTATTCCGTCGACGTCAAGACTAAAAAATCCTTGACGTGACCCGTCGGTGAAGTGACATGACGTAAGATTAATTGAAGGTAGATGTAACTGACATCTTGTGAATACATTGTGTGCTTTTTTCGTGACTTCCAATGAAAGTCGACCCGTATGCACTATCTGATCAAAAGTATCTGGACACACCTAAGTAATGCAGAATTGACCACTAGATATCATGAGAGACGGAACCATCAGTATAAAAGGATGCGGAGATTTTGAACTGTCAGGAGAGAAGCAGTAACGACAAAATGAGTCAGTCACGAGAGCTCATTGACTTCGAACGTAGACTATTTATTGGTTTCCATCTGAGTAACAAATCCACCGGGGACATTTCAATCCTTCTAAAGCTGCCCATGTCGACTGTTGATGATGTGATTGTTAAGTGGTTCAAAATGGTTCAAATGGCTCTGAGCACTACGGGACTTAGCTTCTGAGGTCATCAGTCCCCTAGAACTTAGAACTACTCAAACCTAACTAACCTGAGGACATCACACATATCCATGCCCGAGGCAGGGTTCGAACCTGCGACTGTAGCGGTCGCGGGGTACCAGACTGTAGCGCCTAGAGGCGCTCGGCCACTCTGCCCGTCTTTGCTGAGTGGAAACGCGAATGAGAAAGCGCAGCTAACCCAAGAGCAGGCAGACCTCATAATATTTCTGTAGCGACGCTTGAAGTGGTCTAAGAGGAACACCGCTGCACAGCGGATGAATTTAAAGGAGTGATTAAAAGAGAAGGATACGCTGTACCCTGTGGCAACCCGATGGAAGTATTTGTTTTTGAAGAATGCCTGGACAACTTTATCTGTCATCTTATGCAGTGCCAAAAGTGAGGTACGGAAGACATGGTGTTACGGTATGGTGGTGTTTCTCGTGGTTGAGTGGCGGTCCTCCTTTTGCTTAACGAAACGCAAAATGCGGAAAGGTACGAACACATTTTTCGACATTGTGTACGGCGTACAGTAGAGGAACAGTTCGTAGAGGATGATTGATTATAATTATATGAGCATTACAGTGTACCCTGTCATGAAGCAACATCTGTGAAGCAATGGTTTGAGAACATTAACATTCCTGAAATGGACTGGCCTGCGCAGAGTCCCAATTTGAACCCAATGGGAAACCTTAGAGATGAGTTAGAACAGCGGCTTAGCTCTAGACCGCAGTGTCCAACATGGACTGCCACTCCTCGACAGACATTCAGACACATCATTGACATAGTAATTGAAATTGTCCCCAACAGAGTTCAAGCTGTTAAGAAGGCGACGGGTGAACTCGCCCCATATTAACGTACGCTAACACGTGTCGGGTTTCATTTGATCAGACGGTGTACGTCCTTTGCGTAGTGCAGTATGCGTTAGATCTGGTACGTTCTTGACTGTACTGTTCGTAGCACTGGCTCTTCTGCTAGTCGTAGATAAGATCACCTTCCACTGGAATGCTGTACGGAAGGTCGGAGTGCGGAGGTATTTATAGTGGCCGCTGCTGCGGTGCGGGTGCGGACGCACGCGCCTGGTACAGGCGTACCGAGCGCGGCACATGCTGAGTGGCCAGCCGCCTCTGCTATCGCAATATTACTCTGATGCTCGTCTTCCTTTTGCTCTCTCGCCAGAAGGCGCTTCGCGCTACCGCTCTCCGCGCCATGTGCTGCTCAGGCTACACCACTGTAACGCACCTCCCACCAGGTGGCACACTTCACAGGGACAGATGTATGTGCTATATAGGAAGTGTGTGCTTATCTGCACTACACCTTGTTGGGCTTTAGAGGAAAAGAAATGAAGCCGTTCGTGTATCCAGGGTAAGAGAAGAATACGACACTCACCGCCCTTCACACGACAAATACTCGTGCCTGACAGGTATTTCCACCGATAGGTAGACAGTCTGCGATAAAAGCTTAAAGAGATGGTGGAAAAGGGCTAAAGTATTGATTTGAGATTGGTAACCCTGGTGCAGAAACGACTCAGTCGAGGCAAGGTGAGAAAAAATCAGATTTACGGTTGGTCTACACTCCAAGATGGCACATTTAATAATTTCACATATCCGCACTATGTGCTATATTTACAAAAGTTATTTCAAGTGACATGTCCTAAATTCTGTGCCGGTATCGCTGTACAGTAATCTTGGCGAGAGATTTTCTTCAGTCTCTACGTGTGTCTCGTTGAACCAAAGAAAAAAATCGAGTGTGGCCAGATCACGTGAACGAGTTGACAAAGCAGGGCTTCGTCTCTCTATCCTTCCTGCAGGGAACATCTGTTGCACGAGTTGCGTGAGATCATGAGAGCTGGGGCTCCATCGTCTCCCGTAAGTAACAAAGGTAAAGTGGGATACCGTCCAACACCGATGGGAGTATAACCCTCAGAAACAAACCGTGCACTGGCGCACCTGCCGGCCGGTGTGACCGAGCGATTCTAGGCGCTTCAGTCTGGAACCGCGCGACCGCTGCGGCCGCAGGTTCGAATCTTGCCTCGGGCATGGATGTGTGTGATCTCCTTATGTTAGTTAGGTTTGAGTAGTTCTAAGTTCTAGGGGACTGATGACCTCAGAAGTTAAGTCCCATAGTGCTCAGAGCCATTTTTTTGAACTGGCGCACCTGAACTTGAACGAAGCGGATACGAGTTAATTAAGCGACCGTAAACAATGCTCGCCCACACGTCCAATGACAATTTGGGTTTAGGGGCTCTTTATAGCTCCATCATGGAATTCACAACATGAACACTGCGCCAATTGAACACTCCGCCTATGGAGAAGCAGGCGTCTTCGGAAAAAATAATTTCGCACTCATTGGCTGAACGGGAGATAAAACTTGCTCTTCTGTGAGTGAAAAAGGTGTGTAACTGCTGTTCCAGTTTCACTATCCACGTAACGCTGTGCACAATACCCGTTTTATATGCAACTGATTGAGTGCTGATTGAAGGTACCTCATCTTTGGGAGCAAGCTCTTTCTCTTCCAACTCGGGAGTCCGTATAGCTTTGTTTTGTTGAGGTTATGTTCGCTACCATACTCGCATAATAGACTCAAAAATAGCGGAACTTTACAACAAACACAACATACACTGTTGTTGAAGGGGGAAGTCATGTGAGTCTTGATACGATAATTATAATATGCACAGAATAACTTTACCCCACTTCAAGTTGGGTTCGTGTAAGCTATATTTACGTTACAATCGTTCACTTTCAAACACTTACTCAAAACATACTAGTCAACAAGTGGAAACTGTGTAAATATTGCAGTAACCACGTAAATACCTAAACTGCATTAAGGAGAAATGAATTTCCAAACTAGATATTTCTGTTGAAATTTGTAGAATGCGCAACTATAACCAACAACTGCTGAAAGTTCTCAAAAATACCTTTATTCACGTAGGCTTAAAGTGAGATTAAAGCGAAAGATAATATAGAGGAGGAAATGCTTACCAAAATTTTATAAAGCGTAAGTGTACATTGCTGCTGATGCATTAGTACGAAATTAGTTTTTCATGGCACTCTGCATTGGAAAGTACATTGTCTGTTACGACATACGCATGAATTTTGATACAACCAACACCAAAAACAGTTTAAAATTAAGATCTACTTTTCGAAGCGAATTTATCCGACACACTCGCTTTCAGTCGTAGACAACTGAAATGATTTTTCACTTAATTCTTTTCGTGACATCTTCTACATTAGCGTATCGAAGGTGAATGTCGTAAAGGTAGTTTATCCTAATAAAACCAGAGAACTCGTGCAGTACATTAAAGCATGTCTTCAGCACAAGACGGCTAACACGTTCGAAGGAACGAATATAGTGGTGTGTTAAACCAAATGGGCACAACTTTAAAGGGTGTTTCTTTTTCCAGGTCTTTATCTCGTATCTTCACAGGCTCGGCATGTTTATTTTCGGATTTGGTAATATTAGTAGTTGAGGGCAGCCAGGTACCTTCCCTACCGTCAACCCTTCCCACCGGGATGGAATTTGTGTACCCCAATTGTCTGCGTCTAGTGTTATCCCACGTAAAAGTGTGTGAGAGTTTTCTAAATGTTTTCGAATCGTGTAACTCAGGCGGGACATGGGTACTACCCCAGCGTTTACCTTTTCGAATGTGAGAAACCGCTTTCACACCACATACTAGTTTTTCCAGCGGAGCACGAGAACAGGTTTGGAAACAGCTCGTCCACTTCACTTTGATCAAAGTTAGTCGACCTGGTCCCTACCGCCCACTACTGTGCCGTCCAGATTTCATGGTGGGCGGTGGGTGGCAGGGGTTTTAAAAACGTTTTCACTAGATTTTCATAAAGTTTTGGCATAAAGTATTTCTAGCTACTTATTATTACATGCTTTAGTTTGCTATAACTTGCTCTTATGAATTCTGTAAAGTAAAGTTACTTCCCTACTATATAAATCACATTTATTGAGGAATCGGTGGGCGGTTAGAAAATTTTACTGCTAACAGCGATATAAAAGTGGGCATTGGATAAAAAGGTTGTCTAACTCTGATTTACAGGATCGTTTATGATGGAATTCCTCACAGCATAAGAACATATTTCTAAGTCGGAAAGCAACTGAATAGAGCCTTAATAACACGAGCGAACTCTTTTCGTTTGTGTTTGTGCAAAGTCAGAATAAAAACCGATGCACAAAACACTATGCTTCGGTGAGCTGTAGCCGTTAACGTATACCAATTCTTGTTTCCTATTGTTTCAGGTAAGCCATCACGATTGGTCAACGTGACACGTTAGTACGTGCAGCAACACCGACTCACAGAACGCTATTGTCAGTCTTTTGGAACAACACAATGGATCAAATAATGTTTCGGTGGCCGCAGAGGTTCCTGCATGGTGACTGCAGTCTCCAGTACCAGTTTCGCTCAGGTAACAACTATTGAAACAGCCTCTGTCATTCATGCATTCATTCAAATTGACAGATGGACCAACACGCGAGTGCTTTTGTTCAGCGAGGTGAAGCACACGAAAAAGAGTGTGCGAGATGATTTTCTGCTCAACTGTTTTGGTATCGTTCACAATGAGTTCATGTAGTCGTCAAATGTTTCATTTTAATCACGAGACGAAACTGCGTTGCTGGACAGTTGCAACACCATGACGGGAGCATGGAATAAATATCATAGTAAATTAGCATGAAGTGTGTTACATGCTAGGATACGAAAATGATAAGAATTATAGCGTAACCTAATTAAGTACGTAGGAGTAACGCCATCTACGAAATGCAGAAAATGAAAGATTACACAGTGAGTTTCTCATTCAGAAGTCGCTTTTGAATGTTGTTTTTTTGTGAGAATATCGCATAAGAAGGAGAACTATCTACCAGCACTTGTCGGAATTCGACAGTGGATATTGGCCTAACGAACTGCAGTTTATCTTTCCGTGATATTACACTACTGGGCATTAAAATTGCTACACCAAGAAGAAATGCAGATGATAAACGGGTATTCATTGGACAAATATATTATACTAGAACTGACATGTGATTACATTTTCAAGCAATTTGGGTGCATAGATCCTGAGAAATCAGTACCCAGAACAACCACCTCTGGCCGTAATTTCGGCCTTGATACACCTTGGCATTGAGTCAAACAGAGCTTGGATGGCGTGTACAGGTACAGCTGCCCATACAGCTTCAACACGGTACCACAGTTCATCAAGAGTAGTGACAGGCGTATTGTGACGAGCCAGGTGCTCGGCCACCATTGATCAGACGTTTTCAATTGGCGAGAGATCTGGAGAATGTGCTGGCCAGGGCAGCAGTCGAACATTTTCTGTATCCAGAAAGGCCCGCACAGGACCTGCAACATGCAGTCGTGCATTATCCTGCAGAAATGTAGGGTTTCGCAGGGATCGAATGAAGGGTAGAGCCACGGGTCTTAACACATGTTCAAAGTGCCGTCAATGCGAACAAGAGGTGACCGAGAAGTGTAACCAATGGCACCCCATACCATCACGCCGGGTGATACCCCACTATGGCGATGACGAATACACGCTTCCAATGTGCGTTCACCGCGATGTCGCCAAACACGAATGCAACCATCATGATACTGTAAACAGAACCTGGATTCATCCGAAAAAATGACGTTCTGCCATTCGTGCACCCAGGTTCGTCGTTGAGTACACCATCGCAGGCGCTCCTGTCTGTGATGCAGTGACAAGGGTAACCGCAGCCATGGTCTCCGAGCTGATAGTCCATGCTGCTGCAAACGTCGTCGAACTGTTCGTGCAGATGGTTGTTGTCTTGCAAACGTCCCCATCAGTTGACTCAGGGATCGAGACGTGGCTGCACGATCCGTTACAGCCATGTGGATAAGATGCCTGTCTGCTCGACTGCTAGTGATACGAGGCCGTTGGGATCCAGCACGGCGTTCCGTATTACCCTCCAGAACCCACCGATTCCATATCCTGCTAACAGCCATTGGATCTCGACCAACGAGAGCAACAATGTCGCGATACGATAAACCTCAATCGCGATAGGTTACAATCTGACCTTTATCAAAGTCGGAAAAGTGATGGTACGCATTTCTCCTCCTTACACGAGGCATCACAACAACGTTTCACCAGGCAACGCCGGTCAACTGCTGTTTGTGTATGAGAAATCGGTTGGAAACTCTCCTCATGTTAGCACGTTGTATGTGTCGCCACCGGCGCCAACCTTGTGTGAATGCTCTGAAAAGCTAATCATTTGCATATCACAGTATCTTCTTCCTGTCGGTTAAATTTCGCGTCTGTAGCAATTCATATTCATGGTGTAGCAATTTTAATGGCCAGTAGTGTATTATTTGCACTGCTTGGGATCTGACACCTGCCAGGCGAAAATGGAATCGATGGGTTGAGAATAGCCATGGGCCATTCTCACCGCCATGCAGAACCTCAAAGGCCCCATACGAATAGCGCCTAAGAGGACAGATATCAGCCCTTGCTGGATAGTACAGCCACTATACCTACCGTGAGTCCTGAAATGTGCTTTATTGCAGAAAGACAAGTATCTATACAAACAGTACGACGATATGTAGATCATCAGTGACTGTCAGGATGATGATCGTTGTTGCGGCTTTCCTTGGGGTAGCTGCACAGAGATGCACGCCAAAGACAACGTTAGACACAGGAGTGGCACCATCTCATCATTGTAGACGAGTCCCTGTTTTGTGTACAGCATCACGGTAGACACTCTGAGGCGAACTAGCGTTGTCCGAGTGCATTCATCTTCGTCATACGGGCCCGTCACTTGACGTGATGGTATGGGATGCCACTGGGTACACAACACGAACACGTCTAGTTCCCACAGCCGGTAATTTATGAAGAAGCCGTTAAATTTCGATTTGATTAGAGCAGTGGCTATGCCTTACCTCACAGGTATCGATGGCGTTATTTTTCTACAAGCTAACGCAAGACAGCATGTTGCCCATGCTGTCCTGATCTGTCTCTGTACAGAGAGTATTCAGCTGTTGGCCTGGGCAGTACTTCCCCAGATCTCTCATCCAGTGAAGACATTTGATCATGGGTTGCAGAGAAACTGGCACGCCACCACTGGGTAGGCACCGCAACTGATGGACTCAAGGCACAGCGTTGAAGCAGGATGGAATGAAGTATCATCCACGCTCAGTTTGACTTGGTGTCCAGCAGGGCTAGAACCATTCTTAGTCCCAGAGGTGGCAGCTCTCTATACTAAATTTCGCACCCTGTATACCCACAAATCACCTATAAATTTAATCGTGTATTTTACCTACTACATTCCATGCCCTCAATAGGAAAAAAAATCGTTGTTTGCTGTTTTTGCTGGAGATTAAATTTTAAAGGCGAGCATTGTACAACGACCATTGCCAAAGAACTATAATTTTCGCCTTACGAACAAAGAGACCAGAAACATCCTGGGAGACTAAAACTGCACCGGGAGGGATTCGAATCTGGGACCTTTGGCTTTCGCGGGAAAGTACTTTGCCGACGGAGCTACCCAAGCACGACTCACGACCCACCCTCACAGATTTACTTCCGCCAGTACATCTCCTACCTTTCAAACTTCACAGAAGCTCTCCTGAATATCTCACGTGACTAGTACCCCTGGAAGAAAAGATATTACGGAGGCATGGCTTAAACACAGCCTGGCAGATAGTTTACAGGAAAAACACTCTGCTGCAGGCTGTGCTAAGCTATGTCTCCGTGATATCCTTTCTTCCAGGTGTGCTAGACCCGCGAGATATGCAGGAGAGCTTCTGTGCAGTTTGTAGGGTAAGAGACGAGGTACTGGCGGAAGTAAATCTATGAGGGCGGGTCGTGAGTCGTGCTCGGATAGGTCAGTCAATATAGCACTTGCCCGCGAAAGGCGATGATGTCAGGCTGAAGTCTTGCACCGGCATACAGTTTTAAGCTGTCAGGAAGTTTCAAATCAGTGCACACTCGGCTGTAGAGTGAAAAATTCATAACGAAAAGAGGCCAGAGTAACAACAAAGGGCACATGTGTTGGACGGTGGCCTCAGCACACCACAGTGATTTGGCGCCTCCAGATTGTATATCTGCTGGGCGGTGCTTGTTGTCCAGCTGTGGATTTGTTTCGAAGCTGTCCTTTTGTCCACTATTACAATCAGCTATAGTTGTCAGTGACACCTGTCATTAACAAATTGTTGATTCTGGTGGAATCTGTTTTCTTCAATAAATTGAGGTATGTGGTAGCACATAAAAAGCCCTTTGCGTCTGTCTTGGAATCAATAATGCGCTTGCTGAGTATCAATGTCTTCTGTTCTTGAAATTTACAGACTTCTGTTCGCTTCTTGTGAATATCTTGCTGCGTGAACATAATTTCCGGCTGTCGAGCCAGGTTCGTGACTGTTGAGGATAGAAGAATTTCTAGCTGTTGTCTTCTGGCTCGTGAAACGGGGCAGACAAGTAACAGACGATTTAAAAAATGGCTCTGAGCACTATGGGACTTAACTTCTAAGGTCATCAGTCCCCTAGAACTTAGAACTACTTAAACCTAACTAACCTAAGGACATCACACACACCCATGCTCGAGGCAGGATTCGAACCTGCGACCGTAGCGGTCGCGCGGCTCCAGACTGTAGCGCCTACATCCGCTCGGCCACCCCGGCCGGCAACAGACGATTTAGATCTGGCAATTCTGGAGAATGATGTTCACAATATGGGGTGCTTAAATGTGACTCTATTAAGTGTGCACAACAACACACGTGACCATTTCGCATTCTTATAAGCGATGTTTTATGGCATCGGGAAAAATCTGAACTCTGAATATTGTGTTCTTTTGAATCCTTGCAAAGTGTCGTCCTCCCGGCAGTTGAGAAGTTTCCGAGAACTGGTACTATTCATCGACTTTCTGTACAGTAACTCCTAAGCAGTGGAAGTGAAAAAAAAAAGATATCTCCTCTTTGATAGTATTCGTTGTTAACTCGTCATTTACTTCATGGCGTATGATCATGGAATGTCGATAGGCCCGCAGGAATTGTACTATTTACTGTTGCTTGATGCACTGTTGCATATCAAAGAGGTAGTATATCGCTTTCACCTTCCAGTCACTTTTCGCCGAAAAATAAATTTTTTTCGTCGCCGTACATAGCTCCGGTTTACATAGAAGAGAGGTGTGCTAATCCTATTCCTTTTATGGGGATCTATGTCGGTCACAACGTCGTAATGGCTCTGAATGACGTTCAGTTAGTCGGCCGCAGAACAGAACAATGTGTTTATGATACTGGAATACATCGTATTTAAGAGAGAGCTTCATACTCAGGTCTGGACAATTCCTGGCTTCATAACGCTGTGTTGCAACTTGTACGCATTCTCCGAATTGCTGGCTAAGAAGCTGCTTGCTAATTGGGGATTATGGTGAGAAGTGGAGGTGTCTACCATCCCTTGACGAACGCTTCCTGTAAGCTTGAAGTGCTACGGAAAAGCCGATTCGTTAGAAAAGTCTTATGTTAGCCTAAAGATTGAAGTATGTAGTCCGA
This sequence comes from Schistocerca piceifrons, assembly GCF_021461385.2. Classification (NCBI taxonomy): domain Eukaryota; kingdom Metazoa; phylum Arthropoda; class Insecta; order Orthoptera; family Acrididae; genus Schistocerca; species Schistocerca piceifrons. Next base: position 590,176,814 of record NC_060149.1, read on the forward strand.
ATTGCTTACGGCTGGAAACATTGATCTATGCGATACTTGCAACTTTCCAAGTGCTCTGGGAATTGTACTGATCATGTACAGGTTTTTGTCTTGTCAGGGACCAAGCGATATGGTAATGTCTTCAATATTTTGAGGTTTATTAAGTTTGCGAACCAGTTATCAGTGTGAATAAAGTACTGCTCCTCAACTGCTGCTTCACTCTTTCTTTTTAACATTTCCCATACATGTTACATTGTGAAGAATCTTGCTGTTAAATATCATAGATCGCATAAATATGGCTTAGTTTTTTAATCGCCTATTACGTATTTATACAGACAAGCTTTATCTTCATTCTGCTCTTCTTTTATCCTAAAACTTTCAGGTATGTTTAAATTGATGAGAAATTAAATTATAAAAAAGTAATTTTACAACTTCTTAAACAACTCAGTTCAGATTCTTCGGCACTTCATATCACTGCAACTCTTGGAGAGGAAACTCTGCCAGGCACTTCAATGTGATTTGCAGAGTATTCATGTAGATGAAGAGAAACAAATCATTGTGTTACGGTTACTTATTTTCATTTAGTAATGTTACATGCAATGATATTCTATGGTAGTTCATCTTTAAGAACGAAAATTTTCAAGCACAAAAGCGTGTGGTACTCACCCACGATCGTCTTATAGACACATACGGAAGAAGTTAAGTACTTTAAATACACTATTTCAATAAGAATTTTCTCTTACGAAAATTGTTGTAAATTATCCGTTAGAGTGCAGAACAAATAATCAAATAAAAGTAAGTTATAAAAAGGTTTGTTATGGGCAACCCATAACTTATAAAATTATCTTTTGGACTCCCTTTCGGGAGGACGACGATTCATTTTGGCCTCCGAAATCGCAGACTTAGGTTTTCCACAGTTTCCGTAAATCGCTTGGGCTAGCCTGCATGGTTCATTTGGAAAGGGTACTGTCGGTTTACTATTCCAGCCTTCTCATCTTCGACTTTGTGCTTCGTTTCTAATGACCTTATCGTCGGCGGAACGTTACACCCTAATCTTCTTTCATGATTTTCTTCTTCACTTCTGTTCTTAAACAAAATATTTTCTGTTATGTTATAACATTTGTAACTGGTCAGCATGTAGCCATTTTTAATCTAAAATTAAGTTCATAATCTGTAAAATGACTCGTTCCATGTTGCAACAATATTTATTATAAGCGAGCCATGTAACATGTGACTAACTGATTCCAGTTTTTTTAAGAAGTAGTTAATTAAAGTATATCACAAGCAATCGTTTGTTATACATTTGGAAAGTAGAAAAATATGCAGAAAAATTAATTTGAGAAAATTAGAAATATAATTTCCGTTTATATGTAAAACATATCATTTACGAGGTCGTTCTGAAAAGAAATGTCTCCGAAATGTTTATGTGAAAACTCAAAGCATTTTAAATAAAACAAACGTTATTAACATTCTACATCTTTATTCTTCGTTTCTACATATTCGCAGCTCTCTGCCACTAGAGGGTTCCGAATTGTAGCGTGTAAAATGCAGGTGTATAACGTAACTACGTCGGTGCAGAGAAACAGAGTGCTGTAATCGAGTTTTAAATTCGAAGAGTTCGCCCACACATGGAGCAGCCTCTCCTTCAGCATGACAAGGCCAGTCCAAACACGAGCGTTGCGACATCTCCAACAATCCAACTCCTTGGGTTCATTGTCATGGATCATTCTCCGTACAGTCCCGACTTGACCCCATCCAAATTTCATCTGTTTCCAAAACCTAAAGAACACTTTCGAGGACCTCACTTTGATAGTGACGAAGCGGTGAAGGCGTAGGTGAGGTAGTGGCTCCGTCAACAAGTTAAACATTCTACAGTAACGGTATCAGCACGCTGGTCTCTCATTGGGAGAAATGAGTTCGTAGGCATGAAGAACAACTTTTCACCACGGCTTCGTATATCTACTTACACACCTGTTTATATCTACGAGGGGATTCCAAAAAGTAAGTTACACATTATTATGGCAGGTCAAGGAACTTATACTGAATGCTGCAGTACACTTCAAAGTGGCGCAGATACATGACACTATTTTTCCACATAGTCACCAAGTGTCCGTAAACAACGGTCGGAACGTTCTACTAACCGTGCAATTCCACGACGACAGAAATCCGCTCCTTGATCACAGAGCCATTCGAGAACGGCTTTGTGAACTTCTTCATCATTGGAAAATCTCTTTTCCCCCCAGATGTTCTTCCTGGACTGCCTGGACACTGTCCTCTGTGGTCGATGCCGACGACCGTCTTTCCCGTGCAGTATCATCCACTTCTGTGCGGCCGTGGTCAAATTGTTGGCGCAAGTTCACTATGGTGGGACCCGACATTGCATTTGATCCATATACCGCCAGAGTTTCTATGAATCTGTGCGCAATTTAGACATTTTGCCCACGCGTACTTCAACTTTTGAGTACGTTTCCAATTATTGCGCCGTTTCACTAGCACACTGTCATGAACATGTGTCTGTCTTCCATCCATCGAATAGATGGAACGAAAATACCAAAAACTATTTTGCATAATTTTCACCATTTCGGATTCTGGACAAATCTGGTTCATTCGTTATTTTTGACTGACTGAATTACTCTTTTACTTCGTCATACCGTTTTAGAATTAAACGTACTGTTACCACAGATTTTTAGCGTTCGTTTGATTATTACGTAATTCTGGATAAAAGATTCTAACAGTTTTGGAATGTTCTATAAGATTTTCAGGTATGGCATATTTCGTTTTCGCGATGATATTCACGAACAGTTGTGTGGTTGATGCACAGTTCTGTTGATTTTCGGTTGCAAGTTAGGCGAGGCTCAGGTGTATGCTAGTTGTATTGATTATGTACGGATGAAAAATCAATGATGATGGTAAAATTTATGTTTGGGTGCACGCCTTGGAGGTCTTTAACGCCAAGGGGTGAAACTACGAAATCTGAAAGTAGCCTCCAACTTACCACAAGACAGTGTTTCTGGACTGTTAACGGTATCTGTAAACGACCTGATGAATGACACTTAAATTTCTCTCAGTCTGTTTTATATCAGGAAATCGGATTACCAGAAAACTGCAGCAAAATACAAGGAATATCTGCATAGGATCAACGTTTTGTGCGTGTAGGTGGGGCCAACATTTTGCCAAGGTTGTTTCGACTACGCTGTAGAAGTTTCGATGGGAGGCCCTTACACATCCTCCATACAGTCTCGATCTCTCCCCATACGATTTCCATATTTTTGGAGCTCTGAGGGAAAGCATTCGTGGCCGTCGATTTGCTTCGGACGAAGAGGCTTGCGTACAATCATGGTTCCGTAGACAACCGGAAACATTTTTTTAGGAAGTCATTGACAGTCGTATCTCAAAGTGACATGAATGTATTAACAGTTATGGCGATTACTTTTGAAATAACTAGTTTACTTTTTTTTCATCTGTCTCGTTTTCATTTTACTGCCCCCTATACTCCAGCGTACTCGTCCCGTATTTAATGACCGGTACGACCACAATCTCCCTTCTTCGACAAGATTCTGCCGTGCTGCCTAGGTAGCAAGCTCATAAACAACTGTATTCGACACATCTACCGAGTAACGAACAGAATCTCCTTTTGCCCTTAGGACGCTGACGACTCGTCGTGGCATGGACTTAACGAGGGCCTGAAAGCGTCAGTGGATCTCCCTAATCAATAACCGGTCAGCTGACATCCACAATCCACAATTGTTGCTCAGCGCTGCGTCCAAGGAGTGTACAGATCGTTCGGTGGGGCACGCAAGCACCTTTACGACATAATTCGGAAGAGATAGATTGGTGCAGTTCCTTATTGAAGGTACAGGCTGCTTGCGGTGGGTGTAAGTGAACAAACGGCTGCACATGATCGGACTCTCGTTTGCCGCAGAGAGATAACGGCAGAGCTGTTACGGGCTCAATTACATACCACCTAAACGTCGGTCACACGAGCATTGTCCCTCCGCTTAGCTGAACGGTGCCCTGTTAGCAAGCGAGTTGCATCGCCACAAGTGGTTTTCTCCGTACTCGTACACTATCTCTCGATGTGTACCACGACGTATCCGGCCGTCAGGGTTTATTTTCCTCGGATTGCCTATTAAACTAAAACTAAGCTCCTCCCGCACAGGCCATGAAGTGCCAAAGGAACCGACCGGCCGCCGTGTCATCCTAGGCCCACAGGCGTCACTGGATGCGGATATGGAGGGGCATGTGGTCAGCACACCGCTCTCCCGGCCTTATGTCAGTTTCCGAGACCGGAGCCGCTATTTCTCAATCAAGTAACTCCTCAGTTTGCCTCACAAGGGCTGAGTGCACCCCGCTTGCCAACAGCGCTCGGCAGACCGGATGGTCACCCATTCGAGTGCTAGCCCAGCCCGACAGCGCTGAACTTCGGTGATCTGACGGGAACCGATGTTACCACTGTAGCAAGGCTGTTGGCTCGGATTGTCTATTCGCGAATGCTGTTTCCTGTGATTTGTGACCTGTGACGAGAAGAGGTACGCGTATGGGCGGGTAACGGCCTCTGACCAAGAGCGTGGCGGTGATCCTCGATGATACGGCATCCCCCTTCCGCGGACTCTTCCTCAAACCATTCTGAGTGGTTGTTACTACCCAGTACTGAAGTCGCGATTGATTTGCTGCACTGTGAGCCATATATCCATATATATGCGCTGTTACTTTCCGCGACAGCTGACGGCGATTTCTGTCAAGAACACGTTGTTTTCCACGTCAGTTAATTCCGATGGTGACAGTTTTCCCTAAATCGAGGAACTCACTTACACCTTAGATACGGCTGCACGTGGAAAGCCCAGTGCTTGCACGATTTCGATAATGGAGTGTCTGTTCCTTTTGTTGGGCTCCGACGATCTGGTCGCTATCAAATGCAATGATACTGCGCCCCTTCCCTTGACTACTGGACACCTGGGTCAAGTGACACGCAGGTGTGACAACTGGATCGCTCTCTGTCTCTCTCTCTCTCTGTGTGTGTGTGTGTGTGTGTGTGTGTGTGTGTGTGTGTGTCTCCATTACTGCAGCTATCTACAGGACGAACCCCAACGCCACCGACGAAATTTCGGAGGTTGCTGAGGGATATTTTTTGAGTATTTTTGTATAAGGAACTCTCCTGTGGTTTGTTACGGAGTAATAATGTAATATGACTTATTGGGTTGCTTACCGCAGCTGCATTTGTTCCTCTGAAAATAACTTCACAACAGTGAAAACGCTCCTAACAAGATAGTCACCAAAATATACAATACGGATGGGGCCTCTTTTTCTTAGGCGCCTATGTACGGATATGTGGTTGCCGTTACTGCGGGAACAGCTCACAAGGGCGCCGTACGAACTTCCCCACACCAACTGGATTCGTATTGACAGGGCATGTAGAACACAACTAAGACTTCAACATATGCTAACAGGAAGACGTAACTCTCAATCGTTTTCGAGAAAATCGAATTTGAAAATTCTAGACGTGCTTATATATTTTGTATGATCTTCATTGAATTGAGGAGTTCGTAGCCGAGAGTGTAAGTGCTTAGTTTCATAAGCGCGAGGTCTGTGGATCAAATCCCGCTGCCGGTTCATCTTTTTTTATTCCCACCTTTTTTGTTCCAACAAGAGATTTATCATGTTTGTGTTAATTAACAATATTTAATGATTCATTTGCTATTTTCATCAATTTTATCTTGGTCAAAGGAAATAAATGTTTTTCGTAAGGAGCTTGAATTTAAAAACAGCATCACGAGCGCTTTAAATCAAATCAATGTAGCTATTTGATTTATATTACTGTATCTACATTTTTATAAAGTATGATGTGCAACGTATGGAGCGCTGCACGAATAATGTTGATACTGTTCATAGTGACATAGAAAACAATAATTACTGCGACATACAGCACATGTAATGAAAGCCGAATTTTGTGGGTCACGGTGTTTTTAATGTGTCTATTGCAAAACAGATTTGGTTTACATTTATAAACGGTTCTCAGTCATCACACAAATTCGTCGCGTACCGCCCATATCTGTTGTCAGAATTACAGGAATGATAAAAAAAAGTGCCGGAAGCGAGATTCAATCCAAAAACCACGCGTTTGTGAAACTAAACGCTTACTCGCTTGGCTGCGGACTCCTTGACTGCTAGAAACCACAGGAAGTATATAAGCTCGCCTAAAATTTTCAACTTCGTTTTTTCCGAAAACGGTTGAGAGTTGCGTCTCCCTGTTTACATACATTGAAATCCTAGTCGCGCCCTACACACCCGGTCAGTATGAATGAAATCGGCAAGGGGAAGTTCTTACGGTCACTTTGTCAGTGTAGCGCCGTCGTGCCCCTCTTCGATTGCATTCAGCGAACCGATACACGAGATGCATCACTAAAGCGGTTCATTCTGCTGTGCATAAATGTAAATGCGTAGCTAACATTGCCAAAAAAACAAACCCGAGACAGAATCGAACAATAATGAATGCAGGTCTGAGGGCGAAGAGTGAAGTGGACATTTCAAATGCGAACATTTTAGGTTAGATTTCACCTTGACTGTCATTGATATCGAATGAAACAACAAGTTTACTGTTATCAGCCACTGTTTATTAATATCCACAACGTTTTTCGAATGTTTAAACCTCCATCATCAGGTGGATTTACATATACGTCAGTATGATATAAGTGTGTGTCGTTACGATTTTGGGGTAACTTGTGGCACTGTCTCCAGCGGTCACGGGCTCCTTTCACTATCGTAACACATCACATGTAAACTATAATATTTACATGTGACGTGCTAAGATTGTGAAAGGAGCCTGTGACTAGTGGAGACAGTACCACAAGTTACCCCAAAGTCGTAACACAGCACACTTGCATCATACCAACACACGTAAATTCACCTGATGATGGAGGTTTAAACCTTAGAAACGCGTTTTGGGTATAAATAAACAGTGACTGGTAACAGTAAACTTGTTGTTTCACTCGAAGTGGACATTAATGTTGCCAACAGAAAGTACCGTGAGTGAATGGAACATTTTGTTTCTAAACAAGACACACAGACCATACCGTCGACATTTGTTCTGTTCTGCATTTGCACTTTCAATGCCATGCAGATACGAAGATATCTGAGTGAAGGAAATCAAGCGAAATGTAATTAATCTACTACGAACCACCGGAGACCACGTCTCCCTAATGTCACAATACCCGGAAAATATCTCTAAAAAACTTTTCGGTAGAGTTCTGGTCAACACAGTATTTTTGAATATTTCAAACTGTAAACTGCAACATCCAAGGGTGCCGCTGGGCCTTTTGAGCGCTGTCGAGAGAGGACGTCTCGTGGAATTCATGTCGCACCGCATCGTCATCATGGACGCTACAGGCTGCTAGGCAGATGTCTCTAATTCAGTTGCTCGCGAGTGTTTACGTGCTTACTTCAGTTCCACCAAATTTTAACGCGTCATCTATTTCGTCGTGACGTAATATTATCGGATCGTGTTTCGCTGAAACATCGCATCTTTGGCCTCAAGTAATGTTATTTGTCTCAGTGAAAGCGACTGTAGGCAGTATATGCCATCAGAGTGCGTCAGCCGGCATTAAGGTTTGCTTTATCTGCGTCGGTCGCCATTAACTCCAAACTGCGCCGGATTCTGCAAGTGCAGCAGTCGCCACGCCGAGATGCGATAACAGGCCGAGCGATTAGGGCACTTGTTACCATATCTCGCCCTCGTCAGGACGGCTCTCGCCTCTGTTACTCTTCTTTTTATCATTCTTTGCTAAATACCAGGATGCACAACTGGTGGATTGAATTTATCCACTCCGCAGGAACTTACCGAACAAGCATATCACCGAAGATGCGATTGTGAAAGAATGTCGATGGAGTAAAGTAAATGGACAAAAAAGACTAGAGAAGAAAAATGTCCTATTTTATAGTGTGTCTATACGACCGTGGCATAACAAACGGGACTACCTACTTGCGCATCGCAGGAACACGTCTGTAGTCAACTGCTCGTCTATTGCGACAGAGTTTATCGATGTTATGAAAATCGTCGCCGTGCAAGGATGGGCTACGATCGAGAAATATTCGCACACTAATTGAAAGATGCTGCCGCCATTTGACTGTATTAATTTTTACGTTATTGTTATACAATCCAGATTTCAGCCTTAAGCCATTTTTAAGTACAATAACTTATTTATATTTTGACGTTTTAGAGATGTTCTCACTTTTACTAATGACAGATCTGGCCTATATGGGCAGATACGCTTTTTCGACATGGACTTGTATTTCATGCCAGTCTAATGTCTTTTGACATATCAAAAACTTTTTTTTTTTTTTTACTTGAAAATGGTCTAAGGTTGAAACTGTATCGTATAACAATAAAATAAAAGGTATTGCAGTCAACTGGTGGCGGCATTATTCAAAATAATTACCATGACTGGCTCCAGCCAAAATAAAAATTATGACTAATTGTAGGATTCAGTTATATTAATAGTACAATATGCAGAACAGTGAATGAAAAAGAGAGGAAACAAATCCTCATAAAATAATACAAAATAATGGCTGTACGATCTACATTTTAGGTCAGTGAGGTTGGACAATAATTGCTGGAAATGAACGAAGAATACAAGTTGTGGAAATGAGTGTTTTTTTTTTTTTTTTTTTTTTTTTTTTTTTTTTTTTTTTTTTTTTTTTTTGCAGGAGTAGCTGTCTAAGTTATCCAATATGAAAGGAGTACAGCCATCGGACTTAAAAGCATAAATTAACAGAAGAAGCCGGCCGCAGTGGCCGAGCGGTTCTAGGCGCTTCAGTGCGGAACCGCGCGACTGCTACGGTCGCAGGTTCGAATCCTGCCTCGGGCATGAATGTGTGTGATGTCCTTAAGTTAGTTAGGTTTAAGTAGTTCTAAGTTCTAGGGGACTGATGACCTGCGATGTTAAGTCCCTTTGTGCTCAGAGCCATTTGAACCATTTGAACAGAAGAAAGAGGATAGAAACAAAGGAGAGATTATGTCACAAGAATGAATGAATTTAATGAGCGTACTGAATATAATGAGTATAATGTTAAAATAATGACGAATTGTGGACCAACAGAGATAATACCAATATAGAGATCAAGAAAGAGGTGGAGAGATCAAATAGAAACATACAACAAGTAATAGAGGTACTGAACAAGAGAACGTAACAGGCAAATACTTACTGCTTGAAGAAATTGTAATAAGAAGTTTTAACCTCGCTGCGACGAGCAGCTCCATAGCACTGCGAACAATGTGGTTTATTTTATTTAAATGTTGATCACTTATGGCTGGGATACGGTGAAGCTTAGAATCTGAAAATTCCGAACCCATATAAGGACGTCGCATTACCCATCTAATGGCGTGGAGAGGGAGGAATCTTCCCTCCTGTTTTTTTACAAAGTCTGCCGGCTTACGTGAGCACTGACTGTTCTCACAACAAAGCGAAAAGCCAACCGGCTCAACATATCACTTTACCCTGTCTGCACATTGCTATCTGTTCATTGCATCCGTCTCACACCGTAAACATAAACTCCATCCACAGGCCTTGACGGGTCAGGGGTATCAATCAACAGCCGCGCCGTCATCTGTCAGTGGTGTCACTGGATGCGGTGCGGACGGATATGAGGTCAGCACTCCGCTCTCCCGGCCAGTGTCAGTTTTCGTGGCCAGGAGCAGCCACTACTCGGTCAGTAGCTCCTTATTTGGGCTCACGAGGGTGAGTACATCCTGTTCCATTCCTCCAACCAAGGAAAAATCCCGGGCAGTACTGAGGATCGAATCCGGGCCCTCCGCACGGTAGTCAGCTGCGCTGACTCCTCAGCAATGGAGGCGGACTCCATTCCACCCTATCAAGCTGTATTTCTAGCGAATTTTCAGTTCTCATAATTTATCGAGTTTGATGTGCGTCTTGTAACTCTCCAAAACCTTTGTAAAAGTGTTGTGCTTACACTTCATGCCAGAGTGCTCCACTAATTCGCAATCTTCTAAAACAAAGGCATGAAAATAGCAGACTCTTTTCTTATTTAAATAATATTCACTTAAAAAGAATGTTTTAAGAGTTATCTTTCTGCTCTGTAAATGTGAAAACCATTCCAATACACACAGGTTAGATAAACAGACCCTTTCACATTTATGACGCTCATAAATTAGAATCGCCGCATGCATGACGTCAGATGACACCTGTTTCATGTTTCAATATTGGGAAGTATATAACCAGATTCATTTTGCCTTCTATGTCAAAGGCAGCTATTATATGGCAGCTTCTTCCAAAAGCTGCCATGCAATCTGTTTATTAATCCAGCCCTATGCGTATCCAACTAGTGAATCAACTAAAATCTCTAACGCTGCATGAAAACTGCAAGCAACAATAATAACTCCTGCCAAAGATTGCATTTCTAATTATTTCTATTTCTCTTTCGCTTATGGTACGGTGAAGGATTCTTGTAATTACGGCAGCCCTGGGGCTATTAGCTGGCTGCCGAAAGGGAAGACTCACTTGGAGAAACAGCACTAGTCCTATAGATGTTTTCTGCTGAAAGCCAATCTCCGGGCAGGTATAGTGCAGGGTAGAACGGTCTGCCGGCCCTACCAAGCAGGAGTGTGGTGTGAGGACAGCTTGCATGCCATAAAACGTCATTATGTGTAAAGCGAAAGAAATCCTTTTCGGCAAATATAAAAATCTGAAAGAGAGAAGAGAACACAGGCCTATAAAGTGTGGAAGCAGATGTTAAGCCTAGACGAAGCCAACTGAAATGTCTGTTCAAAATTTACTAAGGGGTACTGTGGTTGCCTCGTAGTCGTTATTTTGGTAGAGGGGGAGAGTCCCCACATGGGTGTGCACGGACATGTTCGTATTGGCCATAACTTGAAATCTGTTACATAGAGGGTGAGATTTTCTGCTTTTTTCTTTGCCAAGGGAGAAACGTAGCTCATTGGTTAACCGTGACAAAATCGGTAAGAGCAGGAAATTTGTTGAGCTTGTTTATTAAATTACCAGATGTCACAACTCACAAGGTCTGTTACAGTTGGCTGGTGAGATTCAGATGCTGGCAGAACCAGCTAAGTTTGTAGGGAAGAGTAGGAGATGGCTTCTCCAGAGGGCGCCATAAAGAACACTTGCTCCAGGCCACCATAGAGAGCTGCAGAGCAAGACATCTCCGACTTGGAGCAGAACATTGAGGCCGTGCTGAACTTAGAATTTTCAGCTACTAATGCAGCCATTTTCTGCCCTCGCACATCTTTAGAGTGGTGAACATGGGCCGTCTTTGCTTGCACCTAGACGAGTTGAGAACTAAGTCAATTAATTTGCATTTTGCAGATCTGACTTCCACAGCCAGCTATCTGCATCCACCATGCGAGAGTACTGGTGTTCGTTCATGCATTTCCGGGACCTCTGTTTAACTTATTAACCTTTTCCGCAACCGTTGGCTGTATTTGTGATACAGTTTTATATCGGTATTAGGGCTGTTGATAAAATATCGATATATCGATGAGTCTATATTTTCCCAAAATATATCGATATGTATCGGCGATATTTTCCCCATTGATATATTGACATCGCAATGGCAATACCGAGTGCCGATGATTTTCTTTTATATTATAAATTTTTCGCAATTTTCGATAAATATTTGAAGTTATTCTCTTGAAATTGTAGTAGAACGAAGTTTTACTTTCACTGTGTGAAGAACTCTTACTACTTTTTGAGGTTTCATGACTTCCAGTCTTTCTGTTTGACTGTGCGAAGCAAATATACATGGCACAAAGAAGAAGTCCGATTGCACTGGGGGGGGGGGGGGGTGGCGGTGCGAATGGAACAGGATATCCGATGTGAAAACACAGTACACCAGCTGCGTTAGAAAAACAATTTTTAACGCAACTAGTGTGCTATTTCTTTACATCGTCAGTCTTCAAAAACAGTTACTGAAACTGATGAACAAAAATTTAAATGACAAGATTAGTCTCTGTAGTTAGCGTAGACGTGTGAGGGAAATGCTGGCGTAATCGGCGGTCGGCACTACCAAGAGAAACTGCAACGTTTAACTTCACCACGCAATTCTGACGCTACAACTGCTAGATCGCTGGCGTCTGCAAAAATGAAAAAAAAAGACAGAAGTCGACATAAAGTGTTCCAGACAAACCCGATATGTGACTAAACAGAATAGCGGGCCCATTGGACACTTTTCTATTGTGCCACTTACCTGCAGTTACCATTGTTAGCAAAGCGGTTATCGCCAAGCGTGAACGCGCATTTCAATTCTTGCTCTGAGGGAGATAAGCAGGCTGCTAGATTGTTGAGGTACAGAATACCTAATAATAAATCAATACTTAAACATACAGCTCTAAAACTGGCAGTATATTTACAATGTGTAGCCGACCTTTTTTTTGGCTAGTACATCGATATTTTTCCCATAGATGTGTGGATAAAATTTTTCGATACACCGAGTGCCTATGATGATACTTTTTTAAATATCTATGGATCGGATTCGGATATTTTTAAATATATCAGCAGTCCTAATTGGTATTTCATGTATCCACCCACCTGTGCCATTTCCTTGCCCACTTATTAATCGTTTGTATTAGTATTCAGAGTATTTAATATTTCTGATGTCTTTTGGCTACAAACCAGACTGTTGTAGTGACCAACAGTTTCCTTTTGTAATTTGAAGGATCCCTTTATCAGTATGTGTGTGTGAGGTGCAGTATCCGTACTTTCATGCTTAATTGGGCCACCCCTCGTAATTTTCATGAAATAAGCCGTTATCCATTTCACTAATTTATTTCCTTTTAATTCGCACGAACTTCCGGGCAGCATTCTATCTCTGTCGGTCACTGGAGGGTAGAATCTGTAGCAGCTAAGGTGTATGCTAAACAATTCAACCGATACGTCACACATCCACGAAGTGTGTTTTGGAGTAGTATACAGTTTATGTTTTTATGTATACTCGTTAGGGATATCTCTTCTTAACTTTTTACAGAAACGAAATGTTACTTATAGCAATTTTTGCATGTTCTGGCAATTACTGTGTTTTCTCTCGTGTGTTCATGGGTCAAAAAACACAGTAGTACTACACACACCAAGATACGACAGATATACGCATCGAAATTATTCGTTTTCTTGCTGTTTCTGTGTAAACGACTAAATGTAAACGCTTCACTCATGCAGCAACCAATTAGGATATTTAACATGACAACTGTGGCATTTTTTTTTATTGCAGCACGAAAGAGGCTGCGAAGAACAGCAACTCCAACAAATTAGTGACACAAATTCGATTTGCGATGTGCAAAAAGTCTAGATACATCTGTGTTCTTTCTTTCTTTCTTTGCCGCGCGGTATTAGCCCAGCGGTCTAGGCGCTGCAGTCATGGACTATGCGGCTGGTCCCGGTGGCGGTTCGGGTCCTCCCTCGGGCATGGGTGTATGTGTTTGTCCTTAGGTTACGTGAGGTTAAATAGCCTGTAAGCTTGGGGACTGATAATCTTAGCAGTTAAGTCCCATAAGATTTCACACACATTTGAACATTTTTTTCTTTCTTTCATATTGTACCTCCTTTTTATCTGAAAGGTGTCCAGGGACAAATCATTCCACCAGTGTAATAGAGATGGATTTGCAACTTAAGAAAAAAAAATGAAATACACTCCTGGAAATTGAAATAAGAACACCGTGAATTCATTGTCCCAGGAAGGGGAAACTCTATTGACACATTCCTGGGGTCAGATACATCACATGATCACACTGACAGAACGACAGGCACATAGACACAGGCAACAGAGCATGCACAATGTCGGCACTAGTACAGTGTATATCCACCTTTCGCAGCAATGCAGGCTGCTGTTCTCCCATGGAGACGATCGTAGAGATGCTGGATGTAGTCCTGTGGAACGGCTTGCCATGCCATTTCCACCTGGCGCCTCAGTTGGACCAGCGTTCGTGCTGGACGTGCAGACCGCGTGAGACGACGCTTCATCCAGTCCCAAACATGCTCAATGGGGGACAGATCCGGAGATCTTGCTGGCCAGGGTAGTTGACTTACACCTTCTAGAGCACGTTGGGTGGCACGGGATACATGCGGACGTGCATTGTCCTGTTGGAACAGCAAGTTCCCTTGCCGGTCTAGGAATGGTAGAACGATGGGTTCGATGACGGTTTGGATGTACCGTGCACTATTCAGTGTCCCCTCGACGATCACCAGTGGTGTACGGCCAGTGTAGGAGATCGCTCCCCGCACCATGATGCCGGGTGTTGGCCCTGTGTGCCTCGGTCGTATGCAGTGCTGATTGTGGCGCTCACCTGCACGGCGCCAAACACGCATACGACCATCATTGGCACCAAGGCAGAAGCGACTCTCATCGCTGAAGACGACACGTCTCCATTCGTCCCTCCATTCACGCCTGTCGCGACACCACTGGAGGCGGGCTGTACGATGTTGGGGCGTGAGCGGAAGACGGCCTAACGGTGTGCGGGACCGTAGTCCAGCTTCATGGAGACGGTTGCGAATGGTCCTCGCCGATACCCCAGGAGCAACAGTGTCCCTAATTTGCTGGGAAGTGGCGGTGCGGTCCCCTACGGCACTGCGTAGGATCCTACGGTCTTGGCGTGCATCCGTGCGTCGCTGCGGTCCGGTCCCAGGTCGACGGGCACGTGCACCTTCCGCCGACCACTGGCGACAACATCGATGTACTGTGGAGACCTCACGCCCCACGTGTTGAGCAATTCGGCGGTACGTCCACCCGGCCTCCCGCATGCCCACTATACGCCCTCGCTCGAAGTCCGTCAACTGCACATACGGTTCACGTCCACGCTGTCGCGGCATGCTACCAGTGTTAAAGACTGCGATGGAGCTCCGTATGCCACGGCAGACTGGCTGACACTGACGGCGGCGGTGCACAAATGCTGCGCAGCTAGCGCCATTCGACGGCCAACACCGCGGTTCCTGGTGTGTCCGCTGTGCCGTGCGTGTGATCATTGCTTGTACAGCCCTCTCGCAGTGTCCGGAGCAAGTATGGTGGGTCTGACACACCGGTGTCAATGTGTTCTTTTTTCCATTTCCAGGAGTGTATTTAGCACCTACATTTTCGGGGTTGAAGATTACACGAGATTGAAATACCGTACTAAAATAAGGCAAATATGAAGTTGACAACTTCGACTTACGTGGCTTCAGCGTAGTACTGTAAGTACAAATCACTAAAAACAAGAAGGCGTACAATCCATTTGTGACAAGATAAAAATATGTGCCGGATGAAGACGTGCTCCAGGACATTGTGCTCTGCTGGGAGCACAAGACTGTCCTCTAGCGCAAGATTGTTCTCAGACCGCCGCCTTTACCAAGGATAAGATTCAATATTTCTGTTGGGAACCTTTCGACATTCACCCTACAGTCCTGACTCGCACATAGCGATTATTACCTCTTCTTCCCCTTTTAACAACGGCTTGATAGACAAACGTATGACAATGACGAGTAACTCAAGACCACTGTTATCACCTGGTTCGACTACGAAATGGACAATTTGTATGCAGAGCGGTTGAAGACGCCAGTACAATGATACGAAAGGTACTTAGAAGTGATCGGTGATTACATAGAAACATGTAGTATGTTAATAGGAAGTTAAAACTACCAGTAAAAGCTTCCTCTAATGGATATACGCTGATGGGCCAAAACATTATGACCGCTGCCCACCATTTGTTTTCGCCTGGTGGCTTTGTAGACACATGGCGAGGTAAGAAAAGTGTATAAGTGGAGCGGAAGCAAATGGGGACCTGGTCTACTGATGATACAGACCGCAAAGGGGGAAATCCTCTATGTAATGCAACATTGCGAAAGGTCAGATCATTATGAGCCGGCACCGGGGAACGAGCATCTTGGAAGTGGAGAAGCTGGTGGTACGCCTGCTACTGTCGTCAGTATATGTGGCTGAAGATTTTTAATGTTGACGCCTCATCACAAAACCTGAAAGTCGGAGGTTTCCCCGCTCTGTCACTCTGTAAAACAGGACTGGCGGCGATCTGTGGCAAATCTCACAACTCAGTACAAGGCCGGTGCATTCCCAAGTGTTTCGAAGCACAACGTTCAGAGCACACTTACGAACATGAGCTCCTCAGCGTGTTGCCACAACATCGTCAGTTACGACTGCAGTGGGCACAGGAACATCGAGATTGAACCGCAGATCAGTGTAAATGGGTCGTCTGGTCGGATGAACCACGTTTCTTGTTACACAAAGTCGAAGGTCGTGTCCAGATACGCCATCATCCAGGCAAACGGCTGCTCGAAAGAAGCGCCGCACCATGGACGCATGCTGCTGGGGGCAGTATTATGCTGTGACTGACATTCGCCACAGTTTGCATGGAACCTGTGGCAGTAATCATAGTCACTATGGCATCTGTGGACTACATGAACATTATTGCGGACCAACTGCATCCCTTAATGCTTGATGTCTTCCTCAACAGCCATATCGTCCTCCAGCAGTCTAATTGTCCGTGTCACAATACCAGAATCGGGCTACAGTGGTTTCAGGTGTATGATAGCGAACGCACGGTTTTGTTTTGGCCACCCAGTCTACCTGATCTGAATCCGATGAAACACAAATGGTTCAAATGGCTCTAAGCACTATGGGACTTAACATCTGCGGTCATCAGTCCCCTAGACTTAGAACTACTTAAACCTAACGAACCCAAGGACATCACACACATCCATGCACGAGGCAGGATTCGAACCTGCGACCGTAGCAGCAGCGCGGTTCCGGACTGAAGCGCCTAGAACCGCTCGGCCACAGCCGCCGGCCGATGAAACACATGTGGATCGCTTTTGGGCCCAGTTCCGTACTAAGAAACCACCAACCGCTATTTTAGGAGAAGTGCGTGGCATGCGCGTAGACATCTGGTGTCGAGTACATCTGAAAACGTACCAATGAGTTGTCCATTTCATGCCACGCAGGATTGTTCCAAAGGTATCAACGGGCTATTAAGCTACTGTTTCGGCCTGTCAGTGTATTTTTTTAATGACCGAGTGAACTTTCCGAATACGTCTCGTACTATAAGAACGCGTTTTTAGAGCATATTATGTCAGATGAGTATCTGTACCGTACAGATGACTGATGAGTGCTTGTGCTGTGTAGTGTTGAGCGCGCGTACTGACTGAAAGAAAGGCAGGAGATGCAGTGCATCACCTGCTCCTTTCGAATAGCCTGTTGGGGCCGCCTCTGACCCAGCGCTTCGATTAAGACACAAGAGTCGATTCATCTCCGTGCAGCCATTTTGCGTAGTTATCCTAAATCACTCGAGGCGAATACGGAACATTCCACTCAGTCGTGTCACAGTCGGTTTTCAGACTGAACGTAAGTTCCATCTGTTATGTTCAGATGTTACTTAAATTATCCTTAACAGTGCTGCACGTCATCTCTATGAGCCATAGGAGAAAGGTTTCAGGACGCTGGCGTTCAGTCAGGTCATCATAATTGTGCATCAGTGACTCATTTCCCATGGTGATGTACATGTATGTGTTCCTCTAACAGGAATAGTAGCCACATTCAGGTGGAGTAGACGCTCATTAATGTGCGTTATCAATCTCCTATATATTGTTACATTAACCAGTAACGTCTCTAGAGAGACAATAGACGGATTGTATTGGTACATACCGCAGAGCTTCAAAAACATGTACAGAAATAATGTTGATGATTCCATTTGTGTTATATGTAACTGTTATTGCGGCAGCAAGGTCTGGGACGCTGTATTAGTCAGGCTTTGTAAAATTAAGGGAAATAAAAGGCCATAAAGAGACATAGCAATTCTCAGAACATTTGTGTTACAGCAGTTGGGCTGAGCTTTGAACATCCCTCCTCCGAATACAACCCTAATGTCTCACGTTTGCACCGCCTGTCTTGCTAAACCGTGCAGAAAATAAAATGGTGCTGAAGATGTCTGAAAAGGCCTCGCGTGCGACAGAAAATATTAGAAACAAAACGTACCATATGCAGATCTCAGGCGCTCTCTCTCTCTTCTTCGGCCTTACGTATAACTGCTCCTTACGCTGACCAGTAGCAGTAGTAACGAAAGATTAGTGGACTTAGCAGCAGTAGTAACAAGAAATTAGTGAACGTAGCAGCGGTAATGAGAGATTAGTGAACTATTATTGCGCCAGAAACCATGTGTTTCCACATAAACGTCTTTATCTGATTTATGCCTGATGCTATGGGATGCTACAGAATGTTAAATAAAGGCAGTCCACCGCTGCAATTGACAAGCTCTCGGAGTGCCAAATTGGTTCAAGGTCAGAGTCCAATCCGGCCAACAAGAGTCATTGACAGAGCTTTACACTCAGATTATTAAAGCTTCATCCGAGTGGCTCTATTACTGATGTAACACTGTTTACACTTATATGTTTACGGAATTCAAAATTTACTTTCCATGCTTTCTACGGTTGAGAAAAATTCGAAATGGAAGTGAAAATCGAGGATAAACTCAAGTTAAAACATTCGTTCCCTTAGAACATATCTTGATTTTCATTCCGTTTCGAATACTGTAATACAGCCATGTGACGACGAAAAAAATGTTCGAAACAGGTAACGACTAGAAATAATAATATGTTTTAGTAATATATCATCAATTTACAGAGCGGTAAATGTTTTAAAACGTGTCATACAATTTAATAATGGCAGCCTCGAAACATACTTGACGTTCCTCTCTAAATAGTATTAGTGCGGCATCTAAACTGCAGGAAAATTCAGCTGACGTCTCTTGATGAAGTTCAGTGCTTCACGCTACTCGATGTTGCAGTTACAAATACAAGACACGTTGCTCGTATCTTTTCTGTAGTTCACACTCCCATGACCTCAGTAGTAAAGTAGGCAACGCAAACAGTTTACGACCGAAAATAGATCAGAAAAATAAATGAAACTGAGGTAATGTGAATCGCATCCCAAAAAATGATTATGTTGTTCTCAAGACTATCTCATCCACACTGTGTTTGTGGCAGTTATGGATGTGTAGGATCTTACTTGACGATCAAACATTTACTTTATTTCCATTCCCTCTAATGTATTTTTATAAAGAATTTCTTTCTGCTTCGTTGGGACCCTTCAGGATCACATGTGGCTTGTTTTACATGTCTTCTTGCTTCCCAATACTTGTTCATTCTCTCACTTCTTTTGTTTCTTTCTTCTTCTGTTAAGGCAACTTCGATTTTGGCGTCCGGCCACCTGTGACCATCCACCAAACCTTTATGCTTCTCCCTGTCTGTACTACTGCCTGCAGATTCCTTTCTTTTATTCCTACAGCCTTCCAGTCATCTCTGACTTCTTTCACCCAGTTGTTTCCCGTATGACGTGTTGCGTTCCATATCTTCTTAGTCGACCCTTCACGTCCATCCTCGTGATGTGCCCAACAAAATGCAACCTCCTCTTCGTATCTCTCTCGATATGGGTTCAATATTTTCATACAGTTCCTGTCGTTTTCTGTGTATCCAGATATCCACATGTTTTTTGGTACCTCATATGTCTCAAAATTTTCCGCTCCTCCTTCTCCAACTGTATCGTTTCTGATGCATACAGAGCAGCATTTCTTACAGTTGCCATGTAATGTCGCAAATTGGCATTCCGTGACAGATTTTTCTTGCCATATGTTGTTTTCACCGCATACCGAAGCTTCTGCAAAAGCTGTACCCTGTCTACTGCGCTACTGTTGCTCTGTATGCTACCAGTTATCTTCTCCCCCAAATGAAAACTGCTGGCTTTCTCAACCACGTGGCCACCTATCTTCCAGTCAGACTCAGTGTTCAATGTCTTGGTCTTCTTATATGCAATCTTCAGTCCGACCTTTTCTGCTGTTTCGGCTAGATTTTATAATGATTTTATAATGGGTATGTGGAGGCAAATTAAAATTTGTGCCAACTCGGATTAACTTTTTCTTCTTTATTTTTTTTAATCTTTCTCTTTATCTGTTGCACTTTAAAACTAAAAAGGATGCCTCCTTTCGGTTCTCTGTACACTTTGTAATATTACCAAACTAAAAATTATCAAAAAATATACTGAAAAGGAAAGAAAAATCTCTCTCGTCAGCGTGCTTGACATCTCCTTGGTAGTTGTTATACAGACATCCAACTTTTCTTAAAGCTCAGAAATATTCCTCTAAAGTGAGGGTCTTTTTGAGACAGCGATTTCTGATTTATTTTATCGATAATATTACCACAAAAGTAGAATCCCGCATTGTATACATAATCGAATCTCAATTATAATATGTAATGTGCCTCATCATCCAAGTATGATGATTTTTGGGTACGTGCACCAGTAAGAAAATAACACGTAGTCAGTTTCTTAAGTGTCCACTTCCAAGCTCAAGGTTGATCTTTGCCGACAGACATATGCAGTAGAGAATCGCTCGTTTCACATTTTTCGCATAGAGGGTCAGGTCATAATTGTATTTCCTGTTATGATTCCCTGTAGTTTAACGGCTCACACAGGCGACGTAGTACTGGGTTGTGTATGTTGCTTTCAGATGGTTGACAAATCTTTGTTCTACTGATTTACTTCCATCTGGTGTAGCAATAAGGCAATCTGAGCACCTTTCCAGCCCCTAATCAAATTTTAGTTGTCGTTTATGCTACCTATTGTTACTTGCGGGCATTGCAGAGACGTACTCTTCTAGTGGGTTTGTGGGATAGCACCTGTGGGAGACTGGACTGGTGAAGGACCCTAGCTTCCCCTGCCAAAGGTATATGCAGGATGAGGCAGCGAAGAACTTGGAAGTATGAGCACACTTATCAGGATGAGGTTGCACGCCCTCTGCCCTGAATACATGCATTGATTCGGTTGGAAAAGCTGTCATAAACCCATTGTATCCCCTCTTAAGAGAAGGTCGCCCACAATTGTTGTAACTGGTCCTTGATATCCTGGATACTGTGAGAGAGAAGGAACTGACGTCAAGGTCAACTCACACACTTTCTATTGGGGACAGGCCTGAGGATCTCGATGGCCACGGGAGTACCTCAGCATCACGCAGACAATTCACAGGCACACGTGCAATGTTGGACGAGCGTTATTCTGTTGAAAAATGGCACCACGATACTGTCGCATGATAGGTAACACATGATGACACAGGATATCTATGACGCAATGTTGTACCACCACAGCTCCTTCAGTCACTACCACCCCTGACCTGAAAGCATACCCGACTAGTCTCCACATTATGACCCCAGGAATAACACTGGTGTGCCTCTCCAAAACATTGGGAGAAGGAAAGTTCTTCTCTCTAGGTCGCCGCCATACTCGCCAACAATGGTCAACCGGGGTAGTGCAGAACAGCGGTTCAACGACGAACACTCATCAGCAGTCAGTGCTTCCCCAGCACAACCCTAACCGCAGCCTTTTGTGTTGCAGTGTTAACGGCGACCTAAGCACGGCAAGGTAATTAACTGTCTGGCTTCTGCTAGCGTCTGACCAATGGTGCGTGAAGACACAATGTTGCAGGAAATCCATTACTTGTTATCGGATGGCAGGTGAAAATGCGAAGTGGTTACGATTTGCTTGGCACACAGTACGGCGATCGTCGCTTGTGGTGGTCAAACTTGATCGACCGGTACCTTGACGACGAGTATGCCTGTCATGACGTTCCCAAGCAGTCGCTGCAGTATCCGAATTCCCGCAGATGCCGGCCGCGGTGGCCGAGCTGTTCTAGGCGCTTCAGTCCGGAACCGCGCGACTGCTACGGTCGCAGGTTCGAATCTTGCCTCGGGCACGGATGTGTGTGATGTCCTTAGGTTAGTTAGGTTTAAGTAGTTCTAAGTTCTAGGGGACTGATAACCTCAGATGTTAAGTCCCATAGTGCTCAGAGCCATTTGAACCATTTGCCCGCAGATCGGGATATTGTATGATTCAACCATCTATCGAAATGGAGCCCCACAGTGAGACCCTTTTCAAACTCTGTCAAGTGCCGATAACGCTGTCTCAGAGGAGTACGTGACGTCTCCGTGTTCTTAACAGTCATCACCCAACATTGTAGGCGCTTCACGCTTCTTATATGCTCCATCCGGCCTGGTACGAAGGCTAAACGCGAAAAACACTAATACACTCTTGTGGCTGTCCTACTTGTCACAAACTAATTGCTACTCCAGTAATTTACACACACGCCGATGAAGTGTACGTGTATGAAATTACATTGCCATCCGACCATGTCTTCTGGCTCCTTCATTTTATTGTCATTCAGTGTATATCGTGGTGTGTTTTTCGCTACCAATGAGGCAAATTTTCTGTAGTACGCAAATAGTTTTACGTTTATAGCTGCCGAATTATAGCACTGACTCTGCTTTTCTTTTTTTAAATGCAATTATATACATTTTTCTGTGATATTCGGAAGATCTTCGGAAGCGGACTTCAATGGCATGACTTACATTTGAGTTGATAAAATAGTAGCGAGAAAACAGTGCCGCAAACAACTACCCGATTTCAGAAACAGAGGTCCTACAAATCACTGTCCTACTGCACTAAACGTTAGCAAACACGTAACGCAGGTACGCTTCGTGTATTTATTGTGACTGTCATATCAAGCTCTCAAAATGTTGACCTTCAACACTGATACCTTCAATAAAACGATTCCGGAGAACCAATAATGCATGTTAAATTTCATCTGCTGAGCTTGCAGGTCACTTTGTTTCCCGAATGACCAATTCAGCAATTTCCAAATGTTCTGTTAAGAAAGTCTGTAATTATCTGTGTAGAGTGGATGGGGCATCCGTCATGTTCGTACCATGCGAATTTCTTTACATCCAGTGGAATTTCTTCCAGTAAATAGGTATGACAGAAACGAAGATTTGCAGCAATTTCCTGGATCAATCTTGCGAGCGCACCTTCTTCTCGATAATGTTTGTTCTGGTTTTCGGTTGCGAAGTATGAGACTCCTGTTTTAACCTAACTACGCAAGCCATTGGTACATTTACGACATTTTTACAAATTTATAAATAACGTAATATATTATATATTTGTGTGTGATAATGTTGTGGTACGAAAACTAGTTATCTTAGCAGATTTCACATTAGAGTGAGCTAGATTCGAAATGAGTATGCACCTATGCAAAATGTACTCTGGTTTTTATTTTTCTATGTCATTTATTACTAATACCACGTAAACACGATTATTTTCCAAATTTAACTGACGCAATGATAAACAGAACTTTGTTGTTCATCAAACTTAGAATCATCATTATATTTCAAAAACACACTTAGCAACTTGACGTGAAAAATAAATGCAAAAATGGTTCAAATGGCTCTAAGCACTATGGGACTTAACATCTGAGGTCATCAGTCCCCTAGCCTGAGAAGTACTGAACCTAAATGACCTAAGGACATCACACACATGCATGGCCGGGGCAGGATTCGAGCCTGCGACCGTAGCAGCAGCGCGGTTCCGGACTGAAGCGCCTAGAACCGCTCGGCTACAGCAGCCGGCAAAATAAATTCAAACAAACCTTGTGTTGTGGTATATTCTGAAAATTATTGAATTTATTTTCGTAACTATATAAATTCCTTTTTTTTTCAACTATATTTCTGAGAATTTGCAGTTATAAAAAATATAATTTCAGTTGAATTTGTCACTGTTTCAAAAAGGGGAAATTGCATAATTTACTAATTTGATGCACTGAAATTTCTAGAACATTCTGGAAGCAATATTGTTTTATGTGTTCATCGAAATGCGTGCCAAAGCACTCACCACACTTCTTGTTAACTCCCAGTGTGGATCAGTCAGGCTGCGATCTGTAAGAACTAGTACTGTGCATGTAGAATGTCTTTTGTTTTGAAAAAGTGTTGCTCAAATGTCCCCCGTGTGAGCAAAAAGTGTATGTTGTGATTTTGTACACAAATCTTCATGTAATAAAACGTGTGATGAGACCGAGCAAGATGGCGTCAGTGGTTAGCACACTGGACTCGCATTCGGGAGGACGACGGTTCAAACCCGCGTCCGGCCATCCAGATTTAGGTTTTCCATGATTTCCCTAAATCGCTTAAGGCAAATGCTGGGATGGTTCCTTCGAAAGGACACAGCGGTTTTCCTTCTCCATGCTTCCCTAATCCGAGCTTGTGCTCCGTCTCTAATGACCTAGCAGTCGACGGGACGTTAAGCACTAATCTATTCCTCTTCACGTTTGATGAGAAATTGTCGAAATAAAAAATGTCAAACTTAAAATCTCAACAAAGGGCTGTAGTCCTTTATAACAAACAGCCCGGATGAACCTTAATACGATGAACATTGTTATCCGCAATTTTTCCGTAGACGTTGACGCGGAATGAACATAAGTACATAACGTATATAGCTTCTTCGCTTGGAACATTACGCTGCAGTGACAAATGTCAAGGGATACCTACTAATAACGTGTCGGACCTCCTTTTGCCCAGCATAGTGCAGCAACTCGACATGGCTTAGTCAACAAGTCGTTGGAAGTCCCCTGCAGAAATACTGAGCCATGTTACTTTTACATCCGCCCGTAATTGCGAAAGTTTGCCGATGCAGGATTTTATGCACGAACTGACCTCTCGATTCTTTCTCCTTCTTTCGCTTACGCCAGAGTCCCGCAACGAACGCAGGGTCGGTGTGGTTAGAACGGATTTGGCAAGGTTAGTTTGAGGGGTGGCCAGATGCCCTTCCTGCCGCCATCCCGTACCCCCAAGGATGGAATCAGTGAACCCCAGCTGTCTGCATCTAGTGTAAATGGTGAAATAGTGCGAACGTGTTTCAAATGTCTGCGACGCGTGTAACTGAGGCGGAACGTGGTGACCAGCCCAGTATTCACCTAGCAGGATGTGGAAAACCGCATAAAAACCACATCGAGGCTGGCCGGCACACCGGTCCTCGTCGTTAATCTGCCGGGCGGATTCGATCCGGGGCCGGCGCGCCTACCCGAGTCCAGGAAGCAGCGCGTTAGCGCGATCGGCTACCCTGGCGGATGAACTGATCTCTCGATTATGTTCTATAAATGTTCGATGAGATGCACGTCCGGTGAGAATGTTCTTCAAACCTGTTACAAGCAATAGTGACCCAGTAGCATGACATTACTGTTTGGGAGCACAGAAGTCCCTGAATGGCTGAAATGGTCTCGAAGTAGCTGAACATAACCATTCCCAGTCAGTGATATGTTTAGTTGGGCTAGAGGACGCAATCCACTCCATGTAAACACAGCCCACACTATTATGGAGTCACCACTAGCTTCCTTGAATAGGAGAGGGGTGGGGGGGGGGGGGGTTTTGAAGGGGCCAAACCACTTGGTGAGCGGTCCCGCACCAGCTTGCACTGTGCCTTACTGACAACTGGAGTTCATGACTTGTTGGTGTCTGCGCCACACGAGCCCTACCATCAGCTCGTACCAACTGAAATTGGGACTCATCTGACCACGCTAGTCTTTTCCAATCGTCTAGGGTCCAACCGATATGGCCACGAGCCCAGGAGAGGCGCCGCAGGCGATGTCGTGCTTTTAGCAAAGGCACTCGCGTCGGTCGTCTGTTGCCAAAGCTCATTAACGGCAAATTTTGCAGCACTGTCCTAACGGATACGTTCGTCCTATGTCCCACATTCATTTTTGCTGTTAATCATGCAGTGTTGCTTGTCTGTTAGCAAACTCTACGCAAACGCCTCTGTTCTCGATAGTTAAGTGAAGCCCGTCAGCCACTGCGTTGTCCATGGTGAGAGGCAATGACTGAAATTTTGTATTCTTGGCACACTCTTGACACTGTGTGTTAATTCCCATCGTGCGGCCATAATCACTTTGGAAATCATTTCACATGAATCACCTGAGTACAAATGACAGCTCCGCCAATGCACAGCCCTTTTATACCTTGTGTGCGCGATACTACCGCCGTCTGTATATGTGCGTATCGCTATGCCATTACTTCTGTCACCTGAGTGTAAGTAGTAAATGCAATGATAGTGATACTAGATGTGCTTGCATGAAGTTCTAGTAGCCTAATCAAGAGGGGGTGGTCAAAGGGGCAGCATATTTCTTAGGAAATAGACATACTTGTGGGTCCCATCAGTAAATCAGGGACCAATGATGCAATTCTTGAAAAACCCGATAACACATTGGCAGACCAAGGTCATTGTCTGCCTACTTCTTTCAGTCAGCGTGGATTTTCAACTGACCAGTATTGCATACGGTGGTAATTGCTCTGCCCGTGATTTGTAAACGATGTTTCAATCGTTTCGTAGACAGTTTTCATGTATCCAGGTTCGACTGTATTACTATGTCGCTAGTGGCCGTTACATCTAGGATATAGACACAATAAAGTTCTTTGACAGCGTTTCGGAGTAATTCGTTTCGTCTTAGTCCATCGTCAACGACAAAATGTGTCTTTATCTGCCGGGTACTTGTAAAAAAAAAAGACCAATTAAAGAAATCTGACAGTAGTAATAAGTCATTGCCTTAAGCAGAAGGTACTTTTCCATTACTTGCCCGTTACTAGAGCTCTGGTAGTCTCACACAGAGGCGGGGCACTAACGAGTGCTTTCCGCCACAATGGACGTTACCTTTCAGAGCATGACGCAGACAAGTCTTGTGCAACCGCATCGTCCGTCTTTTTCTTTTCTTGGAAACAGTGCGATGTCAAGTGCTGCGCCCTGTCACGGGGATGGAATCGTTCACAAACGACTGCAAGACAAAGATCAACGTATCAGAGGACCTATCTCCAAACCGGGATGTTGAACATGATTGTTTCCGCTTATAGCCGACAGCAAATTTTATCGGTTGAAACTGCAGTTTGGACTAATTTTCATTATGAAGCATCCATAATGGCTGCAGTAGCACACACTGATGATACTATGAGTGATCTACATGGGTCACATATAGGGAGCAGGCCCATGTACTTACGGATCATTTACAGCCTCATTAGTATGTGTTATATCGTGGTACTTTATACGAGAGATAATTAAAGGTCACATAGTAAGTATGGAACATGTTTTCGGGGTGCAACTGTCAAGAATTCTACCTGACATCAACAAGCTTTTTAATGGTATGCAAACTTAATTTTCTCTTTTGTTCCCTTAAATTTTGATATGCAGTTGTGTGGTCCCTACTGTGATTCTATTCTTTTATGAGCAATATTCAGTCTGGATCGTAAATTTGTTTAAGATCCCTTACAAAATTCTACTCGTTTTGGCTGTCACCGGTAGGAGACTGTGAAATTACCAAAAAAAGTGTGCTAGGAACAAGTACCTAATCACATTGTCATGTGATATACGTACCTGACTGCATACAGTAGGTACAATGTATCACGTCATGTACTGTACCATCAGTATATGAAAGCGTACTGAGAATAGGTACATGCGCCTCACTGCAATCCCATTTTATTTTTTAATTACAGGTTCGGATAATGGAGGGAGCTGAAACGCGTAAGATTGTATGAGTGCTTAAATAATTTTGCAGTCTAGACAGAATATGGGCTGTAAGAGAATACCTGGGAATGGTAAAGTTCTGCGTTTGGCCCTAGGGCATGTGGCTAGCACACCACTCTCCCGGTCGTTGTCGGATTTCTTGAGGCGGAACCGCTACTAACCGGTCGAGCAGCTCCTCAGCTGGCCTCACGGAGCTGAGTGCACGCCCTTCCAGTCCCCTCACCAAGGGAAAGTTCCTCGCAGTACCGGGAATCGAACCTGGGTCCTCCGCATAGTAGACAGCAGTACTGACCATCGAGTTAAAGTAAATCAAGATGATGTATAAAATAAATAAAAATCCAAGGAAGGGCAGCTCGTTTTGTATTATCGCGAAATAGGGGAGATATGATAAGCGTGTTGGGGTGGCAGTTATTAAAATGTAGGCGTTTTTCGTTGTGGCGAGATCTTTTCACGAAATTTCGATCACCAGCTTTCTCTTCTGAATGCAAAGATATTTTACTGATGCCAACCGACATAGGAAGAAATATTCATCACAATAAAATAAGAGGGTTCAGAGCTCATACAGAAAAATTTAAGTGCTCATTTCTCTCACAAGATGTTCGAGAGTGGAACGGTAGAGGAAGAGTCTTGACACGCACTTGCCGGCAGGTGTGGCCGAGCGGTTCTAGGCGATTCAGGCTGGAACCGCGCGACCGCTACGGTCGGAGGTTCGAATCCTTCCTCGGGCATGGATGTGTGTGATGTCCTTAGGTTAGTCAGGTTTAAGGAGTTCTGAGTTCAAGGGGACTGATGACCTCAGATGTTAAGTCCCGTAGTGCTCAGAGCCATTTATTTGACACGCACTTAAGTGTGAAGTGCAGAGTGGTCATGTAGATGCAGATGTAGATGTAGACGTTGATACGTACTTCAAATTCCACCACACGTTCCTATATTTAATTGATAATATTAACATAATTTGTTTAACAATTTATTATATTTGGGCACTAGCTGAGGCTAGAAATTTTTTAAAGCTTTACCTTCTGAATGATTTTGCTTTCCGCTCTAATTAAAAGGGGTTCACCAAAGGAAAATGTTAAGCAAAGCTGCTCTACACTATTCTAAAGAAGTTCGCTGATGATTCCTGAAGAAAGGCGATAGTCCTCCCACAGTTGGGAAGTAAACAACGTCTCATACAACGAGCGAAATACGGAAGTGTATGGTGACTTGCTAAAAGTATATTTAGCTTGTTCCTTTTAAGGGTATTCGACTTCGGAGCGTAATCAAGTCCGACATTATACATATTTATGCTGCTCAACAAATAAGCAAATTCGTGTCATTTGCTTCTTCTCATTTAGCAACGTCATACAGAAGCATATTCAGTGACAACTCATTTTTAATAAAGGCAGTTTTCGTTAAACGGAAACATGTCATAAGAATAACATGTGATGATCATCCACGATCGCCTGTAGAAAACCGTTTAAGGTATTAAGCAGTGGAAATTCTAGGTTGGAATATCAACAACATAGGAAAAGATAGATTGCTACTTTCTGTAAAGATGACACGTTAAGTTGGAGACAGGCACAATTAAAAGACACTTACATACAAGCTTTCGGCCACAGCCTCTGTAAGAAAAAGAAACACATACCATTCAGTTACAGAAGCAAGCACACCGCACGCACGCATGAGCGTCAACTCCGGCAGCTCAGACCAGAATGCATTGGTCCGAAAAAATGGTTCAAATGGCTCTGAGCACTGTGGGACTCAACTTAGAACTACTTAAACCTAACTAACCTAAGGACAACACACACATCCATGCCCGAGGCAGGATTCGAACCTGCGACCGTAGCGGTCGCGTTTCCAGACTGTAGGGCCTAGAACCGCTCGGCCACTCCGGCCGGCCATTGGTCCGAGCTGCAGGAGTTGGCGCTCATGTGTGCGTGCGGTGTGCTTGCTTGTCTGAGTGTATGGTATTTCTATTTCTTTTTCTCACGAAGGCTGTGGCCGAAACCTTATGTGTAAGTGTCTTAATTGTGCCTGTCTGCAACTTAAAGTATCATCTTCACGGTGAGTAGAAATCTATTTCCTACATTGTGGTTTAAGAAATTAGGTATTTTATTTATTTTACACCATTTATTTACTGGAGTTTGTACTCATACCTTAGCCACCACAAGGTTACATAAGTCGTGCAATTGAGGATTAAAACAATTTGTGTAAATACATACAGAACCAATAATAGCTAATAACAGGTAACAATAGTACATCATGGTATCTTTCACCATAAACAATTCTTTTCGATTATTAAGGAAGAAAGGAGAACGAACACAAACAATATGCTAATTAGTTCTTGGGTTAGACTATTAATTTATCTTCTGTGATGGCCTCCATAACGTAAAGATTAAGCAGTACGTAGGCAATATATCCCCCCCCCCCCCCCCATGAACCATAGACCTTGCCGTCGGTGGGGAGGCTTGCGTGCCTCAGCGATACAGATAGCCGTACAGTAGGTGCAACCACAACGGAGGGGTATCTGTTGAGAGGCCAGACAAACGTGTGGTTCCTGAAGAGGGGCAGCAGCCTTTTCAGTAGTTGCAGGGGCAACAGTCTGGATGATTGACTGATCTGGCCTTGTAACACTAACAAAAACGGCCTTGCTGTCCTGGTACTTCGAACGGCTGAAAGCAAGGGGAAACTACGGCCGTAATTTTTCCCGAGGGCATGCAGCTTTACTGTATGAATAAATGATGATGTCGTCCTCTTGGGTAAAATATTCCGGAGGTAAAATAGTCCCCCATTCGGATCTCCGGGCGGGGACTACTCAGGAGGACGTCGTTATCAGGAGAAATAAAACTGGCGTTCTACGGATCGGAGCGTGAAATGTCATATCCCCTAATCGGGCAGATAGATTAGAAAATTTAAAAAGGGAAATGGATAGGTTAAAGTTAGATATAGTGGGAATTAGTGAAGTTCGGTGGCAGGAGGAACAAGACTTTTGGTCAGGTGTATACAGGGTTATAAATGCAAAATCAAATAGGGGAAATGCAGGAGTAGGTTTAATAATGAATTAAAAAATAGGAGTGCGGGTAAGCTACTACAAACAGCACAGCGAACGCATTGTTGTGGCCAAGATAGACACGAAGCCCACGCCTACGACAGTAGTACAAGTCTATATGCCAACTAGCTCTGCATATGATGACGAAATTGAAGAAATGTATGATGAAATAAAAGAAATTATTCAGATAGTGAAGGGAGACGAAAATTTGATAGTCATGGGTGATTGGAATTCGGTAGTAGGAAAGGGAGAGACGGAAACGTAGTAGATGAATATGAATTGGGGGTAAGAAATGAAAGAGGAAGCCGCCTGGTAGAAGTTTGCGCAGAGCATAACTTAATCGTAGCTAACACTTGGTTCAAGAATCATCAAAGAAGGTTGTATACATGGAAGAACCCTGGGGATACTGACAGATTTCAGATAGATTATATAATGGTAAGACAGAGATTTAGGAACCAGGTTTTAATTTGTAAGACATTTCCAGGGGTAGATGTGGACTCCGACCACAATCTATTGGTTATGAACTGTAGATTAAAACTGAAGAAACTGCAAAAAGGTGGGAATTTAAGGAGATGGGACCTGGATAAACTGACTAAACCAGAGGTTTTACAGAGTTGCAGGGAGAACGTAAGGGAACAATTGACAAGAATGGGGGAAAGAAATACAGTAGAAGAAGAATGGGTAGCTTTGAGAGATGAAATAGTTAAGGCAGCAGAGGATCAAGTAGTTAAAAAGACGAGGGCTAATAGAAATCCTTGGGTGACAGAAGAAATATTGAATTTAATTGACGAAAGGAGAAAATATAAAAATGCAGTAAATGAAGCAGGCAAAAAGGAATACAAACGTCTCAAAAATGAGATCGACAGGAAGTGCAATACGGCTAAGCAGGCATGGCTAGACGACAAATGTAAGGATATAGAGGCTTATCTCACTAGAGGTAAGATAGATACTGCCTACAGGAAAATTAAAGAGACCTTTGGAAAAAAGAGAACGACTTGTATGAATATCAAGAGCTCAGATGGAAACCCAGTTCTAAGCAAAGAAGGGAAAGCAGAAAGGTGGAAAGAGTATATAGAGGGTCTATACAAGGGCGATGTACTTGAGGACAATATTATGGAAATGGAAGAGGATGTAGATGAAGATGAAATGGGAAATATGATACTGCGTGAAGAGTTTGGCAGAGCACTGTAAGACCTGAGTCGAAACAAGGCCCCGGGAGTAGACAGCATTCCATTAGAACTACTGACGGCCTTGGGAGAGCCAGTCCTGACAAAATTCTACCATCTGGTGAGCAAGATGTATGAGACAGGCGAAATACCCTCAGACTTCAAGAAGAATATAATAATTCCAATCTCAAAGAAAGCAGGCGTTGACAGATGTGAAAATTACCGAACTATCAGTTTAATAAGTCACGGCTGCAAAATACTAACGCGAATTCTTTACAGACGAATGGAAAAACTGGTAGAAGCCGACCTTGAGGAAAATCAGTTTGGATCCGTAGAAATATGGGGACACGTGAGGCAATATTGACCCTACGACTTATTTTAGAAGCTAGATTAAGAAAAGGCAAACCTACGTTTCTAGCATTTGTAGACTTAGAGAAAGCTTTTGACAATGTTGACTGGAATTCTCTCTTTCAAATTCTGAAGGTGGCAGGAGTAAAATACAGGGAGCGAAAGGCTATTTACAATTTGTACAGAAACCAGATGGCAGTTATAAGAGTCGAGGGACATGAAAGGGAAGCAGTGGTTGGGAAGGGAGTGATGCAGGGTTGTTGCCTCTCCCCGATGTTATTCAATCTGTATATTGAGCAAGCAGTAAAGGAAACAAAAGAAAAATTCGGAGTAGGTATTAAAATCCATGGAGAAGAAATGAAAACTTTGAGGTTCGCCTATGACATTGTAATTCTGTCAGAGACAGCAAAGGACTTGGAAGAGCAGTTGAACGGAATGGACATTGTCTTGAAAGGAGGAAATAAGATGAACATCAACAAAAGCAAAACGAGGATAATGGAATGTAGTCGAATTAAGTCGGGTGATGCTGAGGGAATTAGATTAGGAAATGAGACACTTAATGCAGTAAAGGAGTTTTGCTATTTGGGGAGCAAAATAACTGATGATGGTCGAAGTAGAGAGGATATAAAATGTAGACTGGCAATGGAAAGGAAAGCGTTTCTGAAGAAGAGAAATTTGTTAATATCGGGTATAGATTTAAGTGTCAGGAAGTCGTTTCTGAAAGTATATCTATGGAGTGTAGCCATATATGGAAGTGAAACATGGACGATAAATAGTTTGGACAAGAAGAGAATAGAAGCTTTCGAAATGTGGTGCTACAGAAGAATGCTGAAGATTAGATGGGTAGATCACATAACGAATGAGGAGGTACTGAATAGGATTGGGGAGAAGAGGAATTTGTGGCACAACTTGACTAGAAGAAGGGATAGGTTGGTAGGACATGTTCTGAGGCATCAAGGGATCGCAAATTTAGTATTGGAGGGCAGCGTGGAGGGTAAAAATCGTAGAGGGAAACCAAGAGATGAATACACTAAGCAGATTCAGAAGGATGTAGGTTGTAGTAGGTACTGGGAGATGGAGAAGCTTGCACAGGATAGAGTAGCGTGGAGAGCTGCATCAAACCAGTCTCAGGACTGAAGACCACCACAACAACAACAACAACAGGCAATATATTATCGCTAAACGATAGTCCAGCTATGGTGTTGATGCACTCATTGTTCGTAGACACTCAGATATATGTGCAATTACAGTCTCTTAAAAAGTTTTCGTTTCCTGGCGCAAGATGCTAGTGACAAGATGGCGTTTAGCTACTCCTCTTCGCTCAATCTATTATGCAAAGTTATTTCCTGACCTTTGGTATTACTTACACGAAAGGACAAAGCGGTTTAAATCCACTTCTGGTGGTGAATTACATGAACAGAAAGGGAAGTCTGCGGCACCTATCCTATGGAAGTTTGCGTGATGTAAGCGCATCCTTATGATGGACGTAAGGGGCAGTCTATTGTAAACCACAATCTTCTCGGTAGAGGTGGGAAACTCAGAAGGATATTTTCTTCTAACTAAAGCTGTCCTACATCCGAAGGCTGGTTTGAAAACCATAGTGCTTTCTCATGTCGGATATGGTATGCACTTAAATTCCTCCGGCTTTTAAACTGACTTACCTTGCCAGTTATAAGTGGGTCTACAGTTTAATGCGGACTCCCATCCACGGTGCAGCTTGGCAATTTTCACAGTAAGAAATTAATGCCGAAGGTGATTAGAGCAGTAAGTGACAATGCATCCTGGAACCGGCTAAGGACGGAACCCCGGCATCCAGATTAGTTGTCTGATAATAAACCACTTTGGCACTGAGCCAAAATGATATCTATACTTAAAGTACTAGAAGAAGAAAAATCTTCTTTGTTATTCTTCACTGAAACTGACTTTAGTTCAGAAAGAAGGAAAATAACGCTCCAACCAAAATTCTTTCAAATGATATTAATTGCCTGTTTGATCGCAAAGTTAAATCTGCAAGGAAGCTAAAACGAGTTCCTTCTGGACAATTTTAGTTCCTGCAAAAGAAGTACATTTATAAACTTTTAGCTTAGCGCAGTTTAATACAATATAATTGCTTCTGTTACCAACTAAATATTCTATTCTGTTACGGGAACTCATCTGTTATGTGAACTTTCGTGCTAAGCATGTAGTCGTATTTAAGTGGTGGTGGTGGTGGTGGTGGTGGTGGTTAGTGTTTAACGTCCCGTCGACAACGAGGTCATTAGAGACGGAGCGCAAGCTCGGGTTAGGGAAGGATTGGGAAGGAAATCGGCCGTGCCCTTTCAAAGGAACCATCCCGGCATTTGCCTGAAACGATTTAGGGAAATCACGGAAAACCTAAATGAGGATGGCTGGAGACGGGATTGAACCGTCGTCCTCCCGAATGCGAGTCCAGTGTGCTAACCACTGCGCCACCTCGCTCGGTATTTAAGTACAAATTAAGTTAATAACCTGTAAATTGAAATGCTCCACGTTATTGCCATATATCCCGCAGATGACCGAATTGGTGTAAGTAACATGGCTGACGAATTAAACGTCACGGTCACAATTTTGCGTCCCGTCATGATTGCTGCTGTTGCCAACGCCGTATGTTTCGATTAATGAAGCAGGTAGCTCTCTCACTTGTAGCCGCGATCTTTGACCAGAATCTTCAAAAGTATGGATCACTGGTTTGTCTTGCGAACGCTTCGAGATGAGCCCGTTGTCGGCATTACGTGCACCAAGGTCGCTGGAGTGACGGGCGAGGGTGGAGGAGGAGGGGGGGGCAGTCTGTGACGTAAATCTGGTGCTACCTGCTCTGGGCGCCAGGTTCATGGACATTGGCCAGCTGATGACTCGCTTCCGCACGCTAGCGCTGCCTGCAGCAGCTGGTTTTGCAAGGTTGCTGTCGCCCACTTTCTGTGCGTCACCGTCGGCCGGGACACCGCGTGAAGCCTACCTAGATCCGTCATCAGTCACGTCACTATTAGGCATTTGACATCCACTGCCTCTTGAACACTTCTCTGCAGCCCTAATCATTCACTGGCCGGAGTGGCCAAGCGGTTCTAGGAGCTACAGTCTGGAGCCGCGCGACCGCTGCGGTCGCAGGTTCGAATCCTGCCTCGGGCATGGATGTGTGTGATGTCCTTAGGTTAGTTAGGTTTAAGTAGTTCTAAGTTCTAGGGGACTGATGACCTCAGAAGTTAAGTCCCATAGTGCTCAGAACTATTTGAACCATTTTGAACCTAATCATTCAAGTTACTCTCGCAAATATTTATTTTTGTCTATCCATTTCACTTCTGTCGTCACCTCAATCGTTTCTTATCTCTTGGTATCAAGCAGATAACTCCATTAGTTCACTCACCTTCCATTCAGGATCTATATGTCCTTCACACAAACTTAATTTTTAGTGCAACCATAAATACATCTTCCAGTCTTGCTTGTTCCCGCTATCCGTTTTTCTTTTTTCCAACTATCCTGGTAATTACCAACAAGCACCGCTGGGCAAACCCCAATTTTGATTGGTTTTTAGATTAAAAGTACACATCTCATTACTGTAAATCAAGGCTTTCCATCTCAGACACTTTGGAAGCTGAGTTTTGGAAACACTGTCTTGTTTATCAGAATACTCAAAGGCATTTTTTTCTGTTCCGTTTATTTCTTTTGCTGTCCACCCATTTGTTTTCCTTAGCTGCCCTAAATGCAAAAACTCGTCACTATTTCCGTGCAGTACAACTGGCGCCCAGGGCAAACTTCGACATCTCACCTCCACCTCACCCCCCCCCCCCCCCCCCTCGCCGCTCCTCCACCCAAATTCTTTCCCTACGTCAAAATTGCTCTATTTTCTGCTTAATCCACATCGTTGCTTGGCCTGTTTGCTCGTTAACCGAATTCGACACCATTTCACTATAAAGTAACAGATACACTTTTCAATAAATCTTGCATGCAGGATACAATTCAAAATATGGAAAATACACTATCAAACGTCGCATTCCTTGCAAGGATAACGCGATTACTTTTTCATAGTTTGATTGTAGATCACGGTAACTCCAAAACAAGCAAAACAACAAATGCAAAATACACCAACTCTCCACCTTTTTGATCCGCTTGCGTAATGGCAGTGGCTCCATCCAGCAACTGAAAACAAGAACAAGCTTCTCTGTACCAGGGAAAGGTTGGCATTATGGAAATGCTGCTCGACACAGTGTAATCTGAATCCCATCATGATTCTCTTTCATACATATCTGCCACCTTCCATTTTAGTGAACTCCAATCCATTCCTTTCTTCTTCTTGTCCCCCGTCCTACAACGTCCTTCCTCGCCCTTTTGCCCTTTCTCCTTTTTTTGCCACCTGTCACAGAACAGCACTCCTCGAAAACGGCTCCAGGAAACGTCATACTCTATCATACAAATTGTCCAGTCACAGACGGTAGGTGGTAGCACTAGCAGTGGAGGGTACATAAAGCCTGTCTGGGGGCACGGAAAACAGTGCAGTCATTGTCGTAACGCGGAAACAGAGTGATTTATCTGACGTCCAGTAGGTCACAATCATTGACTTTGGACCAAGGGTGGAAACATTTACGAATCAGCTAAGTTTCTGTCCGCCCCGGTAGCTGAGTGGTCAGTGCGACAGAATGTCAATCCTAAGGGCCTGCGTTCGATTCCCGGCTGGTTCGGAGATTTTCTCCTCTCAGGGACTGGGTGTTGTATTGTCCGAATCATCATTTCATCCCCATCGACGCGCAAGTCGCCGAAGTGGCGTCATATCGAGACTTGCACCCGGCGAACGGTCTACCCGATGGGAGGCCCTAGTCACACGACATTTTTTTTAGCTACGTTTCTGAATTGTCCGCTTGCCGCCGTGGTTAAAGTATACCGCGGATGGCAAAACAGCACTATCCAAAACCGGCACCGAGGTAACTGTGGTGCATCACAGGCCATAAATGGAAGAGGTGAACGACGGCTGAGGAGATGTGGTTCAAAAATGGCTCTGAGCACTGTGGGACTTAACATCGGTGGTCATCAGTCCCCTAGAACTTAGAACTACTTAAACCTAAGTAACCTAAGGACATCACACACATCCATGCCCGAGGCAGGATTCGAACCTACGACCGTAGCGGTCACGCGGTTCCAGACTGAAGTGCCCAGAACCGCACGGCCACATCGGCCGGCTGCGGAGATGTGTGCAGGCGAACAGACGTGTAACTGTTAAGAAAATGACCGCCCAGTTTGAATCAAAGGACTACCAACGGTGTCTCCTTAACTACCGTTCAGCGAACGTTATTGCGTATGGGCCCCGCAGCAGGCGCCTGGTTCATGCAGCCATGCTGACTGCTATTCATCGGCGACCAAGGCTGGAATCTGCACACCGATAGCGCAACTGGACGTCCACTGAGTTGCGACAGGTGGCCTTTACAGATGAATCACGCTTTATGCTCCATCGGAAAGATGGCTGTTGGCGTTTTTGGCGTGGAACGTCTGATGGCAAACAAGGAGGGAGCGTTTCAGTCTGGGGAATGTTTTCGTGGCATTCCCTGGGTGATACTATTCTGGAAGACACAATTGGATCAACACAAGTATTCATTATTCTTGGGAATCAAATGCAGTTTTTTTCCTCTGCACGATGGCACCTACCAGAAGGACAATGCAACGTGTCGCACAACTCGCAGGGTATATGTGTAGTTTGGCGAGTACCAGGATGAGTTTACCGTACTCCCTTGGTCACCACACTCCTTAGATTTAAGCCCAATCGAGAACCTGTGGGACCACCTTGATCGGGCTCTTCGCGCCGTGGATCCTCACCCGAAAAACGGGGCGCACCTAGCCACGGCACAGGAGTCGACATGGCTTCACATCCCTGTCGGTTCCTTGCAGAACCTCGCTGACCTCTGCCTGTATGCCTCGCAGCGGCACACGCTGCAAACGGTGGTCACATTAATATGACGGGACAGTGTAGTTCTATGACTTCACTGTTAATCCCTTTCGCCTTGGCATGATGCTGTCTACCCCTGAACTATCTCCAATGCAATAGCTCATCGGTGTAACTAAATGCTTCGAGCTACTTTCCTTTAACTGTCGGCTGCCTCTCACTGCACCATTATGATTGCTTTCGAGATATAGTGACAAATCACTAGCTAAAGACATGATAGCTCCAGGGTCAGTTTCTGGAATAGTGTCCACTCAACATTGTGTAGTCAAATAAGGAGAAATATTGAACCTGCCTATACCACCTGTCTGCTTCGATTCGTGTTGTCATAAAACTAGTGGACGTGAACCTATCATCGAAATCAACATTCGCCATAACAAAGTTATCGTATTCAGATTCTCTGGTTTTTTAACTGACACCTAAATTGTTAACAGAAAACCTGACCTAGACCTCGGACAACTCTATTGATCTGACGCTGTCACCACAACCATCATTCTGAGAAGTTTAGAGGGTAGTAGCCATACGTGTCCACTAAATCACCTAAGGCACATGCAGGAATGGTTCCATTCAGAAGGACACGGTGGATTTCCTTTGCCATATTTCACTTACCCAAGCATGTGGTACGTCTTCAGTGATTCATCAACGGCACGTTAAACCTTAATCTTACTCCGTTTTCTTAGGACGCACTTGCCGTGACTTTTTGAGTATGATATATTCAAGACATTTTGTACCATGCGCTCTGAAGTGACTGCACCACAGCGCTGACTTTTTCGTGAAACGCACTGCGGGAGTTTTCATTATGGCTACATTCTAAAGCCTGATCGACAATACAAGCTTCCGTACGGACTAAAAACGTTTATTTGATCGGTAGTCAAATTCCGGCCCCACCTTTTGTGGGTTATGCACTTACCAACTGAGAGACACAACTTACTACCTGCTCTCACCCTTTATATTTTTCCACTACCTCAGGTGAAGTTTCACAACAGAACATTGCCAGCAGCAAAGTAAAAGTTTCATCTACATAACACGCAGTTCAGTGTCTTTTTATCGAAATTTTACATAAAAAATGTGACGACTACTATCGATAACGGAATACCCACAGGGAGCTCTTCATGAGAACCACATATCTCACTTTTCGACACAAAATAACTGACTGGTAATGCCACCAAATAAGATAGCGTTGGCCGGCAGGTGTGGCCGAGCTGTTCTATGCGCTTCAGTCTGGAACCGCGCGACCGATACGGCCGCAGGTTCGAATTCTGCCTCGCGCATGGATGTGTGTGATGTCCTTAGGTTAGTTAGGTTTAAGTAGTTCTGAGTCCTAGGGGACTGATGACCTCAGATGTTAACTCCCATAGTGCTCAGAGCCATTTGAACCATTTTTTTTTTTTTTTTTAAGATAGCGTTGATGAGTTCCACGGTATTTTTTTCTATCCTTCTCGGCGTTGCGTTGGTAGAACACACAGTAGGAAGGCAATGGCAACTTTTGATCAAATATGCTCACGGCCCATTTCTCAGACTGTGACATGTGGAGGCCTGGACTGTGGCATGAAGAGGCCACATCCCGTTCCTAAGCCGCGCCCCTTTCTATGACGTCCTCCCTCGCTGTGCCCTCTCGCCCCCCCCCCCCCTCCTTCCTCTGCCCTCCCCTCTTTCCTAACCTACGCCCTCCTTTTTGGAAATAGATCAGTCCGAGTGCCTGTAAGCCAAGAAATATTCTGGCTGTTTGGAAGTTCTTACAGGCACAGATCGTAAGGAAAAAGCACTGAAATATGTAACTCAGTATATTACGGAACATTACAATGTCATAATACATATACAACATACAGCCCAAGTTACACCCTTTTTTGGTCATAAATCAGTTAGAGTGCTTCTAAACCAACGAATATTCTGACTGTCAGGGAAGTCCAAACAGACTGATAGGTATAGATCACAGGAAAAAGCACAATTGTGAAATCAGTTGACGTTAATGCACAGATCAACTGCAGTTTTGATGTCCAACAGTGAAGTGTTGGAAACTATACAGCATTCGCTATAGAATATGAGAATTAGCATGAAACAGTCTTACCATATATAGTTAAAAATCACCATTTGCATATGGAATGTTACTGACGAGTTAGAAATACACGGTTGCTGAAGATTAATTTTCTTCAACTTCTAGTCCAAAAAACTTCACAATGTAAAATACAATTAAATGCTGCTTTATGTTGCTTACATGTCTCATCCCACACAGCCACAACCCTGTTCCTTGCCGTCTCGAACATATGGGAACACAAGGATCAGGCCCACATGCAACCATCTTTACCAGCCATTAAAGCAGAACAGCCAATCACATCCCAGTATTTTACCAGCAAGTAAAACTGAACGAGCCAATCGCCATCTTTGTTTGCTGTAACTCCCACTTGTTATCGAACGTAGTTCAATCTTTTGTACCACACTTGGTGCAAAGCAGAATGGATGGTAAAATTAGATATTTCCATGTCTAAATTGCCTGTATTATTTATCGAAAATATGTGACACGACTGCCAATATAGCTTACAGGTGAAGCTGCACTTGCCAATAACAACACTTGGTTTAAGTATATAGAAATCTAAATAGTCTGTGTAATTTGTCAAAAATACACAAATATGAAATATGTATAGATATTGACAATAGTGGTGTAACCTACAATATTTCCACATCTAAAATGCCTCTCAACAATACATGTACGCACACAAAATGATTATTAGAACT
Organism: Schistocerca piceifrons; assembly: GCF_021461385.2. Classification (NCBI taxonomy): domain Eukaryota; kingdom Metazoa; phylum Arthropoda; class Insecta; order Orthoptera; family Acrididae; genus Schistocerca; species Schistocerca piceifrons. The sequence goes on from NC_060149.1 coordinate 590,217,381, forward strand.
TTATTTCCACGTCTAACATGCGTAGATACAACTACAATACTGGTGTAACTTATGTTACTTCCATGTCTAAAATTTCTGTGTTATTGTTCTACAAAGCACATGTTAGCTAAAATAATGCAGCTATTGGTAGAGTATAATTATTGTGTAGCTGACACATGACACAATATGAGCATGACTTCTCAAAACAGGTGCCACAACGATAATTTCACGTCTAAATTTCTCTGTAACAGAGCAAAACGCATGTGGCTAGATTAACATGCTGCAGCAATAGTTGACACTTCATCTTACACCTGAATGAGGGTTGTTGTTGTTGTGGTCTTCAATTCTGAGACTGGTTTGATGCAGCTCTCCATGCCACTCTATTCTGTGCAAGCTTCTTCATCTCCCAGTACTTACTGCAACCTACATCCTTCTGAATCTGCTTAATGTATTCATCTCTTGGTCTCCCTCTACGATTTTTACCCTTCACACTGCCCTCCAATGCTAAATTTGTGATACCCTGATGCCTCAGAACATGTCCTACCAACCGGTCCCTTCTTCTTGTCAAGTTGTGCCACAAATTCCTCTTCTCCCCAGTTCTATTCAATACCTCCTCATTAGTTATGTGATCTACCCATCTAATCTTCAGCATTCTTCTGTAGCACCACATTTCGAAAACTTCTATTCTCTTCTTGTCCAAACTATTTATCGTCCATGTTTCACTTCCATACATGGCTACACTCCATACAAATACTTTCAGAAACGACTTCCTGACACTTAAATCTATACTCGATGTTAACAAATTTCTCTACTTCAGAAACGCTTTCCTTGCCTTTGCCAGTCTACATTTTATATCCTCTCTACGAGGTGCATTCAAGTTCTAAGGCCTCCGATTTTTTTTCTAATTAACTACTCACCCGAAATCGATGAAACTGGCGTTACTTCTCGGCGTAATCACCCAGCAGACGTACACATTTTTCACAACGCTGACGCCATGATTCCATGGCAGCGGCGAAGGCTTCTTTAGGAGTCTGTTTTGACCACTGGAAAATCGCTGAGGCAATAGCAGCACGGCTGGTGAATGTGCGGCCACGGAGAGTGTCTTTCATTGTTGGAAAAAGCCAAAAGTCACTAGGAGCCAGGTCAGGTGAGTAGGGAGCATGAGGAATCACTTCAAAGTTGTTATCACGAAGAAACTGTTGCGTAACGTTAGCTCGATGTGCGGGTGCGTTGTCTTGGTGAAACAGCAAACGCGCAGCCCTTCCCGGACGTATTTGTTGCAGTGCAGGAAGGAATTTGTTCTTCAAAACATTTTCGTAGGATGCACCTGTTACCGTAGTGACCTTTGGAACGCAATGGGTAAGGATTACGCCCTCGCTGTCCCAGAACATGGACACCATCATTTTTTCAGCACTGGCGGTTACCCGAAATTTTTTTGGTGGCGGTGAATCTGTGTGCTTCCATTGAGCTGACTGGCGCTTTGTTTCTGGATTGAAAAATGGCATCCACGTCTCATCCATTGTCACAACCGACGAAAAGAAAGTCCCATTCATGCTGTCGTTGCACGTCAACATTGCTTGGCAACATGCCACACGGGCAGCCATGTGGTCGTCCGTCAGCATTCATGGCACCTACTGGGTGACACTTTTCGCATTTTCAGGTCGTCATGCAGGATTGTGTGCGCAGAACCCACAGAAATGCCAACTCTGGAGGCGATCTGTTCAACAGTCATTCGGCGATCCCCCAAAACAATTCTCTCCACTTTCTCGATCATGTCGTCAGACCGGCTTGTGCGAGCCCGAGGTTGTTTCGGTTTGTTGTCACACGATGTTCTGCCTTCATTAAACTGTCGCACCCACGAACGACACATCTATAACTCCATCACCACATGTCTCCTTCAACTGTCGATGAATTTCAATTGGTTTCACACCACACAAATTCAGAAAACGAATGATTGCACGCTGTTCAAGTAAGGAAAACGTCGCCATTTTAAGTATTTAAAACGGTTCTCATTCTCGCCGCTGGCGGTAAAATTCCATCTGCCGTACGGTGCTTCCATCTCTGGGACGTATTGACAATGAATGCAGCCTCATTTTAAAACAATGTGCATGTTTCTATCCTCATACTTTGACCATCATCAGTTATTTTGCTCCTCAAACAGCAAAACTCCTTTACTACTTTAAATGTCTCATTTTCTAATCTAATTCCCTCAGCATCACCCGACCTAATTCGACTACATTCCATTATCCTCGTTTTGCTTTTGTTGATGTTCATCTTATATCCGCCTTTCAAGACACTGTCCATTCCGTTCAACTGCTCTTCCAAGTCCTTTGCTGTCTCTAACAGAATTACAATGTCATCGGCGAACCTCAAAGTTTTTATTTCTTCTCCATGGATTTTAATACCTACTCCGAATTTTTCTTTTGTTTCCTTTACTGCTTGCTCAATATACAAATTGAATAACATCGGGGAGGGGCTAAAACCCTGTGTCACTCCTTTCCCAACCACTGCTTCCCTTTCGTGCCCCTCGACTCTTATAACTGCCATCTGGTTTCTGTACAAATTGTAAATAGCCTTTCGCTCCCTGTATTTTACCCCTGCCACCTTTAGAATTTGAAAGAGAGTATTCCAGTCAACATTGTCAAAAGCTTTCTCTAAATCTACAAATGCTAGAAACGTAGGTTTGCCTTTCCTTAATCTTTCTTCTAAGATAAGTCGTAAGGTCAGTATTGCTTCACGTGTTCCAACATTTCTACGGAATCCAAACTGATCTTCCCCGAGGTCGGCTTCTACCAGTTTTTCCATTCGTCTGTAAGGAATTCGCGTTAGTATTTTGCAGCTGTGGCTTATTAAACTGATAGTTCGGTAATTTTCACATCTGTCAGCACCTGCTTTCTTTGGGATTGGAATTATTATATTCTTCTTGAAGTCTGAGGGTATTTCGCATGTCTCATACATCTTGCTCACAAGATGGTAGAGTTTAGCAGGACTAGCTCTCCCAGTCACAGAAACAAACTGACCAAGCAATACTGTAGGGGGGGGGGGGGAAGAAGATAATGATCAAGAAAAATATAATGTCAATGTTATCAGTACGTTTAAAACGTCTGTATTATTGTTCTGTAAAACACATGTTACCTAAAATAACGTGCTGACTACTGGAAGAGGGCAATTGTGGTGTAACATACGCTTGACATCTAAAACATGGCTGTGGACTCTCAAATTAATTGCCACAATGCTATTTACGCATCCAAATTGTTTACAGCAGTACAAACCACATGTGACTAAACTAAAATGCTGACACTTCATATTAGTCTTAAATGAGGCAATGTTATAAAGACAAATTGACCAAGCATCATTTTGGGGTAGAAGAAGATAATGTATCAAGGAAAATATAATTAACGCTATTGACTGATTAATACAGCTTTTTTTATTACTTTTGATCCTGGACGTACCTGTGATGGCAATGATTATCCACCAAAGATACATTTTCTGACATTTTAGCACAACAGACCTTACCAAATGGCATGTTTTGATGAGATTTTTATTACATTGTACCACTTAAATTGCATATTTTCGTAATATGTATGTATAACTTAATAATGCACCAAATATGATATGTATATGCAACACAGTCAAAGAAAATTGTTGATCAGGTTCAACACAGAGAAGAAATACTATCTCTCGAAAATACGATTTTTGCTCCAAAACAAAAATATTTATCAAAACAGGTAAAAATTACGAGTACAAACAAAAACATACAGATCACTTATCGTAATATGCAAGTACAACTACAGATCTCTGATCGCATTCGAAAATTTGATATTTGCACCAAAATAAAACTGTATTGTTATCAAAATATCAAAATATTTTGAGTACAAAATACATATGGGGCTACTTTCCTATTTCAATTGTCCTATAACATTTAGAAAATACACATGGCTCATATGTTGATACTAATTATAGAACTTACAAGTTTAGCTCAATTTTGCAACAAGCATAGTTCGATTATTGTACCACACTTTTAAGAAACCAAAACATGTCTGTATTATTAATCAAAAAACATGAAGATCTGTTCTGTAACGTTACGTATCACACACTTCACTACTCTGATCCAACTTTCAGGATAAATTGCACTTGATGAGAAGAGTTCTATCATTATATCACTCTTTAAAGAAACCAAAAATTATCTGTATTATTTATCAAAACACATCGGCTTCGATTATTGGCACCACTGATCTACTATACACAGTAAAGTGCACTTGTCGCAGTCTGACTTATGCTGTTACACAGTAGAAACTACATAACATTTCGATGAACTAGCATACTGAAAAGTAGTAATATGCCTTCATATAAGTAAGAAACCAGGTTTGCTATCCTTTCAGCTACCTATTTTCAGCTACTTTTCAGTCAACTCAGCATTGTAGCGAGTCCATGTTATGATATCTTTATCTTGCAGTACAAAACATTTGTCATCTTCTGCTGACTATGCTATCACACAGTGAAGAGTAAGTGGCAGTACGTCTCATACATCACCATTTTACAGCAAAATTTTAATAAACTGCTACATACCTTACCATGATACAGCAAAATTGTAACGAATTATCTCATTTTATATACAGTTACAGCAAAGCATCAAACGAAACTTTAACAAATTGTCCCATACATCGATTTGTTACAGCAAAACTGTAACAAATTGAACCAATAAAACACTGTGTTATAGCAAAATTGTGACAAATTGCTCCATATATCACCATATTACAGCAAAGTTGTAACAAACTGTCACATACATCAGTATATTATGAAAAAATTATAACAAATTACCCATTACATCACCACTGTTACACGAAATTGTAACAAACTGCCCATATGTGTCGCAAACATGTTGGGTACTATTGGGGCAATGATGGTCAGTTTAAATGGTGGATTCTATTGGGTGCAATGATGGTCACTCGACATGATGACTACCATTACTTCAAATACATGGTTTTATTCAACAATTAAAGAAATAATATGCTGACAGTAAGCGCCAGCTTCTGGTATTAGAACACTATTTGAGATCCGGTAGTAAAAAAAGGGAAGTATTTTCTGAAAGTATTGCCGCGCGTGGTATCCGAGCGGTCTAGGGCGCCTTGTCACGGTCCGCGCGGCTCCCCCCGTCGAAGGTTCTCCTCCCGTCGAAGGTTCGAGTCCTCCCTCGGGCATGGGTGTGTGTGTGTTGTACTTAGTGTAAGTTAGTTTAAGTTAGATTAAGTAGTGCGTAAGCTTAGGGACCGATGACCCCTGCAGTTTGGTCCCATAAGACCTAACTACAAATTTCCAATTTCTTGAAAGTATTTGTGTGGAGTGTACCTATGTACGGAAGTGAAACGAAGACGATAAACAGTTTAGGCAACAAGAGAATGGAAGCTTTTGAAATGTGGCACTACAGAAGAAAGCTGAAGGTCAGATAGGTAGATCTTGTAACTAATTAGGAAGTATTGAACAGAACTGGGGAAAAAAGACATTTGTGGCACAAGCTGACTAGAAGAATGGATCGGTTTATAGGATACATTCTGAGACATCAAGGGATAACCACTTTAGTAATGCAGGGAAGTGTGGAGGGTAAAAATTGTAGGATACAAGAAGGTGAGTGCAGTTAGCAGATTCAGAAATATGGAAATTGCAGTTGTTATTCGGAGATAGAGAGACTTGCTCAGGATAGAGTAGCACGGGGAGCTGCATCACACCAGTCATCAGACTAACAACAGCAACAACAGCAATAGTAAAAAAAGTGGAGAACACCAAGTGTAATGGAATTATGGTGACCTATCCCTGTTGCCAAGAATTTCACCTTTCCATATGAAATGGTGGTTATCTGACAATGACAGACCAGATTGTTGATGTCATTGGGTAATGCAGCTCGGATGAGTTGCCTCGAGGTATTCCAAGGGCACATTTGTCAATAATGGCGTTTTTCTGAATATGACCATACCATTCGTTCCAGTCCTATGCAACAGATAATTCCAAAGTCGCAAAAGCCTATATAATTTCAGCCTGGAAGATAGCTGCAAGAAGCTACATGATTTTTGAATGAATAATTTATTTTGCTGTAACTAGTTCTGGGCGGAGGCCCATCATCTGACAGTAGTGAAGATTTTTTGTACAAATTTTATATATATGTTTTTAGGATCAACTTTTACTTTATACCCTGCAACATAGCAGTCTGCTACATTGATGTTGTGACACGCTGAACCGTGAGCCAAACGGGATATAATTTATCAATTAAGCAAACCTCAACTGTGTGATATTTAAAGTAAAACCTGTAGACAAAAATGTGAAACATGTACGAGCAATTATAGCTGCCACCGGGCCATGCTCCTAGGCCCAAAACTAGTTATGGTAAAATAAATCATTCATTCAGAGCAGGTTGGCTGGTTGCAGTGATCTTCCTGATTGATATTTCCAAAAACATCCGTGGTGTACTCAAGCCATCAACCAGAAAATAATAAAATTGCTAATCACTGTGTGCTGCAGATTCTGACAGTGTCCTCAGACAGCCGCTGTTCGCAGCACGCCAGCTGTAGCCCTGCCTTATCTGAAGCTCTTAAAAGTCCAATATGGGCTGAGCGCTTTTATCTTTACCGTCTCCTGAGGCAAAGAAATGAAAACTGTGTGGCAGTAAAGTAATCTTTCTTGAGAAGTAGACAAGTATCTCGTAATCGAATATGTTATATCAGATATTTTATACAATGTTGTTCAGATAGCGGTTTCTGCAACTAATCTTTCCCTGAGAAGTTACTTGAACACGTGTCGCAGCCTATCAGCGGACCGTGAAGTGCAGTCGAAATGTATTGCTTGCCTTTATTGACACAGTTGTCGATAAGGATTTTGCTATCAGTCGCACCACACCTCAGCTCGCTCACAGAGAGTTTGATTTCTACTACTGTGCCGATACTTGCTACTTATCGCTATAAGGCTCAAGCCAAATGTTCAGCAGCTAAAAGCGCACCATAGTTTACCCTCTCACTACGTTAATATCGTTTTCTTTTGTGAGGTAAAATAATTGGTAAGATTTGAAGGGGAAGTAGATGGGTGTACTGGGAGGAGTAAGAAAGAAAGAGAAATTATTGTGTGTTCATTGTTTACCGACATAAGGGATAAAAACGCCGAAGAAAATTCGTATTAGCTACATCGGCGCTCTTTTAGGTCTCAATCCAAGATCGATTAGACAGACTTTTCTCCACATGCTCATTTCGACTATGCGTAGCACATTTACATACGTTTTCTCTCCTGTAACTCCAAAACTGTTGTTGTTTTCTGTCTTAGTCATTGTAAACCATTATAAAAACGTGAATCAACTGGAAATTTAAGTTTATCTCTCATTATTGTCACATCTCCAGACAGTACAGGCGCACTGATCCGAAATTTATAACAACTTTTTACGATGTCAACGTATAACTCCTATAAAAGGCGTTCAAATATTTTTCGTTTTCAGCCGTTGTTGCAGCAGCGTATGTGCAACGTAGCGCGAATTGATGCAGCTATAAAAACACTGACATGCAGGCAAGGGATTAATGTGACACTCGTGCCTTTCCGACGTACCGAGCGAGGTGGCACAGTGGTTGGTTAGCACACTGGACTCGTTTTCGGGAGGAAGACGGTTCAAACTCGCGTTCGACCATCCTGATTTAAGTTTTCCGTGATTTTCCTAAACCGCTTCAGACAAATGGTTCCTTTGAAAGGGCACGGCCGACTTCCTTCCCCTTCCTTCCCTAATCCGAGGGGACCGATGACCTCGCTGTTTGGCCCCTCCCCCCCCCCCCCCCCCCCCACTCAACCAACCAACCAGTCTCTCCGACGTACATGCGGTAAATGCGGACACGGTGTTTTACCAAACGGGTATCTTCAATCTAGTACGTCAGTGAGATGATTGCCTCAACGCTCACAGCAAATGGCTTCAAATGGCTCTGAGCACTTTGGGACTTAACTTCTGAGGTCATCAGTCCGCTATAACTTAGAACTACTTAAACCTAACTAACCTAAGGACATCACACACATCCATGCCCGAGGCAGGATTCGAACCTGCGACCGTAGCGAACGCGCGGTTCCAGACTGTAGCGCCTAGAACCGCTCAGCCACTCCGGCCGGCCGCTCACAGCAATTTTGATTGATTAGCATGTTGTTGTTGAGACTGGTTTGATGCAGCTCTCCATGCTACCATATCCTGCGCAAGCTTCTTCATCTCCCAGCACTTACTGCAACCTACATCCTTCTGAATCTGCTTAGTGTATTCATCTCTTGGTCTCCCTCTACGATTTTTACCCTCCACGCTGCCCTCCAATACTAAATTTGTGATACCTTGATGCCTCAGAACATGTCCTACCAACCGGTCCTTTCTTTTTGTCAAGTTGTGCCACAAACTCCTCTTCTCCCCAATTCTATTCAATACCTCCTCATTACTTATGTGATCTACCCATCTAATCTTCAGCATTCTTCTGTAGCACCACATTTCGAAAGCTTCTATTCTCTTCTTGTCCAAACTATTTATCGTCCACGTTTCACTTCCATACATGGCTACACTCCATACAAATACTTTCAGAAACGACTTCCTGACACTTAAATCTATACTCGATGTTAACAAATTTCTCTTCTTCGGAAATTATTATATTCTTCTTGAAGTCTGAGGGTATTTCGCCTGTCTCATACATCTTGCTCACCAGATGGTAGAGTTTTGTCAGGACTGGCTCTCCCAAGGCTGTCAGTAGCTCTAATGGAACGTTGTCTACTCCCGGGGCCTTGTTTCGACTCAGGTCTTTCAGTGCTCTGTCAAACTCTTCACGCAGCATCGTATCTCCCATTTCATCTTTATTTACATCCTCTTCCATTTCCAAAATATTGTCCTCAAGTACATCGCCCTTATATAGACCCTCTATATACTCCTTCCACCTTTCTACTTTCCCTTCTTTGCTTAGAACTGGGTTTCCATCTGAGCTCTTGATATTCATACAAGTGGTTCTCTTTTCTCCAAAGGTTTCTTTAATTTTCCTGTAGGCAGTATCTATCTTACCCCTAGTGAGATAAGCCTCTATATCCTTCCATTTGTCGTCTAGCCATGCCTGCTCAGCCATTTTGCACTTTCTGTCGATCTCATTTTTGAGACGATTGTATTCCTGTTTGCCTGCTTCATTTACTGCATTTCTATATTTTCTCCTTTCATCAATTAAATTCAATATTTCTTCTGTTACCCAAGGATTTCTACTAGCCCTCGTCTTTTTATCTACTTGATCCTCTGCTGCCCTCACTACTTCATCCCTCAGAGCAACGCATTCTTCTTCTATTGTATTTCATTCCCCCATTCCTGTCAATTGTTCCCTTATGCTCTTCCAGAAACTCTGTGCAACCTCTGGTTTAGTCAATTTATCCAGGTCCCATCTCCTTAAATTCCCACCTTTTTGCAGTTTCTTCAGTTTTAATCTACAGTTCATAACCAATAGATTGTGGTCAGAGTCCACATCTGCCCCTGGAAATGTCTCACAGTTTAAAACCTGGTTCCTAAATCTCTGTCTTACCATTATATAATCTATCTGAAATCTGTCAGTATCTCCAGGCTTCTTCCATGTATACAACCTTCTTTTATGATTCTTGAACCAAGTGTTAGCTATGATTAAGTTACGCTCTGTGCAAAAGTCTACCAGATGGCTTCCTCTTTCATTTCTTACCCCCAATCCATATTCACCTACTACGTTTCCGTCTCTCCCTTTCCTACTACCGAATTCCAGTCACCCATGACTATTAAATTTTCGTCTCCCTTCACTATCTGAATAATTTCTTTTATTTCATCATACATTTCTTCAATTTCTTCATGATATGCAGAGCTAGTTGGCATATAGACTTGTACTACTGTCGTAGGCGTGGGCTTCGTGCCTATCTTGGCCACAACAATGCGTTCGCTGTGCTGTTTGTAGTTGCTTACCCGCACTCCTATTTTTTTATTCATTATTAAACCTTCTCCTGCATTACCCGATTTGATTTTGTATTTATAACCTTGTATTCACCTGACCAAAAGTCTTGTTCCTCCTGCCACCGAACTTCACTAATTCCCACTATATCTAACTTTAACCTATCCATTTCCCTTTTTATATTTTCTAACCTACCTGCCCGATTAAGGGATCTGACATTCCACGCTCCGACCCGTAGAACGCCAGTTTTCTTTCTCCTGATAGTAACGTCCTCTTGAGTAGTTCCCACCCGAATGGGGGACTATTTTACCTCCGGAATATTTTACCCAAGAGGACACCATCATCATTTAACCATACAGTAAAGTTGCATGCCCTCGGGAAACATTACGGTCGTAATTTCCCCTTGCTTTCAGCCGTTCGAAGTACCAGCACAGCAAGGCCGTTTTGGTTAGTGTTACAAGGCCAGATCAGTCATTCACCCAGACTGTTGCCCCTGCAACTACTGAAAAGGTTGCTGCCCCTGTTCTGGAACCACACGTTTGTCTGGCCTCTCAACAGATACCCCTCCTTTGTGGTTGCACCTACGGTACGGCCATCTGTATCGCTGAGGCTCCCCACCAACGGCAAGGTCCGTGGTTCATTGTTTAGCATACCGATTCTGAATTGTACAGTCTGCGAACGGAAGATCGCACCTCATACATTATGCATCAATTCAGAATATACATTGCAACACCAACTGAGAAGTACATCCATATTTTTTTTTTAATTGTAGGTGCCTATCTCGTATGTACAAGTCCGCAGTACATTTAGAATTGGCATTTGTATTTGCTGTAAAATTTCTGTATTGTTTCCTCATTTGTTTATGACGTATCTTGTATATTAACAGAGAAAATTGTAAATTGTAGTCCTGAGAAGGAATGAGATGTTGATGTTTCAATTGCGAAAGTTGAGCTGGCTTTATACGGTTGCCCATATATAGCCCGATTTCACATGAAACTGTTTTCAGGGAGTACTGTGCGGGAAAGTATATTTCAGCTCATTATCACCCAACATTTCCTCCAAGCAATCCATTGTGTTCCTAAGAGGAGAGAAACTTATTCTAGAATCTTCTCCAGCTATTTATTGTAGATATACACATTGACTGTGCAGTTCGCCATACTTTATATTGTCGTAGCATCGTAACCATTGCCAGAAAGGTTTTCTTGTGGTTGGTCGACTTTCCTTATAATTAATACAAACCCCCACAGTCATAGGTACCAGTTCGTATATGTTGATTTCCGCTTCTCTATTTTAAAGTACGTCGACAGGTTTTTGTACTTCCCATTACATGCAAAGCTGAAATAATCAAGATCTAACAGTGCATGTAGTCAGCAAACATACAACGCCGAGTTGCTTTGAAATAGGAAGACTACATACTGAAGTATTAGTGAAAATAGCAGATGTTCTATTTATTTAAAAACAGCTTGAGGCTGAGTGGTTTCGACTGAAGCTGAACGGGATAAAAATTAAACAAAAAGGAAATAAAGAAAACTAGGAATATCAGAAATGAAAAGAGTAATATGATTAATATCAAAACTGGTTGAAGTACAGTGAGGCGTTGCTGTTTAGGAAGCTCCACTACAAAAGATAACTCTATTGTATAGCCAAAAAATCTTCGGGGTAAATGGGAAGGATATATGTAGCAGTTAAATACTCACAATAAGTCAAGATATTCATAATATTATGCTTCCACTAAAAAATCAGAATCGAAGTGGAAAAGCCAAATTTAAAAGTCTCACTAGAGAAGAGTGGAATAATATGAAATATAACGCTGGAAATGAGGAGATCAAACAAAACGGGAAATATAATGGTGGTACGCAGAACAAATGCGGAGTGAAGTCTGCGGAAGGTATTAAATTTTCTGTAATTGGTTTATTTTGCAATGGAAACTGCACCCAAGGAAAAATTGTAGGGAAATACGTGGACTAGAATATACTGAAGTGTCAAAAGTCATGGGATACCTCCTAATATCGTGTCGGACCTCCTTTTTCCCGGCGTGGCATGGACTCAACAAGTCATTGGAAGTCCCCTGTAGAAATACTGAGCAGTCCATAATTACGAAAGTGTTGCCGATGCAGGATTTTGTTCGCGAACTGGCCTCTCTATTATTTCCCATAAATATCCGATGGGATTCTTGTCGGGCGTTCTGGGTGGCCAAATCATTCACTCGAAATGTCCAGAAAGTTCTTCGAACCAATCGCGAACAATTGTGGTCGGGTGCTATGGAGCATTGTCATCCTCAAAAATTCCACCGTTGTTAGGGATCATGAAGTCCACGAATGGCAGCAGATGATCTCCAAGTAGCAGAACATAACCATTTCCAGTCAATGATCTGTGCAGTTGGACCAGAGAACACAGCTCATTCCATGTAAACACAGCCTACACTATTACGGTGTCACCACCAGATTGCACAGTACCTTGTTGACAACTTGGGTCCACGGCTTCGTGATGTCTGCACCACATTCGACCCTACCATCAGCTCTTACCAACTAAAATAGCGACTCATTTGACCAGGCCACGGTTTTCCAGTTATCTAGGGTCCAACCGATATGGTCACGAACCCTGGGAAGGGGCTGCAGGCGATGTCGTGCTGTTAGCAAAGGCACTCGCTCGGTCGTCTGCTGCCATAACCCATTAACGCCAGATTTAGCAGCACTGTCCTAACGGATACGTTCGTCCTACTTCCCACATTGATTTCTGCGGTTATTTCACGCAGTGTTGCTTGTCTGTTAGCACTGACACTTCTAAGTACATGCCGATGCTCTCGGTCATTAAGTCGAGGTCGTCAGCCACTGCATTGTCTGTGGTGAGAGGTAATGCCTGAAATTTTGCGTTCTCGGCACACTCTTGACACTGTGGAGCTCGGAATATTGAATTCCGTAACGATGTCCGAAATGGAATGTGCTATGCTTCTAACGCCAACTACCATTCCACGTTCAACGTCTATTAAGTCCCGTCGTGCGGCCATAATCACGTCGGAATTATTTCACATGAATCACCTGAGTACAACTGAAAGCTCCAACAATGCACTGCCCTTTTATACCTTGTGTACGTGATTTTACCATCATTTGTGTATGTGCATGCCAACGGCCTTGCCACAGTGGTAACACCGGTTCCCAACGGATCACCGAAGTTAAGCGCTATCGGGCTGGGCTAGCACTTGGATGGGTGACCATCCGGTCTGCCGAGCGCTGTTGGCAAGCAGGGTGCACTCAGCCCTTGTGAGGGAAACTGAGGAGCTACTTGATTGAAAAGTAGCGGCTCCGGTCTCGGAAACTGACATACGGCCGGGAGAGCGGTGTGCTCACCACATGCCCCTCTGTATCCGCATCCAGTGACGCCTGTGGCCTGAGGATGACACGGCGTCCGGTCCGTTGGGCCTTCATGGCCTGTTCGGGAGGAGTGTAGTTAAGGTTAGTTTTAGTGTTTGTGCATATCGCTGTTGCATGACTTTTGTCATCTCACTGTACATTAACCCAAAATACTGATGTCGGTTGTACTAATTATTCGGTCATAGTAAATGTCCAGAAATAAAGAGGGAAGGAAAACTAGTGCTTAAAGTTCCTGTGACATTACGATCATTGCAAATGTAGTAGTTGCTTGAAATGACCAGTGCATTGTTGATTTAACTACCCTGGCATCTTCTAGATGTGATTTTAGGAAACCACAAATTCCGAAGCAGGATGGCCGAAGAAAAATCTTGAACCCCGTTCGTTCCGAAAATGAACGTAGTATGCTGATCACTGCTATGACGCTGGACGCCGCGTGTCCCTTAGGACGTTTTTGTACTTTGCTAAAACGATAAAAAGAGGATATCCAAGTAAGATACGTGTAGATAGATGAAAAGTGGTCAGCATTGAAAGCCTAATAGCAGCATTAATTTTGCAATTATTCCTTATGAAACAGATTTATGAGTGTGGTGCTGACGAAATGGAAGGGACTACGGTTACAAAAAAAAGTAATGTGAGAAGGTAAAAGGAAGTGTAGGATTCAATGTCCTATGAAGAACGTTTTCATTATAGACGGAGCACAAGCTCGGATTAGTGAACGGTGTCTTCATCAAAGGAAGCAAGCCGGCATTTGCTTTAAAAGGTTAGGGAAACCACGGAAGACTAAATCTGGATGGCCGGACGGGGATTTGTCCCACCGTCCACTAGAATTCCTAGCGTGTTACGACTGCGGCATCTCATTCAAAAATAATATACTGTAGGAGTCTAATTTCGACTCATGAATAGCTACGGTTCCCGGAGCAAATTGTTACGATGAACGTACAGAACTTACGTTAAATAATTAATGGCGCTGAAACTGGTGCATACAGGGCACAAAAGAGTTGTAGGATGGTTAGACACAGTACACATGAATATTCTCAAATGATACCACCTACAGAACCCCTATTACTTACATCATTAAGTCACAAGGGTGACTACGTTGGGGTAGGTTCCTTCACCATCGAAATAAGGGCTAGGGATATGAGACGAGAGAAAGAGAGCATGCAGTTACGAGTAGCGGTAGCGAAACGCATGGCACGTTATCTGGCCCACAGATCTTGCTTTCTCCTAGTCAGGCAGCAGATATTCTCCAGTTCTCGGAATGAATGAATCATCGGCTGCAACTTGTGCATACTTTTTACGGCGAATCTAAACTCAGATTTGACTTCCTTCTTCTTGATTGCTCTACTCAGTGTGTATGCTCTCAGAATAAGGCTTGAGTCTATATGGCGCCTAACTAGAGGTCCTCTGCGAGTGGCCTCCAACTTGATATTTGCTGTCGGAACCAATCTAAATTGCCAGAGCTAGATAAGAGCGCTTGTTACGTGCCATAAATAGTCTCAAGTGGAGCAAGTAGACAAGAGACGAATGATGGTGACCATAGTTTGTGCAGCCAACTAAGAAGTATAATCGTCATTATTTTAGTTTTCCGTCATTCTGTAATTGATTCAAAATTCATTGAGGTATGTTTCGTCTTTGTAACTAAATGAAAGGCAGTTTTTTTCCCCACAAGCATCTTCAATAGCTTGTAATGGTTCAAATGGCTCTAAGCACTATGGGACTTAACATCTGAGATCATTAGTCGCCTACACTTAGAACTACTTAAACCTAACTAACCTAAGGACGTCATACACATCCAAATGGCTTGTAATACATGTTTGTTTTTATATATACAGGGTGCTCTAACATTCCCCTTACAGACTTCTAGGACTTGTAGGGAGGCTGAATACACAATATTTCGAATTGGAAACTATGTCCGGAACGTATCGTTTCCGTGCTACAGCCGTTTGAAAACTTTTTTGCTAGGTAGGTATGCAACGGGGTAGTCATGGTGGGGGGTGCTTACGTCGGATCGGCTGATGTTATTTAACGTCTGCTCTATTTCGAGCCTCATTCACGTGTCTGTATGTGTTAGAGAAACATGGTTGAGTACACGTTCACAAAACACACCAACATGAGCCTTTTGTATGGCGAGGCTCACGGTATTGGAAGAGCTGCCTATCAAGGTCGTTATCCACAACTTCCGACTCCATCGCATACCCTGTTCGCCACAAATTAGGCAAGGGATTCGAGATAGTGGTATCTTCACCGTCAGCAGTTGTGACTGTGGTGCGCCAAGAACACGCCGCACACCCGCATTGGAAGATGCCATACTGCATCACGTTAAAGAGAACCTTTCAACGAGTACACAAGCAACTGCGCGTGCAATGGGTGTTGCTCCCAGCACCGACCTTGGTGGTCGCCGCATCGAATCTTACTTGTAGTGGGTCAGAATGCTAACCCTTCTCTGAAAAGGACAGAAACGTTTTAAGCTTAACTGTAAACAACAGAGTTTATGAAAACAAATTAAGTTTCCTTTTTGTGTTTCCTTCCTTATTAGTGAGTGGAATTGTAAAACAAGTGATGTACTGGGTCACGCCTGATAAATTACTTGCAAAACTGGTCGCATTCCCAACAATTTTTCAAATGGTTATGGCACGGAAACGATATGTTTCCGGACATGGATTCCAGTTCAAGATATTATCTACTCAGTCCCCTCAACAGTTTCTAGAAGATTGTACGAGAAATTTTAGAGCACCCTGTATAATAAATGCATTATGTAGTAGTTACAAATATGCTAATATGTTTCTGACCTGAAATCCAAGAGGGTGACATGAGAAACGAAACATATTAACGTATCTGTAACTACTATATATATATAATTTCAGGCTAGTGAAGATGCTTCATAAATAAAAGAAGCGAAACGCTTATAGCAAAAAACAAACCGCCTTTCATTTAGTTTCGAAGTCGGAACGTACCTTCATTAAAATGTACCATGTTAAATGCTATTTGACTGAGACTTACAAGGAACGACACAACTTTGTTAAATGGCGTCATCTGCTCTGCTTAACCGTCACAAAACCTCCGTGCTGAGGTAACCATCTACTAAAGCGTGTGTTAAGCGGTCGTCGGCATTAATAGATGAGATCAATATTTCCTAAATACGGAATCATACGGAATAAGAAAAACAGTCCGAAATTACTGCATCACTTATGGAACACAATGAGGTAACTCTGTATCTCTCTCTGCTCAGGAATGTACAGAAATATGATACGCAGATCTGAAGAATACACGATTAATTTCTTATCAATTAAATAACTTCCTACGCAATTTCCCTATAATGTACTTTTTCAAGAACAGTGTCATTTCTGTCTACAACCGTTTTGTTGCAGCAGTAAAACCTCGATAGGTCAGACATGAGATAGTGACCAAGACAGCGAGTAAACGAGACTAGGATGGATGCTAGAAATAATCTAGTTTCTAAGTATAGTTGCTCCCTTGGCACAAAATATCACGAATTTTGTTAGAGTTTGTGGTTGACGAAATTATGTTCTCGTTGCACAAGTTTGATACTTTGTAGTTTATGTACGAAGCATTCTATGAAACTAAAAACGACCGGTTTTGAGCCGCCAAGTGAGATGTCTCAGGCACAGAGCTCGCACTCGCGTGGAGTTGGATTCAAATCCGTCCGACCGTCGTGATTTATGTTTCCTGCGGAGTCTCTAAATCGATTAAAGAGAATGCCCGGACGATACCTCTGAAAAGGACGCAGCCGATTCTCTTCCCTCATACTCACCGTGACCATACGCACTTGTGCTCCGTCTGTGATGACCCCGTAGTCCGCGAGAAGTTAAGCACAAATTTACTTTCCCTTCCTTTCGCATTCGGGATGGGCGGTATTCGTGTTCTGCCTCTGCTGAGTTCGCCGCCGATGGGACGTTGAATCTTAATCGCCCTTCACTTTTCACCTAAACTATTTTAGCTGACGCTTACACGAAAGATAGTAGCAACCAATTCTCACGAATGGATGTAAAACCACTTACATCGACGTCCTCGATTTGACGTGACGAGGCAAGTAAGGACCAGACGAGGCTAACAAGGCGTAATAGCCGCAGCGGCTTCGGAATGCGTCGCGCAGACGTCTGCCGACCCACTTCTCTTTCCTCGGACGGCGCGAGCTGCTCACGTGCTGTCAACCACTGCGATGCCTGTTGGCATTCTTGGCCTCTACATCCCACGAGAAACCCTTGTAACTCATTAAACTGCAGCGAAGGAAACAATCGCCAGCCTCTGGTCACACCGGTCCCCGTACCTTAGGCGACTTCTTCACTGTTGTCATAAGATCCTCTCACACAGATTAGTAGCTACAGCCAGAAAATAGGGATTGCAGCAACAACATTTTCTCTGTCAGCCACAAATATTGCAATTTGTAACAGGTAAAAAACCTGAGGAAGGACAAAAGAAAAGAGGAAGACGGGGATTGATGTATGAAATGGAAAAAGAAGACGAGAAAGAGGACGTTAAAAACCAAGAAGAAGAGAAGTGAATAGATTGGAGTTCATTAAAATGAGAAGATGCACAGATTTATGAAAGGAAACCATAAAGCGATTCGAGCTGGACTGTATCAGTAGGTAATCAGTGCCAGTTCTGGACGAGATAACGATCTTATCATCTCGTATGGTGTCAGGTTATACACTTGGGCACTTATAGTCGAGGTCACCACAAGGAACTTATCAAGGTCACCCAGGGAAAACCCCACACACTTTAGGCAATTGTGCGACTTACATTGTAGGTCATCCAGGGTGACCCCAACTCCATCCCACTATCCCTTCCCTCCTCAATCCCCTGGACCAATAAGACAGACACTCCTCTCCATCTTCCTGGGCAATAAGCGGAGAGTGTCAGGCTGTATTTATTTGTTAATAACAAATTACATTAAGTCACATCACTTGCAGTCTCTTTGCTAGTAACAATCCAATATTACGGTATGTAAGGCACCAGCAGAGACCATACCGATGTAGATATCTAAGTACTCTCATTCTTCCACAATTTTATGTATTTTTCACCCATTTTCGTATTTTTCCGTATTTTCGATTTTCCAAAATTTTACATATTTTTCCACAATTTTACGCATGTCATCCGATTTCATGAATTCTGTCCCACTGTTCTCGACCTCGCGTCGACGTGACAATGCGCTCAGCCAGTCACAATGCAGGATGTTCCCGAATTATATGTCAGCATTGCTAAGCCACTGCTTCATTACTAGGGTGTGTGTGTGTGTGATTGTGTGTGTGTGAGGGAGGGAGGGAGAGAGAGAAAGAGAGAGAGAGAGAGAGAGAGAGAGAGAGAGAGAGAGAGAGAGAGAGAGATATCATGGTATATGCGTTAGAATCGAAAAATACAAAATGGCTGTAAATATTAACGTAATTTATTGCATAAGACACTATAGGAATGCAGTGTGTTGCTGAATTGATGATTTACTAGCATATTATGCATGTGGCTGTAAATATTAATGTAATTTATGGTATAAGATACTATGACAATGCATTATTGGCTAAATTAATGAACTCACACTATATTATACAAAAATGGCGAAAAAATTGTCCAGTAAGGTGGAAGACTCAAACATTTTCTTACAAAGCAAGATATTGCACGTAATTTGATTCTTGCTAGTTATTAGGAGTTTTTTCAAAATGTTGCTGTATCTATGCATCTTGGTGAATTGTGTGCATCCATCACCTTGGTGAGAACAACTAGCAGAAATACCACAGCTCGACATATAATCTCTTACAATGTCATCCCTACACTATTAGTGCATGTTAAAACGAGCTCATTCTTATATTGACATAAATAATGATGTTTCGGTTTATTCTAATAGGTATAAGGAAATGTATGACACCACTGTGTGACATCATAGCAGAATTATGTAAGCACTGTAGATTCAGCAATTACCAAGACATTCAACCAAAGACATGGATAAAAATGATATGTATAACAATTACCACACTGCTACAAATACGCAACTGTATTACAAGGAACTCCTATCTGCATTCCTTGGATAATGTGGGTCAAATGAACCAAGTGAGATGAGGGAAGAGTATGGAATTCCACGAGTGGCATCGCTGCCACCAAATCCCTGGCCACAAGCAAGAGAACTGCACGTGACCGCCCAACACTACGCCAGACCATCTCCCCACAAATTGTAGAGAAATTTCCATTATTTAAACAATATATATGTATAATCGTATCCAGCCTGATGACGGGCGCGAAAGTCACTGCTACGAAAATCAGGAATTCAGGGAGGGGTCATCCCACCGCAGCAAACCAGTTGTAACTCTTCAATGCGTACACGTTCACCTGCAGACAACAAACCAGTTGTAACTCGCCAATGCCTACACGTAAACCTGCAGAACTTTGCAGTCGTCTTTTCAGATAAACGTTGCTAACAATTTAATAGCCAAGAACTCTTCTCCCCTCCCCCTTCCCTCTGGATCAGCAAGAAACAAGCTCCCCCTCCTCCCCTAACCATCCCATTTTAATACTAGCGCTTAATACTCACTAGAATCACTATCATTTCTACCTAATTCCTACAACTGCGTTATGTAAACGCTCCCATCGCTCTGACAAGCGCAACACGTCTGTACGTCGAACATATGCAGCCATTAGTCCATGGGTGAGTACCACCAGCCCATTGGCACTAACTAACGGTGGGAAAGCTTCTTATGAGTCAGAGAATCCGAGCTCTGTGTGTGTCGCTAGCGTTAATGGTCAGAAAATTTATTCACCCCACCAGCGAATCTTTATCTTGATGTCCATAGGCCGCTCATCGATAGGTGAAAGGAAGCAGAAACCGAGGAGTGCCAATGCACTGCCGGCATTGCAGGAAGCCAGTTGATATGGGAAGGATGTGCCGCCTGTCAAAGACACGAGACAGGCAACGGACGCATGCGACCGTAAAATTTTATTATCCTTGTGCATCTCTCTAAATACTGATAACAGTTCCACTAATGACATACTACTAACGGTAGTGGAGTTTACCAACACAGCAAGAATTTATTAAGTCGATTGTACTAAGAAAAAAAAGAAAAAATGATCTGAGACAAATGTGCAGTAACCAGTGTCACGTTTACCCTCGTGATGGGTCATTAAATATGCATTTTGGTTAAGTATGCAGTGTAAGTTACGATCGATGTATCAGAAGACAGGTCCACACACTGCCTCCTATGTAGAAGGAAAAACAAAGATCCAAATAAGAAAAAGGTTATGGTCAAACAATGTGTTTTATAAGGTTTCTGGCCACACTTTATAGCACTGAATCTTTTGTTTATTGCGGATATGCTGTAAAATACCTCTTACTAAGTAGAAGACTTCTCCCAAAACCAATAACGTATGCTGGACTTGCTACTGATAGGTGCAATCAATACGCTAGTATTTCGTGAACTCAAGTTGGATGACGTACATTTAGGATAAGATAAGAGATACTGGAGTTCTTCAATTTGATGTTTCCTCTCTAGCTTTGTTTTTGTGGGTGTCACAAGTTATTGTACAAAGTACGCTTGTATTCCAATAAAGCTTTAGGAAGTGACCTCATGATCGCATTATTCTTTTATAAGCGACCAAGAGTTCACACATGCATTAAGAAATGCGATGAATCTGTGCAGATTCGTATGTCTAATCATCATCATCATCATCAGCCAATTCAATCATTAAATGACGTGGCCTCTTCGAGTCGTGGATTCAGGTAGGCTTTCAGCAGTCTTCTCCAAGTGGGACGGTCTTGGGCAGTTCTCTGCCAGGTGTTACCAGCGATCTTCTTGATGTCTTTGTCCCATCTGTCTGGTGGTCTTCCTCTAGGCCTCCGATGCTCTCTCGGACTCCACTCCAGTACTAGCTTCGTCCATCTGTTGTCTTTTCTTCTTGCGACGTGGCCAGCCCACTGCCATTTCAAGGAACCTACTGTCTCTGAGATATCATTAACCTTCGTCACAGACCGGATGTCATCTGCCCTTTTCCTGTCCTTTCTTGTATAGCCCAGCATTGATCTCTCCATGGCTCTCTGTGCTGTCCTAAGTTTCCCTTTTGTAAATGAGTTTTGTGTCCATGTCTCGCAGCCATACGTCATCACAGGAAGAATGCATTGATCAAATACTGCTTTCTTCAAATTTACTGGCATTTTTGATCTGAATACTTTTGAATTCTTCCCAAATGCTTGCCAGCCAAGCTTGATGCGTCGATAGATTTCTGGCCTTATGTCTCCCTTCATATTTATAATCTGGCCAAGGTAGACATATTCACTGACCTCTTCTAGTAGACTGTCCTGGATTTTCACATCTCCAGCTGGGACCCATTTGTTGGACATTACTTTTGTTTTGGAAAGGTTCATGTTCAAGCCAACCAGCTGACATTACGATGCAAGATCTGTAACTAAGTTTTGGAGCTCTGCGAAGTCTTTGGCCAGTAAGGCAATATCATCAGCAAATCTCAAGTTGGTAAGCCTTCTTCCATTAACTCTAATTCCCTCACCTTCCCAGCTCAGCTTTGACATAGCCATTTCCAATACAGCAGAGAACAGTCTAATGTCTAATACTTGTTTGGAAATATTCGTACCTAACACTAGACTGGCAGTAAAATGGATTACAATGGAAGAGCTACAGTATACACCGACGGAGAAAAAACCGCAAAACTAAGGAGTTGTTCGATATAAACAAAAGCTGGTAGGTGTGTTTCTACATCTGAAAGACGGTGTCTATTTAAATTTCTTGCCGCTAGTAATGATACTGTCTGGATGCAAATCAGGTTTGCTTTAAATGTACACTATAACGGTCGTGAGTGTTGGTTACCTTTGAGACTGGACGTGTTGTGTTGATGTTAGTCAAGATTGCTTTTAAGACGACAAAGACGCCACTACCAACACCTCATTGAGTCTGAACGAGGTTATAGGCTACGAGAATCTGGATGTTGCTTCTGCAATATTGCAGAAACACTTGGCAGGAATGTAGCCGTTGTACATGATATTGGAAGTGGTGGTCACGAGAATGCACAGTCGCAAGAAGACTGGGCTTCAGATGCCCATGTGGCAACACCAAGAGGGAAGACTGTTGTGGCGTAACAAGCTAGTTACGCCACACTGAGAAGGGAGCCGAAAGGCACGCGTACACACACGCCGACTGGCGTCAAGTCTGGAACAGGATACGTTATGACTGCTATAAGAAAATACGTAGCTTTGGAATATACTTAACTTTATTCTTTGTTGGTTTACAACGTTCTTCTTGAGACATTTATACGATAACTCTCAAACTAGGTACGGCTAATGGCGCCTTGCTAGGTCGTAGCCATGGACTTAGCAGAAGGCTATTCTAACTGTCTCTCGGCAAATGAGAGGAAGGCTTCGTCCGTATTGTCGCTAGCAATGTTGTCCGTACAACTGGGGCGAGTGCTCGTCCGTATCTCGAGACCTGCCTTGTGGTGGCGCTCGGTCTGCGATCACACAGTGGCGACACGCGGGTCCGACATGTACTAAATGGACCGCGGCCGATTTAAGCTACCACCTAGCAAGTGTGGTGTCTGGCGGTGACACCACAAAGACCATCCTGTTTGGTGTATGGCTCCAGCGCATCGTACTGCATCTGCGTCTGCAATCTGAGGAGCAGTTGGCACCACAGTGAAAAACGAACTGTTACAAATCAGTTACTTCAAGGGCAGCTCTGAGACAGATGCCCCGTGGCGTGCATACTTCATTGGTGTCAAGCAAGAGCTCATTGGAGGGCAGGGTGCAGGTCTGTTCTACGAGTATTTTCTGATGAAAACCGGTTCTGCCTCGGTGTCACTGATGGCAATGTGTTGATTAGGAGGAGGCCTGTTGAGGGCCTGAAACTACCCTGTCTGCATACTAGACACACTAAACCTACACCAGGTGTTATGGTTCAAAATGGTTCAAATGGCTCTGAGCACTATGGGACTTAACATCTATGGTCATCAGTCCCCTAGAACGTAGAACTACTTAAAACTAACTAACCTAAGGACAGCACACAACACCCAGTCATCACGAGGCAGAGAAAATCCCTGACCCCGCCGGGAATCGAACCCGGGAACCCGGGCGCGGGAAGCGAGAACGCTACCGCACGACCACGAGCTGCGGACTGCTATGGTCTGGGGTGTGATTTCATGCCGGTCTCTGTGGCCGAGCGGTTCCAGGCGCTTCAGTCCGAAACCATGCTGCCGCAGCGGTCGCAGGTTCGAATCCTGCCTCGGGCATTGATGTGTGTGCTGTCCTTAGGTTAGTTGGGTTTAAGTAGTTCTAAGTATAGGGGACTGATGACCTCAGATGTTAAGTCCCATAGTGCTTAGGGCCATTTGAACCATTTTTTGTGATTTCGTATCTCAGCAGGAGCACTCTCTTGGCTATCCCATGCACCCCAACTTTAAATTTCTATGTTAGTCTCGTGATTCGACCTGTTGTGTTGACATTCGTGAACAGCATTCCATGCATTGTTTTCTAACAGGATAACGCCCACATGCCACTGTTGTAACTCAACAAGCTCTGCAAAATCTCAACATGTTACCTTGGCCTGCTCGATCCCCAGATCTGTCTCCAATCGAGCACATGTTGGACATCATTGGACATCCACTCCAGCATCATCCACAAACGGAACTCCATCTCACAAACTGAAGTCTGGTACCTGTGTAATACAATGCATGCACGTTTGCATACTTCCATTCAACATTCTGGCGGTGTTACCGTTTATTAGCGTTTCACATTTGCAATGTTAATCACTTAAATATGTTACCTAAACGAGCATATTCCCAAAATTTAGTTACTCCACGTTAATTATTTTTTGGAGTTGCAGTTTTTTTTCCATCTGTGTAGTTCTCACGTTAGTTACAGCTCACATCTATTAATCCAACCTGATAAGTGTCTTAGACTGACGAGCATATCCCATGGATGACTCTGATGCCATTTTAAGTGGAACTAAGACGTGTATTTTGATAACATAATATGCATAGTGTAGACTTGTCCAGAGTCGTGCCCTTATGCACCCTCTGTAGTAGTAGTAAACGTCCTAGAATACATTATTTTAAATGAACACAATAACAGCACTAGTTTGTATAATGGATTTCCAGGTTAAATAATTAAAATTATAGACATACAGGACATAGTTTTATAACGAATTATCGATACTCATTATCTGGGATGTGTGTAGATCCATACACATCAACAGTATGTTCTTTAATTCTCTGGAAGCTGCTGGTTTAGGCCACACGTCAGTCTGCTTTAGAATTCATAAATACATAGAGCGAACATTCAAATGCATCTTAGCGTGGTAATATGGTCAGAATGACCATCAACAGGAAATGTTTTTTTACTAATGTTGATTATTCATACTAGTAACAAAACCGTCAGGTAAAGATCATGATTACAACACTACCAGTCACGTAATCTTCAGATCATACCTTCTAAATGTGATCAGGCTTGTAATCCAGTTGCGCTATTTTGTGTGTGTACTGCGACGTGAACGCCCCAGGACAGTGGGGTGAGGACTATGACAGCACTTTCGGTCATATCCTCTAAGTTTGAATGTTATTACACACTATTATTGTGTGTGTGTGGGTGTGTGTGTGTGAGAGAGAGAGAGTGTGTGTGTGTGTGTGTGTGTTTGTGTGTGTGTGCGCATATGTGCACTTCAACGTGGATAATCAAAGGGCAAGGGAGGATGGATGTCACCTTTTCTTCTGTGTATGTCACATTACTCAAAACGTGTTCTAACTGAGGAAATACATTTTACAGTCACCCAGGCCACTTTATAGCAAGAGTGTAATTTCTTATTTAAATAATAATGTATATTGGTAAAACGTTAAGCAGAGGATGGTGACAGGAGGCACATACTGACAGATAGAGCTATCAGGCTACTCTGATGATTCAGCGACGAGAAGGAAACGTATCTGCACTGACAGAATCTTTGACCCTTTCTCTGCGCAACACAAATTCACTCTCCTCCAAACCACACAATTTTATGAGGGTGTGCTGAAAAGTAATGCCTACGAATTTTTTATGTGAAAACTTTTAAAGCCTTTAAAATAAAACAAACGATATTAACATTCTACCTCTTTATTCTTGATGTGTACATATCTGCAGTCCTCTGCCGCTAGAGCACTCCGAATTGTGGCGTGTAACATGGCCATGTGTAATGTAACCATGTTGGTGCATGAGAAACAGCGTGTTGTAACCGAGCTTCGAATTTGAAGAATTCGACCACACATGGAGCACCCTCTCTTTAAGCATGACAATGCCAGAACAGACATGAGTGCTGCGACATCTGCGACAAACCGACTCCTTGAGTTCACTGTCATCAATCATCTTCCTTACTGTCCCGACTTGGCCCCATACGACTTTCATCTACTTCCAAAACATAAAGAATACCTTCAAGTACTTCACTATGATAGTGATGAAGTGGTGCAAGCAGAAGTGAAGTTGTGTCTCTGTCAACAAAGTCAAGTATCAACAAACCGTTCGGTCACTGGGAGAAATGAGTTCGTGGCCAGGGTGACTATGTTGAGAAATAAACATGTAGATATGAACAATAAACATGAAAGTTAATAACATACGTTTCATTTAAAAATCTTCAAGAGTCATTAATTTAGCCACATAATTGATTGTCCTAGTATCTTATAACATAAATTACTGTAGTATTTACCATCATTTGCAGAATACGCCAGGACATCGACAATTCAGCAACACACTCCACTTCCATAGTGTCTTACTCAATAAATGACGTTAATATTTACAGCCATTTTGTATAGTATGTCATGACCTCATTATTTCTACCGACTTTTTGGTTTCTAATCCATACATTATGATATGACACGAGCACACACACACAAGTAATGAAGTGCTGACTTAGCAATGATGAATAGTTTGGGCGTATACTGCACTGTCATTGACTGAGAGCATCATGACATCGACACGACGTCAAGACCCGTGGGACAGCACTAATTTAGCTCAATAACATATGTAAAACTGTGGAAAAATGTCAAATTTTGGAAAATACAGAAAAATGCGAAAATGAGTGAAAGATAAGTAAAACTGTGGAAGAATGAGGGTACTTACATATATACCTCGGCGTGGTCTCTGCTGGTGCCTTTTGCATGACGTACTATTAAACTACCTTTAAAAAATAGACCTCAAGTGAGATGATTTAATGTAATTTTTATTAACAAGTAGACACAGCCTGATCCTCTCTCTATGCTACCCAGCTCCAGACTGATCCCCACACTCTCCAGTATCCTAGTTAAGAAAGATAAAGATAGGGAGGTGTTATCTCAGTCTCATTGGTCCAGGGAGGTGGTGAGGGGAGGATTTGGGGTAGAGGGGGAGGGTGCTGTGGTACCCCAGAATGACCTCGAATATAACTCGCACAGTTGCCTAAGATGTGTGTGGTTCCTCCTGGGTACTCTTGATCAGTTCGTAGTGGTTCCCCAGAAGGAAGGGTAGTGGTGGTGACCATGATTATGTTGCCCAAGTGTGTAGCTTGAAACCAGATGTGCAACCTGACACCGGAAGCGATAAGATCGTTATCTCGCCCAGAACCGGCACTGATTACCTACTTGTGTGAAGAAACAGTTCCATTAGACCTAGCTTTCCATTGTAGAGAGAATCTTGTTTCTTGCCCTCAGATACTAGATGGAACCCCTGTCATGCAAAAGGAGCTAGTGGAACGAGGGAGTAAGATGTATACTTTGTGCTTTTTAAATATGGTTTTACGTTTATCGGCAGTGAACCCATAGAAAAGAAACAACATTATTATTGCAAGCAGTACGACTTTTGTGTGTGGTTCCACTTTTGAACTGTATGATGCTAAAAAGTTGTTGGAATTTGCATCGTTTACGTCACTGTAAAGTTTTTTCGAACTCAATAAACGAATAAACAGCAAAGGGGCAACGAGAATTAAACAAGACATGGGGTGATGCCGAGAGGAGGGATGTGGTGTGGGTGGGGGTAGGGGGAGATGGGGAACGCCGTAAAGAGCCAGATACCACAGTTACCTGATTGCGTGTAACACATACTAGTGACCTTCATTTATGGGGTCTACATCAGCACAGCTACGATTAATGCAACTAAACTGAAGCAGGAGCAGAATACATAAAAGAAAACCAAAAGGGTATGCAAGAAGCCAGTATATAATCGGCTACGTTTTACACAGTTAACCGAATGTATCTTGCAGGTGTATTAGTGGCAAAGGTGGTGCAGTGGCGAAGACATTGGCTCTGAGCACTATGGGACTTAACATCTGTGGTCATCAGTCCCCTAGAACTTAGAACTACTTAAACCTAACTAACCTAAGGACATCACACACATCCATGCCCGAGGCAGGATTCGAACCTGCGACCGTAGCGGCCGCTCGGCTCCAGACTGCAGCGCCTAGAAACGCACGGCCACTCCGGCCGGCGCGAAGACATTGGACTCACTTTCGGGAGAGCGGCTTTCAGGCTTGTGTTTGTCATTATTACCTAAAGTCGCTTAAAGTGGATAACAGAAGGAGTTATTTGCAAGGGGCGCAGTCGATTTTCTCCACCTTCGCTGTACAATCAAATTTCGTTCTCTCTCTCTAATGATGGCGTCGTCGACGGCAGATTTAAGCCTAATCTACATCTACATGGATACTCTGCAAATCACATTTAAGTGCCTGGCAGAGGGTTCATCGAACCACCATCACAATTCTCTATTATTCCAGTCTCGTATAGCGCGCGGAAAGAATGAACACTCCTTGTGGACGAAAATCTGACGTGGTTTTGTTGAGGGAACTATTCCAGCATGACGTAACTGAAGCCTCTATTTTCATTCATAAAACTGCACTTAATTGAAACTCTAAGGGCCCTGCGTGAAGTTCCTCTCTGAAGCTGATCGGCAAGTTTCCCGTTATTCGCCTGCACTAAGTAACAGAAACAGTACGAATGCCATGCTTCATTATGACATATTTTTGTCCTTAGATGATTTGCGTGCGATATTACAAATCATGTTTTCCTTGCTTTAGAGTTAATGGTCACAGAACGCGGCTATAAAGTACTGCTGAGATTCAGGAGGCGCCTAAATGTACATGTTTGCCACATACAACGTTATCGTACGACTGGGTGTAAGATTCCAAATACTGTCTGTGAGTTACATTTACTGGACTACAACTCCAGAGTACCTATTAACGTGTTATACCTACAGAATGTGCTGTACAACGATATCTTCGAGTCAGATTGTACGCTGATGAAATATCAGTATATGACGTCAATAGCTTCCAACTGTAAGACCGAAATCTCATCGATGACTTAATAGTATAGGAAAACCTGTAATTAGATAAGACCTATTTTTAAAAAGTCACTACACTGAACACATAGCAGTAAGTAGCTCCTCATTCCGATGTACGGCGGAACTCAAGATCATTCCAGGAAAGAGACTACACACCACGTCTATTGCAGGACACACGTCACTATCGCATTCTTATCATAGAGGAAGTAGGAACTAGGAAAATAGTATATCTGAAAGAAATATGTAGGGACTTGAGAAAGTAAGTTACACATGTCATCCCACACTAAGACCACTGGGCAACAAGAGTGTTGCTTTACCAGAAGAGAGTACATGTTCCTTCAGAGACAGTAATGATAATGTCGTGTGACGAGGGCCTCCCGTCGGCTAGACCGCTCGCCTGGTGCAAGTCTTTCGATTTGACGCGACTTCGGCGACTTGCGCGTCGATGGGGATGAAATTATGATGATTAGGACAACACAATACCCAGTCCCTGAGCGGAGAAAATCTCCGACCCAGCCGGGAATCGAACCCGGGCCCTTAGGAGTGCCCGTCGCGCTGACCTCTCAGCTACCGGGGGCGGACTTCAGAGAGTTCTGCTGCGGTACGCGTAACAGATGCATCGCAGTGTGCGACTGAAGTGGTGCGGCAAATTGAAATGCATTCCAAAGTTGAAGTATGCCTGATGCTACGATTCTTGTTGGCCAAACGTCTAAATTGAACACAGATTCATCGTAAGACACTGGCATTATATGGACCAAATGTAGTGATGCGTCCATTCGTAGCAAAATGGTGCCAACAATTTGACCAAGGCCTCACAGACGTTGGTGATGTTAACTGGGAAGTCCAGATCTTGCACCATGGGATTTCCATCTTTCCGGCAAACTGAAAGGGCATCTGGAGGGGTGGGGGGTAAGAGATTTTTCCAGCGCTGAGGATGTTCACACAGAAGTTCTCGAAAGGCTCTTTGACTGAGTTGCAGATTTCTGTCGTAGAGGAATAGAACGACTGGTAGAACATTCCCAGCGGTTTTTTTTTTTTTACGAAAACTTGGGGACTATGTTGAAAAATAGTGTCATATGTATGTGTTACTTTGAAGTGTAGAGCATTATTCAATAAAACTTACTTGGTCTTCCATAACAACGCGTAACTTATTTTTTGAAATCTCCTTGTAGAAAACCCTCATCCATACCATACCAATGTAGCATGAAGTTCCGTTCCTCCTAAGTTTTACCACTCCAGCCAAATCCTGGAATGACGTCCAATCCGCCTCACTTTCTGTATCCGTCTGTCTTCTGTCACCTGTATACTGTACCAGCTTACTACGTCCCCACACGTCCTCACACTTCTACAATATCGCCTCTCCTACGTTTCTTGTTAACTGGAGTCTTAATACCCTACAGGCTCCCCCACCCTTGTGAAACCTGTCCTGCTGCCGTGCCTGTATCAACACGTCCCACCTTCTCTTCAGTTTGAAACTCTCCGCGTCCTTTCCCAGCATAATCAACCGCCTTCCCCTCCCGGACAATGAACTCATCCCTGACATTAAATCAACCAAAACTTACCCAGTAAATTCCAAATGAAGGCTCCAACCCACACTTTGCGTGCCTAGCTCATCTCATTCAACATCTCATCCATCAGTTCCTTCCCACATGCCTTTTGACGTAACATCTTCTACAATACTTTCCACATCCTAACCCCTAATCAGAGTTACTAAGAGCCGCCACCATATTCTCATAATGAAGAGGATGTACAACACATCATAAATTATTATATTCCCTAATCAGAGTTACTAAGAGCCGCCACCATATTCTCATAATGAAGAGGATGTACAACACATCATAAATTATTATATTAAAATTATAAATTACATATTCCAATGGCAGCAGAGCGAAATTTACTGTTGAAGCCCGCCACAGTAGGGGAATATAAGTAACTGTTCAAAAAGCCAACTAATGCAGACATGAGTGGACTCGAATTAGTTGTCATTTGAAGCCAACCATCAGTAACTAAAAGTATTTGCTAAATATATAAATTTGAAATGAAATATTAGTCTCGGTTTTTTTTTTTTTTTTTTTTTTTTTTTTTGTTTTTGTCAGACTTGGAAGGAGACTTTTCCGACTGAGTGCAACAGCATGAATGGACTCTAATAAACTATTCGTCAATGGCCGTTAAGTTGAAATTTGTCACAACGTGAGAACGTAATTCAACTTTGAATAACTGTGCCTCAAAAATATGTCACGACACACGGTTCCTTAGCGATGCGAGCAGACTTACAAATTATTAAAGCAGAACGTCCTGGGCAGGGATTTGAACTTAGATTTCTCCAGTCCAGCGTCTGATAAATGCGCCTATTCGCTTACTGGGATGTAATATACGTGGTACTGAATCAGTTCAGAATTATTTGCTGATTTTTTTTCTATCCTGATGAAATACTGAAGCCATAATAAATTGAGGAGAGGTAAACTGGTCTGGCTGTTTTTCGTGGGACTCATTTTCTTCTTTCACAAGACCGTAAGTGTGTCCCGTTTAGGCGTTCTGCAGCGTTAAGTGAATGTAGAGCAATCAAGGGCAACAGGCACTTGCCTTTGTTTTCGCTGAGAAGAAAGCTCTTTCCTGGAATACGCATAATTGTTTCCTTGACTTTTACATCAGTGTCGCACTCTCGATAGTGTTTTCGAGATGTTTATTGAACTTGGATTTACACTACCTCAATTGTTAAGCTTTACACTTGCGACGTAGCTCAGAGGACAGCTGAAAGTGTACTTCAGCTGGTACTGAATACTGGGTTGTTTCGCAGTGCATATAAAATAGGTGGAAATTCATGACGGATAAAGTCCTTGCTGCGAAAAAAGGTGATGAAACATCGTCTTAATTTTGGATTTTGTCATCCGACTTGTTTTTGGGGAGGCGGAGAAGACAATGAACACCATGCAGTGGATTGTCACTTGTCTCACGAATCGTACTGGCAGCACCAGGTCTCATTTCCTGTAAAGCAGATATCCAACAACGCGATTCCACAAGAAGCATTTGCTGACAGTTTCCACCAGTTTTACAACTGATGTCAAGGGTGTGCTGTAGCTAATGGTGATTTCTCTGAAGGCCAGTAAGAGTATTTTGTTTGTGACTCTTGCTCTCTTTATTTTCTGAGACAATTCACCGAACTTTTCAGACGCAGTTTGTATATGAAATACAGTATAATGTCGTGTAACATAGTAATGTTATGGCGAAATTCAAGTATTCATCATAATATTTAGCTGTTGTGAGGCTGTCAGCTTGCCGACCTCTGGCTGCCCACTTAATGCGGTCTGTGAACCTGTGCAGAAACGAGATGCAGAGTGACACTGGAGCTGTCTACGACTACATTAGAATGTGTAATCTGCAATTAAAGTACTACTTTAGCTTCGCCTGCTGTTTGCAATGTATTCATACAAGTCCGACTTCGACCATATGTATGAAGGATTCTCTCGGACGCTCCTGACTCAGCATCTCCGTCTGAGAACCAATACAGCAGGACACTAGCAACTATGTGCTCAGCATCGCTGTCGTCGTCCATATTTGTAGTTTTCAGTTATATTTCGTCTGTCACCTTAGATCGATTCAAAAACGGATCGTAACGGAATGATATACATGATTGCTTTCGCCATCAATATGCATTCAAGGAGAAAAGTTCTTTTACTCCAGGTATTGCACGAAGAAGTTACATAACCTACTACACTAATCCCGTGTTGTTCCAGTTTCTCTGTTTTGTGTACCTCTTTACGAGAAAAAAAAAAGGGGGGGGGGGGAGACTGGCGGCAATTTGAGATTAGGTCGCCTTGAACATTGCTTCAGCTGTCTACCTGAGTCTTTTTTTGTTCGATGTCCCTAGAACGGTGAGTTGGCCATGAAGCACAGCCGTTCTGCTGCTGAAACAAGGTTCGCTCAACATTTCTGCCACCTGTTTATTGTTAAGAAAACTTCTTAGGACCTCTCCTTCATATATTTCTTAACTATAACTCCAGGAATAAAGGAGGCTGTGGAGAAATAACTTATTCACGTTGCAGAGGACTGCTTCCATAATGAATATTTCACTCTACAGCGTAGTGTGCACTGTTCTGAAACTTCCTGGCACATTAAAATTGCGTGCACACTGCTCTGTATGCACAGTTTGCAATATTTGTTCTGGAGCGATCACCTGGCTTACTGCTAAACCATTTCTCCGCAGTATTCTTTTTTCTGGGAGTGCTAGTCCAACATGTATGTATGAGAGCTGCTGTGAAGTTTGAAATATGGGCGAGAGGAACTAGCAAAAGTGAAATTGTGAGGACGGATCCTTAGCCGCGCCTGGCTCCCTCTGCCAATAAGAAGAGCATTGCTGGAAAGTCGCGTTTCTGACCTCGAAACCCGATCCGGCACACAGTTTTAACCACCCAGGAAGTTTCAAAACGGCGCACGCTACGCTGCGCAGTGAAAGATTCTTCCTGAAAATTTACCGTTTCTTTGACATCGTCTTTACGCGAGATATAACATGGAAGGAGTAATGTGATTTTGTCCCGTATTGGAACGTGGGATCTCCGATTTTGACAGCAAGTGTCCCTGCGATTCGCAATGTCTTTTTTTTTTTTTTTTAGTGTCTTCTACGGGGTCTTATTAGACGTGTTCATGACGCTCTCGCACTAACCAACCAAAAAGGTGACGAAACGTGCTCTTCCGGTAATCCGGTTATAACCATCCATGCCCGACAACTAGTACTCACTTATTGGTGGGAAGAGGATTTCAGCTTTAGGAATCAGGTGATCAGGATCAGTCCGGCATCTGCATTCGGCACAGACAGAGGTCATCTTTCAGCAGTACAATTGTCCGTGTCTCGGAGCCAGAACCGTGCTACAGTGGTTGGAGGCGCATTATAGTGAACTCACGTTGATGTCTCGGCGACCAAATTCACCTGATGTAAATGCTATGGAAGCCATTTACATCTACATCTTCATAGATACTCCGCAAGCCAACGGACGGTGGATGGCACCCTGTACCACTACTAGTCATTTCATCTCCTGTTCCACTAGCAAATAGAGCGAGGGAAAATCGACTCTCTATACGCCTCCATATGAGCACCAATTTCACGTATCTTATCTTAGTGGTCCTTAGGCGCAATGTATGTAGGCGGCAATAGAACCGTTCGGCAACCAGCTTCAAATGCCGGTTCTCTACATTTTCTCAATAGTGTTGCTCGAAAAGAAAGTCGCGTTCCCTCTAGAGATTCCCATTTAGGTTCCCGAATCATATACATGTTGTTCGAACCTACCGGTAACATATGTAGCATCCCGCCTCTGAATTGCTTCGATGGCTTCATTCGATCCGACCCGATACGGATCCCAAAGACTCGAGCAGTACTCAAGAATAGGTCGTACCAGCGTCCTATATGCGGTGTGCTTCACAGGTCAACCACTCTTTCCCAAAATTCTCCCAATAAACCGACGTCAACCATTCGCCTTCCCTGCTACAGTTCCCACATGCTCATTCCATTTGATATCGTTTTGTAACGTTACTCCCAGATTTTTAAACGACTTGACTGTGTCAAGCAGGACACTAATAATACTGTATCCGAACATTACAGGTTTGTTCTTCGTAATCACCCTCATTAACTTACATTTTTCCACATTAAAGCTGTGTCGCTCTCGGGCATCATCACCGCGTACACATATCAGCGGCCCTGTATTTACGCGAATTACACGACCTATGCGTAGACACCTGATGTCACATATCTCCACAAACCTACCAACAAACTGCCGGATC
This sequence comes from Schistocerca piceifrons, assembly GCF_021461385.2. Taxonomy (NCBI): domain Eukaryota; kingdom Metazoa; phylum Arthropoda; class Insecta; order Orthoptera; family Acrididae; genus Schistocerca; species Schistocerca piceifrons. Next base: position 590,251,709 of record NC_060149.1, read on the forward strand.
CCTAATACGCAGAATCAGTGATGTATTTCGTTCTTTCGGATGTCAATCTGCTGGATCTCGTGAATGAACCGAGCGATCTGAGATTCACAGTGTCAGTGCTTATAGAATCCGTCTCGATTCCTACAAACGTGTCCTTTGATAAAAAATAAATAAATAAATAAATAAATAAAATAAAAAAAGTTCTCATAGGAGAAAAGAAGATACGTTTCATAATTTTATAACCAACGGACTTCAGTGAGGTAGGTCTATAGTTGTGCGCATCTGTTGTTTGATAGCTAATTACGTACGAACTTGAAGTAGATATTTTTCGTTCGATTATGGCTTTATTCATTGTTGTTTACGGAAAGACCGATTCTTGAGTATTGCTCACCAGTCTGGGACCCTTAAGGTTGATTAACAGGAGAGATAGAGGAGATCCAGTGAAGAGGGGCATGTGTCATCATGGGACGGTTTAGTAAGCGCGAGAGTGTTGCGGAGATGCTCTACCAACTCCAATGGCTGACGCTACAAGAATTGCGTTGCGCATCGCGAAGATGACTATTATTGAAATTCCGAGAACGTACGTTCCAAGAAGAGCTGAACAACATATTACTTTCTCAATAAAATCATCTCGGTTTCCAAGCAGCGTCAACTCGAGTAAAATACTTGAACTTTCATTGGCTATTCCCGTCATCGTCGTCAGTAAAAACTAATGACTGGCGGCGCTGGCGTTTCTTTCTTTGTTGTTATTTCAAAGGGGGTGGATTGCCAACGGATAAAAACCGTTCTTCAGCCAATGGTTACGTATATTGTATTTAAAAGAGGGTTAAAATATGTAAGAAAATATCAGTAAGGGTTTTTGTAAAAACACATTGGCGAACGGTATCTACGATTTTTGCGTAAAACAAATTATAAAAAAATTAGGTTTTTGTTAAAAGCACGTAGATGGAAAATACTGTTTGTTTTTAAAACTCGCTTGCCAATTTTATATTATAGTCAAAATATAGTAACTGACGAATGTAATGGTGATGTTGGTGATACATGGAAAAAGTTGTCATGATGAGGGTGCAGTGACGAGTATGACCGTGGGACCATGTAGACCTGCACCTAGCGAGTAAAAGTCAGCAAGGTGAATGAAAGGGGAAGGAGAAAATGTAGGGATGGTGTGAGGTGGAACGTTGTGATTAGGGTTGGTTAAGGGAGGTATATCTCGGGTGGGTTTCATTGTTGGGGAGTGGACGGGAGAAGATGGATAAGGTATGAAGGTGAGTGGAAGGTGGAATATCGACGTAGCCGCGCAGCAGGGTACCTGGGTCGGTTTTTCGTGGATGGGAAACTGGGTGCTGGGACTGTGATTTGCAATTAATGTATCGGATCCGAAGGTGTTCTAGGAAGAGAAGAAGCTGTGGGAAGTGAGTGGGCTGGTGCAGGATGCGTGTTGGGGAGGGTAGGCGGATGAGGAAGGTGAGACAAAGTGCATGTCCTTCCAGAATTTCAAGGAATTTAAAGAATTTAGGGGAGGCAAAGATCCAGGCAATGTCGACGTAGGTCAGAATGGGGTGGACGAGGGATTTTTGGTAAGGATAATGGTAGAAGGACGTAGGTCCCTGATGCGGCCTGTTAGTAGTTTTAGTCGGTTTCGGGCTTTTTGCTGGATGGTAATGAGATGTGCGTCCCATGTTAGTTTTCTGTCGAGAGTTAGTCCTAAATAATTTACTGCGTTAGTCAGAAGGACGGGTTGGTTTTAGGTGGAGAAATGGAAATCTGGACGACTGAAGCTCCGAGTTGTGTCAACCAAAGATAGTTGCTTTACTTTTCTGTGGATTTACTTGAAGTTGGAAGTAGCGTTGGAGAGAGGCATGGGAGAATTTGAGGCTGTGGTGAGTGGCTAGGTAGGCGGTGTCGTAGAAGGAAATAGATTGAGGTGGTGGTTTGGGAATGTCTGTAGTGTACAGGATGTAAAGGAGGTGTGTTAGGAGCACCTGCGGCGGGGTGAAGTATCCGGGAGAGCCGTGGTTGATTGTGACATACGTAGGTCGGCGGTGAAGGAAGGATACCATAAGGCGGACATAGTTAAATGGGAGTGCGTAGGTTTGTAGCTTCAAGAGCAGTCCAGAATCCAATACCCAGTCGAAGGCATTTTAGATATCGGGCGGACTTCTGTTTATTTAGTTGATGAGAGATTAGGTGGGTAAGGTAAAGAAGTTCGTCGCCGGTGGAATATTTGGGACGAAAACCACATTGGGTATTGGGAATGGGTAGGTTGGTTGTAAGGTGCTGATGGATTCGTTGTGTAAGAATGGTTTTAAAGATTTTGCCGAAAACTGACGTAAGGCTGATATGTCGATAAGATGTGGTCAGCGAGAGCTTTGGACGTTCTCCACTGCCCTGGGTAAGAACCTGTGTAGAGGATGGTACAGTAAAGGATGGCAATGGTTTCATGATAGGCTCTGGGACATTCCTTGAGGTGACGGTAGGTGCTTGTATCGAGGCTGGATGCAGTGTTTCACTTTTTAGCAAGTGTTTGTGTAATGTCGTCGCTGTTATTGGCGTGTCAGTCCTGTTCGTAGAGTGCTGTGTACGTAATGGAAGTTTGGTGCGAGAGATGGGATAGATGAGTTAGTACGTTCATACACACAAGGATTCATCGAGATATCAAAATTGTTGAGGTTGTCCAGGAGTGGACAAGGTCTGTAGTATCATGTGCTGTGACGTACGCGCCACAGCTTGTCTTTGTCAAGGTCCTCGCGCGGGACGGAATGATGTCAAGTGGTGCGAGGGGCGGGAGCCACGTTGAAACTACTGCTTCCGCCTCCCTACAAGCGTCAAGCATCCGTCTTTGCTCTCTTTCGATATCCAAAACCCGCCCCCAGGCCCTATGTGTACTCCTGGACTCTGCTAAAATTGTGCTGTTTATTCTAATCTCAGCCGCCTCCTTTATAATGGAATACTAGAATGTTGACGCATGAGCCAAAACTCTCGTCTTTTCAGACTGTTTGTTGTCTCCGTTTTCCACGCAATGCTCATCTGTGGCCGATGACTTGGTTGGCCAATTTGGGAGGAGGGGTCCAAACAGCGAGGTCATCAGTCCTATCGGATTAGGAAAGGATGGAGAAGGAAGTCGGCCGTGCTCTTTCAGAGGAACCATACCAGTATTTGCTTTAAGCGGTTTAGGGAAATCAAGGAAAATCTGAATCAGGATGGCCAGACGCAGGTTTGAATCGCGTTTCTCCAGAATGCGAGTCCCGTGTGCCAACCACTGCGCCACATCTCTCGACGCTTCTAACTTGCCGCTTTTTGCCCTACAGTATGGCAGGAAAGCAGTCGGCTAGGCCTCTTGTGCAGGTTCACGTGGCATTCTTTGCCAGTGAAACCTAGAAGCGTTCACAATGTCTCCCTTGTTATAACCATGTTCTCTGAACACGTGTCTCAAATTCTGCATTGAGACTGTAGGAGATCGTCGTCAGAAATAATCTTTTCTCTCTGTGTTAATGTGTTCAGGAATGCTTTCTTGTGTACAGGGCAGTGAAAACTACGGGCGTTCAAGTAACGATTAGTGTGTGTTGGTTTCCTGTACACTGAATGACCAAGTCGGCCTCCTACCTTCCGCTCAACTAAAACATCCAACAGTGGTAGCTTTCCATTCTTCTCCACCTCGACAGTAAATTTAATGTTCGGATGGACACCGTTATGTGATTGACGAACTACTGCAGTGTATCTTCACAGTGAGGCCATATTGGAAAGGTACCATTAATGAATGTACCCTAGGTAGCAAGACGGACGCAGCTCCTCAAAGTTCAGGGACTGCTCCTCAATACGCTCCATGAAGAAATTGGCGAATGCCGGAGAAAGTGGTGATCCCATCGCTGTGTCATCTATCATGGTATTCCTCGCCGTACAAAAAGTACGTTGTTAGAAAACGACGGAACAACTAGACAATTCCAGGTGGAAACTGTTGAGCCAGAAGATCCAGCGTGTCTTGTTCTGGCACCCTCGTAAAGAGTGACAACGTCCTGGTTAACTATTACCTACGTCGTTTCGGCCTATTCTCATTTTCTTCAGTGTTTCAACAAAAGTCTGCGAGTTTACAACATGGTGTTTACAATGTCCCAGTTTTGGTGCTAATAACCCTGCCAGATGTTTTTCCAGCCTGTAAGTGGACAAACTGATTGCTCTAACAATGGGCCTAGGAGGGATACATTTTCTTTTGTATCTTCGGCAATCCATAAAACCGGGGAGGTCCGGTGGTACGAGGCATTAACATCTTCATCAATTCGTCTAGTGAACTAGAGTCCTCTAATAACTTCCCTGTCTTTCTGGCTATGGCCTATGTCGGATCGCGACTAAGCCTCCGGTACGCGTCGTAATACTCCTGGCTAATATTAGACTTCAGTGGCTTACCTTCCGTCAATACACGGCAGGTGGTTAGCCTGACGTTCTCGTCTGCGCCGTGCGAGAGATGCCGAATGCGCTGCTCGATTCCACTAACAGTATCCAATATTTGAAGTCGTCTCGAGACTGGAGAGAAATTAAGGCTTTTACTCAGCTCTGCCGAAGAGCCGTCGTCCAGTTCTTGGTTGGAGAGATTAACAACTGCCTTATGGGGCTTATCATTCTCTTCGTGACTTCCTCTGTGAGTTAAGTGGTCAAACTTGTAACATCGCTTAGACGTTGTCTTGTACAAACTTGCACGTTGTTGTGCTGCCGTGGCTACGTCCTCCCACTTCCAGTCGGATGGCGATAGGGTTGAAGGCAAAAGCTGATCACCAACCCGCGCCTTTACAGACACATCCCACCGCCCCTACACCTACACACACCCTCCACATTCCGTCCCAACTATCTCCCTCTCCCAGAAAATGAGATCCCCCCGATATTTATTCCTCCTACCAACTTTAACTCTTCTCCGCCTGTCCCACTACACATCGGGCTCCTCTCCCCTTTTCCCTCGCCATCCAGCACCATCCCTTTCCTCTAGTTACCACTACCCTACCCACATACGAGACTCTTCCTCACCGTCTGTCTTTCCCACCATCTGTATTCCCACTATCCACCTTCATCTCCATAGTTTTCCTACCTAACTGACACGTATATATTTTCTACCCACGTCCCTCAACCCTACAGAACACATTCTCTCCTCCCGAAATACTTCACAACCAGTGCAAGTCCTTCAGATTTTAAGTGAAAATGCAGTACTTCAGCGTTTTTTTCTCACAACAATTTCGCCACTTTACAATGTGTTTTTAAAACGAATATATTTTCGTTTTTTAGCCGTCCGTCTTTGATTTTTAAAACAGAAAAACAGTCCTAATGTTTTTTCTCTCAGTTTTGTTATATTTTTTAATTCCCTTGGCTGAAGAGCGGAATACTCTATCGCTGACAGCCCACCCTCCACTCATATGGGGCGAGGGGGATAAAATATCAATAAAGGGGGAAAAAATCAGCCCCGATAGTCAGTGGCTTTTACTCCTGACGACGATGCCAGAGATATCTATCACAAGCTCAAGTATTTTATCCGAAAGATATGGCTTCAAAACCGAGAAGCTTTTATGTATACATTCTGCCGCGAAAGACTCCAACGACATATTACTTCCTCCCACAAACATCTTGGTGACTACAATGAGAAAGTCGGCGAAACTACAGCTCATACGGAGGATTTTTCGGGATTCGTTCTTTCCACACACCATTCACGAATGGAATAGGGTAGTGGCGCAATGACAGTGGTAATTCCCCCACACAGCATAAGATGACTTAGACAGCGTTGTTGTAGATGTTTTTAAAAGGCAGGCGCCCAATAGATGTGTTATTTTACTATGTGTGAAGAAAAATGGGAAATCAATTAACCATCTATAAGCTCTGAACAATGTTTAGAGACACCAGTCACAGGACCTGCAGTTGCAGTATGTAACAGCCTACTTATGGACGTTATTTGATACCAAAATGTAACCATGGGGGCATGAATTATGAGCTGTCGACTGCAACACATTGGTTCTGTAGAAAAAGTGTACTTTGAAGACCTCTGAGATTATTTCTCGTGCTTCTCAGATGCAGATGGGAATTTCCTGGCTTTCTGAGCCGGTAGCAAGCGATAGCCAACTTCAACGCTTTTCTATCTATTACAGGAGGCACTACTGAGAGCTGCCGCAGCAGATATCCCAAAAAGTGAACATTTGATCTCCACCTAAACTTCAGGTATCATCCAAATCATGCCTTGGTCGAACACTTCTTCATCGAAGGAGTGCCCCCTGAAAGTTAGAATGGAAGTACTAAATTTTTGAACAGGGTCCTTATGTTCCTGATCGTCACAGAAAAAGTACCAGACTCCGAGACTCAGCAACTCAGCTTACGCCCAATGTATGTACCGTTGTGGTGAACCACCGTTGGACTTACATTAGCCTAGATAACTCATTTCTCACATAGTAATTTAAGTTTGCATCCCACCACGGTAATAACATAATTACTCGCAGAGACAGAACGAGGAGGATAACACTGTGACGTGTGTCGCTGCAACAGTTCAATACATCTCTGTTCAGATCAGATAAATTAATTTATAAATATCTAATTTCTTTGAAACTTGTGTTTGTTATTTGTTACAGATTACTATTTTCCAAATGCATTAATTGAGACAGTTACTTCTTACGCCTATCGTACTAAATCATTGTTAGGTAGTTACATATTCCGTAGATCATTTGAACGCTTTGCCGGCCAGTGTGACCGATCGGTTCTAGGCGCTTCAGTCTGGAACCGCGCGACCTCTCCGGTCGCAGGTTCGAATCCTGCCTCGGGCATGGATGTGTGTGAACTCTTTAGGTTAGTTAGGTTTGAGTAGTTCTAAGTTCTAGGGGACTGATGACCTCAGATGTTAAGTCCCATAGTGCTCAGAGCCACTTGATCCATTTGAACGCTTTCTAACGAAATGATATGGAAAGAGTCAGTTTACAGGCTACAAATACATTATTTATTTATGTTCATCCCTACATAATGGAAAGTGCAACCCTTCCGCAGATTGCTGCAGATTTCGATGCTGGGCCATCAAAAAGTGACAGCGTGCGAACCATTCAACGAAACGTCATCAATATGGGCTTTCGGAGCCGAAGGCCCACTCGTGTACCCTTGATGACTGCACGACACAAAGCTTTATGCCTTGCATGGGCACATCAGCACCGACATTGGACCGTTCGTGACTGGAAACATGTTGCCTGGCGCACGAATCTCGTTTCAGATTGTATTGAGCGGATGGACGTGTTCGGGTATGGAGACAACCTCACGAATCCATGGACCATGCATGTCAGCAGGGGACTGTTCAAGCTGGTGGAGGCTCTGTAATGGTGTGGGACGTGTGCAGTTGAAGTGATATGGGACCCCTGATATGTCTAGATACGACTCTGACAGGTGACACGTATGTAAGCATTCTGTCTGATCACCTGCAGCCATTCAGTCCATTGTATATTCCGATGGACTTGGGCAATTCTAGCTGAACAATACGACACCCCACACATTCACAATTTCTACAGAATGGCCCCAGGAACACTCTGCTGAGTTTATCACTTCCGTTGACCACCAACTCCCAAACCGTGAACATTATTGGGCATATCTGGGATGCCTTGCAACGTGCTGTTCAGAAGCGATCTCCACCCTCCCCCCTCCCCGTCCTCTTACGGATTAATGGACAGCCCTGCAGGATTCATGGTGTCAATTCCTTCCAGCTCTGCTTCAGACATTAGTCGAGTCCATACCAGGTCGGTCGCGGCACTTCTGCGTGCTCGCGGGGGCCTTACACGATATTAGACAGGTGTACCAGTGTCTTTGGCTCTTCAGTGTAAAAGGCAGCTCCGCGATCAGACCCTGAATACCACGCGATGCGGATCAGGCACCGTGTCACCACGTACGTAAGGCATCACTAGGGTGCGGTACGAAGGGGTATGTGGTCAGATCGGTCTAGCTGCTCCTAGCGGCTATTTTTCCTCTAAGAAGTTCTTCAATGCGGCTTACGACGCTGGACGCACACCGTAACAGAACCCGACTTTGAAAAGATTGCTCGCTGTAGCGAGGATTGAAGCTCGTTCTTCTGTACGGTGTCAAGCATGCTACTGATCCCTCAGCTACGAAGGAGCGTAGTCCGAAAGTAAGAAGTCGACAGTCGACGCTCGGACGACAAGACTCGTGTTAGTGAGCAGCGCCTGCTTCCAGAATGATTTAACACGAAATATTCTATTTGGGGACGGTGAGTGTCATTGGCCCTGCCACCGGGCCGTGTGACAGTTATTCGTGGAGGCTGGACCAATTGACCGGCTTTGTTCTGTCAATCAGTTCCATGGGCGAGAGCACGACCTGTCTGAGACCCGTTAATAGTTCCTACTCCATGCGGCTTTTCCCAGTTACAAATTGTCGTGAGATTGTGTCGCGCTTCATATACACCTCTTAACTTTATTTTTATTTTTCCTCCTTCGGTGTCTCAGAAACCCCCGCCGCCTCAGTAGATCTCAGTGTTTAGAATTGCGTTATACAACGTGTGTAAATGTAATGTTTAAATTTTCCCTAAGTACCCGAACAACACGCTCAGGAATGCCTCATTGTTTTCCATATAAATGTCGTAAATAACTTTATCTAATGTCACAACTTATTGCTCGCAGAACTGGATTTACATACAAGAGAACCATTCCTGAGGTAGAGCAACTTCAGCAGTCGTGTTATTGCAAACACAAACTGGTTGCGTCGTGTGTGAAGTAACGTAACCTGATCCCTCATCATAGTAACAAAGTTACTGTTTGTGCAATTTCAACTACTGTTTGCTATCTCTGTGGGCGGTAAGCTCCCTCCTTAACCCTGAACGCCCACAAGGTATATTTCAGCGAGCTGATCTTTTTTTTAAAAAAAAATGGTTCAAATGTCTCTGAGCACTATGGGACTTAACTTCTGAGGTCATCAGTCCCCTAGAACTTGGAACTAATTAAACCTAACTAACCTAAGGACATCACACACATCCATGCCCGAGGCAGGATTCGAACCTGCGACCGGAGCGGTCGCTCGGCTCCAGACTGTAGCGCCTAGAACCGCACGGCCACTCCGGCCGGACTGATCTTTTTGTAATGAGTTCAGAACACGTGGATATAAGGAAATACGCAATGATACCCAATGCAGAAGAAGATGAATAGCCTTAGTCTCGTTGATATGCGACGCCTGAGTTAGAGGAAGCGGTGACCGAGCACTAAAGGGACTTTGTACCGCTACGAGATAGGGAAGACGCGCTCGTGAGTCATGTTTCCGAAGTCGTTAGCGCTTGACAGTTTAACACGTGGTCGTTCTTTTAACAAGAATCTGAAGCTCAACTTCAGGACATTATCCGCTTCTTTCGCTAGTGTATACCGTTCTTCATTTATTTGTCTCTCTGCCGTAATGCATCTTTTCATATGATTGTGAAAATGAAAACGAGGAAGGCAATGCCTCGACATAAGGAATCGCATACGGCCGAGGCGGCTTCTTTCCCTGACTGTTAGAAGCGTTTTATGAAAAAAGACTTTCTGTCTAAGAGAAATCTGTGATTACCTCTGTTTCTAACAACATTTGTTATTCCTCTGTCTAACTAGCACGGACGGTAGCGATTAACATTTCTGGTTCGTTTTACGAACAAGCTTAAGATCTTGCACTACGATAGTAGTAGATATAATCAATACACATGTCATATAGCAGCCGGCCGCGGTGGACGAGCGGTTCTAGGGGCTTCAGTCCGGAGCCGCGCGACTGCTACGGTCGCAGGTTCGAATCCTGCCTCGGGCATGGATGTGTGTGAAGTCTTTAGGTTAGCTAGGTTTAAGTAGTTCTAAGTTCTAGGGGACTGATGACCTCAGATGTTAAGTCCTATAGCGCTCAGAGCCTTTTGAACCATTTTTGTCATACAGCATGCTATATCAAACTGACATGCGTACTGGTTAGACCTGTTACACTCGTAGCAGAAAATCTGAAGGTCATTTTTAAAATAAATGGCCACAATCTCTGCTACTGATCCAGAAGAATAATAAAAATATTGTTCAGAGTTGGAAATGTAGCTTTCCGAAATATGGACGATTTGTTTCAAATATACAGATCAAAAGAAGTTTTGCAAGACCTCGGTTCCGAGAGTTCCGGAACCTGTACAGAAAATTGGAATGGAGATAAACGTAGACATCATTTCCGTCCTTTTTATTGCTCATGAAAACCACACATTGCATATTGTACCATCCTACAGCGAGACCTTCAGAGCTGGTGGTCCAGATTGCTGTGCACACCGGTACCTCTAATACCCAGTATTACGTCCAAAAACGTCTCCGACGATTGTCTGGTTGAAGGCATATGCGACACTCATCGGTGAAGAGAACGTCTTGCCAATCCTGAGCGGTCCATTCGGCATGTTGTTGGGCCCATCTGTACCGCACTGCGTAGTGTCGTGGTTGCGAAGATGGACGTCGGGAGTGAAGTTGCTCATCATGCAGGCTATTGCGCTCACTTTGAGCCGTAACACGACGTCCTGTGCCTGCGCGAGAAGCATTATTCAACATGTTGGCGTTGCTGTCAGGGTTCCTCCGAGCCATAATCCGTAGGTAGCGGTCATCCAATTGCAGCAGTAGCCGTTGAGCGGCCTGAGCGAGGCATGTCATCGACAGTTCCTGTCTCTCTGTATCTCCTCCATGTCCGAACATAGCTTTGGTTCACTCCGAGACTCCTCGACACTTCCGTTGTTGAGAGCCCTTACTGCCACAAAGTAACAATGCGGTCGCGATCGAACCGCGGTATTGACCGTCTGGGCACGGTTGAAATAGAGACAACACGAGCCGTGTGCCTCCTTCCTGGTGGAATGACTGGAACTGATCGGCTGTCGGACCCCCTCCGTCTAATAGGCGCTACTCATGCATGGTTGTTTACGTCTTTGGGCGGGTTTAGTAACATCTCTGAACAGTCAAAGGGACTGTGTCTGTGATACAATATCCACAATCAACGTCTATTTCCAGGAGTTCAGGGAACCAGGGTGATGCAAAACTTTTTTTTATGTATGTACTTCTTTTGTGCTTCATTCATCAATTTCCCGAGTGCCAATACCAGAAAGATCTCTCTCGAGATCGTACTGCGTTTGCGCGAAGGTATCTATGACTTCCTAATAACATATGAAATGTCGCACTCTGTCGCTTGGTGGTTGGATGCAAGCGGTAAATACATTTATGACAGACGTCTGCTATGACTTAGCACCATTTTGTAGAATCATTCTGTAACCAATAATCGTAATGCATGGTGCAGGTGTTTTCTAATTTCGCATGCATATTATTAAAGGACGAAAAAAGTCATATCAAATCATATGCTATGAAGCATAGCATTGTAACTGTTTTTGTTACTTAATGCAAGCCAAGAGCGCAAAGCTTCGTTATGAAGTACACGCACGAACTTCACGCAAGACCTTTACAGTTTTAGTTAGTGTAGATTTACGATGCAAATTCGTTATTTCTCTCAGGTCATGCCGGTATGGTTTCTTCCACAAGATAGCGGCTGATTTTCTTCCTCAAGGTGGAGGGGGGTGGTGGTGGTGGTGGTGAAGGAGCAGGGGAGGAATAGAATTTAAAAACCCGTCAAAAATAAGGTTATTAGAAACGGACAGAAGGAAGCCAGCCGTATCTTTTTAAATGAAGCGTACTGCCATCGACGTAGTGGAACCGCTGAAAATACGGATTTGTATGAGTAATGTTCCGTATCGCATGACTGCTGTATCGACCACTAAAATATAATATATATTCCTTTCGAGTTACAGTGATCCCACAGCAGCAATAGTTGCGAATAAACCATTCTCAGAAAGATAATAAACTAGCCGAAATATAAGTTATTTGTTACTAAGGAAAAATTTTAAAATAATCCATATCAGTTTTTTGCCAGTAGGGCCACAGCATGAACTAAGTCGAAATACATTTTATAAGAAATAAATTCCAGTAGCTGCAATGTAATCTTTATTTGCTTGTATTTGGAGATTTCTGCACAACAAGCTGGCCTGTTCCGGTTTAAATGCCATTTGCAAGTGTATCTGCAGGTGTCGTCAGTGGTGGATCTTGTTTACGTCTTACTTATTATCGACAACGTTATTTTTGTAAATTACAGTTTTACTTACGTCTAGGTGAAGTTGACGGTCATACATCAAACAGGAGCCAACTGTGAGCTGCCTGTTATGAAATCAGGACTTCTTTTTTTAATGCGAAAGTTTTCGCGATAATTGGTTGTCAACTATTTGAAAGTTGTGTTACTTAGATGCTGTATGTTTACATATTTTTCATCTTTGGGAGTCAGGGATGGTGTCTTTGTTGCGTACATAATATTTTTTAAAAAACTTTTGTATATGTGTTATCTGTGAGCCTTTCTCGTGGTCGAAAATTTCAATAAATTTTTCTAGATAGGACTTGTGTTTTACGTCAGTTGGCTCATTGATGAAGTCTTCCGGGACAAAAATATTCATAGCACATCCTTTAGATACTTTGTTCAAAATTTTCAGTGTGTTTCAGTGTGCTCTGCTTTGTGATTTTCATTTTTAAGATGTAGATAGAAAGTTGATTCACTACAGTCACGTGCTCTTGTATGTTCTTTGAAACTGAAAACGGCATTTTAAGCCAAAACAAGCAAGCTTGTTGCCTTAAATCTCCAAATACAAGCAAATAAGGACTACACTGCAGCTACTGGAACTGACTTATTATGAAATATCGTAGTTCATACTACAAAATATATATTTTATCCATCGTTTAGAGTGAGGAAGAAATAAGGCGAAAATGTTGCAAATTTATTACCATGAGGGTGTGATTAGCTTGAGCTTGCGATACGGCCTGATACTCTTTATTCTTTCTTTGACAGATATTAACCGCAATAGCTCATGTTAGCTCTTAAATTATACCTTTCATGAAACAAATTCTTTGAAGTTCGACGGCTCATGACAGTTAATTTGCTTTATATGATACAATAGTGTGTATGTGTGTGTGAGTGTGTGCGCGCGCGCACGCATGTGTGTGTGTGTGTGTGTGTGTGTGTGAGTGTGTGCGCGCGCGCACGCATGTGTGTGTGTGTGTGTGTGTGTGTGTGTGTGTGTGTGTGAGAGAGAGAGAGAGAGAGAGAGAGAGAGAGAGGGTGGGAGGGAGGGAAAGAGAGGGAGAGAGAGTGAGTGTTGAGAGAGGAAGAAAGGGAGAGAGGGACTTCGGCAGATACAGACTGATATTAATAATACTGCTGTTGTTGCAATACTTAAAACAGAAATTCGTGAAATGTATAAACATGCAGAGGCATCTGATTTCTTTACAACGTTACTGTGCAGTATGGAGATTTATGAAGAGATCAGTACGACGAATGGCAGGAATAGTCCAAATAAGTGACCAGCTGTTAGACGAGCTCGCATCACTGAACAACACCGACATCAAAGGTTTCGGCGCTTTGTGTTGTGGATTAGTCGGAAATACAGGAAGGTGGACGAAAGTATGGAAAACCATAAACACACTTTACCATCCCTAATATGGTGAAGGAAAACTGTTGACATTCAAAACGGCTTCTAGTCGTCTCAGATGGTTCAAGTGGCTCTGAGCGCTATTCGACTTAACTTCTCAGGCCATCAGTCGCCTAGAACTTAGAACTAATTAAACCTAACTAACCTAAGGACATCACACACATCCATGCCCGAGGCAGGATTCGAACCTGCGACCGTAGCGGTCGCTTGGTTCCAGACTGTAGCGCCTAGAACCGCACGGCCACTCCGGCCGGCTAGTCGTCTCAGAATAGATAAATTCAGGTACTGTATAGGTATAGTGGCAAGTTCAGGTAACGATGATGGCGGTAAAGCAGGCCACAAGTGCTCAATAATATCGAGATCTGGTGACTCTGGCGGCCAGAAGATATGTGACAATTCATCCTCACGCTCACAAAACCAGTCCTCGGCGATGTGAGCTGTGTGAACAGGAGTTCTGTCGCCTCGGAGCACACCATCATACTCTGCCTCGTGATGACTGGGTGTTGTGTGCTGTCCTTAGGTTAGTTAGGTTTAAGTAGTTCTAAGTTCTGGGGGACTGATGACCATAGTGCTCAGAGCCATTTGAACCATTTTGAACCACACCATCATCACTGGGGAACAAACATTGTATCACGGGATGGACCTGATCAACCCAAATGGTCACATAACCCTCGGCAGTAATGCGACATTGCAGAGTAATTTTGGGGCCCATAGAATACCACAGTATGGCTGCCCATTTCATCACCGAGCCCCTGCCGGGTTTCACTCTTGGAACGCTAACTAACTCGGCCAGAAATTGGAAACAGTGTGAAACAAGAGTCATTCCATCAAACGACATTGTTCCGTTGCTCAGCAGTCCAGGTTTTATGGTTTCGGAACCATGTTTTGCTGTTACAGACATTTGCATCACTGGTGAGTGGTTTTGGACTTCCACCTCACCCTGAAGTTCCCTGCTTATGGAGCTCCCGTCGTGTTGTTAAGGTTCCGACAGTGCTCACCAGTGCGACATCAGTTCTGCAGGGAGTTTTGCAGGTGTCGTCCTCTTATTTTTTGTCACAGTCCTCTTCAATGACCGTCCATCACGCTCACTCGACACTCACTTTCGTACGCGTTGCGATTTAGCGGATAATGTTTTTCCGCTGCCCCTGTATGCGGTATAAATCTTCAATGCGATGCCTCTTGACACGCCAGTCACTTTGGATATCTTTGTTAGGGAAGCACCCACCATACGGCCACCAACAATTCGCCCACGTTCGAACTCACTTAGCTCCGACATAATGCACTCGCAACCACACAGAACACTGTTCTGAGCACAACTGACACTTGCAACATATTGAGGACATTCGTGGTCAAATAAATCAGCACTACCTGCAGGCATGCTAGCATCTACATTTGTGTTCAAGCATGTATTTTTCGCGTTGTTTCTCCATTTCTGTCCAATTCCTCTGTGTTATGCTGACAACGGAGTGCAATGTTCCAGTAGGCACAAGCGTTCGGAAGCACAACGTTTATCGACATCCCTGAAAATCGAGCTCCACAGCAGGGGCTATTAAGTCTCCATTGACCCAACGACCTTGTCACTTACTACTGTGGCGGACCAGGGGACGTCGTGATTGGAGCACGGATCAATGGAAACGAGTTGTCTGGTCAGTTTATAGCTGTATGAGAAGAGGTCGTCTCGGTTCGGCTCATGCCCTGTGGGAGAAACACAGGCACAGCTATATATATATATATATACTCTGCAACCCACCGTGCGGCATGTGGCGAAGAATCCGTGATATATTAGATTCATCTCCCACTCATTTTCCCCTGTCCCCTTCCTTTTACTTTTTCCGTTCGTGGTAGGTTCACGCCAGGAAAACGGTCAGTGCCAATCTGTACACGCCGCAGTTTCTATAATTTCCCCCTTATGGCCAGTATACGACGAAAATGGCGTTTTAAATCCTCGGCCCG
Source organism: Schistocerca piceifrons (assembly GCF_021461385.2). NCBI lineage: Eukaryota > Metazoa > Arthropoda > Insecta > Orthoptera > Acrididae > Schistocerca > Schistocerca piceifrons. The sequence goes on from NC_060149.1 coordinate 590,267,133, forward strand.
CTATTCAGGCTTAGGTTTCCCTAAATTTGCCTAAATCGCTCAAGGCCAATCCTGAGATGATTCCTTTGAAAAGAACACGGCCGACTTCCTTCCCCAAATCGAGCTCGTGCTCCTTCTTGAAGTGCCTCGTCATTGAAGGGACGTCAAATTGTAATCTAGCATCCGTTATGCAAGATGTACGTTGGAAGCAGTAACACTTTTCTTGTCGGGTATTGGAACGTAGATTTCTTAATCAGAGATCTTCCGAACACGGCTCGCTTAATTCGTCCATGATATCCTGAGCGTCACAGACAAAGGCGACCAGACTGACTACTATTTTTCTTCTCTTTCAGAAGGCATTCGCTACAGTTCCGCTCTGCCGGTTAGTGAACAAAATACGAGATTATCGAGTATCGGACCAGATTTTTGCGTGTATTCAGGACGGTATAGCAGACAGAACTCAAAATGTTCTTCTTAAGATAGTCAGGCAGCAACGGCCGGCCGAAATACAAGCAGCAACAACGAAGTAACCGATTTTGTGACATTTTACAAATTCCTAACCAGGACCGAATTGTATAGTTTCCCCTGTGTGCTTTGGCAGTTTAGTTTCTTGAGTTTCTGTGTGCTAATTTAATATTTAATAGGCACAGTTCTCGCGTTTTCGTTTGCGTAGGAAAGTAAGCCGATTTCGTTACATGTTACATGTTACTAATCAGGACCAAATTATTAAGTCTCACCTGAGTTCAGTTTTCGAATCTCTGCGTATTAATTTAATTTACTAGACACAGTTCTTTCGTTTTCGTCTGTCTCTGCAGTAGAGTTCCGTAGCGCCTGTTGATAGGCCTTTGTTTGTCTTTGTAGTACAGTTTTCCACAGTCTTTTGTATGGATAGGGACTGTGATTCTTCTCGGGTAACCAGCCGAACGGTGGCGCCGTCTTGTCACAACGTTTCCATTAGTTTTGTACCCATCATCTTCTGGCGAAATGATTATGGGTACGAAACTTATCGAAACGTTGCGACAAGACGACGCCACCACTCGGCTGATAACCCGAGAAAAATTCATCAGTGGAATACATCGAGAAAGACTGAAATCGCATAAACCTACGTATAAGCTTTAACAACTGCAGTTTCTCCTCGTGGTCATTTCACGAGTCATATATGGGAGGCTGTAATATGTTACCCGACTCTTCTTGGACTGTAGACTCTCGGAAAGACAATAATAGACCTCTTCGTAATACAAAACACCTTTCTCGTAGCACAGTGAAATAATGCCAACATTTTGGGCAAGGATACATAGACCTGGGGAATGTTGACTGGAGAGGAACGCCACCGACATCGACCTTCTTTTCTACTTCTCTACCTGATAAGTGTGCCAGATGGACGAATTACACTCAGGAATTGGTCGATGAAGATATTGTAAGTGACCTCTTTTGTAGGTGAATTACACTTCCTTAGGAAACTTAACATAAATCTGCCCACTCTCCCAGATAGATTTACGTCGTCTAACAGAAATAGGTACACATACCCATCAGCCCAAAAAGTTTCGAGAGAGGAGTAATAAAAAACAGGGAAAAGTTAATATTGTTAATTAGTTAGTTACATGTTCCATAGACTATTTTTACATTTTTCACATTACCAGTTTTTAAGTAAAAATTCGTTAGTAGAATAGAAGGAGTTTCGAGGAGACATGATTTTAAATTAGATTCAAAACTTGCTTTGCGACCTGTCAAATATTTTATAGTATTGGGCAAATGATCAAAAAATTTTGTTGCTGTATATTGAACTCCTTTCAGAGCCACTGACAGCTTTTATAATGGGTATTAAATGTCATTCTTTCCTCTCCTGTTGTATGTAAGGGCATCACTGTTCTTCCCAAATTGTGATCTTTTATTTTACGAATTTCATTAGAATATTTATTTACCCACTCCTGCTCATGTGCTACATCAACTATTGGCCTGAATTATTTGCTGTACAGCACTGAATATAGTACGTTTAATCATAATTTAGGGAGAGTCCATTTTCTGAGAACGACTTTGTAATTCCTTGGAAAATATTATTTGCCATCTCTTCTGTTGCTTTCTCTCCAATGGAATTAATTATAACGTTAGTATCAAACTAGCTTGAAGTTTAAAACTGTGTGCTGGACCAAGACTCGAAATCGGGACCTTTGCCTTTGGAGAGCATGTACTCTACCGACTGAGCTAACCGAACTCACGACCCAACCTCACACTTTTACTTCCGGCAGGATCTCTTCTCCTACCGTCCAAACTTCTCTCCTCCTTCTGTGAAATTTGGGTAGTAGGATATGACGTATTGGCGGAAGTAAAGCTGTGAAGGTGGAACGTGAGTCGTGCTTGCCTAGCTCACTCGGTAGACCACTTGCCCGCCAAAGGCAAAGGTCCCGTGTTGGAGTCTCGGTCCGGCACACGGAAAGTCATTCACATGTGTAAGCAATAGGAGTGAACCCAAAATTGAATCCTCTGGACTCTCCTTGCGATTTCTCCCGAGTCACTAAAATATTCTGCCCTTCCAGTGTTGTTTCAACTTTTCAGCACGACCTGTTTCATTCTGGTTTTTTTTTTTAGCTTTGGTTCAAATCAGATGTGCATAAAACTATCATTTCCATAAAACTTCAGTTTTTCTAAGAGGGTAGCACAATGTACGCAATTAAACGCCTCGGAAAGATCACAAAACATCAGCTAGCGACATTTTATTGTCGAAAGTCTTTACTATTTGATAAATGAATGTATAAGTAGCACTCTTAGACGGGCAACCCTTCTGGAATCCAAACAGTGCTAAGTAAATTGCTTCTACTTGAGTGTGAGGCTACTCTCGAATACATTACTTCTTCGAATATTTTGATAAAAGATGTCGGTAAAGAAATTGGACGATGATTGTTTACTGTCTTGTCATCTTTCTTATGCAGAGGTTTAACAACTGCATATTTTAATCTGTCTGGAAAAATTCCTTGTACCAGTGACGCGTATCATATATCATTAAGGACATTACTTCTTAAGTTGGAACAACTTTTCAGAATTCTTTTTGAAATTCCATCAACACCACATGAGCTTGTGTTTTTTAGAATTTTTACAATTCTATTAATTTTCTAGAAGGGTGTTGCTGCTAATTCTAGTTGCTTAAAGTTTTGTGAAATGATCAGTCACAACATTATCAATTAGTTTAATTGTTATAGTATCTTGTTCACTGACTGGCTGTCCTGTGTCCCGTTTGATAATATCCCATATAGCTGTAAACTTATTATCTGTATTATTCATTTCTGTTACGAAGTACATACTTGTAGACGTTTTAATGACTTTCCTTAAAATACTACAGTATTTTTTGTAGTATGCAAATAATGTCTGATCTTTACTTACTCTGGCATTTCTATAAATTTCCCTCTTCCTCTTACATGAGTCTGCAGTTCACTTAGTTATCCACGGTTTACTTTTTTTTAACGGATCTTCTGGATAACTTTTCTGGGAAGCTACTGTCAAATAATGACACAAATTTAGCACAGAATAGATTCAATTTGATATTAGCATCTCTTTCTTTATATACCGCATCCCACACCACCTAATTTAACGTACTCGTAAAATATTGTATTCTGTCCTGATTAACAAGCCTCACTGCTTCGTATGAACCTGCCTCATTTTTGTAAGGTGCCATATTGTTTATTTCCATTAATTATGCATTATGATCAGATAGTCCTTTAACAACTGAGTACACTTTAATTGTTTAAGCCTGAGCACTGTTTATAAAAATATTATCAATCAGTTCCTACTGTCTTGCTGCACACGAGTTGGAGAATTAACTACTGAAATTAGACTGAAACACCCAAGTAATGATTCTAGTTCATTTTTCCTGTCCGTATGTTTTAAGAAATCTACACTGAGACCTCCACAACCTACCGCTTCTTCTTGTTGACAGACAGTTCAATAACACATCTAGATTTCTCATAAATAACTCAAAAGTTACCTAGGGGAATCTGTAGACTGCCACAATTATTAGAGAAATCTGTAGAACTCACAAGCACATGCTTCTAGGTTCTGTTCAACATTTTTTACTTTGATTCCAACTTTTACATATGTTGCAACTCCTTTTTTCACGTTAAATCTACATAAAAATGATGTTAGTCTATAATCCCTGATATTTTCATCCATCCCTGTCTTTACACGGCGTTCGGAGAAGCACAGAACATCTGTCACTTCAGAATTTTCCACATATTCTAGGCATGCAAGAAGCTCATCTATCTTGTTTTTCAACCCTCTAATGTTCTGATAAAACAAATTAATTCTATTTTTCGACACTATTACATGTATTATGGACCTATTCTGCTGTAGTTTCTTTCGATACTACTTCTTTTGTAAATAAAACCCCCCTTTCTTGCTGCAACTTAATTTTTTTCAGCTAGACGCGTTTCTCCTTTTTCTTGCTTTAAGGCGTCTTCAGTGGGATCTAGAACGATACAGTTTTATTTTTAGATTGTCAAACAGTTCACGTCGCGATTTTTATGTAAGTAAGTAATTACTTACAGTTTGTTGGCTTCGGCGTTTCCTATCATCTGGTCTGGAGGTCGCACTACCACTTCATTTCCCAAACATAAGCATAATTTTGTATTCCGAACTTTTTCTTTTTTTCTTTCACACTGTTCACCATGTTTCTCCTTCTTTGTGGTGCACTATTATTCTTTTGCCACTAGTTATAGCTAATTGTTCGAACACTGCGCCTTTAAAGACGTAAATATTGTGAGCTCATTAAGTGTTTCCTCATGTTTGGTTGGCAACATGTAGGTAAACAAACGAAACAGGAGGAAACACATAATGAACTCACAATATTTACGTCTTAAAAAGCACAGTGTTCGAACAAACAGCTATAAGTAGTGGCAAAGTAATAATAGTGCACCGCAAAGAAGAAAGAGAAACATGGTGAACAGAGTCAAAGAAAAAGTTCTGAATACAAAATTGTGCTTATGTTTTGGAAATGAAGTGGGACTGCGACCTCCAGACCAGATGAGAGGAAATGTCAATTCCTACAAACTGTAAGTAATTATTTATTTACTTTAAAAAACGCGAGTGAACTGTCTGATAATCTAAAAATAACAAAACCGTATCGTTCTAGATCCCACTGAACATGCCAGCAGCTCGGGAGTGGTAGGTAACTCACACATCGAGCACAGGCCCTCACTTACTCGGTCGTACTCGTAGCAGAAGGAAAATCGAGTAAGTGTGATAATAAATGACCTGCGATTAAAAACTGCCCACGTTTAATGAACACATTATTTCATCACAATAATATTTTGATTTTTGTGTTTTCTTGCTCTCTTGTTTAGAAACTCCGTAGTATCATATAACGCTCACATGACTCGTTCGTCAAGCAAGGGTCTATAAGTAAAACTTTTGTCTGCTATAATCATACTCAATTTATGAAGTCTTTTCACGGGTGGTCAGTGGGAGAAACAATATTCTTTATGATATTTAAATGAAAAATAAAATTAAAAATGAAAGATGACTGACTTACAAAACGGAATCAGTTATTTTAATGCAGTAGAGGTTGAACACAACGTAACACAGTATGTGACATCTATGTCTAGAAAGCAAAAAAAATATTTGTAACAGCAACTTCAGAATACAAATGACAACAAACTGTAAGTAATTACTTATTGACTTTGAAAAATGCGATGCGAACCGTTTGATAATCTAAAAATAACAAAATTGTATCGTTCTAGATCCTACTGAAAATGCCTTACAGTAAGAAACAGTCGAAACGCGCCTGGGAAAAATAAATTAAGTTGCAGCGAGAAAATGCGGTTTTATTTACAAACCAAGTATTTCTGTGCTTGCTGCGGAGGAAGGTCACGCAAACAAACTTGTCTTTAAATTCTGTCTGTCTGTAACGTGACTAACATACAAAATGTGCCCCGTTGACTCCAGTGATTACAGGCATTTTGGCTTGTGTGCTTGTAGCCCCCCTTACACTTTCTCCACGATGCTCCTATTCATTAGCAGGCCATGGTTTGTTTTTCGCCATCTCCCTATTGCACCAACAGGCACGGCACAAATATGAGACTGTTTCAGTCCAAAGCTATTAGCTCAGCTCTTTGTACGCACGGCTCACAGCCGAGTTAGTCCAGGACTCGCCATATCGTTGTAAAACCTCCACAAACCCCATGATTTCGTTCATACAGCCATGTGAAATTGGGAGAAAAGTCTTTGTTCGGGATGTTGTCCAACTCGCACGTCACATTGACTTGAATGTCGGTTATGTCGTCAAAACGTTGACCCCTCATGTGAATTTCTACTCCTTGTCGTTTTCTGGTACGTTTGTATTGATAACACCGAGTCTCAGCACCCTTGAGTTTTTTTTTTTTTTTCAGAAAAGAACTGTCCGCATTTTGCGTTTCAACCGAGTCGTGGCAGGCGTCCATGCGTCGTTTTTGTTCGGGAGTTAAGGCATGCGGGACGAACTTTGTTCACACGTTTCTCTTCTTCAAAACATTCTGGAAACCGTCTTGAACACTTGATTTAGACATGTTGCTACATTGCGCTTTTTGACACAACAACTTTGACATACTATGGCCACACGTCCACTATGTAACACTGTCTACGCACAACTGGCCAGTCGAATGCTCATCTACTGTCTACAGTTGCTGTTACTATGCTGACGTCGCTTATACTCCAGGAATAAAATCAGTCTTTTAACTTTTTGGATGGACGCTGCACAAACACTACCCCTCTTTAGTTCTGGACGGGATAACAGTCCCAAAAACAGATGAAATATTTGCATTTCCCCGGCTCCCACCAATGGTTTCGGGAGGTTTCCTTGGTAGTGAGGCAAATGCAGAAATTGGAAATTCCCTCTCAAATATTACTAACTGGGCTTTTCATGCCACCCATTATATTATTTTCGGAGACATTATGAACTGTTAAGAAGGAACTGGTTCATTGCTTTCTGTGCCGTCTCTCAGACCGTAAGAATGCAAGAACGTGTAGCATTTGTATTAGCAGGCTGATGTTAATTTTCCGGGATTGTTAGGAGCCACCTCAGTAAGACTTACGTCACATGTGCAGTTACCGTTTTCACGTGTGCAGTTACTGTTAACACTTCGCAGAGGCTCGAATAGGTGATCCACACCGTAACTGGATTCTAGGCAAAGTGAGGTTTCAGTACTGTAAGTATTTACCAAGCCTGATGGAATATCTACTGATTGCAAGTTGTTATTCCACCTGAAATAGTGATACGACTCCATCAAGAATAAAACTAATGTTATCTTAATTATTACTAACTTATTAGCCTCTAAGATCCGTCTCTTTGCCTAAATTAAAGATTCTTTGATCGTCTGCCATACACATTCCGCTTGTTTTAGTTTGGGAGCATCCTCAGCGGTGATTTTGTATGGCTCTATCTTCAAACCAATGCCACGACTGATTCCGCTATCCTAAACAGCCTATTACTCCCTCTGAAGCCCATTTGCGAGCGCATGTCGGAACTTTCATTTTACGTTTTTGCTAGTGTTTTTAATGCGTGTTTAGCAACTCCACAGCAGCGCAGATGTGAAAGGAACACCACATGGATTCAGTACGGGTGATATTTCGTAAACAGAAGAAGCGAAATGCGAATTCCAGACAAACACAGATCATATTATTTAGTCCAAGATACTGACATTACATACTGTGAAGATAGTCATAATCAAGCTAACGACTACCGGAAAAGAGGAGATGTACGAAACAACGACGATATTTGTTGAAAATTTCTAATAAACAGTTTGGAAGTGAAATAAAAACAGTTTCAGAGCTGTGCCTATTAGTCGCTCTCGAGTTATTAAGTATACCCGGACAAGGTGTAGTACAGACAACTGACTTCAAGAGTGAGATGACAACTAACATCGTTGTGCTGGACGTTCCGGAGTTTTGAACTCTGTAGAAAGGAATACTTTCTCTGATTTGTTCCGCTTCCGTAGCGAATGCCTTCGTTCGTTGTAGTTTCGTTGCGCGCTGCAATTAACCTCAGTTACGAGTAGGTCCTTCCATTCGCCGGCTAAGTGACGTCGAGTGCTGTCTCTGTGTCAATGACCATCCGCTACTTTTACTTGTAGCAGCCTGGCTGTGCTCTTGGAGCGGTCGCTACAGAGATGTCACGAGAATGACTAGCTAAGTGGCAATATTTAATAGATATAAATATAGTTCCACCATTGGGATACTACTTGTTAATTAATTGCTGTGATATGCCAGAACTGCTTCTTCTGATGCACAAACTGCTAAAAGATCTTAATTTAGAGACAAATTTCCTAAATCTGTTACTCAGGAGTGTAATACTACCAACGGAAATCTCATGTAAATTTGGAATATAATATTTTCCATAACTTGGCGGGAATGCAACTAAAAGCTTATTACGGGACAATTCTAAGGAGTCCAACCTTGCGTCGTGCTCGTTCGTTTTCGAAGACCGAAAAATCTCTGCTGTTTTGGGTTCAAAAAAGTTATCTTTCAAAACTCAGATCGCTCTGTTCGTCCAAGAGATCCAGAAGGCAGTAGATGATAGACAGTAAGAGCTTAGGTTTATGTCACGTTCTTTCCGAAAAGCGTTTGATGCAGTTCCGCATTGTCACATCCTGAGCAAAATACTTACCTACGCAACATCAGAACAGCCTAGTGGAGGGTTTGAAGACTGACTATCCAGTAATTCTTAACGGAGGTAAATAGATATGAAGGATGCTTTGGGTGTACCCAAAGGGATTGTTGTACGGCGGCCACTATGCACATAGTGGATGACGTCGATAGGTTGTTAGTGGACGGAAATTGTAACGACATACACAAAGACAAGCAGATAATCGACGCTAGGTGCACAGATAGGCACTTGAGCGTCAATACAAACAAATGCAACGTACTGAAGATATTTACGTGGAAAGAACCTTTACTGTATACTTACACGATTGGTGATCAGTTGCTGGCAACAGTCACGACCGCTATATATTTAAGAGTAGGCATTCGAATTGATATAACTAGTTGTAGGAAGACAGGCGTGAGACTGAGATTAATGGGAAAAATTCAAAGAAAATGTAATTCACTTATGAAGGGAGTAGATTACCAGAGTTCGTCCACCTATTCTCGAATATTGATCATCAGCCTGGTACCCATATCTGTAGAGTTTCTAAGGTGTTTGGTGTCTAATAAAAATTTACGACTACCATGAGTAGTTAGGTAACTGCTTAAATATTACGCCACGTTCCACATCTCCTCCTAAACCACTGAATCGCTTTCAACCAAACTTGATACACATATTCCTTACTGTCAGAGAACAGTCGCTGTGGTGTAAGAAGCATTTACCTATCACATTTCAGGAGATATAACGTCATAAACAATGAGATGCGTGAAAAACTGCCTCATCATGAATGACGTTTAAATTTATTACTTCGGTGCTGATAACTCTGTTCGCAAAAAATTTCGCAGGCAGTATCCACATATGTCACTATATGTACCTACAAAATTATATCACGGTACGACACATAGTTCAGGAGATATAACGTCATAAACGCTGACATGTGTAAAAAAACTGCCGCATTGTGCATGACGTTTAAATTATTACGATACTGCAGTGCCTGTGTGTTTAGGAAGTACAATGCAATGCTGCTTTGGACATGCATGCATGTCTGAAGGAACAGGCCCTACGGGTACTGCAGCCTTTATGAAATACGTAATGGATGTACGAGTGCAGGTTGTAGACACATGGAAGTCTGGGTCTGGCCGTGAGGGGTGTTCGGATAGCCTAATGATAAAGTGACCGTTCGCGACAAGCGAGAAATCAGAGTTCGAGTCACTAATTTTCATTGCTCAAATGGTTCAAATGGCTCTGAACACTATGGGACTTAACATCTATGGTCATCAGTCCCCTAGAACTTAGAACTACTTAAACCTAACTAACCTAAGGACATCACACAACACCCAGTCATCACTAGGCAGAGAAAATCCCCGTCCCCGCCGGGAGTCGAACCCTGGAACCCGGGCGTGGGAAGCGAGAACGCTACCGCACGACCACGAGCTCCGGACAATTTTCACTGTCGTCATTCTATTATACAGCTGATGGTTGTCCATATTCGCAACTGCCAATACATGTCTTGTATTTAAGTTATTGCCTCTTTTCTACTAACTCTATTCACGACTTATTTTGCAGACATATACACAAATGCAGCTGAATATACCTACAAAATTATATCATTGTATGACACAGATCAGGAAGTATGGCGCCATAAACGCTGAGATGCGTGAACAAATTGCGCATCATGCGTGAAGTTTTAATTCATTTATTCCATACCACTAAGACACTCCTATTGTTGAATCAACTTAAGGAAATCCCTGACACCTGGCAGCTTCCAGCTGCGAAGTGCAAACGCCTATAGGGGAAAACAAAAGCCGTCTGTAGATCTATGAACAGGCGCAGTCATAAAGACGTTTACAAAATCGCAATGTAGACACGCGAAACAGCTGCGCCCGGTGTACTAGAAATATTGTCAATAACCAACTTATGAGTTAAATAAACATTGCAGAGAATTTGTATTCTGCATATTATGTGGTCTTCATTTGGACACTGTACTTCCACATACTAACACGAATTCTGTACAGACGAATGGAAAAACTGGTAGAAGCCGACCTCGGGGAAGATCAGTTTGGATTCCGTAGAAATGTTGGAACATGTGAGGCGATACTGACCCTACGACTTATCTTCGAAGATAGATTAAGGAAAGGCAAACCTACGTTTCTAGCATTTGTAGACTTAGAGAAAGCTTTTGACAATGTTGACTGGAATACTCTCTTTCAAATTCTAAATGTGGCAGGGGTAAAATATGGGGAGCGAAAGGCTATTTACAATTTGTACAGAAACCAGATGGCAGTTATAAGAGTCGAGGACATGAAAGGGAAGCAGTGGTTGAGAAGGGAGTGAGACAGGGTTGTAGCCTATCTCCGATGTTATTCAATCTGTGTATTGAGCAAGCAGTAAAGAAAACAAAAGAAAAATTTGAAGTAGGAATTAAAATACACGGAGAAGAAATAAAAACTTTGAGGTTTTCCGATCACATTGTAATTTTGTCAGAGACCGCAAAGGACTTGCAAGAGTAGTTGAACAAAATAGACAGTTTCTTGAAAGGAGGATATAAGATGAACATCAACAAAAGTAAAGCGAGGATAATGGAATGTAGTCGAATTAAATCAGATGATGCTGAGGGAACATGATTAAGAAGTGACAAACTTAAAAAAGTAGATGAGTTTTGCTGTTTGGGGAGAAAAATAGCTGAAAATGGTCAAAGTAGAAAGGATATAAAATGTAGACTGGCAATGGTAAGGAAAGCGTTTCTGAAGAAGGGAAATTTGTTAACATCGAGTATAGATTTAAGTGTCAGGAATTCTTTTCTGAAAGTATTTGTGTGGAATGTAGCCATGTATGGAAGTGAAACATGGACGATAAATAGTTTAGACAAGAAGAGAATAGAAGCTTTCGAAATGTGGTGCTGTAGAAGAATGCTGAAGATTAGAAGATTAGATCGCCTAACTAATGAGGAGGTACTGAATAGAATTGGAGAGAAGAGGAATTTGTGCCACAACTTGACTAGAAGAAGGGGTTGGTCGGTAGGACACGTTCTGAGGCATCAAGGGATCATCAATTCAGTATTGGAGGGAAGCGCGAAGGGTAAAAATCGTAGAGGGAGACCAAGGCAAGAATGCACTAAACAGATTCAGAAGGATGTAGGTCGCAGTAGTTACTCGGAGATGATGAAGCTTGCTCAGGATAGAGTAGCACGGAGAGCTGCATCAAACCAGTCTCTGGACTGAAGACCACAACAACAACAACAACACTTTCGCATTTGTACATAATGCATGCTTCTTTGTACGACTGTTTCATAACTTCAAAGGTGTTTTCACGAATACATGGAAATGAACTTTTTTTCCGACGCAGTTCATTTTTGTTTTCGTTTCTAATAGGAAACTGGCAAAGTGAATATCCTGGAAATGCCGGGTTTGTCAGCTAGCAGAGGAATAGTTATACCCCAGGAAACAAATTGGAAACTCAATCTCACCACAAATATTTAATGGAATAGTCACAGACACACGCTTACTTAACATAGGCGCAACGGAAATCAATTTTACATAGCCAGACATATAAATATCAAACAATAGGCAATCGTTCACCAACTTGTTCAAAATCATATAATGTGTACGCTTTCAGCTTATAGCCAAAGGCGTTGATGTGAGGACGATCCCTGGTATCTGGACCCACTGAATTTAGATTTGAAAGAATATATTTTCGAACAACTTCGTTAAACCACGTAAATCAGAATATGATTTCAGTACAAAATCTCCACATACTCTTGCAAATAGTACGGCCCTCGGTGACATGTGATTCGCAGAACATATCAGTAATATACTATAACACTGTTTGGTGTATTCAGGAATCATCTGTCTTCCAGAACCATGTCTAATGACTTATCTTTCTCCACCTTTAATCCATGGAAAGAGCAGTATTTATGTTGCTGACGGTTGGCAATGGTCTCATATGTTAATCCAGTCAACTCTTCGTGCCATATCTGAACATAGCTGTGACGAGGCCTGCAGCAACAAGTGTTAACAAGATGGCAGCACAGCAACATGTGGCTGTGTTACTTAAGATAATAAATGAAATTACACGAGTTGAACGTAATAATTCAGAGAAAATGTACGAAATATGTATAGATATTGTCACAAAACTGTGCTGATGAATCACAAAGTCCACATGTCGTTAATACCATCAAGTTCCTCGAGCAGAGTAACAAAATTACATATTCTCGATACACGAGTTCTAGCAAGACAATAAATCATTTATAATGCAGGAGAGGACGATACGTTTGACTCTACGACATGACGGATTGAAAAGATATTACCTGTCCTACAATCAGCTTCCATTTCGCGAAAAGTGAGTGAACTATGAACCATCATTTCATCACAAGGAAAGATACTATTGAAAGGTCTGTACGTGGACTGATCGCACAATAAGTGTGTAATTTTTTTTTTAAATTCAAGCCTGAAATAACTTACACATCGTTTTTAGACAAGTCAAGTAATTGGAAAAATCTTGCGTATAATTTTCACCATTGTACAAACTCCAAACTAGGTCGCGTCGACATCAGACAAATCAAGAAGCAGAATAGGCCAGACTGCCTCCCAGATCGAAAATTTGGATTAGAATCCACACACAGAATAATGAAAACTCATTCGAAACTATTTCGGCTCGCATCAGTGGAGACACAGCGACCGCTCAAAGAGCTTGTTTTGATTAATCGAAACTGATCATAGTACAAACATGCAAAGAAGTTGCACAGATCACACTAATATTCAAGAAAGGTAGTAGGAGTAATCCACTAAATTACAGGCCCATATCATTAACGTCTACATGCAGCAGTATTTTGGAACATATATTGTGTTTGAACATTATGAATTACCTCGAAGCGAATGGCCTATTGACACACCGTCAACACGGATTTACATAACTTAGTGCTCGTGAAACACAACTAGTTATTTACTCACATGAAATGCTGAGTGCTATTGACAAGGGAAACCAGACTGATTCGGTATATCTAGACTTCCAGGAGGCTTTTGACACTGTACCATACAAGCGGCTTGAGGTGAAATTGCGTGATTATGGAATATCTTCTCAGTTATGTGACTAGATCCGTGATTTCCTGTCAGAGGGGTCACAGTTAGTAGTAAGTGACGGAAAGTCATTGAGTAAAACGTAAGTGATTTGTGGCGTTGCCCGAGGTAGAGTGATAGGCCCTCCGCTGTTCCTTATCTATATAAACGATTTAGGAGACAATCTGAGCAGCCGTCTTAGGTTGTTTTCAGATGATACTGTCGCTTATCGTCTAGTAAACTCACCAGAAGATCAAAGCAAATAACACAACGATTTAGAAAAGGTACCTGTATGTTGCAAAAGTTGACAATTGACCCTAAATAATGAAAAGTATGAGATCATCTACATGAGTGCTAAAAGGAATCCGTTAAATTTCGGTTACACGGTAAATCAGTCAAATCTAAAAGACCGTAAATACCTAGGAATTACAATAACGAACAACATAAATTGGAAAGAACACATAGAAAATGTTGTGGGGAAGGCGAACCAAAAACTGTGTTTTATTGGCAGAACAGATAGAAAATGTAACAGATCTACTAAAAAGACTGCCTACGCTACGCCTGTCCGTCCTCTTTTGCAGTACTGCAGCCGGTCTGGGATCCGTACCAGATAGGATTAACGGAACACATTGAGCAAGTTAAAATAAGAGTAGCACGTTTTGTATTATCGCAAAATAGGGGGGAGTTTGTCACTGACATGATACGGGATTTGGGGTGGACATCATTAAAACAAATGCGTTTTTCGTTGCGGCGGAACCTTCTCACGAAATTTCAATCACCAACTTTCTCCTCCGAATGCGAAATTATTTTGCTGACGCCGACCTACATAGGGAGAAACGATCATCGTAATAAAGTAAAGGAAATCAGAGCTCGTACGGAAAGATATAGGTGCTCGTTTTTTCCGCACGCTCTTCGAGACTGGAGTAATAGAGAATTATTGTGAAGTTGGTTCAGTGAACCCTCTTCCAGGCACTTACGTGTGATTTGCAGAGTATCCATGTAGATATAGATGTAGAAAAGGAACTCTCAATTTAAGAAAAGCCAAAATATTGGGGACAAAAAATGAATGTATAAATGAACGGACGACGTGCAGGGTCTGCGCAGACGGTCCACATTTTGTAGATTACTTTAATGCGATAGGAAAACTGGAGGTCTGCCGGCAGGCTTTCGCTTGGCCGAAATTTTCATGGCATCGGATCTTTTAACTTACATTCCATGACTTTATAAATACGAAGAAGCCATTCATGACATCATTTTAATAAAACATAGACTGTCATGTTTTGGTACGTTTCGTATGTTGCAGTTTTCTGAAGTCAATACTGAAACGAATTTTGCGAATTTTTCTGCAGAATATTTACGCAACGTTGGGAAGTCAAATGAAGTCGTTAGAAGTTATCCTCACGTACTTCATAGTGTCGTACGTTTGTAAAAGTTCGTTTGCCATATGTACGTTAAGGATGTTAAATCATGTTTACGTGCTACACTTCTCTATGTATTCTTGCCATTATAGACAAGAGAGATGTTGAGAGATTCACTAATTTTATATAGTGCATTATTTGTTTCGTACAAACAGGAGTCAGTACATGGAGAGAAGGTCCCAAACTGTGGAGTGAACTAGAATAGCCTTCATACCGCTTTGTGACGGCAATTGCGTAAGTGACAGCCGTTAACGGTAGCGAACACCACGTTCACTTAAAAATGTCAGCATTGTGTGTGAACTGTAAAACTCGGAACTGTGCTGCTTGTAAATGTCTGTCACCGATTGCGGAGTTTTAAGAAAAACATTAGGTTTAATTTTCCGTCGACACCAACATCATTGAGGATGGAACACTGGCTCAGATTAGAAGGAGGATGAGGGAGGAATCGGCCGTATCCAAGTTGTAGGAATCATCCCGTGTCTGCATAAGTAATTTATGAAAATTGAGGAAAATGTGAATTAGGACAGCCGGACTGCGGTCTGAAAACCTCTCTACTTCTTTGTTTTAATCACTGCCGAAGATGAGGGACCTGCCAACAGGATATACAGTAAACGCAATGCATAGAAACTGTACAAATGTTTATTTTTACTTATTTTGGCAATAATTTATATTTCTGGTACTGCGCGAGATGGTACTGCCGTTAAGTCACAGGAAGAAGTCAGTCTGAAAAGTAGCAGGTCAAATGCCCATCTGTCCCTCCAGATTTAGTTTTTCCGTGGTTTCACTAAATCACCTAAGATAAATATCAAGATGGCACAGCCGGTTTCCTTTCGCACCTTTTCCCAATCCGAGCTCGCGCTCCGTCTATAACGACCTCATCGCCGACACGACGTTAAACCGTAGTCTTCCTTTCTTTAGCTGTCTGGTAACTACATCGTATTTCTGTTGTACTAGGGCAACAGTAGCTCGATCGCAATGAACGTATGATCTCCTGCATACTTCATTCCGACGAAATTTTTAAAAGATTCATTAAAGGTAGTAGAACAGTAATCCGGTTTACTTACGAAAATTGGTCATTTCAAAAGTACTTTTGAACATATTTTAACGTTTCAGGTGGGCATCGCAACACAGCATGCCCAGAGAAGGTGCACGTGGAGCTTACACTGATGTTACAAAAGTCATGGGATATCTCCTAATATTGTGTCGGACCACCTTCTCCTGGCGTCGCGCAACATGGACGTGCCATGAACTCAACAAATCCCCTGCAGAAATACTGGGCAATGCTGCCTTATAACTGTCCATAATTGCGAAAATGTTGTCGGTGCATTTTGTACGTGAATTGGGATTCATGTTGGGTGATCTGGATGGCTGAATAATTCGCTCCAATTGTCCACAATTTTCATCAAACTGATCAGGAACAGCTGTGGCTCGGTGACATGGCTCACTGTCACTCATAAGAATTCCATCACTCTTTGCGAAAATGAAGTCCATGAATGGCTGCAAATGGTCTCCAAGTAGCCAAACATAACCATTTCCAGTCACTTATTGGTTCATTTGCACCAGGGGACCCAGTCCACTCCATATAAACACAGCCCACATCATTGTGGAGCCGCAATGACCTTACACAGTGCCTTGTTGACACCATGGTGGCGCCGGCCTTAGTGGCCGAGCGGTTCTAGGCGCTACAGTCTGGAACCGCGTGACCAATACGGTCGCAGGTTCGAATCCTGCCTCGGGCATGGATGTGTGTGATGTCCTTAGGTTAGTTATGTTTAAGTAGTTCCAAGTTCTAGGGGACTGATGACCTCAGAAGTTAAGTCCCATAGTGCTCAGAGCCATTTGAACACCATGGTGGCGGTAAGCTCCTATGGGACCAAACTGCCGAGGACATCGGTCCCTAGGCTTACACACTACTTAATCCAACGTAAACTAACATACACTAAAGACAACAGACCACCCGTGCCCGAGGGAGGACTCGAACCTCCGACGGGAGGAGCCGCACGAACCGCCGTAAGGCGCCTAAGACCTCGCGGCTACCCCTGTCTTCCTGAGGTCTGCACCACACTCGAACCCTACCGTCAGCTCTTATCAACTGAAATCGGGACTCATCTGACCAGGCCCTGGTTTTTCAGTCGTCTAGGGTCCAACTGATGTGGTCACGAGACCAGGAGAGGTGTTGCAGGCGATGTCGTGCTGCTAGCAAAGGTACACGCGTCGGTCGTCTGCTGCCATAGCCCATTAACGACAAATTTCGCCGCACTGCCCTAACGAATACGTTCGACGCACGTCGCACATTTATTTTTGCGGTTATTTTGCGTGGTGTTGCTTGCCTGTTGCTACTGACAACTGTACGCAAACGCCATTACTCTTGTTCGTTAAGTCAATGGCGGCGGTCACTGCGTTGTCTGTGGTGAGAGGTAATACCTAAAATTAGTATTCTCGGCTCATTCTTGACACTGTGGATCTCTGAATATTTAATTCCCTAACGATTTCCGAAATGGAATGTACCCATGCGTCTAATTCCAACTACGATTCCGCATTCAATGTCTGTTAATTCCCGTCGTGCTGCCATAATCAAAGCGGAAACCTCTTCACATGAGTCGCCTGAGTACAAACGACAGTTCTGCCAATGCACTGGCCTTTTATGCCTTTCGCACGCGATACTACCGCCATCTGTATACATGCATATCGCTATCCCATGACTTTTCACAGTTTATTATCATGGTTCAGACATTGAGAGAAGTCGAATCATTGGTATAAGGAACATGGAAGCAACATACCGAAACAATCGGCTCATCTACATCTGTATCTACATCTACATAGATACTCCGCAAGCGACTGTATGGTGCGTAGCGGAGGGTACCGTGGACCACTACTAATCATTTCCTTTCCTGTTCTACTCGCAAATAGAACGAGGGAAAAACGACTCTCTGTACGCCTCCCTATGAGCTGTAATTTCTCATATGTTATCTTAGTGGTCCTTACCCGCAATGTATGTTGGCGGCAGTAGAACCGTTCGGCAGTCAACTTCAAATGCCGGTTCTCTAAATTTTCTCGATAGTGTTTCTCGAGAAGAAAGTCCCCCTGTCTCTAGAGATTTCCATATGCGTTCCTGAAGTATCTCCGTAACACGTGTTGTTCGAAATTATACCGGTAACACATCTAGCAGCCCGCCTCTGAATTGCTTCGATGTCTTCATTCAATCCGATCCGGTGTGGATCCCAAATACTCGAGCAGTACTCAAGAATAGATCACACCAGCGTCCTATATGCGTCTTCCTTAAAATTCTCCCAATAAACCGAAGTCGACCATTTGCCTTCCCTATTACGGTTCTCACATGCTCGTTCTATTTCATATCCCTTTGTAACGTTACACCCTGGTATTTTAAACGACTTGACTGTGTCAAACAGGACGCTAGTACTACTGTATCGAACATTACAGGTTTGTTCTTCCTACTCATCCGCATTAACCTACATTTTTCCACATTTGGTGGTAGCTGCCAGCCGCCACACCATCTAGAAATTTTGTCTAAGTCGTCTTGTATCTTCCGACTGTCACTCAACTTCGACACTTTGTCGTACACCACAGCATCATCAGCAAATAACCGCAGATTGCTGCCCACCCTGTCCGCCAAATGATTTGTGTATACAGAGAACAACAGTGGTCCTATCACACTTCCCTGGGGCACTCCTGACGATACCATTGTCTCTGATGAATGAACATTCGCCGTCGAGGACAAAATACTGGTTTCTATTACTTAAGAAGTCATTCTATATGCTCGTACCTTCGTTAACAGCCTACAGCGGAGCACTGTGTCAAATGCTTTCCGAAAATCTAGAAATATCTAATCTGTCTGTTACTCTTCACCATAGTTCGCAGTGTATCATGTGAGAAAAGAGCAAGCTGAGTTTCGCACGAGCAATGCTTTCTAATACCATGCTGATTCGTGGAAATAAGCTTCTCAGTTTCAAGAAAGTTTACGATATTAACGAATTCTGCAGCAAACCAATGTTAGGGATATTGGTCTGTAATTTTTCGGACCCGTTCTTTTACCCTTCTTATATAATGGAGTCACTTGCGCTTGTTTCCATTCGCTTGGGACTTTGTGCTGGGCGAGAGATTCACGATAAATGCAAGCTAGGTAAGGGGCCAAGGCCGTAGAGTACTCTTTGTAAAACTGAATTGGGATTCCATCCGAACCTGGTGATTTATTTGCTTTCAAATCTTTCAGTTGTTTTCTACGCCAGGGATGCTTATTACTATCTCACCCATACGGGAGCCTGTCCGATGGTCAAATGACGGTAAGTTTGCACAATTCTCCTGTGTGAACCATTTCATGAACGTGAAATTTAAAACCACGCCTTTCGTTTTGCTGTCTTCAACTGCCACATCAGACTGGTCAACAAGGGACTGAATGGAAGCCTTAGACCGCTTAGCGATTTTACATACGACCAGAATTTTCTCAGGTTCTCTGCCAGACCTGTGCTAAGGTGTGACGGTGGTAGTTGATGTATGCTTTGCGCACAGATCATCTTACAGACTTGCCCTAAGTTTCATTTTTGTTTTAATTTTGTGGTTTAGCTTGTCTGTTATGTTTGTTTCATTAATGTAATCCTGTAATCTTAAAAACTGTTGTGTATTATGATGCAAACATTCTTTAAGTGTTATTTAACAGAAAATAAATGAACCCACTAAAAATGGAGAAATTTCTCCAAATCATGTTTGGGTATTAAAATAAGAAGAATTGCGTTTGTTCAAGGCAGAACCACGTTTCCACACTATATATTAAGAAGCAAATGCGAAAAAGAAAAGAGCTTCAGCCACAAAGTCATTAAGACTAATAAAGGTAATTTTTCCCCTCTAGTGTTGTAGGTATGAATATCACTATTCTTCTCTAATTGTGATGGATTATTTATGAGAAATTTCATCAGCGAATATGTGTATTGTGATGGTGCAGTTAAAATTCCCAGTGCCTTTGATAGTTGCTTGCATGATGGCCAAGGGCGAACACCACATATTATTTTTACTACTCACTTTTGCGCAATCACTACTTTCTTTATAAGTAATGAATTACACCAGAAAATTATTCCATAAGACGTTATTGAGTGGAAATGTGCAAAATATCTCAGGCGGTTGATGCATTTGTTTCAGTGATTAGCAGTTATACGAAGAGCGAGAGTTGCTGAACTTGATCGTTTGAAGAGCTCAGTAATATGCTTATTTCAGTTTGGGTTTCCATCAATATGCATGCCCAAAAGATTAGGAGCATTCTGCTCTATTTACAGACCCCTCTTCATGTGCTACATCAATTGTTGTTATGACTTAATATGTTGTTCAGAACCGAGTATAGGATGTTTCTCAAAATTTAAGGACAGTCCATTTTCAGAGAACCACTTAATAATTCTTTGAAAAATATCATTAAAAATCTCTTCCGTTGATTTCTCTCTCGTTTGCGAAATGTGTCACTTCTGCTTGTTGAATGTTAAGAAGCAAGTAAACCACATACGCAGGGTGGTTATAATTAAACTTTCGCCACTTGAGCCACTGTAGACCGAAAACTATTTGCCGTACAGGTACTCAACTTGGGAATTATGTTCAGAATGTACGCTGCAGGATTTGCGTTGTTAATACTGTTAATTTCATGACCTGCTATGAGTACGGCGACGTAGAGTTGAAACACAATCATCTGTGAGCATTACAGTTGCATACAGTCAACGTGGGTCTGCACAGGGTGAGAAGAGCTATACTCGTAATGCTGTTTTATCAAAACAACAGCAATAGTGCTGTTGCTCTTCGTGAATATTGACGCGTTAAAGGAATACGGAGAGGTGCCCTTTCTGCACCCGGTTGAAGAACGTGATTCGGAAGTTCAAGTTAACCGGCAGTTTGGGAATTGCTCGTAGGAGAGGCCACGGCCGGTTGCACCACAAACTGTTGAAGTTAGTTCCCATAGCTGACAATGTTGGACGCAGTATGCCATTTCAAGGAGTGTACCAGCTGCGTCACAACAGCTGAACATTCTGTGGTCCGTCCACTGTACGAAATGTGCTGCGAATAGTTATGAAATAGTATCCGAGCAAACTTTCAGGCTGTCGTGGATGCAATGGTCATCACAGTGAGCAACGTTTGTAACCTGGAACGTAACCGTTGTACGCAGTTAACACATGTTACAGTCTCACGTGGAAACTAAAATGTATTTCATTCAACGGGACTCGTTATGTCTCTTCTATACGTCGTTACAAATATTTCCACAAAGATTCATTGTCCTAAGATCACTCGTTCTCCATAGGAACCCTCTCAAGCTGGAAAAATATAATTATAACCACCCTGTATAAGGAATAGGAGTGCACCCAAAATTGAACCCCCTTTGTGATTTATCCGCAGTCACTATAAGTGATTATTCAGCGCAACTTTTTGTGTTCTGTTTGTTAAGTATGATTCAAATCAGTTGTGTGTAAAGCTATCAGTTCGATAAAACTTGACTTTTTCTAACAGTGTAACATGATCTACACAATCAAACACCTTGGAAATATCACAAAAATACCAACTGGCGATGTTTTAATATTTAAGGCTTGTAATATTTGATGGGTGAATGTGTAAATAGCATTCTAAGTTGTTCGTCTGTTTCAACATGCTAATCTCCAAAACTGTTATACCAATGGTCATGATGTTTGAACAGGCAACTTGGTGACACGTACAGGCTTCATTTAATCAAAATCGAATCACGAAAAAAAACATATCGTAATTAAAGTTTTATTTAAAATCGCCTGCTCACGTAGCATCACGACGTAATACACCAGAGAACCGCTAGATGGCAACTTATAGTTTGTTTTTTTTTAACTCTGTGACAGATGTGTTTTCGGAAGTTTACAGCTGTGACAGAATTAAGCGCCGGAATCTTATCTTTACGAATACGAGCCAACAGTGAATTCACTTGGTTAGGATATGCGAATTAACTGACTTCACATTGTGTATTAAGCTTGACAACGTTGCTCTGCTTCATTCGGTACGTTTTATTCAAATGGTTCAAATGGCTCTGAGCACTATGGGACTTAACATCTTAGGTCATCAGTCCCCTAGAACTTAGAACTACTTAAACCTAACTAACCTAAGGACATCACAACATCCATGCACGAGGCAGGATTCGAACCTGCGACCGTAGCAGTCCCGCGGGTCCGGACTTCAGCGCCCAGAACCGCACGGCCACCGAGGCTGGCGATACGTTTTATTAAAATTGTTTCTTACGAAAAGCGAATTTATTGAGTTCGCTTTGTGATTTCGGTGTCTACTCATTACATTTTAATTTTGGTTTGTTTACAAATAAAAGTGTCTAGAAAATGGTGGAGTCTTTCTGAATACAGCAGATTGACTAAAGGACTGAGGACTATGTGGTCTCAAGTAGCCAATGAAGATCGTGAGGTGGGACTTACGGCAGCTCAAGAACATCACGCCATAAATCGCTCTTTGGAAACTCCTTATGAAATCGAAGCGCTACGTAATTCTAATTGAGAGCGCCATTATCTCGCTCTTCAGAGCTCTTCAGTCACAGAGGCTTAGTTACTTCTCTCTAACGTAACGTCATAGAAGCGGAAATTTTGACGAGAAGAGGCACAAGCGAGCGACTTTTGATAATCGCAATCCAACTTACGCCCAACAATTCACCATTTCGCTTTAAACTTGTATAATTCGCTGTGAGCTTATGATATGACATGACCGTAAACAAAGTACAATATCAAACGCTGCGTGTTGCAAGCGTGACCTTAGAGTCAGTTGTTTTGCACATTTACCTCCCCAGTCATACTACTTCAAACGTTGTTACAAAAAAGCTTTGTACGTCAAAAATAAATTCCACACATGTGAAATCTCGGGCACAGCTATAAATAAAATACCCGTAATCGAACCCGGGTCCTACGCACTGCAGTCGTCTACGCCGAGCACTCAGCTACGCAGGAGGATCTGTCCAGTCCCCTTATCTGTCACCCATGGACCATGTATGGGATGTGGTGGGAAGATGTGTACTTTGATACCGGCCTCCAACCAGCAACCTTCATGAACTGACACAGCATACTCGTACGTTGCAGCATGGCCAGATATGCCTCGAGATGACATTTTGAGACTGTTTGCTTCCTCGCCACAACGAATACAAAAGTGTATTCTACCAGTCTGGGGTACACTTCATACTGATATTGATGATGGACACAAGTTTCGAATGGAAGCAAAGCTTAACCGTTTACTACCCGTACTGTGATGAACATCTCCAAAAACTTTGAGAAATATCGGGTTGGTGCTTCATCATGTGTCACATTCCATTTCTGTTAGTATATAACAAAAATTAGCTGTGATAGTTTTTCTTCATACGGATTTTCAGACATAAAATCTCCTGAAAAATTACTTCCTTTCTTTTTCAGGCTGGCAGTAACAGTTGCCAAACGGCCAGTGCACTTCGTCGTGGGAACCCTGTTGTTCACGGTGCTCTCGGCGACTGGTCTGTTTTTCTGGAACGAAGAAGTCGACAACGTGAAGTTGTTTCTTAACCCATCCATGGACCTGTACAAACGCTCGCGCTGGGTAGACGAGCACTTCAAAGACCAACTCCGCTACGAGATCATCATAGTTGAATCGGACAACGTGCTCCGGCCAGATGTCCTCCAGTGGGTAAGTAATTTGCCTTTTTTTTCTAACTGTGAACATTGTGAGTGAGGTGCACTAGGGAGCGGGATTCCGGTCATCCAGACTTGGGTTTCCTATCGCTTCCCTAAATCAGGTGAGGAGAATGACGGATGAGTCTTTTGAGAAGGGCATTCTTTTCTAATCCGAGCTTGTGTTCCGTCTCTGACGTCCTCATCGTCGACGAAACCTGAAACCCTAATCTTCATTTTCTCTTCTGTTTTGTTAGTCGCCTATCTCTGTACAACCATCATAGTTATTGTTCTCCTTTTTGTGTAAGTTGGATTTTTTCATCAGTTCGCCGCGTCTAGCACGGCTCTCATCTGACCATTTGGCACCATTTGTCCGTTTCTCGTCTCGGGAAGCTGTTCTGAAGGCGTTTCGTTTTTGTGCATTTTCTGGTTGGATTTTTTGACATTCACTTACCAGGGTATACATGTTTCGGTTTTGAGTCGAGTGCACTGAACATGCGTTAAGTCCATGTGGAGTCATTCATTCTCTGTTTGTGGCCATAGAACCGAGATATTAGTTTGTGCATTGTGCCCGCGATTTTTTGCCCCTGCTTAGAACACATTTTTTTTGTTTTTATTCTTTATATAGATCGGATTTTTATAATTAGGACCAGTACGTTATGCAAAGAAACCGGCAACGGCCGGAGAGCGGTGTACTGACTCCACACCCCTCCGTACCGCGTCCAGTGAAACCACTGGCGGAGGATGACTCAACGGTCAGTTGGTCCATCAGGGCCAGTGTGAGGAGCTTTGCTTTGCCTTCCATGCTATTCAATATATTTCTCTCTTTTTGTATTCTTATAGGTGAGAGTATTGCTTAAAACAAGAAAAGAGTTCTCTAAACGTATTTCCGGAGAAAATAACGTTTGAGATACGGATTATTTTACTTGTGTCGAGGATTTACGGTATGCAATGGTGTATCCTGCCTTCCTGTTGAGCTTTGTTGCTCGCTTCTTCTTTGTTTTCTTTGTCTCTGTGTCTATTCCGTCGACTGTGACGATGATGTCAGTCATAGCTATCACTGCAATTTCTTGCAGAAACCATTCTGTGCGTACGGTACTAAACGCTGAATATCCATAGTTCACAGCTTGCATTTTGTTTGCGGATGAGGCGAGTTTCACACAGCGTGGAATAATAAATTATCACAGTAACCACGTGTAGGAGATGCAAATACTGTAGCGCTAATTGAAATGAGGCACCATGTTAGTTTTTCAGTAAGTGTGTGGATGGAGAGTGGATGAAAGACTTGTAGCGCCCTACGAATAACCGTGCACATTAACAGTTACTATTTAAGAATAATTTCTGCGCAACAAATTACTCACACTGCACACTCTTGGAGAACGTCGCAGATGTTGTTTCGATGATGGAGGAAAACCTCATTCTCTACGCATCTCATGACAGTTTCTAATCCAAACGTTTAATGAACGACTAATTAATCCAGAAGGTCCAATAGTATTTTCTCCTCATTAATTTGTCCCTAATGATTTATATTTATGAGCCCAGTTCCCTCTCAAAACTTTGATTTATGTCACACTCATCGAGAATGTGCACACGCTATGGTACTGATTGTCCCATAAGTGTAATTGCACGAATTCGTGGTTCGTTCCGAATAATGGTTGAAAGACGTATGAGAATGGGTGGTGAAACTTAAACACCTCTTATAGGAAAACATACAGGGTGAATATTAATGAAACCGACAATCTGCAGGGACAGGTTCCTGACTGGAAATGAAAGAAAAAAGGTCCTATTAACATGTATCCACAACTGCACCGTTGACACAGTAGATGGCGCTGACAAATGAAAGTTGCTCTTACCACGTGCAGTGAGTACCTTGTATGTTGCAGACTGTGTATTGACGCAGTGTACTGTAAGCAGCAGAATGGTTCAGTATTCATGTATGGAACAAGCCGAGATGGTGTTTTTACGGCCAAATATGGAAACAGTTGAGAGGCTGCACGGCTATAACAAAACAAATACTCTCACAGACACCATCCACATCACACAACATTTCAAGCCCTTTCTGGGCGTTTGTGTGATCATGAGTCCTTTCAGACAGACGAACGTGCAGCGAGGCGGCGAACTATGCATACACCAGAGTTGGAGGACTGGGTTCTACAGGATATTGAGACGAACCCTAGTACAAGCTCCAGGCAAATGGCTCGCTTACATTGTGTAAGCCAAAGTACGGTTATGTGTATCCTGCATGACAACCGCTACCACTCCTATCACCTGCAACGAGGACAAGGGTTATCAGCAGCGAATTTCCCTCTACGTGAAGGATTTTGTCGATGGTTTTTGTACCAGACCATCACAGTTGTGGGATTTCTGTCACTAGTCCTCTTTACAGAGGAAGCAATCTTTACCAGAAATGGCATCATCAATTTGCATAATTGTCATCTGTGGTCAGAGGAACTCTCATTCGCCGGCGCCATTTACCGTGGCAACGATGCATTTCCGGACACATGTTTAGAGGACCTTTTTCCCTCCATTTCCATTCAGGAAACCGCCCTGCATTTGTCGCTTTATTAATGATCAAATTCAAATGGTTCAAATGGCTCTGAGCACTATGAGACTTAACATCTGAGGTCATCAGTCCCCTAGAACTTAGAACTACTTAAACCTAATTAGGCTAAGGACATCACACACATCCATGCCCGAGGGAGGATTCGAACCTGCGACCGTAGCGCTCTCGCGGTTCCGGACTGGAGCGCCTAGAACCGCTCGGCCACAACGGCCGGCCTGCTTTATTAATGTTCAACCTGTAACGGTTATCATACTACAGACTGGCTTGCACCTCAATAAGTGTTATTTTTATGACTTCTTTTTACATTTTTTGCCAGTATAATCTCCTGTAACAATACGGGACACTGGAACACTTTTTTAAACTCTTTATATATTCGATATGACGATTCTCTCATGTGACAGATGGCAACCAAACACAGAAGACCTGACGAAAAGGAGTTCCAGTACCTATAAAGGTACTAACAGATCAATAAAGACACTGCTGGTGGTAAAGCAAAATCTGCAACTGCGTGCAAACTCTCCACGTAGTTATTCAACAGTTCTGTACCTATGTTGCTTCAGTTCTCCTTCAATGTGATTTGCAGTTTCAGAAGGGTCGGACATTTTGGAATCTCTGCGCAACTTGCATCTACATCCGCGAGTCACATGCCGGAAAGTACTACGCGGTCAAGTCATACCGCACATGACCGATGTCGTCGAGCAGTAAGGACTCACAGAAGGCAGGTTGCAGACCTGTTAGTGGTAGGTGTTTAAAGCGTGTCGGGATACGCGTAAAACAGTGTAGTCGTAGTACTACGGAATCGAGGCGATTTATCTGACTTCCACAACGGCATGATCATTGGCTTGCGGACCAGAGGTGGAAGCATTTACCAAACGGCTAAGTCTGTAACGTGTTCGTGCTCCGCCGTGGTTAAAATATATCGCGCATGGCAAAACGCGTCATATGTAACAAGAGTGAACGACGGCCGCGGAGATGTGTACGGGCGAATAGACGTGCAACTGCTGAGCAGTTGATCGCCCAAATGAACCAAGGGGCTACCAACAGTGTCTCCTTAACGATCGTTCAGCGAATGTTGCTGCGTATGGGCCTCTGTAGCAGGCGCGTGGTTCACGCACCCGTGCTGACTGCTGTTCATCTGAGACGAAGGATGGACGTTCACTGAGTGGCGACAGGTGGTCTTTTCAGATTAATCGCTTTTTATGTTCCATCCTCCAGATGGCCGCTGTTGCGTACAGCGTGAAATGTCTGAAAGGCAGTCACACTCCAACTACTCTCGACAGGATTCAGGCCGGAGGCAGGAGCGTTATGGTCTGAGGAATGATTTCGTGCATTCCCTGGTTGATCTCGCCATTCTGGAAGGCACAGTGGGTCAACACAAGTGTGCATTGTCTTGGGGACCATGTGGTGGGGCGGGGTCGGTCGTCAGTGTTGTTGTTAGCGCTATCGTTTAGTCCACCTACCTCGAGAGCGTTCTTGCCGATGTTCCTACACTCTGTTGTAGCAGATACGTGCTGGGCAGTGTAAAGCAGCGTTGATGAAACCACTACCTAATACCTACCACGCAGAGACCACGTAACTCTAGTTGAAAGTTGCCGCGCGGGATTAGCCGAGCGGTGTAAGGCGCTGCAGTCATGGACTGTGCGGCTGGTCCCGGCGGAGGTTCGAATCTTCCCTCGGGCATGGGTGTGTGTGTTTGTCCTTAGGATAATTTAGGTTAAGTACTGTGTAAGCTTAGGGACTGATGACCTTAACGGTTAAGTCCCATAAGATTTCGCACACATTTCAACTAGTTGAAAGTCAGTTCTTGGAAGTTCATGATTAAAAAGTCGGGCGTTAGGGATATTCAGTGTACTTCCAGAAAAGCGTTAAAAATTAGATTAGCTCTGTTTTTTATTTATATTGAAACACATGAAATGGTTATCAAGTCCGTATTTAATATGGTGAAACTTTGTCACTGAAAGTCCACTGTCTGTATAACAAATATTCACTCGTAAAGCAGCCAGAATTTTAGCAAGTCCGACCCGACTAATTTTCACGTTCTACCAGTCACAGACCCACAACTACTCGCGAGTTAAACATTCGGTCGTTTCAGTAGTCTTCCTCGTAAAGAAGTGCTCGCCAAAATATTCTGTACAGAGCACGAAACACGCACGCGGGGTTGTTACTACGACCAGAAAGTTCACACGCTCATATCTCTCAAACAATTTAACTTAGAAACACCAAACTTTCATTAAATCGTTCGTAACTCCAGTCGCTTCAGTCACGATATGTTCGAACAGAAATTAGTTCACTATTTCCTCATCTTACAGAGTATTTGTGAGGAGCGATCTAACATCGTGTTGTCCGTAGGCCGGCTAGCAATCGACCTTCTCGAGGTACTCTCCTCTCTGCACACTTCTCTATTCGCGTGGGAACAGCTTAATTCTGGTTGGCTGTTGTTCTAAACCACTAATCAGAACATTCCTTCCTGATCATTCTCGCGGCAAGTCTTGCCTTATCCAATCACTAATTTAATAATAATTAATGTCAGCAAAACTTCAATTTCTTGTATTATGTTTAATCAAAATAAGCAAAGTGCGAAATATTCTTCAAATTGATGTTGTTGTTGTTGTGGTCTTCAGTCCAGAGAATGGTACGATGCAGCGAAAAATTGATGCAGCTAAAAGCTGATAAATAAAATTATTCTGCCTCTAACTGCCATTCTGGCTGTTTTTATGCAAAAGCACGCTCACACAGACATACGTCACCTGAACCGTGGCTGCAACATCACTTTCTCACGGTTCGTTTGTACAAGGTTTTACGCAAAATGAAATATTAAATTTTAACGTCTGTCCCACATACACTCTCTCAATCATTCTCACGCACTCACACAAAACAACATAATAAAATAATAATTTTGACCGATTTTTGTATTATGTAATGCAATGTGACTGAAGTTTTAAAAAGAAAATTCTAAATAATTGATTTTTGTGCACTGACAACTTTGTAATGGCTTCAAATGATGATGAAAGTAAATCTGTTATTGTTCCTAACTTGGTTTTAAAAAACAAGCGTAGGTTTTAGGACTTTTAGGTAATTCACTTTATCTCCTGAACTATAATAAATAAAAATCTGAAATTCTGACAGCATCATTCCATTATTAACAAAAGGAAGTGTGCCAAATTTGAATAAAATCTGATAATAACTAATATGGATTATTTAGATTCGTAGAGGGTATGAATCTTCTTATCGACTGAATGTTACGCTCTCCAGTTCTCACGGCAGGCGGCGTCTGCTGTGCTGGAAATAGGAGTACCCCACTGAATCATAGACCCGTATCACTGACCTTAATTTGCAGTAGGATTTTGGAGCATATAATGTACTCGAACATTATGAATTACCTTGAAGAAAATGACTTATTGATACATAACCAACACGGATTCAGAAAATATCGTTCTTGTGCATCACAGTTAATTCTGTATTCCCATGAAGTAATGAGTGCTGTCGACAAGGGATCTCAGATCGATTCCATATTCCTAGATTTCCGGAAGGCTTTTCATACCGTTCCTCACAAGCGACTATTAATCAATTTGCGTGCATATGGAGTATCGTCTCAGTTGTGTGACTGGATTCGTGATTTCCTCTCAGAGAGGTCACAGTTCGTAGTGATAGACGGTAAATCATCGAGTAGAACAGAAATGATATCTGGCGTTCCGCGAGGTAGTGTCGTAGGCCCTTTGCTGTACCTGATTTATATAAATGATCTAGGTGATAATCTGAGCAGCCCCCTTAGATTGTTTGCAGATGATGCTGTAATTTACCGTCTAGTAAAATCATCAGACGATCAATTCCAATTACAAAATGATCTAGAGAGCATTTCTGTATGGTGCGAAAAGTTGCAATTGGCTCTAAACAAAGAAAAGTGTGAGGTCATCCACATGAGTACTAAAAGAAATCCAATAAATTTTGGGTATACGATAAATCGCACAGATCAATTCGACTAAATACCTATGAATTACAATTACGAAAAGACCACATAGATAATATTGTGGGGAAGGCGAAACAAAGACTGCGCTTTGCTGGCAGAACACTTAGAAGGTGCCACAAACAGACTAAAGAGACAGCCTGCATTACATTGTCCGTCCTCTGCTGGAATATTGCTGCGCGATGTGGGATCCTTACCAGGTAGGATTGACGGAGGACATCGAAAAAGTGCAAAGAAGGGCAGCCCGTTTCGTGTTATCGCGCAATGGGGGGTGAGAGTGTCACTGATATGATGCGCGAGTTGGGGTGGCAGTCACTGAAACAAGGGCGGTTTTCTTTGCGGCGAGATCTATTTACGAAATTTCAATCACTGACTTTCTCTTCCCAATGCGAAAATATTTTGTTGACACCCACCTACGAAGGGAGAAATGATCATCATAATAAAATAAGAGAAATCAGAGCTCTAACGGAAAGATTTAGGTGTTCCTTTTTCCCACGCGCCATTCGAGAGTGGAATGGTAGAGAAGTAGTATAAAATGGTTCGATGAACCCTCTGCCAGGCACTTAAGTGTGAATTGCAGAGTAACCATGTATATGCAGATGTAGAGACGACTGCGTGCCTTACTGCAACAATGTTATCTCGTAATAACTTGCTGCGTTACAACCATGTCCACCCCTACATGCAGTTTGTTTTTCCTTAGCACAACGGCATCTACCAGTAGGACAAGGCAACGTGCAACAGCTCTCTGTGTACGTGCGTGGTTCGAAGAGCACCAGAATGAGTTTACCGTACTCCCCTGGCCAACAAGCTTCCCGGATTTAAACCCAATCGCGAATCTGTGGTAGCATCTCGATCGGGTTGTTTGCGCCGTGGATCCTCAACCGAGAATCCAAACGCAGCTGGCCACGGTAATAGAGTCCGTATCTCCCAGAACCTCTTTGACTCTCTTCCTGCACGTCTCGCAACGGTTCAGGCTTTTGACTGGTGGTTGCATTAATGTGACTGGACAGAGTATGTATAAGTAAAAACCTCATCATTGCCTTTCCTGCTCCACTCACAAAAGGAACATCTACATCTACGTGATTACTCTGCTGTTCACAATAAAGTACCTGGCAGAGGGTTCAATGAACCACCTTCAAGCTGTCTCTCTACCGTTCCACTCTCGAACGGCACGCGGGAAAAACGAGCACTCAAATTTTTCTGTGCGAGCCCTGATTTCTCTTATTTTATCGTGATGATCATTTCTCCCTATGTAGGTGGGTGCCAACAGAATGTTTTCGCAATCGGAGGAGAAAACTGGTGATTGAAATTTCATGAGAAGATCCTGTCGCAACGAAAAACGCCTTTGTTTTAATGATTGCCACTCCAATTCACGTATCATGTTTGTGACACTATCTCCCCTATTTCGCAATAATACAAATCGAGCTGCCCTTCTTTGTACTTTTTCGATGTCATCCGTCAGTCCCACCTAATGCGGATCCCACACCGCAGAGCAATACTCCAGAATAGGGCGGACAAGCGTGGTGTAAGCAGTCTCTTTAGTAGACCTGTTGCACCTTCTAAGTGTTCTGCCAATGAATTGCAGTCTTTGGTTTGCTCTACCCACAATATTATGTATGTGATCGGTCCAATTTAGGTTATTTGTAATTATAATCCCTAAGTATTTAGTTGAATTTACGGTCTTCAGATTTGTGTGACTTATCGCGTAATCGAAATTTAGATGATTTCTTTTAGTACTCATGTGAATAACTTCACACTTTTCCTTATTCAGGGTCAATTGCCACTTTTCGCACCATACAGATATCTTATCTAAATCATTTTGCAAGTCATTTTGCTCATGTGATGACTTTACAAGACGGTAAGTGACCGCATCATCTGCAAACAATCTAAGACGGCTACTCAGATTGTCTCCTATGTCGTTAATATAGATCAGGAACAATAGAGGGCCTATAACACTTCCTTGAGGAAGGCTGGATATTACATCTGTTTTACTCGAACAATTATCTCTCGTAAACCCTAATTTCCCTTACTTTGAACTAAAGCAATATGAACGCTGGAGATAGTAGAATCGTTTTGAAAATTGTCGGAAATGGTTACTCTTTAAACGTCATCTTATTCGTTTAACGGAAAGACCGTCTTCTTCCTTTCAAGGATCCACTCTAAACTCGCTGACTATTGCCACTCTCGTACTCTACTGAATCTAGCAGCAGCCTCTAAGTTTTTGCAGTGTATTCCTTTAATGTGATCTGGTGGGGATCCCAATTACTCGAGCGATACTCATCAAGGGGTCACAGCATCGTCTTCTTTATAGGCTCGCTATGCTTTTCCAGAACTCCTCTAATAAATCGTATTCGGCTGTTGATCTTATGAGCTAGTTCTATTTCACGTCATTTCGGGTCGTTAAACCTATACGTTTCACCGACGTGACTAAGTCAAGCAAAATACCGTCGTCACTGTTTCCGAGCATCACAGAAATGTTGCTCCTACCCATCAGCATTGACTTACATTTTTCTACATTTACATTGAGGTGAGAAAATTCATGAGATAACTCCTGACATCGTTCTGGACCTCCCCCGCGTGGTGCAGCAGCTCGATATAGTACGGACTCCACAAGTCGTTGGAAGTCCCTGCAGAAATACTGGGCCATGCTGCCACTATAGCCGTCCATAATTGCGGAACTGTTGCCGGTGCAGGATTTTGTGCACGAACTAACCTCTCGATTATGTCCCATAAATGTTCGATGGGTGGCCAGATCATTCGCTCGAATTGTCCAGAATGTTCTTCAACCAATCGCGAACAATTCTGGTCCAGTGACATGATGCATCGTCACCCACAAAAATTCAGCCGTTGTTTGGGAACGTGGCTGAAGATTGTCTCCAAGTAGTCGAACGTAACCATTTCCAGTCAATGATCGGTTCAGTTGGATCAGAGGACGCAGTCCATTCCATGTAAACACAGCCCACATCATTACGGAGCCACAACCAGCTGGCACACTGCCTTGTTGACAACATAGGTCCATGGCTTCGTGGAGTGTGCACCACATTCGAATCCTGCCATCAGCTCCTACCAACTGAAATCGGGACTCACCTAACCAGGCCACGGTTTTCGAGTTGTCTAGGGTCAAACCGGTATGATCACGAGCCCTGGAGAGGCGCTGCAGGCGATGTCGTACTGTTAGCAAAAGCATTCACGTCTGTCATCTGCTGCAATAGCACATTAACAACAAATTTCGCAGCATTTTCCTAACGGATACGTTCGTCGTAGGTTCCACATTGATTTTTGCGGTTATTTCACGCAGTGTTGCTTGTCTGTTAGCAATGACAACTTTACGCAAATGATGCTGCTCTTGGTCGTTAAGTCAAGGCCGTCGGGTACTGCGTTGTCCGTCGTGAGAGGTAATTCCTGAAATTTGGTATTCTCGGTACACTCTTGACACTATGGACCTCGGAATATTGAATATCCGAAATGGAATATCCCATGCGTCTAGTTCCACCTGCCACTCTGCGTTCAAAATCTGTTAAATCCCGTCGTGCTGCCATAATCACGTCGGAAACCTTTTCATATGAATCACCCGACTACAAATAACAGCTCCGCCAATACACTGCCATTTTATACCTTGTGTACGCGCCACTACCGCCTTATGCATATGTGCATATCGCTGACTTTTGTCACCTTAGTGTAAAGCAAGCTGTCATCCATCGCATCAAATAGAATTTTTCTCCACGTAATTCTGAACAGCTTTACAGTCACTCAAAGCCACACTTTCCCAAAAACTCGAATGTCATCAGTAATCAGTCTCAGAATGCTGTCTATCGTGTCCGACAGGTCGTTTATGCATATGGAGAAAAGGAAAGGACTTATACGTCTGTGCGGCTCGTACCTCCCGATAGCATGAGGTACTTTTTGGGATGAAAGTTTGAGGAATATGCAAGCCGTCTAATACGCACGCTATCCCCACAGACCAATATTTTAGTAAGGTGGACGTTTCTGCGGAAAGAAGCTCTATCTGCAGTGAAAATGAAATCACGATCCCTTTCTCCATGGACAATTCAAACGTATTCTTCCATTATATGGGCGCAAAAAAAATTCTTGTCTCAACAATATGCAATGGAGTTACAGCACTGATTGTAACACCTACCCACATCATGACTCCATGTTCATAGAGATCGTTCTGGTCCAGTATGTTTAGGGCACAGTAGTAACGTGTTCCGTGTTCTAACTATACCAGATAGCAGCCAGAACATTATACTGAGATCATTTGCGGGCCCAACATAGCTCCACTGCTGTTATTCTTTGTCTCAATATACGTTGTACTGTTGTGGATAGGCTTGTCTTTGGGATGGTGCTGTCGTAAGATACTGGAAACATTATGGAGAACGGCGTTTCAAATCCCAGTTCGACCGTCCTGGTTTAGATTTTTTCTGGATTTCTCAAATCGCTTAAGACAAATGCAGGGATGACTCCTTTGGAAAGGGTACAACAGTTTTCTTCCCTATCCTTTCCCTATCCGAACTTGACCTCGCCGTCAATGGGAAGCTAAACCTAATCTCTCTTCCTTTCTTCCTTGGGTTGGAGTCAGTCCTACAGCATGTTGGTTATCAAGCATACATTAAATTTCATAAAACGCTCCGTCGTTATCATCGACACCCTCAGCCTGGAAACGATAATTACGTTGTGTAGCTTCCAGTAGACTCATGAACTTCGAACACATTCTCTGAGTTTCCGTTGTTGGGTTGGCGTATACACGTGGATCAGATGTTCTTATCTTCGTCGCAGCTTAACGAATAACAACAGATACGTCCTCTAGCTCTATCCTGATTTGCGAAATACTTGCTTTATCTGTGTATTTGTGTTACAGTAGGCAATCACAGCAGTCAGGGACTGATTAAGGAGTTCCGTGGCCTCAGTAGACTTTCGGAACTTCGGCGCACACCTGGCACGATAACAGGTGTAAAATCAAACTGATATCTCCGTGAGCGAGAGATATTCTTCGGTCAGTAATTCGTAATTACCACAGCTGCCGGGGCGGGTTCTTTTAACAGTGAAGTTGATTGATTGATAAATCCCTGCTTCCACATTCTTAAAATGGAAATTTGTGGTAAGTCCTATGGGACCAAACTGCTGACGTCATCGGTCCCTAAGCTTACACACTACTTAATCTAACTTAAACTAACTTACGCAAAAGACAACACACACACCCATGCCCGAGGGAGGACTCGAACCTCCAGCAGGAGCAGCCGCTCCACATTCTTACAAAAAAATGGTTCAAATGGCTCTGAGCACTATGCGACTTAACTTCTGAGGTCATCAGTCGCCTAGAACTTATAAATAATTAAACCTAACTAACCTAAGGACATCACACACATCCATGCCCGAGGCAGGATTCGAACCTGCGACCGTAGCGGTCGCTCGGCTCCAGACTGTAGTGCCACATTCTTACACTGTAAGCTAATGTACGGAGGAGGAGACACTGTAGAGATAGAATTGTTTGGTACCGTCAGTTTCCTCTTCAGGTATGATGTGTGGAAAGGTCTGTTACTTAAGCACTAATGAACGTATTCCTATTTCTGTAATTTTGATTGTGGCCTTTGCCTGGTACTCATAAAGTGTGGATCATATTATCTTACATTACCCGATTAAAAGTACCCGGACATCCCTATATAATGTGGAACTGACTACTAGATGTCACCAGATGCTGACCAGCCAGTATAGAAGGGGGCGGGGGCTATTGTACTCTCAATAGAGAAGCAGACCCCATGGAGCCGTGGACCAAAGTTGTCAACAAGGCACTGTACAAACTTGTTGTGGCTCCATAATAGTGTGGGCTGTGTTAACATGGAATGGACTGGGTCCTCTGGTGCAATTGGACCGATAATTGACTGTAAATGGTTATGTTCGGCTACCTGGAGACAATTTGCAGCCCTTCATTGACTTCATGTTCCCAATCAACTATGGAATATTTATGGATGAAAATGTATCATGCCAACGGGCTAAATTGTTCGCGATTGGTTTGAAGAACTTTCTGGACAATTCGAGCGAATGATTTGTCCACCCAGATCGCCCGACACGACTCCCATCGAATGTTTATGGGTCATAATCGAGAGGTCAGTGCGTGCACAAAATCCTGCACCGACAACACTTGTACAATTATTGACGGATATAGAGGCAGCACGGCTCAATATTTCTGCAGGGGACTTCCTACGACTTGTTAAGTCTATGCAACGTCGAGTTACTGCACTACCCCAGACAAAAGGATGTCCCACACAGTATTAGGAGGTATCTCATGACCTTTGTCATCTCAGTGTATCTTTTATTGCATGAACGACCGGTTTCAGAGCACTTGTGGTTCCATCATATGTTGTAAAAAATAAAATATCTCAACTATCTGAGGTCATCCTCGCCTCAATGTTGTCATGGGAAAAAAGTTCAGCGCTAAAAGAGTAAGAAGGGGGAACGTAGAAAAATCCCAAAAACCCGGCATCATAACCAGAAACCAAAAGACACGAGGATCATAAAACATGTAAGCTGCAACAAAAATGGAAAGAGAAAACGCATACTGTGTGGAATTATTTATATAAATTCCATAAAAATCGTTCCCCCGTGCCGCCCGATCGGGAACACTAACAACAAACTATGTAATAGCAACAATTTGCTAGCCGTGCGTATTAAGGGCACACACGACACATATCGCAGGCGCGGTATAAAACAGATATGTGATTGGTAAACTGTTTAAACCGAAAAAGCGGGAAGTAACAGCAGAAGGAGACGGAACCATCACAACATTATGGGGGAGAGAATCTGTACGTCTAAAGACAAGGAAGAATATTACGTTACATATGTATCACTGACCACTAGTCTAGATACTTTCAGCGCCACTAAATCACATATTCAGTAGACCTTCATGACTTATCCGTACTCTCCAGGTGGAACTGCAACCAACTCCCATTACCCAGAGATGGAACCCATCTAGAGATATTCCTTTCTTACAGCTCTAGTCAACAACGCTCCACCTCACATCTTAGTCCCATTTCCTTCCTCCTGCCCTTGAATAACTATTAGTTGCTTCATGCTGTTCCACAGGGTCCCATTGTGTTACGCAGTGAGGTTTGGTACATACAGATAAATCAAAAGTCAAGTAGACTGCAAGAAATGACACGTTTATTCAGGGTACCGTTACAGGAAGAAATAACACTATGAAGCAACTGTGCAGTCTATGACGGTTACAGGAGACTTACCACGTAAGCACCTAGGGAGTTATTAGGGGACATATCGTGAGACTGATAGCTCCATTGAAGGTGCGTGATGGAATCGTAAAAGTGAAGCGTACTCAAAGGCCTGTGAGTCGGGTCTGCCGAGAGAAGAATTCGTCACATTGGTGGAGGTGGGTGGTGTTCGGGAGTTATTCTGAATGAGGAATTACGAGAGACCGTCTGCCGGCTTAAGTACCCCGGTTGTGATGGTATACAGCACGGCCTATTTTCGGGCGTGTGACTTGCGGAGGTAAATAGTCCCACGCTGGCTGAATCTTCTCTCATCGATTGGAACGTCGCCTGTTATCGAGATCAACGCCCACTGTGGTGATGTCCTGAGTTTCCAGTGATAAAAATCTGCATTGTTATTATTATTGTTGTGCTGTCTTACTTCATAGAAACTGATGTGGTCGTACGTGGCCTGCACGCATCTGTGCAGGAAGTGGACAATTCTTGAAGCTACACCATATGCAGGAAGCAGTTGTGTGTGCAGTTGGTGTCCGGTCGGACAGCAGGTGTGAAAACTGCATCCCATGTTGCTTGTAGCTTCCCCCTTGGGGAAGCGAATGGCATTTACCCAGAAAGAGAGAGATGGTGGCGCCCACCCGATGCCGGAAAGTGCGGCCTCGATGGGTGTGGATACGGGAGTGGTACTTCGCCCCCCCCCCCCCTCCCTGGGAGATGTGGAGTGTCTGGGAGCCTCAAGCGACTGCGACCCAGAGCTCAGAACCAGTACCTAGGATCGAGACTCATCACCATGCAGAAGTGGACGGCCTGGTCAGGAAGGCCAACATTGGAGTAGGTGAGAATGGAAACGACTGAAAAAAAGAAACATATTAAGAATAGGATGCCATGGAAGGACCGATGGTGTAACGCCAGAGATGTGCATCAAGGGCCGGCCAGGGTGGCCGAGCGGTTCTAGGCGCTTCAGTCTGGAACCGCGTGACTGCTACGGTCGCAGGTTCGAATCCTGCCTCGGGCATGGATGTGTGTGATGTCCTTAGGTTAGTTAGGTTTAAGTAGTTCTAAGTTCTAGGGGACTGATGACCTCAGATGTTAAGTCCCATAGCGTTCAGAGCCATTTGAACCATTTTTGTGCGTCAAGGAAGGAACACAGAAAGAGAAGGGCAGAGCAGCGGAGGAATATGTCGAGTGTGAAATATCTGGAAGATCCAACGTGGAAATTTGGAAATTTGTGGTAAGGACTATGGGACGAAACTGCTGAGGTCATCGGTCCCTAGGCTTAAGCCCTACTTAATCTAACTTACGCTAAGGACAACACACACCCATGCCCGAGGGAGGACTCGAACCTCCAACGGGGGGAGACGCGCGGACCGTCACAAGGCGCCTAAGACCACGCGGCTCCAACGTGGAGGGGATGGCAGGAAAAAGAGCGAAGCACCAGAAAGATTGCTTCATTGAGAGCCCACTGCCGAAGGGTGCATAGGAGCATGGGCAAAAAGAGGGCGGAGCCCCAGAAGAAGTGGTCACGTGAACATTCCCTGCTGTGGCATGTCTGGAAACACGAACTGGAAAAGGGCAGACTTCCAGAAGGAATGGTCTGTTGCATGTTCGCTGCCAGGGTGTGCAGAGGAGCATGGAAAGGAAAAAAGGAGGTATTTTTCAGTTAAGAAATGAGGAGTGAAGGGTTTCGTAGAAGCCAAGAAGGCCAGTGGAGCGGGTAGGCCAGTGGAAAGAGGGCTGTCTACCAGAGGAGTGTCTTGAGGGTGAAACCGCCACAGGCTGCCAGGGGATCCTCAGAGTCCTAGAGACAGTTGATCCTCAGAGTCCTGTAGGTGATTGATGCTGGAGACCGCAGTTAATATTGCTGATTGCATAAAGTGTATTTTACCATGTTAAAAACAAGTATGGTGTACGACATTCTGTGCAAGCGGATTAGTTCTTCGCTTATAATATTTGTCTACCTAAGAAATATTGCCCGTTGCGGAGGGTAGTCAGTTGTTTCCTTAAGGTGGCCCAATAAGCCGAAAACTAATTAGAAATAAACAAAAATCAGTAGAACGAAAACAGTTTACTTGTTATTCAACCTTAAGGTTTAATCTATTGCGTAAATATCTTTCATTATTAAATTATAATTTCCAGTGAGGTGGTGTATGTACATAACGCTACCTCTTGTGTGTACCGAAAAAGGCTCAAATGGCTCTAAGCACTATGGGACTTAACATCTGAGGTCATCAGTCCCCTAGACTTAGATCTACTTAAACCTAAATAACCTAAGTACGTCACACACATCCATGTCCGAGGCAGGATTCGAACCTGCGACCGTAGCAGCCGCGTGGCTCCGGACTGAAGCGCCTAAAACCTCTCGGCCACCGCGGCTGGCCTGTGTCCCATACCTTTAGGGTGAAAATTATACTTAGGATGGACGAACCTAAGTATTTTGAGATAGCAAACCTATGGTCGGAACTGAATATTTCAAGCGGTACGGGGACTTGAATGGACACTTAATAGGAAGTGTTTTGTCACCCCGTTTGTACGGTGCATGTTATCTGGTGCACAGATGAAATGTGCTGCCAAAATAAGTGGCGCCTGCACATCTTGCTGTCCGCGAGACATGACTGTGCATCATCTCACTTCGATACTAATACGTGCGAACACCTGAAAAACGGACGGTATCGTCGATGGATTGTAAAGTGAGGTACTTTCCCACGGCCAGCACGATCTACTGATCTCTCTTCTATGATTTTTTCCCCTATAGCGTTACATGAAGTCGGTTGTGTGTGAAAATCCAGTAGAGACTAAAGATGAACTGTTTGTGTCATTGTATAACAGAAAACGTGAATGTGACTTCGTTGAGTTTCCCAGCGTAATAATTCTTGATAGTCTAAAAAAATGGTTCAAATGGATTTGAGCACTATGGGACTTAACATCTATGGTCATCAGCCCCCTAGAACTTAGAACTACTTAAACCTAACTAACCTAAGGACATCACACAACACCCAGTCATCACGAGACAGAGAAAATCCCTGACCCCGCCGGGAATCGAACCCGGGAACCCGGGCGGGGGAAGCGAGAACGCTACGGCACGACCACGAGCTGCGGACTCTTGATAGTCTCCACGGGTTTGCTGCCGGATCGTAAAATCAACATGATTCGATATTTCGGCGATCCACCTTTCCGCCATCTTCAGGAGGATGCTGCTTCTATTGCTGATCCCCGCTGAAAACTGATGTCAAGCCTGCAAATTGTTGTCCCACGTAGGCATCCGTACCGTACACGGCGCATACATCGCCCTCCACAGTTAATGCCCACCAAGACAGGGTTGGTGGCGCCGCCCTCAGTAGAATACTGGCGGCAACGATATATACCACTCAAAGACTATTTTCAAACACTCGAGCTGGCCGCACTGTAGTGCTTTGTGTTTTGATGCGGGATAGTACAGGGTTCCACGTCCTGCTAAGAGGAAAACCATTGTCTCTATTTATCAAATTGGATCTATGCTCCTCTTCCTGCACCTCCGGGGACGGTGCAGACTCAATTGCCAGACAAATCTGCTTTTCGGAGTATCCATTTCAGCGGGACTCAACAGCAGCAGCGTTTTCCTGAAGATGGCGGACAGATGGATCGCCGAAGTATCGAATCGTGTTGATTTTAAGATCCGACAGCAAGCCGAGGAGTCGATTAGAAAACAGGCATATTTGAGAAAGTGTGCTGAAATTTTATGCGACATCTTTGAGATTGGTACTTTGAACTGTTCTGTGATTGGTGTAAAGTGTAATTCGTTAAACCAAATATTCATTCAGACCAATGACACTAAAGTACTCACAGGTGAACTCATATTTGACGGAAGTTAGCAAAGGATACTGAAGGTGTAGGTTGCAGGCCCGGCTTGGTTGACGAAGCAAGTGGATAGAGAGAGCGGAGAGTTCCTTAAGAAAATGAGAGTATTTCCGCTGACGACCCGAGGTCGCGCCCGGACCAGCATCACGTGCGTCGGCAGTCACAGAACTCGTGTCATTACCCGAACGAGGCCTGAGCCACGGGCTATTGACCTTGTGGCGCCTTGAATGAGGCGGAACGAGTCCTTTGTTGTGTGTATGAGAGACGCGCCGCCGTAGTGCCTCGACGAATAGGTTTGGATCTCCCCCGAGAAATGTCTGGATATAACACTCGTTCCCTTTTGTAACAGTGTATTGACATATTACATATTCAGAATAAATACTAATCAGTACTATAAAGTCGGTTTTTGTCTTTAGTCTGTTATCATGTTTTACCAAATCCATGGTATGGAAATGGCAACAAGATAGTTATCCTGGATATTTCGGGGATAGCTTCATTGGTGAAGCATTTTTCAGTTCTGTAATGGCAACAATAAGAGGTAACGAAGAACAGCGAAGAGAAAGCAAAACATTCCATTAGGAAGTTTTTCGGTGCGGTAAATGACATATGGAGTTCTCTCTAACCGTGAGAAATACGGATCCACTTCCAGCTGCCAGTTCTGTAGGTTTTAAATGTAGGTCTTTGTTATGTTTCGGTATCTACGAACAGTAAACGTTCAAATCAGCTGGTCCCACACAATGTAGTAGTTCGCTATAGCGATCACTTATATAACTTCATCATCTTCTTTGGATACAATCCTTCCTTATTTTTATCTGCCCTGCCCCCCCCCTCTCCCTCCCTCCCCCTCCGTTTGCAACCCTTAACCATTCCTGCAACCTTCCTGTTCCCTTAACAGTCTGCTTTGTAACTGTGTGCAGTTTGAAGTTTGACGCATTTCGTAGCGTGCCGGAATTGAATACGTGAGAGTGATCAATCCGAGATACTGCTAAGAACCGGACCCTATACTAGAGGGTGCTATAGATTATCTCACAATCTGTCAACGTCAAAACGTCATCCTTGACTGGGAAACCCCAGTGAGGCCACAAGACTAATGTTTACTTTCCCGCAGCAATAATTAACAAAGCCCTTTTGGTATATACGCTCGTTTAAGCTGTCTTCGCATGTACACAGCACACCTTTTTATAAGCCTCAGATCGAGCGAGGTGGCATGGCGCGATGATTGACAAATTGGACTCGCCGTAACGAATAGTACGAACGCTGAATTTGTTCCTTCGGAAAAGGCACGACTGATATCCTTCCCTACCCATCCAATCCTAGCTTTTGCCGTCACTAATGACTTCGTCGTGGACCGGACTGTAGGACCATAGACTTCCTTGATTCCTTTTTTTCCATTTTCTTTTCAAAATATCAAAGGCAAGATACATCTCTAATGCACATCCGTTACTTCCTTCGTGTCTCTCTTACGGCCGATGTTGGTTGTATTAATCCGTTATTAATTATTGACATGGAGACAGTCGACTCAAATCCCAGTCTTGGAAGAAATTTTCACGAGATAATTTCGTCGATAAGAGGAGTCGAGATGGCGCTGCACAGTAGCAGATAATCATATTGTACCGCAATGTCCAGAAATAAATTCTGTACACCGAAAATCATTGGAGATTTTAAAGAGCTCCAGGAGAAAAATAGGCTGTGGATGGAAACCTGTGTCCGAAATCGTCATCCACCAAGGCAACAGAGCATCGCATTCTTTCGAGTTAAGGTCTTTCTACGCACCAGGTAGCACTATATTCTCCACTGGCGATCGTGGCAATCACTTGCGACCACTGAATAACAAACAAGATTGCGAGACGTTCCACCTTTTGTCCGTCACCGTAGTTACGTTTGCTGCCGGAGGAGTGGCCTAATGGCAGGCGCCGGCGCCTGAAACTTTGACGTTTTGTAGCGTCGTTCGATGACGCTTCCGGTTACGAGTTCCTATCCTTGATTTGTTCCTCAAGACACCCTCTACAGCCCCTTGAAGTTTATCGCAAAATTTGTTGCACACCCTATAGTTATATTCGCCACTTTGGAATTCCTTTGGCCACGCGGAGTGGTCGCGCGGTTTGAGGTGTCATGTCACGAACTGCGCGGCCCCTACCGCCGGAGGTTCGAGTCCTCCCTCGGGCATGGGTGTGTGCGTTGTTCTTAGCATAAGTTAGTTTAAGTAGTGTGTAAGTCTAGGGACCGATGACCTAAGCAGTTTGGTCCCTTAGGAATTCACACACATTTGAACATTTCTGAATCTCCTTGGAGCAAAAACATGGAACTGTATAGGAGTGGCGAAAGTTTTAACAATCTTGGGAGCTTCACTATAAGTCTCAAAAGTCGCATGTACTCCCATGTGCTATGGACATGAAGTACTTGCAAAAAATTCCATCTGAGCGAAAGTAGACGTCGAGACC
Organism: Schistocerca piceifrons; assembly: GCF_021461385.2. Classification (NCBI taxonomy): domain Eukaryota; kingdom Metazoa; phylum Arthropoda; class Insecta; order Orthoptera; family Acrididae; genus Schistocerca; species Schistocerca piceifrons. The sequence goes on from NC_060149.1 coordinate 590,310,844, forward strand.
GAGAACTTCAAATACCAGTCAAGACATCCTGATCTAAGCACTCCAGAGTTCTCCAAACAGCGATATATGAGAGTGCTAGGTCGGTTCTGTCAAAAGGTCCGCAGTCAATTCCTTACTCATACACACAACAGCTGATACTGTAATTAGTCTTTAATAATTCCATTGTGACCAGAAAAAAATCTGGTAATAAAAGAAGAACGGGAGAGTGATATGAATCGCAACGCGGCCGTCACGATTTAAGTTTTCCATAAATCACTTCAGGGAAAACTCGAAAGTGTTCCTTCAGCAAAGCCAATTCCGATTTCCTTCCAACTCAGCTCGGACATCGTTTCCAGTCACCTCGAAGTTAAACTATGGCGTCCTTTTATTTTCCTTGTGAGCTGACTGTCAGTGCCGTGTTTAAGTCGAAATTACGTAAGTGATTCTGAGAAGTGCAGCAGGCGTTATAAGCTTACTGGCAATGGCATTCGCCTATGTTCAGTAGCGATGTTATATAAACAAATCGTAGCAATCTTTACATATGAAGTAACGGGTTTCTTCTAGCGGAAGGATATGAGGCAGAATGTTTCGGCTCTTCGAATAACAGTAATCTTCTCGGCGTTATGCCTGTCAGAGAAATCTGTAGAAAATTTAATCTTATTCTTGTTCTTTGACATTTGTTCCGATGTTTCAAGGCCTGGTAATGATGATTAACCCATCCACAACTTTGTAGTTATTTCATTTTAATTGTTTGATGCAATACCCTTCCTGTTTCCAGGAATTCCCTGTTACCCTTACGGAGCAAAGCCTTATGAGCCATCTGATGAATAGTATATATCTCTTTATATGTGTATTCGTATTTTACTGCTTGTGGTAGGTGATTCTGAAGCGGAGATGGAGACCCATACTGCCGTTTGCTTTGATGAATGTGAGAAAGCCCTAAAATCCATGGTCATGCTTACTGACCAACATTCGCTACCCTGCGCACCTATTTCATCCTCGTCTTACTCACCTCCATGTCTCGAAAACTAGAACATCGCTCGTTATGTTACACGAGCGTGTCCACTGTAGAGATTATGGCTACAGAAGAATATGTCATGCTTTGCTCACTGAAAATCGACGTCCCTGAGGTCAGTGACGGAATTCAATTGGAGTTGGGTAAGAACAGAGAATTGGCAGTTACCTTTTAGAAGGAACCAACCCACCATTAGCTTTAACTATTTTATAGAAACAACGGAAAACCAAATTAAGATGTTTAACAGCAGTCTGAACCTTATATTGACCTCAGTATGGAACCAGTGTATTAACCACTACATCATTCATTCGCAATTTGTCGTTTACTATTTGAGCTAAATGTTATTTTGAAGTATTTACGGTTCTCTAGAACTATGGACTAGCTTGATAATTAGGCTTCAACTTTTCTATTCACTACATACAATAATTTAACACCAGCTACTGGATATTGGTGTCCTTAAGACATTATTGTGAGTTACGATTTTTAGTCAGACGCCTCCATGATGCTCCTTTATGTTTTCTGATGTCATCCATGTACTTTCAGGAACTTATCGTCATAGTTTTTATTTCTTATTGTTATCCAGAAACGAACTTAATTCGTCCATCCATCAACCATTCATCAGGCTTTATATCCCGTGAACCTCTATTTCATTTCCGTTAGAGCCATAATTACTTTTCCCACCCCATTATGCTCCCTCATCCATTTACTTTCCTGTCTCTTCTAGTAACCTCCAGCAAGCATCTCGCTGATCAATCCTCAATTTTTAAACGATTTTCCCACGGAAGATCCATCTCACATTGCCACACGCCATTCCGTGTAAAACTCACTGTTCGTAAAGTTTAGCATTTTAGACACATCGAAAGCTTGGTTTTTAAAACTATATTTACGTCACGAAAAGCACTCCTGGGCATTTTCACTCTTCTGTTTACCTATTTTGGTACCCATCTGGTTGTAGTTCTCAATTAACCACATGCAAAAAATTTGTCAACTGGTTCTAAATTTAATTCTTGTTTTTGAATATTTTCTTTTCGATGCGTTGCTTGTAAATTATCGTCCCAGGGAAAGTGGTAAATTTGTCTCCTTGTTCCACTCTATAATTTCGTTCACTACTTGAAAAGTGCCCAAGTTGTAGGGCTATCTTGTTACTTTTCTTGATTTAACTCCAGTGCTCTCTATGCGAGTGGTGAAAATTTTACTGGATATTTTGTACATTCTTGAGAGGAGAGTAATAGGTCAATAGTTTTCATGTCTAAGGCCTCTCGTTTTGTGAGAACTAGAATAATTACAGCGCTGTTTCAATTTTTGGGAACTATTCTATAAATAATTTTGTACGTTTCTTTTGCATTACCTTTTCTCCAGCATTGATTATTTATGATGCTCTTCACGGATATGCAGGCGAATTTCATCATCCTGACGACATGATATTTCGTGTGTCCACCTGACAGTCATCTTCAGGTGAGATTGTAGATGCAAAGGAACAGTCCGCTGCGAGAACGCTGCCTTCTGCGAAACGAAGAATTGCAGCTCAACCGACGGTAGAAACTAACAAAAGCGATGAATAGCAAATTAATGTGCAGCTGGTCGAAAACCAGACCGTTGTTGTTTCATGTCTAATAAAATAGGATTCCGCATCTTGCTTAAGGCGAAAACCTTTATGTCTATTAATACTGTCATCGGATAATCGTATTTCAATAGGTTCCTTAAGTTCACAGTCCCAGTAATGGGAAGCCGAAGCAATGACATATTATGCCCTTCATTGAGACAATGTTCAGCGATGGCAGATTTTTCAGGCTGAAGCAAACGTGTGTGACGTTGATGCTCCACACATTGGTCATAAACCGTACGAATAGTCTGTCCAATATAAGCCTTTCCGGGCTGACAGGGAATTCTATATACTCCAGGCTTCCTCAGTCCCAAATCATCTTTGACAGATCTAAGAAGGGCCTTAGTTTTGGCAAAAATAACACGTTTAATATCGTGTTTTCTGAGAACTCTTAAAAATTTCGAAGAAATACTCTGCAGTTTATTTTTCTCCTGGAAATCCCCAATGTTTCGTGGTACATAGGACAAAAATAAACTGCGGATGGAATCCCATATCCGAAATCCTCAGCCACCGAGACAACAGAGCATTGCATTCATAGGAGACAAGGCCATTCTACGAAGCAACTAGCTCCATCATCTCCACTGGCGATCGTGGCAACCAGTCGCGATCACTGTATAACAAACAACAATGCGAGACGTCCCGCCTATGGTCCGTCAGCGCAACAAAGTCACGTTTGCTGCCGAAGGTGTGGCTAGTGGCAGGCGCCAGAGCCTTAACTTCGAAGCTCTGTAACGTTGTTGGATGACGCTTCTAGAAATGATGAGTTCCTTTCCTCGATTTGTTCCTCGTGACATCCTATACAACACCTCAACGTTTGTTGCAACATTTCTGGGACACGTTGCATTAGTCACTCCTTGAAAAGAGCACACAGGTCTCTTTGAAGCTCTGTACATGACATAGTACTGGTACCAGGTGATCATGTAACTTTCCATCGCTGCCTAAGACAGGGCAGTGAAATGGTGTGTATCTACCAGATGTATGTATGGATCAGGATAGTAGAAAGGAGGTACCATGTTTGGACGTACCTGTGACCACATCGTGAATTAAGTTACCCGATTTGTTGATGTATAAACGCAAACTACCCAACGTTTCTACAAAGCATGGTGTGCCACACGTAACCAGTAACATGGCGTAAGAGCGGTGGTCGTAAAAATATGCCAACCGACAGGGACCGCAGACAAGTGTAACGCCTCGAAATGACAATCGATTTCAAATGTATTAGGAAGTGCTAGTGTCAGTGAATACTGAACCATTTCAACGAGATTCCGAGTGATCACAAGGAAGGAAACTGCGGGCATCCTGTACCCAGGATCTCTGTCAATACTGTTACCTGCCCCACCCACTATAACCACGGTGTCTTCCTTAGTGAAGTCTTTGCAAAGTGATTCTAAATCCTCTGTCACCTGCTCCAGACTAGCACTAGGTTTAAAAAAATTGGTGACCTGGTATTCTGTTCCTAGTTCATCCTGCAAAAGTTGGCCAACACCTCTTCCATGGGAACTACCTAACAACAACACTTTCTTTCTCTTTACTGATTTCCCTACATTCTTACTTTTCAATTTGCTGCTGAAAGTTTGTTGTGCCCTGTCTACACCTGCAACTGCTTGAGGCTCACCAGCTTCTAACTGAAGCAACAGGTCTCAAACGAGAGCTGGTTTAAGACCAAAGTAACACAAGCGACCACTAGGGACCAAATATGAGAGGGGCGCTAGAGGCGTCACAACGGTAAGATTTCTATACAGGACATACCACGATTCGTAGTGGCCGCTTGGGATGTCAAGCTGAGAGGGGCGCCAGGGCCCGCCCTAATGCAAAATTCGTATAAGGTGAATATCACAATAAGTATCAAAAACTGACACGAGTGGAAGTGTACGAGGTAAAAGGAGGGGAGGCGCGCCAAATGTAAGTCACTTATGTGAAAAAATGTTCACTGTCTCGAACTATATCCTAAACACTTCATTGGCTTCTCATGGCGTAGTGTATTCCCCACCACGAACGCTCTCACTTTCTTTCTCAGAGTTCCCGCTTTTTGTCTCAATTCCTACACCTTTACTTTCTAAAGACTTTGCTCCATAAATATTTCAGATCCCTTAAGTCTTTACTTCCTAAGGATGTTGCGACATTAATTCTGTCACATTATTCATTTCTTTGCGTCAAAGGGCCTCCCTTCATTAATTCTGTCACATTACTTATTTCACTGGACCACTTGTTTTCTCGCCCCTCCAGCCTATGTGGCGCACTATGGCTGCTTCCACCATGCCCAAACTCTGTCTTTACTTTAGTCACTTACAGTACTGTTTTCGTCCGCCTCCGGTAGCTGAATGGTCAGCGTGACGGATAGTCAATCCTCTGGGCCCCGGTACGATTCCTGGCTGGGTCGGGGAATTTTCTCCGCCCAGGGTCTGGGTGTTGTGTTGTTCTCAGCATCATCCTATCATCCTCATCGACTGCAGGTCGCCGAAGTGGCGTCAAATTGAAAGGTCGGTACCCGGCGAACGGTCTGCCCGACGGGAGGCCCTAGCCATACGATTAAATAAAAAGTACTGTTTTCAGGACTTAGCTTTTCGTTGTGGGCGTGACATACTTTTTGAGTAATAGCAGCCACCTACGTTGTAATGGACGGCGAGTGTTCATCAGAGACCAAACTGACGTCACGAATACAACTTTCAGAGATATAGGACAGCTCCTGTTATCTAAATACAAAAAAGATCTGTCCGCTATGTTGGCCAGCGATTATAGATGGTTTGCTGATGATGTGTATGTGAAAATGTTATTGTTGAGTGATTTCAGAAGGATCCCGGATGGCTTGGACAGAGTTTCTATTTGGTCCGACAAATGATAGATTAAAACTCCAGGCCGGATCTCGACACAAACCCGGAACCTTGCCTTTCGCAGGAAATGCTCTTATCGCTTGAGCTATCCAAGCTCGACTCACAATAGCCTCACAGCGTTAGTTCCGCGAGTACCTCTTTTCTTCTTTCCAAACATCACGGAAGTTGTCTTGTGTAACCTGCTTCCATGAGTGCTAGTCATGCAAGGTAGGTGATAGGTGTAGTCTAATATTAAGACCCTAACTTTGATTGCCTCCTGCCCTAATCCTTCCCCCTGGACACCCTTAGCTAAGAATTTGAATTGATTGATCTGCTCGATCTTTTCATAATCGGTGATCAATCATTTTTGTCCGTCATTGGGATTTGTATTATATTTCGTTTTGTCGAAGGAAACCTGTAGACCTGCTAATCTCTCTTACTTCGTTCAGGTAATTAAAATTTATAATTACTGACTCGATATTGTTACCGAAAATAGCTATGTTATCGTCAAAGGCCAGATACTCAACACTAGTCCTGTTTAGTTTTGGAAACAGTCTGAATGTATTATCTCCTTCTTGGCTCAATATCTTTCAACATTTTGGGACGTTTTCGGAAAACAAAGTTGAAAAAATGGAGAAAGTCCATTACATTGTGTGAAACCGGACTTACTCTCGAACTATTCTTAGATCTAATTCACGAATTTTAGCTTGTGACTCAGCATTTATAAGTCGATTGTATAAGATTCTTGTCAATTTCATCCACTCCAAATTCTTCCGGAATATTAAACAATGATACTCGATATACTGAGTCAAGTACTTTCTTAAAACCAATAAATATGACCCATTAGTTGCACTCTTCGAATGTCTTGCATCGAATCATGTTTTCCAGACTAAAAATTTCTCTTGGACGGGAGCTCTCTTTTCCGAAAGCATTCTAGTAGGGGCCAATTTATTTGCCAAGAAGATACATAGTGCGTTCTTGGAGCAGTTTGGAGAGGATCTTTTATGGAACACACAAGTGCGGTGTGCCCCTGTAGCATTTTACGCTGGTATCACTACAAGATTCAGAGTGCACATCAAATGATACGCTGCAACGCAGTGACTTTGCCATTCCTTTCCTGGCACACAAGGAAATGGATGCCATGTGACCGAGGAATATACTTTGGACAGACGGTGCACGTTTTACTCTGCACGGTGCCTTGAATGCACAGAACTGTCACATATGGAGTTCTGTGCAGGAACATCCACTGCACTCAGCTTATGTGACTGTGTGGTGCGATTTCACAAACTCCTTCATTCGCAGTCCATTTTTCTTCGAGAAGATGGCGTCTCGCACCCTGTTAAGTATACAGTGACATCTTCACGTTATAAGGACCTCCTTGTGCAACAAGTGATAAGTCTATTTGTGGCTTCGAGGTCTAAAACATTTTCCGTGCATGTGGACTGTCGAACTAGCTGCTCAAGACAGTTTTCGGAAAGCGTGTTCAAAAGAACTTCGCAGAACTGTCTGTCTGTACCCCTGCAATGAATCCATAGACGTCCCAGTCTATACTCAATACGTTAAAGTCGCCTCCAACTAATATTGTATGATATGGGTATTCCCGCGCTACAAACCGTGGACTTCCTGTCAATGACGCTGCTTGGAATGATGTTCGAAATCATTTACAGCAAATGAGGTGACGACTGAGAATTTAAAGTTCAGTGTTTAACTGAGAATCTCACAATTTTAAAGAGTACTGAAGGATATTTGGGTGCTGGACTATGTAGACCATGCAATATGCTGTCGTGTGCCCTTGACATATTTCTATCACATATGTACGAAGGTGCAACAATTTCCAACAATTTTTTAGAGTCCATCAAATGTCAGGAAAGAGATGTGCGATGCGTAAGAAGTAATGTCTTTCTTACAAGTGCTGTCGACATCATTGTTCTCGTTCACTCATTTTTGATGGTAATAAGAAGTGAATATAAAAAGTGGAGTAAAATTGGGATCGTAAACTGAGGGCAGTTCAAATCGAACTGTGGATTCTACTTAGTGCTCTTTATACGTCAAGGGCGTTCCAATTGCCGCAGTTCCCTGCTTCTGATTTTAAATATTTAAATATTTCATTTTGCATAACAATGTCAGCCACATTTTTGCTTCAATATTCGAAATGAAATTTTCAAACATTCTAGGAAATATTTGCTTAGTGGATATTGCTCAAAGTTCTCAATGCTGCTGTGTGGCAGGTTATATTTCTCTGATCTGGTTTTTAATTTCCTTATTGGGGAACGAAAGCAGTGTGAGTCTGTTTGAGAGCATTTGGCCCTGAGAAGGGTTCTTTTTGAAGTGAGCCCAATAACCAGTGACCTCGACTGCGAAGCAACGTATTATCTATCGAAAAGAGAATCTCGCTATATTGTCCATGGCAAGGATAGTCGTAATAACTGGAAATACGTGTGTACCTGCTATGTTGTGTGCGATACGTAACCTGGAAGCTGTCAGAAATTGGGAACAAACGCGCCAAGGTTTCACGACATACGCTGCTCACACGAGCTGTTTCCTCACTGGCAATGCAAGACGCGGGTCGCGGAGATTAAATTCGACAAGTATGTTAGCATAAGAAACCGTTGGTCTGTGGTTAACGGCTGTCGTATACACGAAACGCGAATCCGCCAAAACTACTTAAACTAAAAGTTGTATATACGTCCTTAGCATTGCACGTCCTTAAGACCTGCCATTTGTTTATTCCTAACGCATGTACTTCATAATAGGCCTCAGAAATCAATTACATGAGTAAGAATCGAGCACATTACCTAGAATTCCGTATCGGGAAAATGTGCCAGTCCCCTATTAGCATCTGGCAACTCTGCCAATAACTGTGACGAGATTTCAGGAGAAGTATTCACTGTTCTTTATATCTCCATGCTGAACGGAAGATCCTGTCGCACCTGCTTCATTCACAAAACATATCACTGTGTCTTCACCCTGACTAATGGTTTTTTTTCCAAAAACTCCCTTCAGTATCGTTCTCTTTTAAAAGTTTAAGTGGTATAAGTTGTGAGGCGATGGACGTACTCAGTCTCTGATTTCGTTAATACTGAAGGCAAGCTACTATATACAGAAAATTGTCATTTTGGTACTTGTGCTCGTTATTGTTACGATGACAGATTCCCTGAATAAATTAATACCAGTTCTGAAATCTTCAGCTCCGGATCTGATGATGATATCTCGCGTACGTAGCCATGACATTCTCGCATAGAATGACGTGAAAGCAATTCTAGTAGATTTCAATCATCATTTCCACGGTAAAAGTAAAATTCTGTTTTTATCTGTTTTGGTGGCATTAAGCAGTGCTCTGTCGTTCATATTCACGACAGTGTAAAAATAAAAATGCTTTAGCTGATGAGGCAAATTTTGGACATCAATTCACAGTGCGTGGAGTCGCATTATTTCCTTATGTACCCACGAGTAAAAATGCTTAAGCCGTGGGAACAGGTTTTGTACGATCTCCACGTTCTTTTAAAATAGTAAGTTAACGGCCGTTTTTTTTCTCTTTTGATCAAAGCTAATGAAGTTCCTAGAGTTATTTTGAATCTGTGTATTTTGTTACCGCTAACAATCTAACATTTTCTTTTATAGACGCACACAGAGGTAATACATTGTAGTGGATAATTTGCCCAAACTGGCACTATTTTATCAAACACTGGTTAAATTCGTGTGCAGTTCTGTCTCGACGTATTATGTTGCACTAGAATGACTATGAATTGAAGGGCAGCATAACTTTGGCTATTTTTCCAACGTCTATTATTATTCTCCTTTGAATACTTCTCCAGAGTTTGTGCTCTCAGATGCTAGATTTATGTCTCGAGTACTTGTTCCTTTTTTTCGATCTGGCTTTGAATTTAACCTAGATGTACTATACAGAGCCATTCAATAATACGTTTAAGCGCCATCCAATAAAATACTGGCACTAGGAGACATCAATCTATGTAATTTGCAATATCAGTCTGATACTTTTTTCTAGTGCCAAGCCAAGCAAATCTTCAAAAGGTGACAAAGTGGAACATGCGAGGTCGTGCTGAAAAATAATGCCTACGAATTGTTAACGTGGAAAATCTTAAGGCTTTTAAAATAAAACAAGCGTTATTATCATTCCTCATCTTCGTTCTTCATATCTACATATTCATCTACATCTACATCTACATTGATACTCCGCAAGCCACCCAACGGTGTGTGGCGGAGGGCACTTTACGTGCCACTGTCATTACCTCCCTTTCCTGTTCCAGTCGCGTATGGTTCGCGGGAAGAACGACTGTCTGAAAGCCTCCGTGCGCGCTCTAATCTCTCTAATTTTACATTCGTGATCTCCTCGGGAAGTATAAGTAGGGGGAAGCAATATATTCGATACCTCATCCAGAAACGCACCCTCTCGAAACCTGGCGAGCAAGCTACACCGCGATGCAGAGCGCCTCTCTTGCAGAGTCTGCCACTTGAGTTTATTAAACATCTCCGTAACGCTATCACGGTTACCAAATAACCCAGTGACGAAACGCGCCGCTCTTCTTTGGATCTTCTCTATCTCCTCCGTCAACCCGACCTGGTACGGATCCCACACTGATGAGCAACACTCAAGTATAGGTCGAACGAGTGTTTTGTAAGCCACCTCCTTTGTTGATGGACTACATTTTCTAAGCACTCTCCCAATGAATCTCAACCTGGTACCCGCCTTACCAACAATTAGTTTTATATGATCATTCCACTTCAAATCGTTCCGTACGCATACTCCCAGATATTTTACAGAAGTAATTGCTACCAGTGTTTGTTCCGCTATCATATAATCATACAATAAAGGATCCTTCTTTCTATGTATTCGCAATATATTACATTTGTCTATGTTAAGGGTCAGTTGCCACTCCCTGCACCAAGTGCCTATCCGCTGCAGATCTTCCTGTATTTCGCTACAATTTTCTAATGCAGCAACTTCTCTGTATACTACAGCATCATCCGCGAAAAGCCGCATGGAACTTCCGACACTATCTACTAAGTCATTTATATATATTGTGAAAAGCAATGGTCCCATAACACTCCCCTGTGGCACGCCAGAGGTTACTTTAACGTCTGTAGACGTCTCTCCATTGAAAACAACATGCTGTGTTCTGTTTGCTAAAAACTCTTCAATCCAGCCACACAGCTGGTCTGATATTCCGTAGGCTCTTACTTTGTTTATCAGGCGACAGTGCGGAACTGTATCGAACGCCTTCCGGAAGTCAAGAAAAATAGCATCTACCTGGGAGCCTGTATCTAATATTTTCTGGGTCTCATGAACAAATAAAGCGAGTTGGGTCTCACACGATCGCTGTTTCCGGAATCCATGTTGATTCCTACATAGTAGATTCTGGGTTTCCAGAAATGACATGATACGCGAGCAAAAAACATGTTCTAAAATTCTACAAGAGATCGACGTAAGAGATATAGGTCTATAGTTTTGCGCATCTGCTCGACGACCCTTCTTGAAGACTGGGACTATCTGTGCTCTTTTCCAATCATTTGGAACCCTCCGTTCCTCTAGAGACTTGCGGTACACGGCTGTTAGAAGGGGGGCAAGTTCTTTCGCGTACTCTGTGTAGAATCGAATTGGTATCCCGTCAGGTCCAGTGGACTTTCCTCTATTGAGTGATTCCAGTTGCTTTTCTATTCCTTGGACACTTATTTCGATGTCAGCCATTTTTTCGTTTGTGCGAGGATTTAGAGAAGGAACTGCAGTGCGGTCTTCCTCTGTGAAACAGCTTTGGAAAAAGGTGTTTAGTATTTCAGCTTTACGCGTGTCATCCTCTGTTTCAATGCCATCATCATCCCGTAGTGTCTGGATATGCTGTTTCGAGCCACTTACTGATTTAACGTAAGACCAGAACTTCCTAGGATTTTCTGTCAAGTCGGTACATAGAATTTTACTTTCTGCAGCTGGAGGGCTCCTAACTGTAGGTTGTACCTTGGCGACGTGTAACTTAACTATGTCGGTGCGTGAGGTACAGCGTGCTGTAATCGAGTTTCGTATTCGAAGAGTTTGTCCACATATGGCGCACCTTTTCCTTCATCATCGCAATGTCAGCCCACACACGAGCTGAGTGACATCTGCAACAATCCAGTGGCTTGGCTTCGCCGTCCATCGATCATCCTCCGTACAGTTCCGACTTGGCCCCATCCGATTTTCATCTTCGAGAAGTTCACTTTGATAGTGATGAAGTAGTGCAAGCAGAGGTGTGGTTGTGGCTCCGTCAATAAAGTCAAACATTCTGTAGTGACAGTATTAACAAACTGATGTCTTGTTGGGGTAATTGTGTTCGTCGTAAGGATGACTATGTTGAGAATAAATATGTAGGCATTAAGAATAAAACTGTAGAATGTTAATTGGGTTTATTTTATTTAAAAACTTTGTGTTTTCACATAAAAATTCGGAGGCATAACTTTTCAGCACGCGCTCGTATAACGAGGCCATAAAAGGACATGAAGTGTTTTTTAACCTTCGTTTACATAAAAATGTCTCTCCAAAACGTGTTTAGTAAGCGTGTAATGAAATTAATGCTCCATTATCTCAATGCCCGTAAAATTTATGTCTACATGAAATTACTATTTATTCAAACTTTTGTGTAGGGTTAAACCTCAACAGTTGTTGCACTCTCGTGATTAGTGACAAAGCCCCCGCACACATCGAACGAATTGCAGTGAAAACCGAATTCTAGTTCACATTTACGGGCTGAATTGAATGTGATAATCGTGATGAAAATTTATGCTATCCCCCAATGAGAAAATATATCACCTTTCGAATATACAGAACTGTCGTATGTGTGTCTCATTAGTGCTGTTTCTGTTTCCTACGAATTTCCTTCGCAGGTCTTTCTATTGCTTTCATTCTTTGTGTTCGGTTAACTCATATGGGCCGCACCGAGCGAGGTGATGTTCTGCTTAATAGATCCGCATTTTGGAGATCCGTCGTTCAAATCCCCATCGATTTATACATATTTATTTTTCCGTGTTTTGCCTGAACTGATTAAGGCGATAGCTAGGAGAGTTTCCTTGAAAAAGTCATGACTGATTTACCATTTTTTGATACCTGCATTTCCACTACAGTCCATCTCAGCACCATTCAGCTCGTACCTTATTTCCTGAAACAGTAAGGTGAATGCATTATGTGTAAGATGAGTTGCTTCCATGGGGCTCCCAGTACAGTAAACTCCTGCTTGCAGTGGACAAAGCATCCTGGTGTTGGATCACAGTGCGGATCTCATCATTGTTCTCGAACGAGGTTGAAGCAAAAGGTTTGTGTGAGAAGTATTCCTGATAAATGACTGATTCATTATACTCGACAGTAGCGGTTATGTTGAGCGATGACATTGTTCTGGTACAGTTTCAGGCCTTGCTACTTAAGGAATAGACAGTTCTTTGGTGGTAACCTGTGTTTCGTTTGTGCAGTGAAGTGCTGCTGTATGTGTGCGTTAGTTTTATACCGCACGCCCACCCTGTTTCGAATGACGGTGTTTCACGATCTCTTCATCACGAAAATCGACATGATGGTCGCTCTGATCCACAGTCCTCAACTCAAGATGGGAGGTAAACTGGGCATCTTCGTGTCTCCACAGTTTTATACCCTGAACCTACTGTAGGGAAGGACCCGGAGATGGTGTTAATCAATTTGACCTTGAGAAATGAATTCCTCGCAATATTGTACTCGGCTCGAATTGTGCTAATCGGTAGTATACCCACTGAATTAGCTGACTTCTAAAATTTATTCCGATTTTTCGCAAAATTTGATCCTTTGAGATACCTAGTAGCAATCTTACTGAATTATCCTTAGTAAAATCTATTATGAGCTTGTTAGTTTTTATATCAGTTTCAAGTGTATTGACATTCACGCATAACTCGAAACCTGGTACTCCCATTTTAAATATTCATTTATATCATCGTAGGCATCGTGATGAACTTGCACAACTTTGCGACTTCCTAGATGTAGATTGCAGTTTGATGCAGTAATATTTAGAATTTTGACGTTTCTAAGCATTTCACAGTACCCCAACCCCTTTTGCTTAGTTCAGTTGGTGGGAAGTAATTCATGATTAGTACTGATGATCAACTATTTAAAGCCAAAGGGCATCCCTCCTCAAGCTCAACTGATGAACTAGGGTGCGTGATTACTGTTTTTATATCTTCCTTCCTTGTAGCTGTCATAATGGACATGAGACATAGGTGTCTGCAGAAATATGTACTGAATTTTTGGTAGCATTGAAAATTGTAAAAAATATGTTTACCGACAAAGTAGCAGCGTAATTCTTCTGGAGGCTGTAATTCGCCACATGACTCAAAGTAATAAATATTATTTTGGGTTCTTCTTTTAACATACGCCACCCAATGAGTTCCATGTCCTCCTTCAACATCTAAATTTAGAATTCTACATTCATTAGATTTTTGACGAATTTTTAAGCAGATCAATAACTGCAACAGGTCTGTCAGGCAGTACAGCTAATACTTTTTTTAATGAACCATCGAAGAACTTTTCTATGTGGTTTTAAATATAGTCCATCCCAATAGCCACAGATTCCACGAATCTGTTATGCTTTTTGGCTTCGTTAAGTTGCTGATGTGAGTTTTCCGCATTTTTCACTGTTCTGGCAATAGCTGCCACACCTCTGGCTAGGGAACCAACTGCTGAAATCCTCGTCAAGGCTGGAATTAAGAACAGAAGGATTCCACCTGATGTGCGTGGCAGTGGTACGACTCTATGCGTTTTAATCAGTTTTGTTTTGAGGCTCTTTCTTTTAGCTGCAGCCAATGGCAACTGAATTCATTTTTTAAACACCCTGATGTGGCCTTCTTATTCTTATTCTACAGCGTGCAGCAAGCGGCGTTTATAACTCAACTGAAATTTAACCCAATACCCAGCTTAAGTTTTGTGCAGATTCCCTTATCTATTACAAGTACGGTGATATGCGGACCAATACCGATATCCCTTTTTTATTTTCTTTGCTTGGTCAGCTGATATTCTATGTGCTGCATGACAGCCTGACAGATCCTTATTTGCTGGTTGCGCAGTACCATGATGTCTGCAAGCCTCATCTAAAAGACTGATTCCAATGTCATCAAACACGAGTTGTTTCCCAAACTTAGTTCCAAGTTCATAGTAGTTACATGTAAGGATACGAAGTTCAGTAGGTAAATTATCTAGAATACCACTACCTCTGCTGAAATGCTTCCTATCATGCATATTAATCTACTGTGCTGTTTGAGGTTCGTGCTCCTTGTTATATAGCAAATCAGTTTCATCCACACATCTGTTACACACACCATTTAACAAGAGCCTTTTCCCCTGTCACCTTATGACTCGTTTTACAAGAAAGATATCTGGTTCACTGCTTCTCTGTAATCCTTCTGTGTAAGAAACTACTGGCATTTTCACTACCGCTGCTATCCTTTAAGATGTAAGTTGTAAGGTCTGTTCGTTGCACCTCAGAAACTGTAAGTATTTCTGTTGACCAGTTTGGAAGGTATGATTTCCCAAATGCTGTCTTGTGTTTTGAAATATGTACAAAATCATCTACATTAAATTTCTGTTTGTGTGGCTCTACCATTTTAATATTACTATAAACGGTATTTAGAAGCTTTTTATCACATATGTCAATTGGTCTGATTTTTATTGTCCTGTGGACAGAGCAGTGGTACATGCTGATGATTTGTGGGAACATATCAGTTCATTTATGAGAACTACGAAAGTTAAAATGCATCCACATTTACCTTTTATTATCTGGTTCAAATGCTCCACAATACATGCTTCATCTGGGAGAACATCTAGTAGTGATGTAGTGCGCACCATTCCACTACCACCTTGAAACATCTATTACAGAACTCGCCATCATGATCTGTTTGTAGATTGTGTGGGATGCAGTTGGTTCCTATCTGTAATAATTGTTCGAACACCTGTGCAACAGCCTTCCTCGTTTTTGTTTTCACAGGTAGATCCCAAGTAAAGTTCGAGTACATATCAATAACCATGAATTATAACTAGCTTATGTGGGAACATCTTGCATACTGGTTTATGCGAGTTCTTGAACGATTGTGTTCGTAATTATTCAGTGATACGTCTACCTCTAAGCTCTGAAATTACAGAAGTAATTTAATTTGAATGTACTGTATTCTCAGCTGCAGACGATGCTGTGAGCAGCCGTAATTGTTGAAGTATTTCGTTGAGGTCGTCATAATTGATGTGTTGGGGGGATCCATTGTTAATTTTATTATTCTGAACGTCGATAATGCCATTGCTAGGTACATCTCCTAACACATGTGCAATAACGTTTTTCTACTATGATCTGTTGGTGAATTTTGCTCCTACTCCATTGGCTTTCATAAATACCTCCATCATATGTAATATCTGACGATAATTTTTAGTGTCTTTTAGTGTCTAACTGTCTAGTTTTGTGTTTTTTTAAGAATATTACATTCAATAAACATGGTATTCTTTCGAATTCTCTGCCACTGATCTGTACTGCATTCTTGGTTAAACTTATCAGTTAAGTGCTCAGTATACATGGTTTTTCCTTTCTTGTTTCGTAAGTTCTATTTATCTGACTACCGCTGTAATGTTTAATGAAATCACCAATAATATCTTCTTCCTCCTGCTCTTTAAACTTCAAGGGTCATTCGAGAGATTCAGTGAAAGATCTAAACGCGACTCTGAGTGACTGGCCTCTTCCCAAACGCCCTGACTTCAGCAGTCCCAGTTTCTCTCAGAGAGCCTTGTGTGCTCCAATGATTGTACGTTTTGTCGACAGGTTGTTAAATACTAAGCAGACTTTGGAATGGTATACAGCTTATATACACTCCCATTTGCTATCTTTTCAATTGTCTTCTTTTCAGTTACATCAACCCTTACAGTAAAGACATTGGTTAACCTCAGAATGGTTTGAGAACAAATATTTAATTCCTCGATACTTTTGTTGAATGCTTCAAGCCTAGCAGTATCACGTTTAGTGCTATTGTGCATCTGAATTTTCATCTCAATATGTGGCCAAATGTTCCTTGTTCCCCTGTCAGACTAACTGCGGGTGGATGATCTCAGGAACTTGTCCCTATCTTAAAGTATAATAATGTAATTAATTTGACTGTATATACACATGCCATCATTTTTAAAAACATCCTGAAAGTTCTGATGGTATCGGCCGTGATTCAACTGCTTCATTTTACCGATAACTAAAAAGCTGTACTGTTAATGATCCCACAAATCTCTACATAAAGTTGTAAATCAATCGAATGTCATGTCGGTTCCTACATGTCCCTGGTATGTGTTGTAAATTCTTATTATCGTGTTTGAAAGCAGTAGTAAAGTTCGAATTACCTATTATCAGTTGCTTTGGAATCCTTGAATATGTCTGGCCTAGGCAAAATATATCAAGACTTCCACAATGGCCAAAGCTGAAGTATTTGCATATTTCATACTGAATTTCCACCATGACATTGTCGAATATTAATATTGTAGAAGGTTTTACTCCTTCACCTGGCTGGACCCCATCACTTCGAATGAAAGTTTTATATATAATACCATCAATGTCTGAAAGTATCTCCTCATGTAGTTGGTACTTGGGCTGGAACAGTGTTTTTTAAATATATATACATTCTCGAAATGACCACCATCTGGATGCATTAGCAGAGAGATCAGCACATCCATCTTCCCAAATCATATGGACCAACGATCATCGATCTAATGCTGGTCAGCAGTAGTGACACATTCTTGTTATTCTGGTTTTCCAAAGTACACTCCTGGAAATTGAAACACATTCTTGTTATTCTGGTTTTCCAAAGTACACTCCTGGAAATTGAAATAAGAACACCGTGAATTTATTGTCCCAGGAAGGGGAAACTTTATTGACACATTCCTGGGGTCAGATACATCACATGATCACACTGACAGAACCACAGGCACATAGACACAGGCAACAGAGCATGCACAATGTCGGCACTAGTACAGTGTATATCCACCTTTCGCAGCAATGCAGGCTGCTATTCTCCCATGGAGACGATCGTAGAGATGCTGGATGTAGTCCTGTGGAACGGCTTGCCATGCCATTTCCACCTGGCGCCTCAGTTGGACCAGCGTTCGTGCTGGACGTGCAGACCGCGTGAGACGACGCTTCATCCAGTCCCGAACATGCTCAATGGGGGACAGATCCGGAGATCTTGCTGGCCAGGGTAGTTGACTTACACCTTCTAGAGCACGTTGGGTGGCACGGGATACATGCGGACGTGCATTGTCCTGTTGGAACAGCAAGTTCCCTTGCCGGTCTAGGAATGGTAGAACGATGGGTTCGATGACGGTTTGGATGTACCGTGCACTATTCAGTGTCCCCTCGACGATCACCAGTGGTGTACGGCCAGTGTAGGAGATCGCTCCCCACACCATGATGCCGGGTGTTGGCCCTGTGCGCCTCGGTCGTATGCAGTTCTGATTGTGGCGCTCACCTGCACGGCGCCAAACACGCATACGACCATCATTGGCACCAAGGCAGAAGCGACTCTCATCGCTGAAGACGACACGTCTCCATTCGTCCCTCCATTCACGCCTGTCGCGACACCACTGGAGGCGGGCTGCACGATGTTGGGGCGTGATCGGAAGACGGCCTAACGGTGTGCGGGACCGTCGCCCAGCTTCATGGAGACGGTTGCGAATGGTCCTCGCCGATACCCCAGGAGCAACAGTGTCCCTAATTTGCTGGGAAGTGGCGGTGCGGTCCCCTACGGCACTGCGTAGGATCCTACGGTCTTGGCGTGCATCCGTGCGTCGCTGCGGTCCGGTCCCAGGTCGACGGGCACGTGCACCTTCCGCCGACCACTGGCGACAACATCGATGTACTGTGGAGACCTCACGCCCCACGTGTTGAGCAATTCGGCGGTACGTCCACCCGGCCTCCCGCATGCCCACTATACGCCCTCGCTCAAAGTCCGTCAACTGCACATACGGTTCACGTCCACGCTGTCGCGGCATGCTACCAGTGTTAAGGACTTCGATGGAGCTCCGTATGCCACGGCAAACTGGCTGACACTGACGGCGGCGGTGCACAAATGCTGCGCAGCTAGCGCCATTCGACGGCCAACACCGCGGTTCCTGGTGTGTCCGCTGTGCCGTGCGTGATCATTGCTTGTACAGCCCTCTCGCAGTGTCCGGAGCAAGTATGGTGGGTCTGACACACCGGTGTCAATGTGTTCTTTTTTCCATTTCCAGGAGTGTATTCTCAGACCAGCTAGTTACAACAAAGTCCTTGTGAAGAGGGTGTTTCGTCCATCTGCTCATGTTGAGTATCAGTACTCTATGACTACACTAGCATACAGGGGGTTCCATTGGGAGAAAAAAGAACACAGATGTCTTACACATGCTTCATTTATCCCTGTAGATAGCTGGATATACGTATATACTCAAATAAGATCACAATTATATGCCTGCAGCAAGTGTTGCATATATAGTTCCATGTATTGACATGCAGCATGCACTGAAATATTGAGCTACAGCTTTTGCCTTGAGAGTTCCTGTAAACTGATTCACAATGTCCCATAGTAGCTATAAACAAAAGCTGCCAGCTCAGTTTCTGGTCGAGTGCATGCTGTATGGCAGAACTGCTGTACATTAAATTCTTGAAGGGCTGTCCCTGGTACCACTGTTGTTTGAGTATTTCGAGCAAACATGCCATGATCGCTACTGAGTTGTCACACAGCCTACACCACTCTATAAGGGTTAATACTACTTTTGGACACAATAATGTGTATTTTCATAACTTAGCTGGGTTGAATTCGTGATCAGAGACATTCCAACACTAACACGTTTAAATCCACTTGAATTTAGGGAGAGAGACATATTGAAAATCGATATAAGTGTGTGATGTCCTTAGGTTAGTTAGGTTTAAGTAGTTCTAAGTTCTAGGGGACTGATGACCTCAGCAGTTAAGTCTCATAGTGCTCAGAGCCATTTGAACCATTTGAACATTACACTAATCAGCCATAACATCATGACCACCGACCTACTATCGATATAAAGCCGTCCAGGCGATAGCAGCGTCAGCTGAGGAGGAATGACTGCTAGTCAGACACACACACGGTGGATGTAGTATCAGTGAGTGTGCTGTCCGTGTGCAGAATGGGTGAGGCGCATCTATCCGAGTTTGAACGAGCGCAAATTGTGATGGCCCGGAGGCTCGGCACGAGCGTTTCGGAAACTGCACGACTTGTCAGGTGTTCGAGTAGTGCTGTGGCGAGTCTCTTCAACACGTGGCGATACCAAGGTAAAACCATGTTCAGACCTCCTGGGATTGGGTGGCCACCCGTCGTTACATATGTCGGACATCTTAGGCTGGGCAGACAGATAAAACAGGACAGGCGGCGAACTAACATAAGACTTTAATGTGGGCAGAGTACAAGTGTGTCTGAGCACACAGTGCACCTAACACTTCTAATGAAGTGCCTCCGCAGCCGACGACCCATACGTGTGCTAATGTTAACACCACGACATCGGCAAGACCGAATGAAATGGGCGCTTCACCATCGACCCTGGACTTTCATGCAGTGGCAGAGGGTTGCATGTTTTCACGAATCGCGATACCTTCTTCATCATGCCAATGGAAGGCGCGAATCCGTCGTTTTCCAGGGGAACAGCTCCTTGACGCCTGTACTGCGGGATGGAGACTAGCTGGTGGCGGCTCCATTAGGCTCTGGGGAACATTCACGTAGGTATCCATGGGTCCAGCTCGTGCAAGGCACTTTGACGGCCAAGGAGTATCGTACACTGGTTGCAGACCACGTACACCTCTTCATGACGATCATGTTTCCCGACCCCAGTGGCATTTTTCAGCAAGATAATAAACCATATCACGAAGCCAGGAGTGCTATCTAGTGGTTCGAGGAACGCAGTGGCGAGCTCCAATTGAGGTGCCGGCCTCCAACTCGCCAGATCTGAACCCGATCGACTCGGAATTTACGGAAATTAGGTTATTTGCGTGTGCAGATATGGTGCCAACTCCCTCCAGCGTCCTCATTGCTTCCTTGCCACGACGCGTCGCCGCTGTTATCCGTGCCAAAGGTGGACACATCGGCTATTAGGTAGGTGGTCATAATGTTCTGGCTGATCAGTGATTAGAAAAGGTGACACTTTGTAAGTTGGCTGTTTCGGTTTTTATGTTGGTAACGCCACGTAGTAGTCTGTATGAATATCGCTGACTGCGCTGTGAACAGTCTGTGGCTGGTTGGACTCATTGTTGGAATATTCGCTAGTGTAGTGTTGGGCAGTTGGATGTGAACGGCGCGTAGCGTTGGGCAGTTGGAGGTGAGCCGCCAGCAGTGGTGGATGTGGGGAGAGAGATGCCAGAGTTTTGAAAGGTTACTATGAGCGGTCGATCTCGACGTGTGTCCATCAGAAAAAGGAAATTTGTAAGACTGGATGTCATGAACTGATATATATATATAATTACTTTTGAACACTATTAAGGTAAATACATTGTTTGTTCTCTATCAAAATATTTTATTTGCTAACTATTCCTATCAGTAGTTAATGTCTTCAGTAGTTACAATCTTTTATTTAGCTGGCAGTATTGGCGCTCGCTGGATTGCAGTAGTTCCAGTAACAAAGATTTTTGTGACGTAAGTGATTCATGAAAGGTACAAGTTATTGTTAGTCAGGGCTATTCTTTTGTAGGGATTATTGAAAGTCAGATTGCGTTGCTCTCAAATATTGTGAGTCAGTTTAGTTATGATAAGAATAAGTAAAGAGAAAACTGTCTGAGTACGTTGAGTTTTACTCAGCTGTTTCTGTATCAAATAACGTAAGAGTTTTTCCAGCACTGTCATTCTTAATTTTCTAAGGGGAAGTTTCAACTTCTTCAGCGAATGGAGACCATTTCTGATACTTGCAACAGTACCTGTTAGTCTCACAGAATGGAGTGAGCACGTGTGTCTCAAGTGATGTGTGAACGAATCTGGTTCATCCACCTAGTATCATTGATAATAATATATTACCATTTTAGAGAGCGAAAATATCCTCTGTATGCATCAATTTCACAAATAGCTCTCTTGTGAAACTAACTCGCCTTATTCGTCCTTGAGATCCAGACGACATTAGATAACGAAGTTCTGCTTGGTGCCATCCAAGTTTCTTGACTTCTGGAAGGCTTTTGATACAGCTCCGCACTGTCGCCTACGGACGGATTGCGAGCTTACGGAATATCGATCTAGCTTTGGGACTGGATTCAGGACTTCCTTGCAGGTGAGACTGTAAGCGCCGTTCTTAACAGAGCGAAATCATCGGATGTAAAATTAATTTTGGGAGTACCCAAAGGGAGTCTTATATGGCCGCTTCTGATCACAGTATTGATAAATGATTTAGTGGATGATGTCGGATGAAGCAGCTCGCGGAAGATGCTGTTGCATATAGGAAAGTCGCAACACCAGAAAATTGTAGCGATATGCAGTGAAACACGCAGAGAGGATAGACGTTTCGTGCAGGGACTGGCAGTTGACCCTCAACATAAACAAATAACATACAGTTTTGTGCACATAAATGAATGGAAGCAGCATAAGTCAAAAAATATCTGAGAATCCGTCAGGAGCGTTCTCAAGTGTAATGGTCACATAAAACTAGCTGTAGTTTACAAAAGTTGGTGGCAGGCGGAGTTTCATTGAAAGAATTCTGGCGCATATCAGCCATCAATTTATTGTTTCCTTGAAGCCTCATATTCAGCGTATCTAACACGTTAGTTAAATCTGTCAAAAATCCAACGTCTGTTAGCCACTGAGGATCTGTAGGTTCTGGAATACACTTGTCTTTCTACATCATAAATGAACTGATCTCGTTTTTGAGGTCAAAAATTCTCTTCAGTACTGTACCTCTACTTAACCATCTCACTTCAGAATAATACAGGACATCTCAGCGATCTGTTTCCATATCTGACAGAAACTGTTGAAACTGGTGATGTATCAACCCCTTTTTTTCTGCTAAAGTTTACAATGGATATCACGGTGCCCAGTACTTCTTTTCATGCAAAAACTTTGAAGCATAACGTCTCTTGGTGGAAAATGCAATGGAAAAAAAAATGAGATGTCGCAACCAATCTGTCAGTTTAGTTATAATTCTATCCACCACATTTTTGTTTTGTCCACTTATGTTTCTTCCTCCATCATCTGTAAGTTTACCAGTTTTAGATATGGTAATTGTATTAATACTATCGCTTGTTCTAAGTGGTGAAATAAAACTCGATTTCAAACCGCATAACTATAAAAGCTCCTCAAATAACATTTCAGTTGTGATCAGTTCCGCCAACATATGTTAGATAGCTAAAGATAACTATTCCAATAATCGTGCCTTCTCCGGAAGTTCCACGCATAAATTATTGCAATATACCGGTAATACATTCTGGCAGATGGACAAATATCTTCATTTTTTAATCTGGATCCACCTCCACAGCCATACCTAAAGCACGTTGTTTTACTAATGCGCTGTCAGTAAACTGTCGACCAGATTTCGCAAGTATTTCCGGTTCCATAAACTGGCACGTATACCCGACTCGTTACTTTGAACTTGAACCTCAAAACATTGTATTGGTTGTTTACTGACGATGTGAGTATGTCAGTTTTATTTTTCCATAAATCATCCACAAGACATTCAAATTTTGCTTTCTGCTCGCTATCAAAACAAAAAACAAAATAGTTGGTAGTTTCTTACAGCGCTGTGGATGCGCAATAACTCGTTTCGCTCGGTCGGGTCGGCTGGCAATAATTGTCGTCGCGGCTGGCGTTTCGTCTGGTCGCCATTGTTACTCGGATTTCAATTTTGGTGCAAAATTAAAATAATTCCGAATGATAAGACCTTTGTGATTACGTAGATTTTCCCGACGTAATAAACGTTGATGTTCTTCATCGCCCTGACGTCACGATGTTTCGACGGTCCAACTGGCAGCCATCTTCAGATGAGATTGCCGGTGCACAATCACGCCGGAACTGAGGTAACATTTTTTTTTGTTTTTTTTTTTTTTACAAGAGGTGGAGCCCCTCCACGCCCGCACCGGCATGATGGCCAACCCAAAAGGTCTACTGACCATCTCCTGCATAAGGGTTAGTTTTCACTAAAGTGAGGTGTCGTAGGGTGTGCGTACTGCGATGTTTGCGTACGTCGGGTTAAGGTTAACCATTAATACGCGCTTATCTGGAGATAGATGGGGTCGAAAGTCGAACGAAGGGTAACGACTTGAAGGGCAGAAGAAAAAAAGTGCCAAGGCAAGAGCCAAGGTAAAAACAAAAAAAACCTCTGCGATAGTTAGGTCGGGTAGTAGGAGGAGTAGCGGATGTCTTGCTGCCTGCGACAGGTCACGCAAGGGTAGGCTTTGTTAGTACTGGGTATCATGCATGTCAATACCTTTGACGTTGAGCGGTGCTGTTACTCGGCGGCTGCCGCTGGGTGCCGGTGTTGATCTCTCGGTGAGCGCCAGCATACCCGTAACAGTTAGGTTCATCATTGTTTTGTGTCCGATAGGTCATATATCAGATGCACAGTGTAGGGTGATGTTGGCGATTTGTTTGTGCTTCAGTGAACGAGCTCGTCGGTTTCCCTGCTGTAGCCTGTTGATCGGCTTTAATAGCAGCTGGTATGTCCACTCAACGTTGCTGATATGCAGGAGCTTGCCGACGTTTGTCGCTTGTTGGTGTATGTTAGCTTGCTATAGGTGGTTATGCCTTAGCTAGTAGAGGTAACACCGGATACGGCGGCTCCTTTATACCACGGGAAGAGGACGTTGAGCATGCGCGAGAAGCAGAAGGGCTAAGGGCTGCCGTCTGGTTGAAGGCATATACGACAGTCATCGGCGAAGAGAACGTGATGCCAGTCAATAAAATGGTTCAAATGGCTCTGAGCACTATGTGACTTAACATCTGAGGTCATCAGTTCCCTAGAACTTAGAACTACTTAAACCTAACTAACCTAAGGACATCACACACATCCATGCCCGAGGCAGGATTCGAACCTGCGACCGTAGCGGTCGCGCGGTTCCAGACTGAAGCGCCTAGAACCGCTCGGCCACAAAGGCTTGATGCCAGTCCTGAGTGGTCCATTCGGCATGTTATTGGGCCCATCTGTACCTTGCTGCATTGTGTCGTGGTTGCAAAGATGGACCTCGCCATGGCTGTCGGAAGTAAAGTTGCGCACCATGCTGTCTCTTCCGTACAGTTTGAGTCGTAACACGACGTCCTGTGGCAGCACGAAAAGCATTATTCAACATGGTGGCGTTGCTATCGGGGTTCCTCCGAGCCATAATCCGTAGGTAACGGTCATCTACTGCAGTAGTAGGCCTTGGGCGGCCTGAGCGAGGCATGTCATCGACAGTTCCTGTCTCTCTGTGTCTCCTCCATGTCCGAACAACATCGCTTTGCTTCACTTCGAGACGCCTG
Source organism: Schistocerca piceifrons (assembly GCF_021461385.2). Classification (NCBI taxonomy): domain Eukaryota; kingdom Metazoa; phylum Arthropoda; class Insecta; order Orthoptera; family Acrididae; genus Schistocerca; species Schistocerca piceifrons. The sequence goes on from NC_060149.1 coordinate 590,335,691, forward strand.
GACACTTCCCTTGTTGAGAGCCAAAGTAACAATGCGGACGCGATCGAACTGCGGTATTGACCGTCTAGGCATGGTTGAACTACAGACAACACGAGCCGTGTACCTCCTTCGTAGTGGAATGACTGGAACTGATCAGCTGTCGGAATCCCTCCGACTAATAGGCGTTGCTCATGTATCGTTGTTTACGGCTTTGGGCAGGTTTAGTGACATCTCTGAACAGTCAAAGGGAATATGTCTGTGATACAATATCCACAGTCAACGTTTATCTTCCTGAGCTCTGCGAACCGGGGTTATGCATAACGTTTTTTGATGTGAGTATATTTTAATGGTCTTTAAATACAGTTAATGTAATCTTTGGCTGAAGAGCGGTTTTTATCCGCTGCCAGCCAGCCCCCGTTATGGGGAGCTAAAATAACAATAAAAGAAAGAAAGATGTTACCTCAGTTACGGCGTGATTGTGCAGCTGCAATCGCACCTGAAGACGGCAGCCAGTTGGACCGTCGAAATATCGTGTTGTCAGCACGATGAATTGCGGCTGCATACCCGTGCATAGAATCAACAGGTAAGACCTTTACTTATAAAAGAGTCGCGAGCAGCAAGGAGAAAGAGCGCGGATTGCCAACCGCTGCTGTAAACAATGAAAAGTGTGAGATCATCCACATGAGTGCTAAAAGGAATCCGTCAAATTTCGGTTACATGATAAACCAGAAAAATCTAAAAGCTGTCAGTTCAGGTAAATACCTACAGATTATAATTACGAATAACTTAAATTGGAACGATTACATAGATAATGTTGTGGAGAAAGCAAACCAAAGGTTGCGATTTATTGGCAGAACATGTAGCAGATGCAAAGATGCAGTAGGTCTACTAAAGAGACTTCGCACACTACGCTTGTCGGTCCTCTGGTAAAGTTTTGCTGTCTAGCATGGTATTCTTATCATATAGGACTGAAGGAGGACATCGAAAAAGTTCAAAGAAGGGAAGCTCGTATTGTATTATCGCGAAATAGGGAAGGGAGTATCATCGACATGACATGAGAGTTGAGGTGACAGTCATTAAAACAAAGGCGTTTTTCGTTGCGACGAGATCTTTTCACTAAATATCGATCACTAACTTTCTCCTCCAAATGTGAAAATACTTTGTTGACGCCCGGCTACATAGGGAAAAATTGTTATCGTAATAAAACAGGAGAAATCAGGGTTCCTCGGGAAGATTTAAGTGTTCGTTTTTCCCGCTCGCTGTCGGGTTGTGGAACGGTAGAGGAATAGTCCAAAGACGGTTCGATGAACCCTCTGCCAGGCAGTTAACTGACAATTGCAGAGCAGTCTTGTGCACGTATATGTAGATGTAGATCACTACGAGAAGTTTCCGAAAATTACGGGCCGGGGGTTTGCGGGCGCGGAGCTGACACTTGATGTATTCCATCGGGTTCAGATCAGGCGAATTTGGTGGCCAACACATCGACTGCAGTTCACTACCGTGCTCCTCAAACCACTGTGTCCTGATTCTGGCCGAGCAGACATTCACCTGGGTGACGGCGTATCCGGACACTACCATCGACCTGGTGTAAGAAGAAACGTGACTCGTCGGACTGGTGGACACTTTTCCTGTGATCCACGGCCCAATCTCGGTTATTCCTTGCCCACTGCAATCGTAATTGACGGGAAAACGTAAGGGTCGTCTGCTGCAGAGCCGTATGTTCGACTATGTGCGCTGATCGGTGCGCTCCGAAACACTTGTGTCTGCACCAGCATTGTACTCTATGGCCAGGTCTGACACAGGTCGCCGCCTATCCTGTTGTACAGAGCGGCCACGCCTTCGTCTTCAACGTTCTGTGATGAGGCGTGGATGTGCGCCACCTGATCGCCTACTCGCGGTTTCATCGTCCATAGTAGCACGCCAACAGCCGGCTAGCTTCTCCGTTTCCAAGATTCTCGCTCCCAGGCACCAGACAATCTGTTCTTAGTCTAAGTCGCTTGTATCAGTGGATTTCCTAATTTGCTGTCCGTATCGTCGCTAAAGTGATTCTCCTTTCGTCTTTGTTCCGCTTATAGGCCTACCTGTGCACTTTTCTCATCGGGTCATGTGTCCGCCCCCGGTAGCTGAGTGGTCAGTGCGACAGAAGGTCAATCCCAAGAGCCCGGGTTCGATTCCTGGCTAGGTCGGAGATTTTCTTCGCTCAGGGACTGGGTGTTGTGTTGTCATAATCATCATTTCATCCCCATCGACGGGCAAGTCGCCAAAGTGGCGTCAAATTGAAAGACTTGCACCGGGCGAACGGTCTACCCGACGGGAGGCCCTAGTCACACGACCGGGTCATGTGCTCGCAGCGCCACCGGATGGTATTCCGTCTTGCAGTGGGCAATAGTCGCAATGTTTTGGCTCATCAGTGTAATAATTATATTCTGTGTTTAGTGTGTGCACTGACTGATGCTGAAAAGAGAATGAACAGAGTAACACAAGAGTTTCACATTATGAAATAATTTCTTTGCAAGACGTATCAGCAAAATAATATTGTACATTACTGGTAAACTGAACGAGGTTGAGCTGTTTCTTTATAGAATAGCTTTGTATTATAGAGAATGATGGCTCTAATCCCCATCCGGCCATTGTGATTTAGAGTTTTCGCGATTTTCCCAAATTTCTTCAGGCAAATGCCATTATAGTTCCTACTATAAGACTACCGTAAGTATGTAAATGTCTGCATATAGGAATTACGATTTTTTGTTTTCAAACTGTGATACTACAAGTCCAATATCTTTGCAAAAGTGATGGACAGTTGGATAAAACTACTACAAGGACTCTCGCCCTGCTCGCATCGACACGCAGAGGTGACGGTCATTGGTCTGGTATTCCGGCCAACCAGAAAGTGCGTTCAGGCGTTTCCCCACACTTATTTGGACAAATGCGTAGCTGCTCCCTCATCTCCGTCCCAAAAAAGTGTCAAACACAAACGCCTTTACATGTTAGACCTACGATTCTGTCAGGTCCATCAACGTACCCCTTTCTTGCTCTTCCTAATCATCTTTTACCTATCCGTCGGTAGTCAATAGCTTGTTTTGATAGCCTCTTATTTCCCATTCGAAGGACATGACTGAATTATTTCTGCCTGTATTCTTCAATTTTTTTTTCTAATATTGGGGTCTTTATTCTCTTCTGGTGTCTTCGTGTAATTCAAAAAACTACAACTTCTGATTCCTCTCAGAAACTTTATTTCTGTGGCTTGCATTCGGCTCCTATCGTTGACCTCGGGATCCATACTTCGCTGCCATATCGAATATTTCGGACTGCCATTGTCTTGTAGAATTTCATTCGCTCTCCGGACGAGAGAGCCCTTCTGATTGTGCCTCGCAGCTGTCAAAAACTAGGTAACTTCCTCTCAATGTTTCTGCCGTATTCATATATGGTATGGCGTGCTAGGCAATTGAATTTTAATATTTATCCGATGCAGGTGCCATCTAAGCACATTTTTGTTGTTACGATCTCTTTTCCCTTAAAAGCTGTAACGTCGGTTTAAGTTTTTGAGATTTCGCAATTCTACATTTTGGTTATGTTAGGGAACGGACGGACTGCTATCTGCAAGTTACCTTCAGAGGAAACAGTCATTGGCAAAGAGTAAGGTATTAATAGCTTTGTATTATTAGATCTGACAACTTGCAGGAGATATTGCTGGTTTATATTATTCGACGCTTAGTAACATGTAAAAAAGTAATTTTACGTGTACTTGCACGAGTAAGACTGAAAAATAATGTGTTCATTAATGTTAAAACTAATCATGTATACATGTCCTGTAAAATAACTCCCTGGACGACATTTCGATAAAAAAAACAAGCGACTAACTTACTAACACAAAAAAACATCCAGCCACAAGACTAAGATAAACAACTGCAAAATCGTGAAATAAATCCAATCCCATGACCAAGGGTCAGTGCTGGGAGGACGAAGAGGAAGAGGAGAAAACACGAAGAAGAATAGACAGTTTGTCCAATGCCACTGATAATCATGTATACCATCTGATCAAAAATATCAGGACACCTGTCACTGGATATTAATGTGAGGTGTATCCACCCATCGCCTTTATGGCGACTTCAACTCTGCTGGGGACACTTTCAATGAGATGTTTGAATGTCTGTGGAGGAATGGCAGCCGACTCTTCCTCAAGAGCCGAAAACGGAGAAGTTAGTGGTTGGACGTTGTAGTAGGAACGAATTCGACGTTATAACTCCTTCATAAAGTGTTCCATTCGGTTTACCTCGGGTCTCAGCACATTTCAGGAATGTTATTGCCCGCAAACCATTGCCACAGAGACGTTACATTGTGACAGGACGCATTGTCATGCTGACACAAATAATGATCTTCTCTGTTATGTTCCTCTACTTTATGCAGAGCCCAATGCTGTGAATGTGTTCATATTCATTCACATTTAGTGTTTTCTTAAGTGCCATAGAGGGACCGTAGCGTAACCACGAAAAAAAAAAAACATACTGTAACACCACCTCCTCCGCACTTCCCTATTGGCATTAAACATAATGGCAGATAACGGATTGCCGGATTGGCACAGGATACAACGTGATTCGTCATTTCAAATCATCGGTGGCATCTCTCTTTACACCACATGAAGAGTCGTCTAGCATTGGCTACAAAAATGTATGGTTTATGAGGGAGCTATTCGACCAATGTATCCTCATTCGTTTTAAATCCTAACGTGTGGTCATTGAGCTAGATGAACTGCTGCTGGCATTTGAGAATTCACGAGTTCTTCCTTCCGCTGATTTCATGCGATTTTTTTACAACCACACTCCTCAGTTTTCGACAGTTTTTGTCCCTCAGTGCGTGAGAACTACCTGGTCTCGGTTTAGTTCCAATGATTCCCTCGTATCACCACTTCACATTCACATCGTCGACAGTCGACATGGGCAGTTTTAGAAGGGACGCAATGCCTTTGATGGATTTCTTACGCAGCTGACATCCAATGACTACGCTCGATGTCACTGGGCTCTTCTTACCGCCCCATTCTGCCGATACTGCTTCTCTACTGATGACACAACACTCCCCACCTGCTATTCTACTGAAGGGTACGTGTCTCGTGACACCCAGTGGTCAACTGAGCATTACATAGAGGTGTCCGGATACGTTTGATTAGATAGTGTATGTTTACAGCTCTCCTACCTACGCCAACAACGACTATTGTGTCTGCAGGTGACCTATCGTATACATCATACACCTACTAAACCACTTCACAATATGTGACGTATTTCACAGACTACGTCTATAGGCATGAATTTTTTAAATTGTCGTAATAATGTGCGAGATTGTGTGCAGTATACTGTTTACGCTAGAGGGTGGGTCAAGTGGGGTAATTGCTTGTGCGAGGCTGTACGGTATATCCACGCTGGCCAGTGCCCTAATTCTTACGATACAAAGGGTTCGAGTCGAGACGCGCTGCGTTCCCTCAGTCTGCTTCCAGCAAATAATATGTATCATCGCAAGTCGCCTCAAATAATATCTCCTCTAGGCTTCCCGTGCATTAAGGTCTTGAGTTGTCGCACAATGTTGCTCCTGCACGTTTTCTAGTGTCATCTACCCACCTTCCATTACGCCGATCTCCTGGTACTTAATTAACTCTTGAAAACCAGCAAAGAACGTCTTTCGTCCGCCTACCATCCATTCGTCTTGTTGCAAGTGACCCACACGTACATTTCATTTTCACTGCGTCTTCTTCACCACTTCGTTCCCTCATCAATTTACACCTGTCTATCTTGTTAGCTGACCTACTGTTTACGTCTAGCGTGGAAGAATTTTGACAAAAACGGAAGAACTTAAAACAAAAAGTTAGAAAGTGGGTCTGAAAGTCAATTGCAATTGGAATAAAATAACGTTTATCTAACAAATCGAAAAGGAAATTATATACAGGGTCACCAGAAACAGTAAGAAAAGTTTACAAGGGTGTTGCAGGGTAGTTTGTGCTGAGAAATAACTGTTATGACAATAAATAGATATGTTACCCCGTTTCCGAGTTAATTAGTACTGAAGTTGGCCAATCAGGCCGTTGCGCCCAAAAATTCAAGCGGTCCGCCAGATACAATTACTGTCAGTTGTTCTCGTAGCGCAGATGATAGCGTTCGAGACCGCTCAGCCTTTGGCTCGAGTTCTATCATTACGACCGCCCCATGTCCATTTTTTGTATCCAAACGCAGGACACGTTTGGCGACACCGTCTCTGGCGGGCCGCTCCAATTTGCGCGCGCAACGGCCTGATTGGCTAACTTCACTGCCAATTAACTCGGAAACGGCGCAACCTATCGTATTTTTTCTTAACAATTACTTCTCTAGCACAACCTACCTTGCAACACCCTTACAAGCTTTTCTTCAGATTGTTCCTAGCCATCCTGCATGCCAATGATGAAATGATAGTACTAATTGAGGGTATCCTTTTTTACTATTTAGGACAATTAAAAACAATTGTTTGAGCAGCAAAGGAAATAAACAGAAGTGTAAAATGACTAGGCGCGATGAATGTGAAACGGAACACATGGAAATGCGAAAACCTTTAAAACAAACTGAGAGTCGCTCAGCGAGAGATGTACGAGGAATCAAGAAGGTCACCTGTGAAACGGAGGGTTTGCAGATATTTTCCATTGATATGTATTCCTTGTCCGCCCCCTTCTTTTTCGAATCTGAAAACTTCCTTCAAGACTGTTGAGAATAACTTTTGTGATATGTAATCTCAAAACCATAAGATTTAATATAAACAACAGTTGCTACCGTCTGTCCCTGTAGCAGTGTCACTTTGCTCCCTAGTTCTGCTCGATACATATCGGCACGAATCTGTAGTCCTCGTGACTATGAATAAGCCCTGTTTATGGGGTATTAGTCGACGTTTGTGACTGAATTAGAACATTTTGACGACTCAGAAGCTGCTGCTTCTCACGGGGAGGCAGCGTTATAACTGAAAGTATCTATGGGCGTATCTCTAGGAAGTGTGATTACTATTATTACTCCAGAATGAGATTTTCACTCTGCAGCGGAGTGTGCGCTGATATGAAACTTCCTGGCAGATTAAAACTGTGTGCCGGACCGAGACTCGAACTTGGGATCTTTGCCTTTCGCGGGCAAGTGCTCTACCAACTGAGCTACCCAAGCACGACTCACGCCCCGTCCTCACAGCTTTACTTCTGCCAGTGCGTCGTATCCTACATTCCAAACTTTACAGAAGCTCTCCTGCGAACCTTGCAGAACTAGCACTCCTGAAAGAAAGGATATTGCGGAGACATGGCTTAGCCACAGCCTGGGGGATGTTTCTAGAATGAAATTTTCGCTCTACAGCGGAGTGTGCGCTGAAATAAAACTTCCTGGCAGATTAAAACTGTGTGCCGGACCGAGACTCGAACTCGGGACCTTTGCCTTTCGTGGGCAAGTGCTCTACCAACTGAGCTACCCAAGTACGACTCACGCCCCGTCCTCACAGCTTTACTTCGACCAGTACCTCGTCTCCTACCTTTCGAACTTTACAGAAGCTCTCCTGCGAACCTTGCAGAACTAGCACTCCTGAAAGAAAGGATATTCCGGAGACATGGCTTAGCCACAGCCTGGGGGATGTTTCCAGAATGAGATTTTCACCCTGCAGCGGAGTGTGCGCTGATATGAAACTTCCTGGCAGATTAAAACTGTGTGCCGGACCGAGACTCGAACTCGGGGTCTTTGCCTTTCGCGGGCAAGTGCTCTACCAAATGAGCTACCCAAGCATGACTCACGCCCCGTCCTCACAGCTTTACTTCGACCAGTACCTCGTCTCCTACCTTCCAAACTTTACAGAAGCTCTCCTGTAGAGCACTTGCCCGCGAAAGGCAAAGGACCCGAGTTCGAGTCTCGGTCCGGCACACAGTTCTAATCTGCCAGGAAGCTTCACTATTATTACTGTTCGCGACGTATCTACATGGCGTGATAGACAATACTGAGGCTGCTTGTGGTCGATGCTGTTGTTTTCAGGTAGGTTACATAGCTACTATTTTGTTACGCAAGACTGATGATCAACCCTTGGTGTGTCTTGGCAACTGACCCTCAACTTAAGCAAATGTAGTATAACTTACCTAAAAGTTCCGAAAGATCCAGTATTGTTTCATCACACCAACACTGATCATCCATTCGTCGCTCACAACAGTCTCATATGCAGTTGAGCCCAAAATGGTGGTAACAATCTCATAATCTTATTGTGGGGAAGATAGATGCCAGACTGATATTTGTTGGAAATGTTATTCATCTCCAAAACAGGTCACTTATAATACCCTCTTACGACGGATTGTTGATTGCTAATCGACAGTCTGGCGCCTTAACAGGGCGGAGGGCGGGATTGAGGAGGGCCGCGCTGAGTGGCTGCGCGGTTACAGGCGCCATGTCACGAATCGTGCGGCCCCTCCCGTCGGAGGTTCGAGTCCTCCCCCGCGCTTGAGTGTGTGTGTTCTCCTTAGCGTAAGTTAGGTTAAGTTAGTTTAAGTAGTGTGTAAGTCTAGGGACCGATTACCTCAGCAGTTTGGTCCCTTAGGAATTCACACACATTTTTCATTAAGGAGGGAGGGGGGCGGGGGGGCTTAGTAGGGCTGTAGACTCAGCCCTCTAGGTAGACAGTGGTCTCCACTCTGATCAGAATCTCAATTGGCTGTCTAAAAAGAATCATACATGACACAGTCATCATCATGCGATAAAATATGACCAAAAGTATGAAGGAAATTTCTTCGTTTGTTACATCCAACATCTTAATAAATTAGCACAAATCAGTTTTTATAAAAGAAGGTCGAATATAGTGCATGAGAATCGTGATCTATATTTTCTCGTTGAATAGGACTATTCTGTAGTCTTGCATAATTATAGAATACCCAGTTCCATTCTAGCGGAAAAATTAAGTCACAGCATTGTTGCACAATATATTATGTTCCTTTTAATTCAACAAATTCTGTCTGTTTTTGTACTCTGTATGCGTGGAGTCGAGTACAATTTTTTTCTACCACAATAATAGGCGGTTTACTTCAAACACATTTTTGGGCTGTGAGATAACTCACCCCTCCCTCATTCCGTCCTTTGCTCGCTGTTTTTATCCATTGTCTATTATTATAAAGTGGAACTGTTAATTCGTGCGACAGCATGTACAGATATTTGCAGGTTGACTGTGGTTAGTAAGTGGGTGTCAGTGCTTATTGTAATCGGTCAGTGTATAACTCAAATTTGAGTTTCCTTTCTGGTATTTGGGACTCGAAGTCGAATCCCATGTTTGCCAGTAGTGCCGACAAAGGAAAAGCACTGGAAGAAGCAGCTGAATTTATGAAGAAACTGCAAAAAGTGACTTCGTATTTTACGAAGAGAGTTTACTCCATTGGTAACGTTAGCGAAGTTCGTGCTGAACCAGAACCTCCTGCGGCTGTACCTACTACTTCTAAGGAATGTTTGACAAGTTCCGGTGAATCTGAAACTGCCGTGGAGCAGTATTGTGTTAGTCAGACGGTGTTGAATGCAAGTGCTAAGCAAGGCGACCATAAAACCGAAACCGGTGACAGTACTGATAGTGAATTAGTTAAGTCATCAGCATAGGAAATGGAAAAAACGTGAAAAACGTATTCGCAGAACTGTGTTTAGCGAAAGGTTTAGACTATTTTAAGAACAATTTAGATGGTATAAGTAAATCTGAACGCGACTACAAATCACAAAAAAGGTACTCATCCACAAACTTGGCCTTTTGAAAACTGCTAAATGGAGGAAAAAAGAAACAAGATGGCTGTCGTATTCCGAATCTATAGGAAATGTATTTTGTATTTTCCATAAACTTGAGTGATAGCATTAACTTAGGCAACATGCGTTGTTCATTTTCAACCTGTTGATTTTATGACTGGAAGAAGGGGGAAGAAAAAATGACTTCTCATGAAAACAGCGCTTATCATCGCAAAAATTCAGTGACGTGTCTTCTGTGATCGAAGAACGAAGTATGTATCGACAGTGAACTACAGCATAAGTTTAAAACGGAGAAAAATTATCGGCAGAAATGCACCGGCGCGAGATATAAGTAGTTAAACATTCGGCAATAATAGGACTTATTTTTTCTGGTAATAAAGAAATGAACTAGTTGTTCATTTTGACCCATTTTTAAATGTACACATCCAAGAACGTGGCTCTAAAGGTCTTGGCCATCCGCCATACTTGTCCAGACAATTTGTGAAAAATTCAACGGCCCTATGGGAAACAAGGTACTGAGTAAAACAGTTGGAGAAATTCAGACAGCAAAATACTATGGACTAGTTGCAGGTTCAACGGTAGACACAGCAGATGATGATCAGATGATGATCAGCCAGGTTTTGTAGTAAGGTAGTGCCTCAGCAGAAGAGTTCACGAAAGGGTTTTGTGTTTTGTTCCCATACACAGTAATACGGGAGAAAGTCTTAGGAATGTTATCCTAGATCTCTCTGTAAAACACAGCATTAAGATAGAAGATTATTGTTCGCAATCCTATGACAATGCCGGTAACATGAGTGGGAAATATTCAGGTTTAAGCGCAAAAATAAAGAAAGTGAATTAATTAGCATTTTATGTGCCCTGTGTTACGCACTAATGAAATCTCACGGTCCGAAACAGTGTAGAGGAATACTTAAAATCAGTTAAGTTTTTTCTTTTTTTTTCTTTTTCTTTTTTGTTCATATTTTGCAACCAATATATGACATTTCTGTAGCTTCTACTCATCATTGGCAAATTCTTGTGAAGAATGGGGAGTTACTTAAAACATTTCCGATAGTAGAGTGTCGTGCCCTGAGGAAGCAGTATCATCTGTTTGACAGAATTTCGATGCCGTTTTCGTGTCATTTGAAGAAATTGTCAAGAACAAAGAAGAAAAGGCAGAGAAAAGAAATGAGGCAGACTCGCTTCTGAAAAATCTACAAAAACTGGAGGTAGCTATATCGATTGTTTAGCGGTATGACGTGTTGTCTCGAATGGACAAAACTAAGAAACACATAAGATGAATTCGCAGTTGCAAATAATGACTACCATCAGCTGTAGAATGGAATGACGACAAGGAAATTTATGCCGGACCAGGACTCGAACCCGAATTTCCCGCTCATCGCTAGCGGCCGCCTTAACATTTGGCTATCCGTGCACGACTCACGGACAGACCCAAAATCCATATGTAGTCAACTATACCTCTACGATCTGTACCCGCACCACAGATCAGACCTTGTATGGTTGACGACATATGGAAGTTGGGCCAAAAGGTAAGGCGACCGCTCGCGAGACACGGGAAATCCGGGTTCGAGTCCCGCTCCGGCACAAATATTCACTGTCGACATTCGATTCTACAGTTGATGGTAGTCATTATTCGCAATTGGGAATTCATTTGATGTGGTTCGTAACGGCTCTGGTTACCGCAGTGCATTGTCATCAGAATAACACAGGCACTGCAGTATCGTAAAACTAACAAATATTGTCAAAAGCCCGTACTTGATTTAATTAGCGGGTCTCAAGCGTAGCAATAATTGATTCCGTTTTTCAGCCGTGTTACGAAAAATTGTGATGAATTTCAAAACAAGCTAGGAGCGTGAGTGAGCGATGAAAGGGAACGCAAAATGAGAAGAAGATTCCCTGATGGAGAAAAATCGGAAGAATTGAGTGGACGTGATGAATATCGTACGTCGCTTATTACAGTTGTTGATAAACTACAAGCAGACCCAAAAAAGCGAGAAGAAAAATATTGCGACGTTCAAAATGGTTCAAATGGCTCTGAGCACTATGCGACTTAACTTCTGAGATCATCAGTCGCCTAGAACTTAGACAAAATTAAACCTAACTAACCTAAGGACATCACACACATCCATGCCCGAGGCAGGATTCGAACCTGCGACCGTAGCGGTAGCTCGACTCCAGACTCTCAGCCAAATCAGTGGTGCAGTTCAGTTGGTTCCAATGTTGCATGTTTCTCCTCTTTCTGCACTGGTGGTAAAGAGAAGGTGACGTCCATTTGTATGCTTATGTCTACACTCTGCTCACGTTATTAACTTTGTTCAGCCGTTGGCTCCAACATATCGAGAAAAGCTCGGTTTAGTTAAAATCCCGTAGTTGTAACTGTTTCAGGTGGATGCTTTACGGCTGAATATAATGTTTTCTATAACGTTTTCTAAACTTAAAGGATTTAGTTCTATATTGAATAGCACTCTCTCCACCCCTCCCCCCCCAATTAACCATGGACCTTGCCATTGATAGGGAGGCTTGCGTGCCTCACATATAGGCGTACCATAGGTGCAACCGCAACGGAGGGGAATCTGTTGAAAGGCCAGACAAACGTGTGGTTCCTGAAGAGGGGCAGTAGCCTTTTCAGTAGTTGCAAGGGCAACAGTCTGGATGATTGACTGAACCGGCCTTATAACACCAACCAAAACGGTCTTGCTGTGCTGGTACAGCGAACGGCTGAAAGCAAGGGCAAACCACAGCCGTAATTTTTCCCGAGGGCATGCAGCTTTACTGTATGATGGCGTCCATTTGGGTAAAATATTCCGGAGGTAAAATAGTCCCCCATTCGGATCTCCGGGTGGGGATTACTCAGGAGGACGTCTTTATAAGGAGAAACAAAATTGGCATTCTACGGATCGGAGCTTGGAATGTTAGATCCCGTAATCGGGCAGGTAGGTCAGAAAATTTAAAAAGGGAAATGGATAGGTTAAAGTTAGATATAGCGGGAATTAGTGAAGTTCGGAGGCAGGAGGAACAAGACTTTTGGTCAGGTGAATACAGGGTTATAGCACAAAATCAAATATAGGTAATACAGGAGTAGGTTTGATAATGAATAAAAATAATAGCAACGTGAATAAGCTACTAGGAACAGCATAGTGAACGCGTTATTGTAGCCAAGATAGACACGAAGCCCATGACTACCACAGTAGTACAAGTTTATATGCGAACTATCTTCGTAGATGATGAAATGTATGATGCGATAAATGAAATTATTCAGATAGTTAAGGGAGACGAAAATTTGATAGTCATGGGGGACTGGAATTCTATAGTAGTGAAAGGAAGAGAAGGAAACGTATTAGGCGCGTATAGAGTGGTGCTAAGGAATGAAAGAGGAAGCCGCCTGGCAAGATTTTGCACAGAGCATAACTTAATCATAGCTAAAACTTGGTTTAAGAATCATGAAAGCAAGTTGTATACGTGGAGGAGGCCTGGAGACACGGGAAGCTTTCAGACAGATTATATAATGATAAGACAAAGATTCAGGAACCAGGTTTTAAATTATAAAACATTTTCAGGGGCAGAGGCAACGGCCTTGCCGCAGTGGATACACCGGTTCCCCTGAGATCACCGAAGTTAGGCGCTGTTGGGCGAGGTCGGCGCTTGGATAGGTGACCATCCAGCCGCCATGCGCTGTTGCCATTTTTCGGGGTGCACTCAGGCTCGTGATGCCAATTGAGGAGCTACTCGACCGAATAGTAGGTGCTTCGGTCAAGAATACCATCTTACGACCGGGAGAGCGGAGTGCTGACCCCACGCCCCTCCTATCCGCATCCTCCCCTGAGGATGACACGGCGGTCGGATGGTCCCGGTAGGCCACTCGTAGCCTGACGACGGAGTGCATTTTTCAGGGGCAGATGTGGACTCTGACCACACTTTATTGGTTATGAACTGTAGATTCAAACTGAAGAAACTACAAATAGATAGAAATTTAAGGAGATGAGACCTGGATAAACTGAAAGAACCGGAGGTTGTTGGGAGTTTCAGAGAGATCATTAGGGAACGATTGCCAAGAACAGGAGAAAGAAATACAGTAGAAGAAGAATGGGTAGCTTTGAGAGATGAAACAATGAAAGCATCAGAGGTTCAAGTAGATAAAAAGACAAGGGCTGGAAGAAATCCTTGGGTAACAGAAGAGATATTGAATTTAATTGATGAAAGCAGAAAATATAAAAATGCGGTAAATGAAGCATACTAAAAAGAATACAAACATCTCAAAAATTAGATCGACAGGAAGTGCAAAATGGCCAAGCAGGCCGGCCGGTGTGGCCGTGTGGTTCTAGGCGCTTCAGTCTGGAACCGCGTGACCGCTACGGTCGCAGGTTTGAATCCTGCCTCGGGCATGGATGTGTGTGATGTCCTTAGGTTAGTAAGGTTTAAGTAGTTCTAAGTTCTAGGGGACTGATGACAACAGATGTTAAGTCCCATAGTGCTCAGAGCCATTTGAACCATTTGGCCAAGCAGGGATGGCTAGATGACAAATGTAAGGATGTAGAAACATATATCACCAGGGGTAAGATAGATGCCGCCCACAGGAAAGTTAAATAGCCCTTTGGAGAAAAGAGAATCACCTGTATGAATATCAAGAGCTCAGATGGAAAACCAGTCTTAAGCAAAGAAGGGAAAGTAGAATGGTGGAAGGAGTATATAGAGGGTCTATACAAGGGCGATGTACTTGAGGGTAATATTATGGAAATGGAAGAGGACATACACGAAGATGAAATGGGAGATACGATACTGCGTGAAGAATTGACAGAGCACTGAAAGACCTAAGTCTCAACAAGGCCCCGGAAGTAGACAACATTCCATTAGGGCTGCTGATAGCCTTGGGAGAGCCAGCCATGAAAAACTCTTCCATCTGGTGAGGATGTATGAGACAGGTGAAATACTCTCAGACTTCAAAAAGAATATAGCAATTCCAATTCCAAAGAAAGCAGGTGTTGACAGGTGTGAAAATTACCAAACTGACAGTTTAATAAGTCACCGTTGCAAAATACTAACACGAATTCTTCACAGACGAATGGAAAAACTGGTAGGAGCCGATCTCGGGGAAGATCAGTTTGGATTCCATAGAAATGTGGGAACACGGGAGGCAATACTGACCCTACGACTTATCTTAGAAGCTAGATTAAGGAAAGGCAAACCTACGTTTCTAGCATTTGTAGACTTAGCGAAAGCTTTTGATAATGTTGACTGGAATACTCTCTTTCAAATTCTGATGGTGGCAGGGGTAAAATACAGGGAGCGAAAGGCTATTTACAGTTTGTACAGAAACCGGATGGCAGTTATAAGAGCTGAGGCGCACGGAAGGGAAGCAGTGGTTGAGAAGGGAGACAGGGTTGTAGCCTATCCTCGATGTTATTCAGTCTGTATATTGAGCAAGCAGTAAAGGAAACAAAAGAAAAATCTGGAGCAGGAGTGAAAATCCAGGGAGAAGAAGTAAAAACTTTGAGGATTGCCGAGGACGTGAGGACGTTGTAATTCTGTCAGAGACAGCAAAGGACTTGGAAGAGCAGTTGAACGGGATAAACAGTGTCTTGAAAGGATGAAATAAGACGAGCATCAACAAAAGCAAAACGAGGATAATGGAATGTAGTCGAATTAAATCAGGTGATACTGAGGGAATTAGATTAGAAATGAGACACTTAAAATAGTAGATGAGTTTTGCTATTTGGGAAGCAAAATGACTGATGATGGTCGAAGTAGAAAAGATATAAAATGTAGACTCACTAGGGCAAGTAAAGCGTTTCTGAAGAAGAGAAATTTGTTAACGTCGACTGTAAATTTAAGTGTCAGGAAGTCTTTTCTGAAAGTATTTGTATGTAGTGTAGCCACGTATGGAAGTGAAACAGGGACGATAAATAGTTTAGACAAGAAGAGAACAGAGGCTTTTGAATTGTGGTGCTACCGAAGAATGCTGAAGATTAGATGGGTAGATCACATAACTAATGAGGAGGTGCTGAACAGAATTGGGGGGGGGGGGGGGGGAGAAGAGGAATGAGGAATTTGTGGCACAAGTTGACTAGAAGAAGGGATCGGTTGGTAGGACACGTTTTGAGGCATCAAGGGATCACCAATTTAGCATTGGAGGGAAGCGTGGAGGGTAAAAATTGTAGAGGGAGACCAAGAGATGAATACACGAAGCAGGTTCAGAAGGATGTAGGATGCAGTAGTTACTCGGAGATGAATAAGCTTGCACAGGGTGGAGTAGCATGGAGAGCTGCATCAAACCAATCTTTGGATAGAAGACCGCAACAACATTGAAAAGTAGGAGTCTTACTATGTACTCTTAAAATAAAATATATGTTGCGATATTCTTCTTTAACAACGTAATAATGCGATTTGGTATCTCATTGTATAAATTTTAGACAACTAATCCAAGGTTTCGTGTCTTGATCCTCCGTTGCCTTTTTGTTTCCCACTGACCTTGTCTTTGGCGAAGCACTAAGCATGTGAAAAACACCGGTACATTTCTGATCAGTTTGAGGTTCTATGTTAAACTGTTGCCAATCTTTTCCACCTACTACAGATAAATATCTCATTGGATACTCATTTTTATGGATCACTAGAAGCCAAATAGATAATTGGAGGTTAATTTCCCTTATGAGACAGAGCCAGCACACACGCCAGCTTAAGAGTTCTTAGCGCGATAAATTTTTAGAAATGAAGTTCATGCGGCCGACTGCACAGAGAGCATCCATGTAACACAGCGCAAAACCACATGCAGCACAGGAGACACTTCTTCAGCCATTCACTTCCCGTAAGCCTGGAAATATTCAGTACGTATTCGGGAATATTATTAGATACTGGCAGTCCTGCCTTAGGTTTAGCGTAGTTTCCCTAAATTGCTTCAAACGGTTGCCGCCAATGTTTCTTTCAACAATTGATGATCGATTTTTACTCCATTATTATTAAGCTAGGTTAATTCTCCGTCTACAGTGAAAGTAAATGTCGCTCAGACTTATAACTCTAACCTTTCTTATTTTTCTCCTTCGTTACGCAGAGTGAAATTGTGAAATAGCTGACGAACAATCGAGTGAGGGAACAATCAGACATCGTTACTCCGTCACATACGTGATGCAGCCGGTCGTTGTGGCCGATCGGTTCTAGGTGCTTAAGTCCGGAACCGCGCTGCTGCTACAGTCGCAGGTTCGAATCATGCCTCGGGTTAGGTTTAAATAGATCTAAGTCTACGGGACTGATGACCTCAGATGTTAAGTTCCATAGTGCTCAGAGCCATTTTCACGTGATGCATAAGATGGCCAATAACAACGCAAACACAGAATAGTCTGGAGAGCTAATTTACTGTTTGTTTTAAAAATAGTTCTTATAAGGAGAGGGTCACAGTAGCGAAACATACGCAAAAGGAAATATTTTTTTATGATCTGCATTTGTCCGTTCTTCCCTCCTACTATTTCGTAACACGCTATACATATTCATTAATTAGCTGGACAGTAATAAAGCTGGAAATTGACAGCAACCCATCTAAAGGAATCATCAAAACTGTGGGAAACGTAATCGAGATGGCCATAGTCGATTTGGATACCAGCCCTTCCGAAAGCGAGTACAGTGCTTTAAACACTGTGGCAACTCGTTCGGTGTTTCGCTCGTGTTGGAGAGGGGATTTGTGTCAAACTATTCTGCAGCCGAACGAGTAACTTACACCAAAAAAAATAAAATAAACTGACATCATATAAGGGAAAAGGAATTAATTACTCTTCTTGCATATGAATTTCTTATTTATTTAGTGTATTTTGTCCTCAGCGATATTTGCAACACAGAAGAGCTGTTTGAGAACACCGGAAAACTGATTGCTTCTAAGATACTAAATTTTTAATTAATCGCAGAAGTACTGAGTCTTGCATCCGATATGAATTAGCTTTTCCTCCCGCGACAATCTGTTTTAACACAGCCGTGATACTTACGGAGCTTATTAAAATGAAACAAGAGTTACTCATCGAAACCGTTAATGTAGACATTTATAAATTTCTCATTGAATTCCTGTGAAAGAAGTAGCACTAATTATGGTCGATGAGAGAGGGAGAGAGAGAGAGAGAGAGAGAGAGAGAGAGAAAATCTGAGTTTGGCTGGGTTTATTTTGTTTACTTAGAATCTAGTTTGTTAACTAGAGAAGCAGACGCCTGTTGTCCACTGTACTTGTTCAGATTTTGCCGTTAATATGCAACAGAGATCCGTATTTTAATTTACTTGTTTTTATTTCCGGAAGACAAAATGAGGCCTTCAGTGGAAAGTTAGCTCTATAGCCGGCCGCTATGGACGAGCAGTTCTAGGCGCTTCAGTCCGGAATCGCGCTGCTACTACGGTTGCAGGTTCGAATCCTGCCTCGGGCATGGATGTGCGTGGTGTCCTTAGGCTTAAGTAGTTCTAAGTCTAGGGGACTGATGACCTCAGATGTTAAGTCCCATAGTGCTTAGAGGCATTTGAAACATTTAGCTCTATAATTTTGGACTGGTTGTTTCAGTGTACCCATGAGACAATTATAATAATTAAAACCCCGTAAAATACGCAATAAGCAGTCACAAAAACGTACATCGATAAATCCGTTTCGCAACCTACATCCACCTGAAACTGTTCACTGAGCTAAGCCTTGGTCTTCATCTAGAGTTCTGACCTGGCACACGTCCTTCCATTATCAAATTAGCTACTCGTCGATGCCTCAGCCTATCCCATCTTATAGTCAAGTTGTGCCATATAGCTATTTTCTCCCCGATTAGATGTAGTAGCTCTTCTTTAATTAGCCATCTAAACTTCAGTGTTATCCAGTAACGCCACATTTCAGAAGCTGCTATTCTCTTCTTGTCTGTGCCGCTGTTCGTCCATGTGTAACTCTCCGTTCAAGGCTACACTCCAGACATCTACTTTCATAAACGACTTCGTAACACTTTAATTTATGTTAGATGTTAACATATTACCCTTTTTCAGAACAGATTTTCTTGCCACTACGAGTCTGCATTTTATATCCTCGCTACTTTGCCCATCATCAGTTATTTTGCTACCCAAATAGCAAAACTGGCCAACTGCTTTCAGTGTCTCATTTTCTAATATAATTGCGTCAGCATCGTCTGATTTAATTCCACCACATTCAATTCCCCTTGTTTTGCTTTTGTTCACGTCCGTATTATAACCTCTTTTCAAGATACTATCTGTTGCGTTCAATTGTTATTCCCAGTCTTTTGCCATCTCTGACAGAATTACAACGTCAACGGTAAACCTCAAAAATTTTATTTTCTCTTCCATCTTTAAGTTCCCTTTCGAATTTTTCTTCGTTTTAATACTGGCGACACCTTGCAATCCGGTCTCATTCCATTCCCAGCTACTGCTTCCCATTCATGGCCAGAGGTGTCCGGAAAGGGGGCAGCTGGGGGGGGGGGCATCAGGGGAGGAAGAATAGGTAAGAGGAGTACTTACCCCCTCCTGGAATCTGGTGTACACACTTTTTAGTCATTTCAGAATTTTCATAAATTTCTAGAAATATTTGTATTTTATTCTACTAAACAGCACTTTTAGCAATGTGTCTTCAGTGTTTGGTATGTAACTTTGGTTTGCTTAGTTGACACGCTCTCGGCGAGAAATAATATCGTTTCTTATATTGCAATGCCTGTGTTGGTTTGATGCCGGCCATTGTGGCCGAGCGGTTGTAGGCGCTTCAGTCTGGAACCGCGCGACCGCTACGGTCGCAGGTTCGAATCCTGCCTCGGGCATGGATGTGTGTGGTGTCCTTAGGTTAGTTAGGTTTAAGTAGTTCTAAGTTCTTGGGGACTGATGACTTCAGATGTTAAGTACCATAGTGCTCAGCGCCCCCCTTTGGTTTGATGTACTCAGCAAGGTCTGAAGGTAAACGCACTGCTGCGATTGTCAGCTGTATGAAATAAAGGAATTTTATTCGAATTTGCAAATATGATGAAACTCCAGCAGCAGTAGTGATTGGTAACAATGAAAATTTGTGCCGGACAGGCACTTGACACGATCTCCTGCTATACGCGAGCGGTCGCCGTAACTACTTCCTGGTCTCCAGACAGATCCAAACCTTTTGAGATATCAGTTGTGCACCTCGAGTTTCACCATATTCACAAATGTAAATAAAATTCTTGTTTTTCATACAACCGATGATTGCAGCAGCGCCTGTTCCTTCAGACATGTATGCCTAAAAAAGGCCATGATTTTTATCATACATTTCTCACTGTATGAAATTCACAGTATCTGTGCGAGTATAAAATGCAGACGAAACGGTCACATTTGAAAGTTTGGGTCTGCCTGTGGAGTGTGCTCCGATAGACGAAGCAGTTAAGGCGACTGCTCGCATAAAACAGGAAATCCGGGTCCAGCACAAATTTTCATTCTCACCAATCAGTAGTGCAGCTGGAGTTTCACCATATTTGCAAAAGTGAATAAAATTCTTGAATGTCATTTCCCCTGGACTGAGACGGCGTTTCCGGACACGTCCTGCAGTCAAGGCGGATTTGTTTTGCACTTCCTGCTCGCACGGCTTAATTTATTTCTTGTGGTGGGTCGTGTTTGGCCTCTTACCTGCTGCGTCTACTCGCTGAGTTTGGAAGAGCCAAAGCTGGCCACCACCAATGTTTCGCCCGTGTCTGCCACGTCGAGGTTGGCCATTTCTTTTACTCTTTTTTCTTTCTTATGGAAGCAGTTTTTTGCTTATTTAAAATAAAATAATAGTTTCTTGATATGGAAATATAAATAAACTGTATGATAATTTAGAAGGAATAAAACAGAGGATAAGACAGACGTTAGAGCCACAACCTTGATGCTTTGGCGTGAATGCCTCAGTATTTCTCATCGAGCCATTGACACACAGTCACCATATTTGATTACAAAATGTTCAAATGTGTGTGAATTCCTAAGGGACCAAACTGCTGAGGTCATCGATCCCTAGACTTACACACTACTTAAACTAACTTATGCCAAGAACAATACAAACACTCATACCTGAGGGAGGATTCAAACTTCCGGCGGGAGGGGTCGCGCAATCCGTGATATGGTGCCTCTAACCGC
The DNA here is from genome assembly GCF_021461385.2 of Schistocerca piceifrons. Classification (NCBI taxonomy): domain Eukaryota; kingdom Metazoa; phylum Arthropoda; class Insecta; order Orthoptera; family Acrididae; genus Schistocerca; species Schistocerca piceifrons. The sequence goes on from NC_060149.1 coordinate 590,356,483, forward strand.
GCGGCATACTGGGTTACGTCTTAGTGGTAGGATTGTTGCGTATAATACACTTACAACTAATATTTATGTACAGGTTTAGATTATCTTAGGTAACAATATGCTGGCACTGTCTAGAATACTACCTCATACTTGTGTACAATTTTAAAGTGATCTTTCGGTAACAGTAACCGATCATTATGAAGCCTGATGTATCTACATGCAATATTTCAGTTGCAAAAGTGTCTGTAGTTTGTAGTCAGTTAATATTTACGTGCTTGCTTGGCCTCTTTCTTCTTCCATCCTATGGGTTCTGTGGTTTTGCTACATATTGTCGTGCCCTCTGTATGACCTACTGCTTAGATATTCTTTGTAAATTGGTTTAGAGATTTCGTCTGCTATTTTCTTTAGATGCTTCCACTGATCAACGTTATTAATGGGCCTGTATATTTGGCATTCTGTGGTTATGTTGCGTATATGTGATGCGTCTCTGATGTTTCTGTAGTTCCCACAGAAAAGGACTGTGTGTTCTGAATTCCCTAATTCCCACATGGGCAATTTAGTGTCTGAGTTAGACTCACATGGTTTAAGTGAGATATGGCCCATGTCCAGTTAAGAAGTGCACCATGCCACAGCCAGGATCAGTTTCAGTCTCAACCGCTCTCAGACATTGGGGGAAAATGTATAGACTCTTCCTCCCTTGTCGCTGGCCTCCCATTCACCTTCCCAGGTCTCTGTTCACCAGAGTTTAAACTGATGCTTGTTGTTTACAGGTACACGGGTTATCAGACTTATCTGGTTCAGTATGGCCATCTTTATGCAATGCACTGCAGCTCACTATATGATAGTAATAACAATCAGGTATATTCCAATCACCACACACGGTGCTACCACTGATGTGGTGCTGAATGCCCCTGACACTGTAAGCAGGATACTCCTTCACCCTCGTCTAACAGCTGTTCTGTTTGTGACGAGAGTTAATTGTTGTGCCCACATGCTGGATGCAAAGCAAATTACTGATTCAAGGAAATTTGGAAATTTGTGATAAATTCTTATGGGACCAAACGGTCGAGGTCATCGGCCCCTAGGCTTACATACTAACTTAAACTAAGTTAAGCTAAGGACAACACCCACACCCATGCTCGAGGGAGGACTCGAACCCCCGACGGGAGGAGCCGCTTGGACCGTGACAAGGCGGCTCAGTCCACGCGGCTACCCAGCGCGGCACTCATTCAAGTAGTGCACAGTTCATGTAGCTGGTGAAGGTACTCTGTATTCCCCTGATTTTAACCTTACCAGTTTGTGTGGTTTTTCTGCTTAACCTGTAGTTTTTTTTATGTGTTCATGAAAATGTAATCTTTCATCACTGTATGCTCCCATATAGATGCAATGATTGCTCTGCGTCCTCAATTTTTACTGAAGGAACTCTTTTCAGTAGATCCTTCAGTAACGTGTATGTTATTTTGGTCTCTACTATCTTGAGTTAGTTCGTGGTGCACGTTTGTGTGATAGTGATTGTCTGCCAATCGCTTTCTTTTCCAGGTGGACTCTGTTGTTTGCAGGGACTGCTACTAGTAGGTCGTCTGCATATGCGACAACTTCATCTGTTCTACTATCCCCATCCAGTAGGTACAGGAGAGGTTCAATAGTCTCAGAAGATGGGTCCATAAATGGACATCTAAGGGCAACCCTAAGTAATGCCAACTTGGAATTCTACTAATGTCTTCTCACAATAGTCTAAGAGACTCGTAAACAGAGACTGTGGTCCTTCCAGTTGTCTTAACCTCACAAATATTGCAGGCAACCGGTAGTTGCCAAAAGCACCTGCAGTATCTATCATGATGGCGATGGCGAACGTGTGTTGTGTATTTTTGACAGTTTCTAGAGATTGATTAATTGCATCATCTATTGATTTTCCTTGTCTGAATCCGAACTAGTGTGAGCTGAGGCCCAGAAGAGCTCTCTGGGCCCATAATGGGCTGCACAGTAGCTCCTTGTGGACCTTAGCTTCTTCTGGGCCGTAGCCATTGTGTTCAAAAGGCAAATTAGCCTATATATCATTATCTGGCATGTGGTATTGTATTGTTATTTTCATATACACTATAAAGATATAAGTTGCTGTAAAACTAAATATAGTTACACAGAGAGACACTAGTCTATACTAAAAATCTAAAACTAAGTGGTGGAGTAGGAAACAGTCAGAATATGGTGTTGCTACACAAATCCGTTTCTTTGATGCAAGAATGAACAGACATTCTGTCAGTAGTACAAATGTAAACATGTGAAGTAAATGTTGAGTGGATCTAAATGATCTAAGTGATCTAAATGAACTGTTTCAGATTTTTGAAAAGTTTGCATAGATATACAACAAACTGAGTAAAATAACTAAGGAATCCTTTTCGTCATTGGCCTTTAAACATCCACTATTACGCAAGCCCTCCTCAACACTGTTCTCCATACCTTACGATCTTCAGATACATGCACCCATGTTGCCACTATATATTTCCTCATGTCATCTATTCACCCTCCACTATGTTGTGGCTGTGCCCTCTGGTGATGTTTTGTGGTCCCTGGCTGGGTGAGGAGAGGGTGGTATGATAGGTGAGTGGCCGGTTTCCACCCACTACAACACAAAATGCACACGTGGTCAAAATACACTGTATTACACGAACCAACTGAGTACTTAATTTCAATGATGTCCAATCTGTAGTTCTGTGGTTAACAGCAATCAAATGACATGTACTAATACTTGAATCTTGTCCGTGTCCATATCACAACTACAGTGAAGAGCCAAAGAAACTGGTATTGGCATGCCTATTCAAATACAGAGGTATGTAAACAGGCATAATACGGAGCTGCGGTCGGCAACGCCTATATAAAACAACAAGAGTTTGGCGCAGTTGTTAGATCAGTTACTGTTGCTACAATGCCAGGTTATCAAGATTTAAGTGAGTTTGAATGTGGTGTTATAGTAGGCGCACAAGCGATGGGACACAGCATCTCCGAAGAAGCGATGAAGTGGGGCTTCTCCCGTACGGCCATTTCACGAGTGTACCGTGAATATCAGGAATCTGGTAAAATATCAATTCTCCAACATAGCTGCAGCCAGAAAAAGATCCTGCAAGAACGGGACCAACGACGACTGAAGAGAATCATTCAACGTGACAGAAGTGCAACCCTTCCGCAAATCGCTGCAGATTTCAATGCTGAGCCATCAACAAGTGTCAGCGTGCGAACTATTCAACGGAACATCATCGATATGGGCTGTCGGAGCTAAAGGCCCACTCATGTATCCTTGATGACTGCATGACACAAAGCTTTACGCCTCGCCTGGACCCATCAACACTGTAATTGGACTGTTGATAACTGAAAACATATGGCCAGGTCGGACGAGTCTCTTTTCAAATTGTATCGAGCTGATGGACATGTACGGGTATGGAGACAACCTCGTGAATACATGTACCTTGCATGTCAGCAGGGGACTGTTCAAGCTGGTGGAGGCTCTGTAATGGTGTGGAGCCTGTGTATTTGAAGTGATATGGGACCCCTGATATGTCTAGATACGATTCTGACAGGTAACACGTGAGTAAGCATCCTGTCTGATTACCTGCATCCATTCATGTCCATTTTGCATTCCGACGAACTTGGGCAATTCCAGCAGGACAATGCGGCACCCTACACGTTCAGAATTGCTACACAGTGGCTCCAGGAACGCTCTTCTTAGTTTAAACACTTCCGCTGGCCACCAAACTCCCCACACATGAACGTTTTAAGCATATCAGGAATGCCTTGCAATGTGCTATCCGTAAGAGATATCCACCCCCTCGTACTCTTACGGATTTATGGACAGCCCTGTAGGATTCATGGTTTCAGTTCCTTTCAGTACTAGTTCAGACATTAGTCGAGTCCATGCCACGTCGTGTTGCAGCACTTCTGCATGCTCGCGGGGACCCTACACGATATTAGGCAGGTGTATCAGTGTCTTTGGCTCTTTAGTGTATATACAATGACTAACGTTCCCTCACAGCTAACTATGGTGCGCGGCACGACTATCACTGTGGAGGACTGGAGCACGGTGCGCCATATGGAGGTGCAATGCGAACTGAGTCCGATGCGACGTAGTGAGTTCGAGAGATTAGGCGATTGAGACAGCTCGGTCGGCGGCGGTGGTCTATATGCACGCTGCCCAGGGGACGTTATCGCCGTGTAGCCTGGATGAGTGTCTTGGTCTTCTCTTGTCCTAGACGCATTTAGTTCAGCGCCTCCTATATAATATTTCCTAGTGCCGACCGATGTACTGACGGAGGCGTACGCAAGCACATTCCTCCCCTCCCCCTTTCCCGTAACGCCGCACCGTTGTCGTGGTACTGGAGATGCGAACGACAACGGGGAGAGAGGGGAGGGGAAGGGGCAGGAGGTAGGAAGGTGGACGTAGAGATGAGCCGGGAGCCGTAACTGCAGGACGGCGTACTCTCTGCCGTACGCCGCCATCTGGCTTGCGAGAGCAGAGGAACGTCCTCCAGAAAACACTGCGCAGGATACACGTCCAGTGCTGAGGGCGTCTCCTGGGGCGATGATGGCGACGGCGATGGCGGGTCCAGGTCTGTCGGGTCGGAGAGCGGCGACGGCGGAGGCGAGGGCGCGACGCCCATTGGCTCGTCCTGGGGTGCCGTGGCGGCGGCTGTGAAGGCTGCATGGTCCCTTGGGGCCGTGAATCTGGAGGAAGAAAAGCAACAAAATCAAGGGACAAACGACAAATTAGAATTTGATTCCGGTAACGACACTGCATACCATCGGGACCTGCAATCAGATACATATTATACCGATGCGTTTCTGGATCTCGCCTCGCTCCCAGCGCTGACGTCGGCCAAAGACCCCGTAAAGAACAAGATCATGCGGTGCAAAGCGATACTTGCGGACCATCGGCGGCGCCGGATGCTGCGGTGTGTGGAGCAAGTGAAGCAGCGTCCACTGGCGGCGGCCATGCAGAGTTCTGCCGGTGATGGTCCGTCGAGTGTGTGGGGCGATAGCAGGCGAGAAGGAGTTGGAGCGCCTGTTCCCGTGTGTGGGAGTTGCGAAGCTTGGCCATCTGTTAGTTGAAAGCGCGCACGAAGACTAGGGGTGAAACGCAGCACTTGTTCGATGACGCATGCCGTTTCGTGCACAAAACTGTTCAAGTCTACTACTATGAGCCAACGAATTATCCTAAACGGTCCTGCAAAGTCTATGTGCACTCGTTGCCATGGCGATTCAGTCTTAGGCCAAGCTGCGGATGTCTGTGGAGGAGCTGATGGGTTGTCCGCGCATGTGCGACATTGTGACGTCATCTGTTCAATGTGAGGGTCGCAGCCCTGCCAAGTACAGAGCCGGCGCGCTGTTTAGTGCGAACAAGTCCCCAATGGCCTTGGTGAAGCAGTTGTAACACATCCTTTTGCAATACTGTGGGATGAGCACATGCGATTGTCCACTGTCAGATTGTACTAAGATCACACCTTGTTGTACTGAAAGGTTAAGCCGACGAGCAGAGTATCGGCGCACTACTGAGTTTTGAGTAGGTACTGTTCAGTGAGCGAGGCCAAGACGTGCGAATGTATTGCAACAAAATCTTCAGATCAGGGTCCGCTTCCGTGACCTGCGCAATTTTTCTGTAATTCAAGGGAAAGATTGGAGCATCTCAAAGTCCTGCGCATCGATATGGCAACAAGATGCGTAAGAGGAATCAAAATCAGAGTCGGGGCCGATCGGAAGGCGAGAAAGGGCGTCAGCATTGCTATAGGTCTGTACAGAATTTCGTACTGATTCTGGGATAGAAGCAAAGACCAACGTTTCAATTTTTAACCAGTACGTGTAGGAACCGACTTTGACGGATGAAACAAGGACTGCAAAGGCTTATGATCTGTCACTAAATAGAACGTACGACCAAACAGATAGTGATGGAATTTTGTCACATCATACACAAATGCGAGAGCTTCTTTTTCAGTTTGTGAATAATCGCACCGAGTTTGAATTAACAGCCTTGAGGCAAAAGCAATAGGTCTCTCTTGTGCACCAATTCTGTGCAAAAGCACAGCGCCGATTCCGTAAGAAGAAGCGTCTACTTGCAAAATCACTGGTTTGGCATGATCAAAATGTACTAAACATCTGTCACTGAGCAAGGCATTTTTCAGTTTCTGAAATGCGTCGTGACATTCTTTGGTTCACACGAAAGGCACATTTTTCCGACATAAGCAATGCAATGGAGCCGCGATCTGTGAAGCGTTCGGAGTGAAACGAATGCAGTATGTCAACTTCTGTAGCACAGAGTACAGTTCAGATACATTGCGAGGAATAGGCAGGTCACGGATTGCAAGCAAATGAGATTGGAGGGGGTGCATATCCTGACTGTTTATGACATGACCTAAGCACTGTAGTTCAGTTTGAAAAAAGTCACACTTTTCAAGATGGCACTTGGGTCCTGCTTCTGACAACACTCGAAAAAGAATACGCAAATTGGCAATGTTTTCCTCTGGCGTGCGACCTGAGACGACAATATCGTCAAGGTAGTTCGAACAGAACAGCACTCGAGCAGGCAGCTGTTCCAAGTAGCGTTGAAAAATGGCGGGTGTGGAGGCACTGCCGAAGGGCAAACGTAAATACCTGAACAGGCCTGAGTGTGTATTAACAACAAACACTTCCTGTGATTCTTCATCTAGTGGTATTTGCAAATAAGCATTACGGAAATCTATCTTAGAAAAGTAACGGCCTGCGCCAAGCCTGTCTGTAAGTTTCTCAGGGAGAGGCAATGGATAAGTGTCAATTATTGTCTGTGGATTGACTGTAGTTTCGAAGTCAACACGAATGCGAATATGACAAGAAGGCTTGGGTATCAAACCCAAAGGACTTGCCCACTGGCTAGCTTGTATTGTAGCAATCACACCATTGCCTTGAAATTCTTTTAATTCAGTAGCTATATTGCCTCGTAAAGCAATGGGAACGGGCCGAGCCCGGAAAAACGTAGGCTGCTCATTATCTTTCAGGGTAATGCGCACTACAAAATTATTAGCTTTCCCAATTCCATCAGCAAAGAGTTCAGGAAATTCCTTAAGCAAACTAGCTACATTGTCTTCTGGATTAAAAGCAGTCACTAAAAGTACATTGTCTGGGATTCTAAGACCAAACAACTCAAACGAACGTAAGCCAAAAATATTTTCACTATCTCTTGATTGCAACACAGTACATTTCACTGCCCTAGTGTGAGGTTTGTGGCAGGCAAACTACATTGTCCAAGTATCGGGATTTCCTGTCCGTTTCGTGAAGTGAGGTGCATGCTAGATTTTGACAGGCGTGGTGACCCTACCTGTTCGTATGTGGTGCGATTAAGCAAAGTTACAGAAGCACCGCCGGCCGGTGTGGCCGAGCGGTTCTAGGCGCTTCAGTCTGGAACCGCACGACCGCTACGCTCGCAGGTTCGAATCTTGCCTCGGGCATGGATGTGTGTGATGTCCTTAGGTTAGCTAGGTTTAAGTAGTTCTAAGTTCTAGAGGACTGATGACCTCAGATGTTAAGTCCCATAGCGCTCAGAGTCACAGAAGCACCTGTGTCCCATTGAAAGTCAACACGACGGCCAGCAATTTGTATTGTTACAAATAATTTGTTGGAAATGCGTCGCACTGCACTGGAGCGAGATGACGGCACAACCTTACTTGAATTATTGCTAGAACCTGTAATCGGTTTTGAAAACACTGCATTCACAGAACGTGCATGAGGCCTGCTGTTGCGAGAGCGGGCAGAATTGGTGTTCTGATGTTGTTGCCTGGGCATGGCCTTTCTTTTCACATGAGTAACATGCCACGTTGCGCGACGGGCAGTCTTGCCGCTTATGGCGAGCAAAACAGCGAGGGCAAGCCTAGATGACAGGCCTGGCGAATTGTTTACCAGGCTGTCTGCGCATCTTTGTGAGCGTTCGTTGTGGCGGCTGAGGGGGGCGGTCGCGGGCAAGAGGCGACAAATCGGGACCTGATCAAATTTATCGGCGGCTGTGGCACCGGATGGAATTGTTCTGATATTTTCCACACTTGATGGAGCGGAGGATCTGAATGCTTGAGAATCTGTTCTCTAATTATGTTATCAGAGACATTGTATGTGGTCACATCACGAATCATCATGTCAGTATAAAAGTTGCTAAAACTACACTTCAATTTACACTTTCTAGTGAGAGCCTGTAAGTCGGTATACCACTGACGGTACGCCTGTTCCGGCGAAAGAACTGAAATATGGCTGCCGCGACCTGAACTTGATGTTCATAATACTGGCTTAATGCACCTACTTCTCCATCATAGGAGAGTGCGTCGGGAGACGACGTAGGCAAGAGTTTTTGAATTAAGCGAAACACAAGTATTCCCGCGAAGGACAGGGTTGGGTTGGGTTGGGTTGTTGTGGTGGAGGAGACCAGACAGCGAGGTCATCGGTCTCTTCGGATTAGGGAAAGACGGGGAAGGAAATCGGCCGTGCCTTTTCAACAGAACCATCCCGGCATTTGTCTGGAGCGATTTAGGGAAATCACGGAAAACCTAAATCAGGATGGCCGGACGCGGGATTGAACCGTCGTCCTCCCGAATGCGAGTCCAGTGTGCTACGGACAGGAAATAATGAGATTTCACAATACCTTGAATTCGATGGACTTGACAGTGGGTCTGTAACTGGGTGACATACTCGAGCGCTTGTTGGATCGGTCGGTCGGTTGGTCTGTTGGGCAGCCGACGCAGCGTGTGTGGCAAGCAATTACTGTACAGTAGACAGCAATGTGGCAATTCGCTGGTTCTGAAACTGAAAAATCTGATTTAGTTCCAGTGTAGGAGCAGTCAGCGGCTGAGGCGGGATAGCCATTCTAATGCTAACAAATTACAGCAAAATATGAAAAGACAAATAGAAAAGGAATGTGCAAAGCCTCTGAAAAGAGAAATAGATTACTTCTGCAGCTCCTCTCCTGTAATACATGCAACAACAAGAACAAATGAGCAAATAGAATCACTGCAACGACAACTCCCCTGCAGAAACCTAGAACACATGAAAAGCAAACAAAACTTGTATAGCGGTAGAGCTACGTGAAATTCGTTTATGCTATAAATGTGCGATAAAATGCGAAATCAACGCATTTCAGCGAAATTTATTAAAATTTGCAGATTTCAGCGAAATTCATTAAAATTAGCATATTTCAGCGAAAACTATTAAAATCAAGATTTTTTCCGTAAGACAAAAACCGAATTTCGTTTCCTTGTTTTAGCGATTTTGCTCGACCGATTTTCACAAATGACGTCTGGATATCAGCTGTTCTAGTTACCGCAATGGCTGTTACTCTTCAATTATAAAGCAGAAGTAGACAATTTCACGCTCAGTCTAATTTCCTATTTCTCCTGAACTGCACAAAACGTCTCTCCGTCCACATTAACCGAAAATTTTTAAAAACACGACGTAACCTCACAATCTGATACGCTTCAACATCGGTTGTGTGTTTACATTAGGTTTGTTTGATATAGCCTACTTCAGTCGACTTCAGTAAGATTTGACCGTTACTTCTGAGCATGCGCGAGTTGGATTCTACTCCAACGCTTTGGCACCAGTGTTTGTTGGTCGCAGTGTGTGGATCCGGCCGTATGGTGTAAACACGTGTATGTAACGTTTTGCGAGTGTTGCGAAGTGATAATAGTGTGTTAAAAACGGGTCGGCATAAAGTCAGTTTGCAGGAGCGATGCAATGGCTATCCCAAAGAAGAAGGTTTTTATGTTCACGATAAAAATACTTTTATGTGTCGATTTTGTAATGAGAAGCTCAACTGGGAGAAGAACAATTTAGAAAAACACATTAATAGTGCAAGTCACCTGGGCAAAAAAAGCGTTTGCAGTGGTTGCAGGAACTTCATCAAAAAGGCAGGCTGCTATTGGCGAGATGTTAGACAGAGCCAAAAAAAGCTAAATTCAAATTTCAAAATGCTAAATTTTCGAAGTTTATTTGCTAATCTGACGTAGCTCTAAATATCAGACTCGTCGCCCCTTGATGTGGCTGTGGCCTCTGGTAATGTTCTGTGGTTCGTGGCTGGATGAGGAGAGGGTGGTATCATAGGTGGGTGGCCGGTTTCCTCTCACTACAACACAAAATGCGCACGTGGTTAAAATACACTTTATTACAGGAACCAATTGACTTCATAACTTCAAAGATGTCCAGTCTGAAGTTCTGTGGTTAACAGCAATCAAATGACACGTACTAATTCTTGAATCTTGTCTGTGTCCATATCACAATTATATACCATGACTAACGTTCCCTCATAGCTAGCTAAGGTATGAGACGACGACTATCACTGTGGAGGACTGAGTCTCGATGCGACGTACTGAGGTACTGAGGTTGAGAGATTGAGTGATTGAGGCAGCTCGGTCGGCAATGGTGACCTATATGCACACTGCCCAGGAGGCATTATCGGCGAGTAGCCTGGGGGCATGTCTTCGTCTTCTCTTATCGTAGGCGCGCTTAGTTCAGCGCCTGCTATACAGTGTTTCCTAGTGCCGACCAGTGTGCTGGCGAACGCGTACGCCAGTACACACTACATTGTTGTTTCACTCTTTTATTACGGTATCTCTGGCAATACAGCACAGAACTTTCTTGGCCCATGTGTATTATATACCGGGTGATCAAAAAGTCAGTATAAATTTGAAAACTTAATAAACCACGGAATAATGTAGATAGAGAGGTAAAAATTGACACACATGCTTGGAATGACATGGGGTTTTATTAGAACAAAAAAATTCATAAAATGCCCGACAGATGGCGCTGGACAGCAAAACGTCAGTGACTGTGCATGACAATCGTGTATAAAAGGAGCTGTAATGAGAGAGAGAATCAGATGCGCCAGCAGTCGCAGCATGTTGACGTTACCTGAAAACGCGCTTTTATTGAAGCTGTGTTATCAGAATGGGGAATGTGCTAGTTCAGCGTTACGATCCTATCAACATAGGAAGGGGATTCGAACGGGTAAAGATCCGTTGACAAATGCAGCTGTGGCGAGAATGATTTCGAAGTTCGAAGCCACGGGTTGTTTAGACGATAGACCCCGTAGTGGCCGACCGAGCACAAGGCGTAATGCTACTGAGACAGTTCAGGAAGAAATGGAGACTGTAGCGGGTTCGTCTATGCGCGGGGAAATCAGCGCTCGTGCAGTCGCACGTCGCACCGGCACTCCATACACTAGTGTTTGGTTGGCACTTGGGCGTACGCCCCGATGCTATCCGTACAAAATCCATCGGCATCATGAACTGTTACCTGGTGATTTAGTGAAGCGGAGGGCATTTGCGGTGTGGGCGTTTCAAAAGATGGCGGAAGATGACAATTGGTTGAGTAACGTGTTGTGGACCGACGAAGCTCATTTCACGCTCCGAGGGTCTGTCAACCCCCACAACTGCAGAATTTGGGCTACCGAAAATCCTAGAACTGTCGTGGAAACTTCATTGCACGACGAGAAAGTCACGGTATGGGTTGGATTTACCCCATCTACCGTTATCGGGCCTTTTTTTCTTCGAGGAAATGCGTGATTCTAGTTTTGTAACTGCTGCCGTGACGAGTGAGAGGTACCCCGATATGTTACAGAATCGCATCATCCCCAGCCTGGCTGATAAACACCTGCTGGAGCGTACGATGTTTATGCAGGATGGCGCTCCACCCCATATTGCTAGACGCGTGAAAGATCTCTTGCGCGCGTCGTTTGGTGACGATCGTGTGCTCAGCCGCCACTTTCGTCATGCTTGGCCTCCCATGTCCCCCAGACCTCAGTCCGTGCGATTATTGGCTTTAGGGTTACCTAAAGTCGCAAGTGTATCGTGATCGACCGACATCTCTAGGGATGCTGAAAGACAACATCCGACGCCAATGCCTCACCATAACTCCGGAAGTGCTTTACAGTGCTGTTCACAACATTATTCCTCGACTACAGCTATTGTTGAGGAATGATGGTGGACATATTGAGCATTTCCTGTAAAGAACATCATCTTTGTTTTGTCTTACTTTGTTATGCTAATCATTGCTATTCTGATCAGATGCGCCATCTGTCGGACATTTTTTGAACTTTTTTTTTTCTTTTTTGTTCTAATAAAACCCCATGTCATTCCAAGCATGTGTGTCAATCTGTGCCTCTCTATCTACATTATTCCGTGATTTATTCAGTTTTCAAATTTATATTGACTTTTTGATCACCCCGTATTTTGTGCTCCCTGAATAATATTTGAAACACTGTTCAAGAAACTGTACACTTGTCCTGTAGTACGTAACATCCACCTTTTTACTGCAGGGAAGATTACGCCTAACTCTCATGGCTAGGATGTGATGTGCTGTGAACCATATACGGCATTGGCTGAAAAAACAGAAAGACTGGTTTATGATTTCTGTGTACCACAGCTGAAAATATCAAGAAAAGCATGCCGCACCTACCTCCATTTTATTTTCATTAGTCATAATTAATGTTTTCCACTTAAGTTTCCTCCTTGATCCATTTGTTTGTTTCCAGTACATCCTAGTAAAACCCATTTCGCAACTCACTGACCAAACCTCTCTTATTGATTGGTTTTCACATTACATGTCTATGGCTCACTGCTGTAAATCAAAACTGGTAAGTACTGATAGAGTGAGTTTACAATCAGCTTGCATTAAATGCCTTGAAGAAAGATTACAGTTTAACATGTTATTGTTGATGAAGTCCTTAGAGCATTAGTACTAGCTCGGATTCAGGTGGACATGGGCCATGTTATTTAAGTGCCTTAAGTGCTCTACAGAAATCACACAAAATCTAGTCTTATAGGGCTCCCAAATTCAAGTCTCGTATCTTACCACTGCACCACCTATCTTAGTTTAACAGTCTTGACTTACAGAAAGCTATTTACAATTACGATGTAGTTCCAGAGTACTGATTATGCTTATGGCAGTTATAAATGACAGACGTATGGCAGGAACATAGACAATAAACTGAAGGGGTAAAATGTAAGTGAAACAGAAGATACTAAATATTACACAATAATTCAAGTCATTCTTATAACAAAGAACCAAATACTTCTGTTTTCAGATTGCAGACCTACAGACATCAGTAAAGGAGAAAAATGTGTCTGGGATTGTGCTGTACGATGTGTGTGCTCGGTATGTCAGCCACTTTTCTTTTCTGCATTCATATATGTTAAAATCTGTTTTATAATTAGATTATGTGTATCATAATTCCAAAAATCATTCTTACTTATTTATTTACTCTTATTCATTTATTTCTTATCCATTCATTTAAAGATAAAATGAAATAGTATTTTATCCACTAGACAAGAAAATACTTGTACTTCTCATTCTTCACAGTTAATAAAGAGCCTCAATGCAGCATATATTGGGTTGATTTCTGGGCATGATATATTTTGTGCTCCCTCAGTAATATTTGAAACACTGTTCACAAAACTCTACACTTGTCATGTAGAACGTAACATCTACCGTTTCACTGCAGGGAAGATTGCACCTAACTCGCATGAATATCATGTGATGCACTGTGAACCGTATATGACATAAACTGAGAACACAGAAAGACTGGTTTATGATTTCTGTGTGCCACAACTGGAAATATCAAGAAAACGACAGGCATTATCATATGTTCTTGTACTTTCATAATTAGTATATACTGAAAGTGCATAAATAGTGTGTGAAGCTGCTAACAGACAATGAGGCACTAGATGTCCGTGTGGTACGCTCCACCATGCGCCGTATGGTGGCTTCTGGTGTGCGTATGTTGATGTAGAAGACAATTTTCCATTCCACGTGGTGAGAATTGTCTTACAGTAGTTTCTAGAGCATTGTTATGAATTACACTTGACATCAAGGTTCCTAAATTTGACAAATGTGAATGGTGTTACACGGACCTAGGGTAGAATTGGTTGTTGGCTTAGATCTCACTAACCACATTATTTTAATCTACAGCAATTGTCTTATGTATTCATGGATATCCGGCACTATTAACCTCCGGTTAAATACCTAGGACTAATAGAATCCATACGACATCTAAATTCAACTCATTTGTGTGTCATAGCTAATTACATGACTCAATTGGTAGATAAAATATTGTCGCAGTAGAAGCCGAGTATCGGAGTCACCGTAATGCCGGCACGGTAGCTCATCGTGCTCGGGCAGAGGGTTAGCTACCCTCTGTAAAAAAATAAAAAAAAAAAAATAAAAAAAAAATTAAAATAAAAAAAAACTGAGTGAACGGATCAACAAAAAAACCTGAACGGGTGTCCTCGGACGTCCGCCACGAACAAATTCAACAAACAATATAGAGCTTTGAGATCTAAAATATAGTGTAGTGATTATGATACTAGATTGTTGCACGGAGGGTCGTGAGTTCATAACTCTCCTAAACTTAAAAATTTTAATTTATATATTCCGTTCGAGTACATTCTACAAGTATCTACAAATGGCAAGAATCATTGTACTGGAATGTTCTGTAGCTGTATGTATACCATATGTGTTCTGGCCGGAAGCAGTTCGCTCCGCACTCTTGTATGTGCAAGTGCTGAATAAAACTTCGTTAAGTAAAGTTAGTGTTCGTCATTCATCTGATTACACCTTCTTCTACGTGACATTATTCTGGTGGAGGCGCTGGGTATTGGAACTTGTGATAGCGCACATTATCGACGACACAGTGGCTCCCATCAAGCCACGACAGAGCCACCGTTTACTTGGCGAGAAACCCGAGTTCGAGCCATATTCAACTATCGGAGACAGGAGAAGAAGAGGGGAGGGCGTCACGATGACAGCAACTGTGTGCCACCACATGAGACATCCTTCCGGGTTTTCTGGTGACGATTGCCAAGATCCAAACAACTGGCTGAAGGTATATGGGCATATAGCCAAATTTAACAAATGGGATGACACCGCGTGTTTGGCTAACGTATTTTTCCCCTTGGAGGGCACTGCCAAGCAATGGTATGAGAACAACGAGGAGAAGTTCGCAAACTGGGAAGTATTCCAGGCAGAACTGCGCAAGTATTTCGGCGACACACAACGACAGAAGTGCAAGGCTGAAGATAAATTAAAGTGCAGGGCACAGCGTCCATGAGAAACTACAGCATCCTACATTCAAGACGTCTTGGAACTGTGTAAAATAGTGGATCCTAGAATGAAGAAGGAAGACAAGGTTGCACATCTAATGAAGGGTGTTGCTAAGCACATGTATCAAGCCCTACTCCTGAAGGAAGTTTCGACAGTAGACGACTTCATAAAATGCATCAAAAAAGAATTACACGCAAGAAGTCTGAACGGCTTCCAAATGTCGTATCGATGTCTGTGATGGAGGAAGCAACTGATTTCACAAGTGTTCTTCGTCAGATAGTGAGAGAGGAAGTTCAGAAGGCACTTGGATTGCACGGCGAGCAAAAAACCGAGACGCTTCAAGAGGTCATAAGAGAGGAAGTGGAACAGACATTGAACCCAGTCTCTCGTCCTTCATTTCCCTTTAAAACGGTGAAAAAGTCGAGACCCAGGCGAAGTTACGTTCCTGCAGTGCCGCATGAGGAACCTGTTTGGGTACCAAGGAAGACTGACGTCTGGAGGACCCAGGATAACCAAGCAGTGTGTTTCCACTGCGGACGACCAGGACATGTGGTGCACTACTGTCAAGAAAGGCGGCAGATATTTGATGACGCCCGCGTCAGAAGACAGCAGACCAATCTTACCCGGCTCCAACTTCGGGACGACGAAGACGAACAAGAAGATGTGGGTGCAGGTCGACGTAGGTCACCATCGCCGCAAGCTAGCCACTGGAGAGGACGCTCTCCAACACGCCGATCAAGGTCTCCATTACCATTTAGAAGCTCCAGCCGATCACCTAGCCGCTGCAACCTGGAAAACTAAAGGGCGCGACCTTCCTTGGAGGTGAGGCCACTGAAGAGAAAAATCCTGCGCAGTGGATCACTACAAAAATGATAGGAAACTACGTCGAAACCCTCATGGGTGGCCGACCAGCCCAAGCTCTTGTGGACTCTGGAGCATCATATTCAGTCATTTCGGAGAATTACTCACCAGTTGCAGAAAACCGTATTCTTCGACAACAAAACATCTCTGCTGAAGGTGGCTAATGAGAAATATGTAAAACATACAGGAAGATTTGTCATTCGTGTGGGTATAAGTGGCCATACACAGCCCTTAGAATTCATCGTCTTACAAGAGTGTAGTCATGCCGTCATTCTCGGATGGGACTTTTTGAAAGCTTCTCAGGCAGTTATAGATTGTGGTCGCTCGAAGATTATGCTAGACGAGATCCTGTGGACAGGAAGATGGTCATCCGAGCGTGTGGAGACTATGTGTGCTGGATGAAGTGATCATTCCTGCAGGCAGCGCTAGAAAGCTGTGTCATGCCATGCATCAACCCATGGATCTTGTAATGGAATGTAAGAGAAGCATACCACTGAAGAATAACTTGGTCATCCCAGCCTCTGCGTCTCGTTTAAGAACGGATTCGGTGAATTGTGCATAGTTAACAGTCGCCGAGAACCGCAGATCCTTCCAAGACGCATGTGCGTAGCAAACGCTGAGCCGTTAATTGCAGAACACCTGAGCGTCATAGAAACCTCCCATGCCGAGTGTGTGGGTGAAATTAGCGCTACCACTACGAGACAAGATCTTCTAGCTCCACTATCACCAGATCTCACTAAGGAACAACAGAAGAAGGTACTTGCCATTCTTCAAGAGTTCTCTGAATGCTTCAATCCACAGATGAAGAGCAAATTAGAGAAATCGACGGTGAAGCACCGGATTAGCACTGGAGACCATCAGCCAATAAACCAGAGAGCATACCATGTGTCAGCAAAGGAATGTCGAATAATTCGCGACGAGGTAGAGAAAATGATGAAGAATGACGTCATTCAGCCTTTGCAGAGCCCATGGTCGTCACCAGTGGTTCTCGACAGGAAGAAGGATGGCAGCTGGCGCTTTTGTGTTGATTACAAGAAGCTTAATAAGATAACTAAAAAGACGTTTACCCTCTTCCACGAATTGACGACACACTACATTGTCTGAAAGGGGCGAAGTTTTTCTCAACCATGGACATGTACTCGAGATACTGGCAGTTCGAAGTAGATGAGGCTGATCGTGAGAAAACTGCATTCATCACCCCTGAGGGCCTGTATGAGTTTAAGGTAATGCCGTTTGGTTTGTGTAATGCACCAGCAACTTTCGAACGAATGATGGATAATCTTCTAAGGCACCTGAAGTGGACGATGTGTCTTTGTTATTTAGATGACATTATAGTCTTCTCAGAGACATTTTACGAACATATAAAAAGACTGAAGGCCGTTCTTAAGTGTCTCACCCAGACGGACTGAAACTTAATCCAAGAAAGTGTCTCTTTGGAGCAAAAGAAATCAAAATACTTGGGCACCTTGTGTCAAACGAAGGTGTGCGGCCAGACCCAGAAAAGATGAGAACTATAACGGAATTTCCCATTCCTAAAAGTATTACAGCGTGAGAAGCTTCCTCAGATTGTGTTCTTATTACTGTCATTTTATCAAAGGCTTTTGTATCAAAGCCAGGCCACTCCAAGAGTTGTTAAAAGCCGATGCTAAATTTATCTGGGGTGGTACTCAACAAGATTCTTTCGATGTGCTGCGAAAAGCTCTGACGACTGACCCTGTACTTGATTTGTATGATGAGGGAGCACCTACAGAACTACACACAGATGCAGTGGGTATGGGATCGGTGCTGTTCTGGTGTAAATTTCGGATGGAAAAGAGAAGCCTATGCTTCTAGGACACTTACAAAAGCCGAGAGAAACTACTCAACTACAGAAAGAGAATGTCTTTCTGTGATCTGGGCCATATGCAAACTTCGACAGTATCTCTATGGAAGGCCATTCAGTTGTTACAGGCCATCATTCACTTTGTCGGTTGACAGGTCTCAAGGATTCAACAGGACGACTCGCCAGGTGGGCACTATGTCTTCAAGAGTATGACATTACCATAGTGCACAAAAGTGGAAGAAAACACCAAGATGCCGACTGTCTCTCAGGAAACCCTGTGCAAGACCATCAAGACTTTGATGAAGATAGTGACTGTCTCGCTGCACTCCAGGATCTCTCTGCTGAGCAAAAGAAGGATGCCAAGATGTCTCAAATTATGCTTGCCCTAAATCGGTCAGAGGGTGTGAAAGGACAATTTAAGGCAGTTAATTGATTACTTTGCAAGAAAAACTTTGATCCGTTTGGAAAGAGGTGGCAACCAGTGATTCCTAAATACATGCGCTTAGATGTTCTACAGAAATTTCATGGCACAACTGAGGCTGGACATTTAGGATTTATTAAGACATACGATAGGATCCACAAGAGATTTTTCTGGCCAGGTTTATTTAGGAGTGTCCGTCATACTGTGTCGCACTGTCGAGAGTGCCAGAAGAGAAAGGCAGTTCCTCAGAAACCACCTGACCGACTGATACCAATTCCACCACCCGAAACGCCTTTCCAGCAACCTCCTCGGACAATTTCCAACGTCTGCTAGTGGCAATAGATGGATTATTGTTTGCACTGATTATCTGATGTGTTATGTCATTACAAAAGCCGCGAGAACAGCCGAAGCATTCGAAGTAGGCAAATTCATCGTAGAAGACATTGTATTAAAACACGGTGCCCCAAGGTCGTTAATTATAGATCGAGAAAAAGTTTTTTTCAATCGAATCTTGTGACAGAGATAAACCGTCGGTGCAACATTACTCATCACATGACGACTGCCTACCATCCGCAAACTAATGGGCTTACTGAACGCCTTAATAAGACCTTGGCCGACATGCTATCAGTGTTCATCAATGTTGAGCAGAGCAACTGGGATGAGGTGCTACGTTTCGTGACGTTTGCTTACAATACCGCCAAACAAGACACTATGGCATTTACGCCCTTTTTCCTGGTGCATGGGCGTGAGGTGACTACGACGATAGACACTGTGTATCCGTTACATCCTGATGACGTGTACGACGACTACATCAGCCAGGTGTTAACCAGAGCAGAGGAAGCTCGGCAGTTAGCTCGACTCCGCACGCTGCAGGCTTAAGAAAACGATCGCCGAAGGTATGACGCGAGCCACCGCCCTGTTGTCTACCAGCCTGGTGACCTCGTCTGGATCTTCACTCCTGTTCGGAAGGTTGGTCTCTCTGAGAAGCTCCTCAGGCACTACTTTGGATCTTATAAGGTTGTAAGACAGTTGCCTGATGTTACTTAAGAAGTTGAAGATTTCGACCCCGACACAAGACGATGAAAGAACAGAGATACGGTCCACGTCCTTCGAATGAAGCCCTATAAGGATCCTGCAACCCAGTGTAAATTCGAAGGTCCAGCGACAGGTAAGAAGCAGAAAGGTAACGAAGAGCGTGGCGGCAAGGGAAGTTCTAAGAAGATCACCGCCAGGGCGAACATCAGTCATCGGGAGTTGGAGTATGCAGGACCGATGACTCATTCCCGGAATAGGACGACATAACAGCGAGATGCTGTTCTCTTAAGCAGGGAGCACTGTCGCAGAAGAAGCCGAGTAGCGTAGTCGCTGTAGTGTAGTGTCTATGAGTCTAGATTGTTGCATGGAGGGTCGTGAGTTCATAACTCACCTGAACTGAAAAATTTTAATTTATATATTCGGTTCGAATACATTCTAGAAGTATCCACAAATGGAAAGATTCATTGTACTGGAATGTTCTGTAGCCGTAATTATACCATATGTTGTTCTGGTCGGAGGCAGTTCGCTCCGCACTCTTGTTCGTGCAAGTGCTGAATAAACCTTCGTTAAGTGAAGTTAGTGTTCGTCATTCATCTACTTACACCTTCCTCTAAGTGACAATATTCTCTTTGCTCACTGCAGGCCTGTAACAGGCAATAATGCTCATAAGGACTAATCACATCATCTCACAACATTTCCCATGCAATAGTTTTCACCAAACGTAGTGAATGATTTACATTTGAAGTCTTGTTTTGATTTGTCTTGAATCAATGTATAATGGAAAGAGTGAATACGTTAAATATGCCAGAGCTGACAATGACTGAGTCAGATGTGTGTTTTCTGCTTCTGTTGAACAGTGTGTCAGGAACCTCGGGAAAGGTTTTGATGTGACACTCAGCTAAAGAGTGGTAAATGACAGCATCACTTTAGAGAAACATCCCAGAGTACAGTTTATGCTGGAGGGAGTAGTGAATGTGCACTGGTGTAACTGATCTTACAACACAGTTGTGGGCAAGGTAAAAAGGAATGGTAACAAACTTCTGCAAGATGCAGTTATGTGGAAAAGAAAGATTAGGGTTTAACATCCCCTCAACAATGAGGTCGTTAGAGATGGGCATTTGTATGCAGCTGGTGTTAATAAAGCAAGTGAAATAGGCAGAAGTGAGATACAAGGACAGAAAAATTAACTAAAAAAAGACGAAAGAAGCCGGAAGAAGATGAGTGGAAGACTTCAGCAAGATGTCAGCTAGAAAGCGTCATAGTATAATGTTATTTTCAGAAATGATAGAAACCAACATTTAAGAAAATAGATGCAAATCTTTCTGGAGGTGATTCAACATACAATTTGATTTACTCTGAATCCAGTTTCATCTTACTTTTTGCCAAATAATCACTGGCCATCTTCTGCAGTTCTGTATTTACCTTCTCTCTCTTCTCTCCTGCTCACTCTAATTTCAGGATGGTTGTCTGGGCAGAAGATTGAAAGAACCAATCCCTTGGCTGTTGTGGACTGTTACGAGCAGTTGATCAACAACATATCTTATCCAGCAAAATTCATTCAGTTGCTGTGGATGGCATCATGGCGCCATTATTGAGCCTGGGCAGTAATGTCTACCCAGGGAAACACATGGCAGGATGTAGTGGCAGAATTAGTTCCCCCATTCAGCAAAGCACAACTGTGCAGTGACATAGTGCTGTAACCATGTCCTAGTGGTGCTGATGCAACACAGACACCCACACTGGACGTGCCAGCTGGCAGTGACAGGTGCTGGCAGGCATGGTCTGTAGTGCCAAGCGACAGTGTAGTGGTGAGGTGTGTGGTGCTCCGAATCTGTGACCTTGGCAAAGAGTGCAGCATCAGTAGTCTAGCAGGAGGTCAGGTGTGGGAGGCATCCTTAGCTGATGTCAGCCTAAAGTAGGCCCCAGCCAGATTGGATGACTGAGATTGGGTCAAGGGTGCCATTGGGGACAATCTCACTGTAGGCAACAGTCGATGACACATACTGTTAGGCCAGAGTGGCTATTATTTGTACTGGTTCACTGGAGTCCTATTTTGACAAGGCACCACTGCCATTCACATAGAGGGACCCAGCCAACATGGCATGAGATAAGTCCAGCACTTCATTCTGACAGGCTGTTGGATTGCGTCATGTCACCTCACCACTTTCCCATGCCACACATCAGACTTTTCAGGCAGCAAGCTGGCCTGTCTGCCCACATGTTGTGAAGCCCACTAGGAAGGTGTTGGCACAACATTCTACATCTACATTCCAATGACTTCTTGATAATTTACCTTGTGCTTTCATAATGAGAGCTAATAGCTATTTGGTATTATATTACAGGAGCTTATAATTCATGTTAGTCATTTTTGCATATAAGAATTAATTTCAATTTTTAGAAAAAGTGTCCTGTACATTACACGCCAGTAGGTTTCTTGTTTTGTAAGTTAGAGAGTAGTACATGGTTAAATTCAACATTTACAAGTAAAATACAACATTTATTTTATTTATTTATGTAAATGGCTCAAATGGTTCAAATGGCTCTGAGCACCATGGGACTTAACATCTGAGGTCATCAGACCCCTAGAACTTAGAACTACTTAAACCTAACTAACCTAAGGACATCACACACATCCATGCCCGAGGCAGGATTCGAACCTGCGACCGTAGCAGTCACGCGGTTCCAGACTGAAGCGCCTAGAACCGCTCGGCCACAATGGCCGGCTATTTATGTAAATGTTTTATTGTTAATTGTATACAGATGATGGTGTGATTTCTGAAGCTGTTGTCTTTTTCAGGTATAATACGTGGTTTGAAGGAACAGAGGGTATTGACTTGAGTGCCTTTTCTGACTTTATAGACATTGACAGTATACCAATACCTAATGAATGTTTGTATCAGAGCATACTCAAATTGTGGACTGTTAATGGAATTGTCAAAGAAAATCTGGTAAATGAGACTCAGGAAATGATTAATAAAAAAGTTTCCACTGCATTAATGGCCAGGTAGGTCCTATCACAGTTACACAGATATTTATTCAAATAAGAAAACCCATACTACATCAATTAATTTACATATGCAATTTGTCACAATTAAAAATAAAGTCAGTGAACTGACAAATGGTATGTTGAAAGCAGCATGTATCATGATCGTAGGTCTCTCTCTCTCTCTCTCTCTCTCTCACACACACACACACACACACACACACACACACACACACACACACACACACACACAGGCACTATGGGAACAAAGGATGTGTTGCACAGATAGTCACCACCTGGAAACTTCAGAGAATTTCATATTGGAGGGGTGAGCATTAAAAGGGGGGGGTGATATCTGGATGATGGAGGTTTTCAGCCAGCATTTGAAGCCAGACACTTAATGTTTCGGTTGGCCTCTGGCTCTGAGCACTATGGGACTCAACTGCTGAGGTCGTAAGTCCCCTAGAACTTAGAACTACTTAAACCTAACTAACCTAAGGACATCACACACATCCATGCCCGAGGCAGGATTCGAACCTGCGACCGTAGCGGTCGTGCGGTTCCAGACTGTAGCACCTAGAACTGCTCGGCCACTCTGGCCAGCAGTTGGCCTCTGGTCACAGTTTGATAATAGCCATTCATTCAGCTACATCATTTTTTTGTGGTTATATCCATGTAGAATGTTGCACAGTAATTAAATGGAAATTGACAAATGATGTGTCCACTTTCAAAAGTGACTGTTCTTCTGATGGCATATTAAACACTTATGATTAGGCTGGAATAGGAAAGGATGGATTGATGTATGGAACAGTCCTTGCAGCAGGGTCTTCCATAGAGACATGATCCTTAGAGTCAGGATTTGGAGCAGGAGTATATTGTACATGTTTATTGAGTAAGGGTATGCCACCGGATGAAAGATGGAAAGGATAGTAGGAGAGTTTCAGGGTAAGACACAAGGTAGCTGAGGCCCTGGCAGGGAATGTTGTTCAGTTGCTCTGGTCCTGAGTGGTATTAAGTAATGAATAGTATCATGGATATGCACAAAAATTTATTCAAGAGGGGACACGAGTCTGTAATATTTTATAGCCTGTCCCAGGTGGAATGGTCAATATTCAGGGATATGACAGGAATGATCACTCAAAGTGAAAAAGTCTAGTAAACATTGGCTCTAAGCTATATATCTTAAGAGCTATGCACACTTATTCAATAGAAGAGATGTGTTTCACAGTAGCAAAGATGAACAAGTGCTCATAGCTCTTAAACCTCGAGTGAGCATGTCTGTGTATAAAGTACACCAACCACAAATAAGTTACTCTTTTATTGGTCCACTGCTACTTTAAAATTGCAAGCCAGTACTTATTCCTTCATCATTGCTTCATCTGACATAGTGATAAGTCGTGTTGCATACATCCAAGTGATCAGCAGTAATTTAAAATAAACAGTGAGCTAGGTGAGAAAAATTTATAAATGATGCAAGAAAATGATCCCAATTTCGAGCTAGCAGCACAATCTCACAATGAGGTGGTTGTCTACAAGGTAATTAGTAATCGGATAAATGTTTGGCAGGGATCCAATGCAATGTTGATGTAGTATTCTCTATTAGAAATCGCAAAACATTTTAAGCATATCCAAAAATTTTGATTTTTTGTTAGTCATTAAGCCCCAGCACATGCAATATGCTCTATCAGTACATTTTACATTATAAATTTTACAAAAATACATTTTAAAGTGGCATCTTCATACTGGGCATTTATAAAAATTCTTCTGATTGATAAATTCAATGGGCTCATTACTGTGAAGTGACACATGTACATGACAACAAAGTGATACAATGAA
The DNA here is from genome assembly GCF_021461385.2 of Schistocerca piceifrons. Lineage (NCBI taxonomy): Eukaryota > Metazoa > Arthropoda > Insecta > Orthoptera > Acrididae > Schistocerca > Schistocerca piceifrons. The sequence continues at coordinate 590,380,510 of NC_060149.1, forward strand.
AATTTATTTTATTATTGTTTAATTAAACAATGATTTAGCTCCTATGTTATAAGTTTATTTTATAGTTGTTCAATTAAACTAAGATTAATTTGTGATTTTGCTCATACTTGTTTACCTTTATAACGTAAAGGTGGTTAATCTTTACATGTGTACAAAATACGTCATGCACCTGCTGGTGTTATGAAAACTGGTGCACCCATTTGAGGGTTAGGTTATGTATTTCAGAGCCTATGTTTACTAGACTTTTTTGCTTGAAAAGATTGCTCCTGTTGTATCCCTTTAAAGAGACCATTCCTTCTCAGACACCCTCTATAGTCATTCACTGAGGTTGTAAATATGTTCTGCTCATAGAAGTGTGTACACACACACACACACACACACACACACACACACACATATATCAAAAAACAAAGATGATGTGACTTACCAAACGAAAGCGCTGGCAGGTCGAAAGACACACAAACAAACACAAACATACACACATATCCATCCACTGTGTGTGTGTGCGAGTGTATACCCGTCCTTTTTTCCCCCCTAAGGTAAGTCTTTCCGCTCCCGGGATTGGAATGACTCCTTACCCTCTCCCTTAAAACCCACATCCTTTCGTCTTTCCCTCTCCTTCCCTCTTTCCTGATGAGGCACAGTTTGTTGTGAAAGCTTGAATTTTGTGTGTATGTTTGTGTTTGTTTGTGTGTCTTTCGACCTGCCAGCACTTTCGTTTGGTAAGTCACATCATCTTTGTTTTTTGATAAATTTTTCCCACGTGGAATGTTTCCCTCTCTCTCTCTCTCTCTCTCTCTCTCTCTCTCTCTCTCTCTCTCTCTCTATATATATATATATATATATATATATATATATATATATATATATATATATAACTTTAATAGTGGCAACTATTTGTTTACCGCTCATAAAAAATAGATACGTGTTTCAAAGTTCTACTGACCTTCAAAGTAGTCACCAGCATTGTGTATAACCTATTGCCAGCAGTGTGGAAGTCATAGGATACTCTTAGCAGTGCCAGTAGTGTTGACAGTTTGAGTGGCGCAGTCTATTGCCTGACGAATTTGTAGCAGTTCTGAAGCAAATGACGTGAAGTGTTTCCTTCAGTTTAGAAATCGAGTTGACCTTACGAGGGCTTAAGTCAGGGGAGTGCAGTAGGTGGTATAGCACTTAGCAGCCCCATCAGCCGAACAAATCAGTAACAGCTTGCACTGTATGTGCTTGAGCATTGTCCTGCAAAATATTGGTCAGGTCCAGCAGAAAGTGTTATCACTTCTATCTCTATGCTGTTCATTTTTGGAACACAACCTACGACCAGCTTAGAGGCAGATGTGATGACACTTTCTGCTGGACCTGGCCATCATTTTGCATGACAATGCTCAAGCACATACAGTGCAAGCTGTTACTGGTTTGTTTGACTGATGGGACTGCTTAGTGCTATACCACCTACTGCACTCCCCTAACTTAAGCCCTTGCGAGTTCAACTCAATTTCAAAACTGAAGGAAACACTTCATGGCATTCACTTCAGAACTGCTACAATTTCGTCGGGCAATAGACCGTGCTGCTTGAACTGTCAACACCACTGGCACTGCTAAGAGTATCCTACAACTTACACATCATTGACGGCAGGTTATACACAATGCTGGTGACTACTTTGAAGGTCAGTAAAACTTTGAAACACGTATCTATTTTGTGCGAGCTGTAAGTAAATAGTTTCCACTATTAAAGTTCCAAACCCTGTATGTAAGTATATAGTTAAGCATATTTCAATAATACATTACCCAACAAAAAAAGTGAAGCACCCTGAAGACATGGTTGGATGTCAGTGTAACTTCATACACTATTGGTGGGTACGTAAATGATTGTAGTTGTAATTCTCTGTGATAGATAGAATTGCCACCAGATTGTGTTAGTGTTATTTGAGTTTGGTGTTGATACCAGGCCTGGTAGGTTATATGATGTCATGAAAAATATCAGATGTTGGGTGATCACTGTGAAGCACACAGAGATGCGGCATACTCTTGTGAGGCACCATTATCAGCACGTGACAGCGTTAGAAAGGTGCCTCTTTGTGGGTCCCAATGTGGCCAGCTGGTCAAATCATCCAGTATTCAGATTCATTGGGCATTCAGATCTGCCAGTGGGCAGATGTTGGAATGCATAGGAGCATGGGTATACCCATTGTTAAAGTTTTAGTCGACTGCATCTGATCACCACAAGGGAAGGTCACCAATTGTGCCCCAAGCACATTGCTGCTCCTTCACATCAGCTCCTGTCATCTGAGAACCTGGAACATTCTGTGTCATCCTGCACTACTGGTCAGAGACTAGCAGCAGCTGGAATATGAGATTGTGTTCCCATGGGTAGGCTGCCAATAACATTGCAACACAAATGGCTGTGTTTGGAATGGTGCCATGACTGGGAAGCATGGTCTGCTGATGAATAGTGTTGCATTGTTTTCAGTGATGATAATGGTTCTACACTACCTCAGATGACCATTGTTAGCAAGTATGACAGCGACCTGGGGAGAGATCCCATTCTTCCATTGCTTTGGATGCACAGCAGTGTTACTATTGACCTCACGGTGTGGGGAGTCATGAGATATGGCTTCAGGTTACAGTTGGTAGTGATTGAGTGGACACTGATAGCACAACAGTATGTTACAGACATTCTGCATCCTCATGTGTTGCCTCTCATGTGACATGATCATGGAATCATTTTTCCATAGGACAATGCACATCCTATACATGAAATGTCTCTCTGTGAGCTGTATGCTAGTTGTTGAGGTACTCCTGTGGCCAATGGGATCACTGTCTTTGTTCCTAATAGAACATATGTGGGACCAGCTTGGACATCAACTCCATTACAGTGCCAGTACCCAGAATGACAAAGACCAGTTACAACAGTGGGACAGCTTGCCTCAGGAGATGATAAGTGGCTTTTTGACACCCTTCCCAACCAAATCAGTGCATACATCTAGGCCAGAAGGGGTGCAGCATCATATTGATAAGTGGGTTCATACTGCCAAGTATTTTGTAAATTTAACTGTAAGTTCTGGTTGAGAATAACAAATTATTTAGGAGTAAAGGAGAAGGCTCACCTAAAGGCAGAAGTGCTGTGTCGTCAACAGATACACACACAAAAGGTACAGAGCTTTACTTTGCTAGCTTTTGGAGTGGAATTCCTTTGTCAAGCTGTAGGAAATACATGCACGTGCGCACATGCGTGTGTGCCTACACACACACACACACACACACACACACACACACACACACACACACACACACACACCACGTGCGCACATGCGTGTGTGCCTACACACACACACACACACACACACACACACACACACACAGCCTATCACATATGCTTGTCTCCCTACATTGTGCTCATTAGACTGTCAGCTCTTTTCTGGTCCATGGTGAGTGTACTGGGTTGAGATTGGGGAGCAGTGTGGGGTGGGGTGTGGCATGGAGTGAAGCAGAAGGCAGGGAGGGTGTTGGGGGGAAGTGTCTAGCGGCTCGTGTGAGACTGGGGAGCTGTCCGTGGGCTAAGTAGGGATGCAGGTAGAGGGGGCACGTGGCAGACAGCTGTGCACTTGATTTCACAGACTAGGGCATGAGGTAGCAGCACACAACTACCAAGAAACCTCCCTGGCCTAAACCCAAGGTAGCTCGCTCTGCCCCCCCCCCCCCCCCCATATAGTGTGTTTTTTGTTTGTTTGTTTGTCTGTTTGTCTGTCTGTGTGTGTGTGTGTGTGTGTGTGTGTGTGTGGTGTGTCTTTACACAACCCAGCCCACACAGCACCCCCACCTCACTCCAATATGCTCACCGTGGGCTAGGAAAGAGCTGACAGTCGAATGAGCACAATGTAAGGAGAGAACCATGTGCATATGTGTGTGTGTGTGTGTGTGTGTGTGTGTGTGTGTGTGTGTGTGTCTTTGTGTTTGTATGCATGTTTCTCCTACAACTTGAGAAAGAAATTCCATTCTGAAAGCTAGCAAAGTAAAGCTCTGTACCTTTTGTGTGTGTATCTGATGATGACGCAGTGTTTCTGCCTTTAGGTTAACTTCCATTTTGTGATCACTTAAGTAATCTCACATAGCCTCCCAACCCATGAAGTTTTATTTTGTTTCCCTTTCACCTTCTGGGTGCTTCACTTTTTTGTCAGGCACTGTATATGCAAACATCCCTTTTTCATCATAATCTTAATGCTTTTTATTCTTTTAATGTTGACTTGTGTAACTTAAACTGAAAAAAAAAGTGTTTTGAAAGCTGAGTTTTTTTTGTGTTGGTTGGATGAAGTTAAATCAGGGGCAGTATACAATGAGACTTATATGCGAAACCTTCTAAAATCACCCTCAAATTGGCTGGTAGGCTCCACTTTTAACAGCCTAGGATTGAACCAAGGTGATCCACTGAAGTTTGTCACATTATTGTGCAACTGTGCCATTATGACTGCAAAATTCATAGTTTTATGACTCCATTTCCCATGAAAAGCCTTCCAACAAGTGAAAATGCAAGATATATAGTGATTGCTAAAGTCCTGCTTGTCAACATTAAATTTCCAGATTGATGGAGTCACAGCAATCAGTGACAGAATTCTGTAATGAAAAAACAGCTATTTCCTGGATTCCAGGAGGGGGCAGGTGTCCCCTCTTGCATGCCTCCTCCTTGAGGATACCTGAAAACAAGTTACTCATGGCTAATCGGCAGATGCACAAGGGGTGTTGGAAGGCATAAGAGATCCATTTCTTAACAAAGTGTGGAAGCTAGGGATGGTCAGAAAAGGCCTTAGCAAGACCTTCATCATACTGGAAAGGGGACTACAAACTGATGCAGACATGACATTGATAGCAATCAACTTGTATGGGATGGACTTTTTGGTGTGCAAGGGGTGGCTGCTGGTGAAATGGAAATATTGTTGTGATTTGTACGTACTTGTGGTACCATCAATGAGGTGGAGGTTAGCATTCAGGATGGTGGCTTGTTGAGTTGAGGAGAACCACATGAAAAAAGCAGGGGAGAATATATTAAAGTACAAAAACCTTTTTATAGACTTTGCACATTACTGAGTAATCAAAATTTGCTTTTCTACTTTTTTAAATAATTGCATTATACTAGCAGTGTCATGATGGGTCTTTGGATATGTAATTTAAAATTAGTTCACATCTTCCTGTATTATAACAATGGTTATTATTTATTTCCAGTTCTGATGTGAGTATACTGGATGACATCACTTCTCTCTTAGCTGGAGTGGAGTGGAATCTTAACAAGACTGAAGTATTGGGAGCCAGAGCAACTATCATCATTTGGATGCTTGACAAGGTACTGTGACCTAAAAGTGTTGTTAGATGAACCATTAATCAATGTTCCTTTGTTATATCAGATTTTATTTCACAGACTAAATGTCAACACCAAGCCATTAGTAATATATAAACCCAACAATATAATGACCTGGGGTGAGTGGGGATGCTATGGTGTAGAAGTGGTGGAGTGGCAGGTTGTGGAGGCAATGGAGATGATCAGAAGTGGCTAGGAAAACTCCACTGCAAGGTATAACATATTTTTTTAGTCTTGCATTACAATGCCAAAGTGCTGCAATGCCTTTGCATTTACCCTCTACAGGCACATGGTCCACTGGCAATGCCAGTGACATTGAAAGGTCCCAGCAGTGGGATGGCCATTTGACATCTATGTCCTGCTTTGCTAACACTGTGTACCTCACTCGGCAGGGCATGCCCAAGTTTGCACAATGTGGTCCAGAGTGAACAGTGGCAATAGCATGTATGTCCACTGAATTCTTGCAGGTGGTCACTACTGCTGGGTTAGAAGCTCACCCTGGTGCAGAAGTATGGCAGCAATTTGATCCTGGCTGTGAACTGCTGCCCTCTGAGGCAGAATTTCAGTGCTGCCTTGGAGCCTGATGGACAGCTCATCCATTATGTTGTTCCAAGTCCAAGGGTGTGCATTTAGAACTGTGAGCTGGTCTGGTGGAACTGGCTGCCCAGACCAGCATTGACTGCTGGCTGGCACAGGGCGTGATGGACACTTTCGTGAGCCCGATGTCATGGAGGGTGCTGCCAGACTGTGCATAACTGTGCTAGAAACAGATGGTATTTATAGCCATTAATAGCACACCTTTCTGTGCTGTTCCATTGCTTTCTGGCACATAGAAACCAACACATCTGTGTCTCAGCATTGTGGAAATACTCCACAGGTTGGCCTGTAGTTTCATGACCTTTCTGGAATGTCACCATGATTGTGCAGCTTGGCCCAGCTACTTTCTGTGTACAAACAGGCTCACTTGTGAAATCACATGTCAGTGCCTCTATATTATCCTGCTTGCCTCACATACAGCTGCAGTGGAGTGGCATTTAATTCAGTAACACCCAAAATTTAGCAATGGCACTAGAACTGTAAATTTCTCTTAGAAGGCAACCTACCATAAGAATTTTTTCTATATGTCTTTCAGCTTCAATGATGTGGTGAAATTACAAGGGGAAAATCAGCAAAGAAGGTCTAGCAATATTCATACATAACAATAGCAATCAGATTCCAAAAGGGAAGAGGTTATAGATATAATCACATATAGTTGCAGCAGTCTTCCAGACTATCTTACATAGAGGCTAATGGTACAAGTAACTGTCCCACTGAGACTTTATGGTCTACCAAAGATAGATATACAAGGAATTTCACTTTACCCCATTATAACAATATTGTACATCTGAAATACTACACAATAAAACACGTGGCTTCACTTTCCAGCCCTCTGGTAGCCTAATGGGAACACAATATCAGCTGAGCTCACATATTCTACAAACAAATGCTTGCCTTGATTTACTTTTCATTCAACATCCAATATTTTGAACAAACTGATGCTGTTGCTACAGGTAGCTCTTTGCCCCATGTTTCATGGAAGACTGCAAGGTGAAAGTACTTCAATCAATAATTCTGAAATCCACTCCTTTTTGAGATAAAAAAACCAATATATTTATGGTCTGACCGCATGGGACCATAACAGCAGAGTCATTCTTAGAAAATCTAAACAGTCTCCATACTAACATTTCTTTTGCTATTGAAATTAATAAAATGGAAACCCATCTTTTGTGGATATCATGATTCATAAAAAAATCACAAAATAGGTTCTTGTGTGGCAGAATGTATTATAAGCCAACACATTTTGGCTTGTATTTCTGAGCTACCAGATGTCATCACCCAACTCATTGCAGAATTGCACTACAGACAACCGTTTAAGGACTAAAAACTGTATTAGATCCTGAGCTGGTCAGTAGAGCTCCTTGGAAGAAAGACAACATAAATTTCATTAAAGCTTGTTGCATAAATTTAAAGAATCTGTATTCAGAGATGATTGTGTGACCATTATGCTGTCACCAACATATATCTCACACAGAGATAATGAGAAAAATGTAAGTGAAGTTACAACATGTACAGAGGCACTCAGTCATTTTTTCCTTACTCAGTATGTGAATGGATTAGGAAAGAAATCTGATAATACTGGTATCATGTGCCTTTAGTCATGCACTATGCAGTGGCTGCTCTACACCCTTGTATGTTTATGCCGAACAGATCCACTATTTGTTTTGACCTGCATGCATTAAAAGTTGTGACCTACCAAGAGATATGTGAAACCTAGCTATGATAGTTTTCTTTCCTTTGTTTGTGTTGTCTTATTCAGAACTATCAGATTTTTCAAGAAATCCTAAATCAAATTTGTTTCCTCTGCATTGAGTGCATGTAGTACTGGATACTGTAAAAGATCATGTCTCCTTAAGGTGGCCCTGAATATACAAGACATATACAAGAATCACTGTGAGGAGTAATATATCAGCCAGATGTGTCACATGGTTAAAATAGATGTAATGCGTGTTGATGTCACATGAGTGTAGATCAGCCAGGAAAATCTGCTATTGTCAACCATTGCCTTGATACAAGACTGGGCCATCACTGGTCAAAGAGCAAATAATTAAGGCACTGACAATTTGCCTGGATGCATATGCTGGGATCTGAAACATGTTGTTTGACTTCCCCTGTCACACAGTGCAAGATCTGCAGTTAATTTCTGTGGCAGATGCTCAGAATGTCAGCTTGTCCTGTGATGAAATTACAGCCCCTCCCCTCTTCTGAGTACCTACATTTTTTGTCAGGTGTCATATAAACTGAACTATGACAATACCTCTGAACTGAGAGTGGAACTTGAAGTTGAAGCAGCAGCATAGAATAAATATTACACCTTTACTATAAAAGTCACAGATGTTAATGTTGATGAACTGTTTAAGCCAGTAGTATTCAACCTGTGGGCCACCGCACCCTAGTGCACCGTGAATGACCACCTGGGGTGCCACGGATTTATTTTGTAGTTAGTCGCAAAGAAGACAGTTGGGGGAAATTTCATTTCTGGTTTCAGCCTGAGTGGCCTCAGAGGAATTCTACTTTAGCTGTTGGCCAACCTGCATAAGTGGCAATAACCTTCAAGCTGAACTATCATGTGTTGCCACCAACAGTGGGGGCTGTTTTTTCAACCAGTTTTTATTACATTGTGACTTTGTTATAAATTTGATAAAGGCAATAAACTATAAAACATTTTTAAATTTGTTAAGTGGAAGTTAGGAGCAAGAACTTACTGCAGACAACAAGGAAAGTAGTAATTAAGGTAGGGAATGCAAGTGTGTAAAATATGACAATAGCTACTTAGATTTTGGTTTGAATGTATGCTACCTAGCAAATTAAAGGATCATTTAGAAAGTGTTCAGAAGAATGACATGGTCAAACCAACAGAATATTTTTCTAGAAAACAGAGTCAAATGAAAGAACAAAAATAACCATTTGCTAACCATTGGATTATCCATAGAGATGCACTTGCTCCACAACATCTGAGTGATGACCTGAAGCATGTCATAAAAGTGGTGAAATTTTTTAAAATTTGTCCTCAGAAAGCTGATTTTTTAGACAAATGTTTCATGATATGGAGGCTGAACATACATATCTTTTTTATTTTTTATTTTTTTAGCACCACTCATTGGATTTTCAGGGGAAAAGTATTACCATACTTTTTTTTAATTTAGACAAGAAGTTTGATCTTGCCTGGAAGAAGAAAATCATATCAGTGCGAAGCGCTTTCTAGACACAGACTTTTTATTAAAGGTCAGATACCTAAGTGACATATATGAGAAGTTAAACTCACTGAATAAATCTCTGCAAGGAAGTGAAACTCATTTCATTCAGCTGCTTCATGAAGTTTTGGCTTTCAAAAAAGGTGTTTCTTTGAAAGAGAAAAATGAATGATGGAGAAGAAATGAACTACTTTCCATGTTTGCAGCATTTTGTAAATGACAGTGAGATAGGCCTTGCTGCAGATATTTTTTCTGTACTGTAATTGAAGGACATTTATCTGCACTTTATGTACATTTTGAAAAGTACTTTCCTGAAAACTGTGATAGGTTTCAGTGAGTTCAAAATCCCTTCTGTAATGGTTCTCCTGTGTGTTCAGTATTACAGAAGAGGAAGAGTTCTACATCTACATCTACACCTATACTCCGCAAGCCACCTGACAGTGTGTGGCGGAGGGTACTTTGAGTCCCTCTATCGGTTCTCCCTTCTATTCCAGTCTCGTATTGTTCATCGAAATCTGTCTGATTTTATCCTCATGGTCTCTTCGTGAGATATATGTAGGAGGGAGCAATATATTGCTTGACTCCTCGGTGAAGGTATGTTCTCAAAACTTCAAGAAAAGCCCGTACCGAACTACTGAGCGTCTCTCCTGCAGTGTCTTCCACTGGAGTTTATCTATCATCTCCGTAGTGCTTTCGCGATTACTGAATGATCCTGTAACAAAGGGCACTGCTCTCCGTTGGATCTTCTCTATATCTTCTATCAACCCTATCTGATACGTATCCCACACTGGTGAGCAATATTCAAGCAGTGGGTGAACAAGTGTCCCGTAACCTACTTCCTTTGTTTTCGGATTGCATTTCCTTAGAATTCTTCCAATGAATCTCAGTCTGGCATCTGCTTTATCAACGATCAACTTTATATGATCATTCCATTTCAAATCACTCCTAATGTCTACTCCCAGATAATTTATGGAATTAATTGCTTCCAGTTGCTGACCTGCTATATTGTAGCTAAATGATAAAGGATCTTTCTTTCTATGTATTCGCAGCACATTACACTTGTCTACATTGAGATTCAATTGCCATTCCCTGCACCATGCATCAATTCGTTGCAGATCCTCCTGCATTTCAGTACAATTTTCCATTGTTACAACCTCTCGATATACTACAGCATCATCCGCAAAAAGCCTCAGTGAACTTCCGATGTTATCCACAAGGTCATTTATGTATATTGTGAACAGCAATGGTCCTATGGCACTCCCCTGCGGCACACCTGAAATCACTCTTACTTCGGAAGACTTCTCTCCATTGAGAATGACATGCTGCATTCTGTTATCTAGTAACTCTTCAATCCAATCACACAATTGGTCTGATAGTCCTTATGCTCTTCCTTTTTCATTAAACGACTGTGGGGAACTGTATCAAACACCTTGCAGAAGTCAAGAAACACAACATCTACCTGGTTACCCGTGTCTATGGCCCTCTGAGTCTCGTGGACGAATAGCGCGAGCTGGGTTTCACATGATCGTCTTTTTCGAAACCCATGCTGATTCCTACATAGAAGCTTTCTAGTCTCCAGAAAAGTTATTATACTCAAACATAATACATGTTCCAAAATTCTACAATGAATCGACGTTAGAGATATAGGTCTATAGTTGATAGAACTTTCATTAGATTCTTCACTAGTGAAGTTTTCATCAACGAGATTGCCAACATATTGCTATTTGGTAAGGAAAGAGTTTTCAATCTTGAGCAAGAAAGCACTGGGGTATTAATCCTTCTGCAACACCCTATCATTTTAAGAGTGGGTTTTTGGCTGTGTCTATCATTAAAATCAAGTATAGATCAAGACTTTGCGTGGAGAAGGATATCTGGGTGCTGTACCTAGTTTGGTACCAGCCCTTGACAATTTGTGTAACAAGAAGCGAGGTCAAATGTCGCATTGAGATGAGTAGTATTGTATTCATAACTTTTTTAAATTAAATATTTCAGTTCTTTCAACATATTCTTCAGGGGAGCCACAGAAACAACACAGTTTGTCGGGAGAGCCATGAACTCAAAACGGTTGAAAACCATGAGTTTAAGCAGTAATTACATCAGGAAAACGTTGAACAACACAGAAAAGTTTTTGTTCACTTGTCTCTGTCTGTCCCCTCTGATATCTTGGTCATGAATATGAATGTCAGGGGAAGGTGTGGTAGGATTTGTTAACTCCTTGAAAATATCTAGGTAAACCTTTAAGTTTTAGGCATCAGATTTTGGAAGTGGTTTCCTGTTCTTATGTTTTGTTTGACACTAGTCTGCTTTTGTTACACTCTTCTATGTTGTATGTTCTGATGTTTCAGTGTGCATAATATCTTTGTATGTGACAAATTAAAATGCTGACAATGAAAATTGAAACATTTAGAAAATTGAAACCAAGGGAATGAAGAGATTACAAATTATGTACTGGTAATTACAAACAGTGAAAAATCCAGGCTGGAGTAGCAACAATGGAAAACAACTGTTTCAAAGCCTATGCCATATGTATTCTTCCCTCGACACTAACCATTGTTCTGATAACACCCCCCCCCCTCCCCCATACTAAACCTTTGCTAAGATACAAAGGGATTAAAGACATTAACTGCCAGTGGGCATTGATTTATATCAATCAGGAAAGTTGAAAATTTGTGCTGCACTGGGGCTTGAACCCAGTTCTCCTGCTCAATAGGCAGATGTGTTGACCCCAACACCATCTGGACACAGTGGCCACCACAACTGCGTGGTCTACCTTAGCACACCTCCTGTCAGACTGAAATTCTCAACTTATACCACACACTACTAATGTAGTTCCTCCGCTCATTAGTCTCATTACTCGCTGCCTGTCGCCGATTCCGTAAGAGTTAGAGCTTGGTGTGCATCTGCACCTTTGCTAGTCCTTGTCCTCCACTTGCGTGTCCCATTCCTTGCTCCCACTCCAGCCCTACAAATACCTTCTATCACACCAGTGCAACTGCATCATAATCCTTTCCTCTTCTCTAATTCTCTCCTCTCACCTTTGAAACACCCTCTCACCCCTCCACCATGATTCTGCACCTGGCAGACCACTGTCCTATCCCTGCCACATCCCTCCTTGCTTCCACAGACAGCACTAGCATTTTCCCCCACTCTTACCGTGCAATCCTTCCCCCTCCCCAGACCACCTCCGTATTCTCACTGCCCATCAGAGTAAAGATTGTTGCTCCCTCAGAAACAGTTACAGTTTGACATTAGCATGCTGAGATGACAGTGGCCATGTGTGTGTGTTTTATGCACGTGTGAATGTGTGTGTATTATCTATGTCTGATGAAGGACCAAGTCTGATAGCTGAGAACATTAACAGCCTTCTTCAATATATGTCCACCACACAATGATGATTACTTTATTCTCATTTTCATCAGAATTTTCCATTGAAAAAACCAGTGTGTCAGAGGCCCTAAGCACAATGTAAAGAACTTCTGCATGATGAGGTTTGATGGGAAATATTTGTTTTTTCATCATAAGTCCACAGGTGTTTGGTTGAAACTTATAATGTACCTGGTGGACTAATCTCTCAAAAAATAACTTGTTCTCATGCACAGGATGGACATTAATAAAACCAACAAACTGCAGGACAGATTCCTGACTGGAAATGGAGCAAAAATGTCCTATGAACATTTTTTGATACTGTTTTTTGATACAGTTTTTTGATACTGTAACTGTAGGATGTCTGACTTTGTTGATGGAGCCACAACCTCACCTCAGCTTGCACTGTGTCATCATTATCAAAGTGAAGTCCTTGAAGGTGTTCTTAAATTTTGGAAACAGGCAAAAATCAGATGGGACCAAGTGTGAACTGTATGGAGAGTGATTGATGACAGTGAACCCAAGGTGTCAGATTGTCGCATATATCACAGCACTCATGTGTGATCTTGCATTGTCGTGCTGAAGGAGAGGATGCTCCATGTGTGTATAAACTCTTCAGATTTGTGCTTTCAGTTTGTTGAGGGATTACAGCATGCTGTTTTTATCCACTGACATAGTCATCTTACACACTGCAATGTTACCTGCTACAATTCAGAACCCTCTAGTGACAGTGGGTTGCAACTTCCATCTGCGAAGCGGAAAAGTTTGCCGAGTAATATGCATGACATGTAATACCTCAACTGATATTGAGAACAGAATAAAAGATTCATAGGCATTACTCATTGGCACACCCTCACAGTTATTAGGGCTTTTTCCTATTCCATTCATGTACGGATTGCAGCAGAATGGTTGCTTAAATGCCTCATTGCCTGCTGTAATTAGTCTAATCTTGTCCTTGTGACCTGTATAAGAGCAATACATAGGGCTTGTAATGTATTTCTAGATTCATCACTTAAAGTTGGATCAAGAAACTTTCTAAGCAGGTTTGGATCATTTATGTCAATATCATAGCATCTGCCAGTTCAGTTCTTTCAGTATCTTTGTGACATTCTTCCATGGATGCCCTTCTTTGTACACATTCAGTACCCCTTGTTATCCATATTTAGTACAAGTTCCACACATTTCAGCAATATTGTGGGATAGGTCACACTAGTGTTTTGCATGCAGTCTCCTTTGTAGATTGATTGCATTTCAGTACTATTCTACCAATGAACAACAGTCTGCCACCTGCTTTATCTGTGACTTAGACTGTGGGATTGTTCCATTTAATATCCTCAAAAACTGCTAAACCCAAGTATTTGTATGAATTGACCAATTCAACTTGTGACTCATTGATATTATAGTCATAGGATACTGCATATTTTCATTTTGTAAAGTGTATAGTTTTACATTTCTGGCCATTTAAAGCAAGTTGCCAGTCTTTACACCACTTTGAAATCTCATCAAGATCTGACAGAATATTTGTGCAGTTTCCTTCAGCCAGTACTTCATTATAGATTATTTCATCAACTGCAAAAAGTCTTATGTTACTATTAATATTGTCTGTGAGTTTATTAACATGCAATATGAAAAGCAAGGGATGCAACATACTTCCTTTGATACATACAAAGTTGTTTCTACATCTGTCAATGACACTCCATCCATGAAAATATGCTTCATCCTCTCTACAAAGAACTCCTAAATCCTGTCACAAATCTCGCTTCATACCCCATACAACTGTACTTTTGATAATAAGTGTAGATGTGCTGTTGAGTCAAATGCTTTTTTGGAAATTGAGAAATCCTGCATGTACCTGACTACCTTAATCCACAGCTTTCAATATTTCTGAGACAAGTGCAAGTGAGGTTTCACATAATTGATGTTTTTGGAATCCATGCTGGTTAGCATGGGGAATGTCATTCTGTTATTCAGTTCAAAATGCCTCATTGCATTTAACCTCAGAATATGTTCTAAGATTCTACAACAAATATTTGTCAAGGGTATTCAACAGTAGTTTTTCAAATCACTTCTGCTACCCTTCTTTAGATGGGTGTGATCTGTGCTTTCTTCAATCTCTTGGGAGCAGTTTTCTGTTTGAGTGATCTATAGTTGACTACATTTAAAAGAGGCACTAACTCATCTGCAAGTTGAATATGGAACCTGATAATGATTGTATCATGCCCTGCAGCTTTATTCAATTTTAATGACTTCAGCTTTTTCTCAATGTCACTGACACTAATGTCCATCTTGTTCATCTTTTTCCATGGTACAAGAATTAAAATGTGGCACTACTCTTGGACTCTCCTTTAAAACAGAGCATTTTAAAATGGAGTTAAGCATTTCTGTTTTTGCTCTGCTACCCTCAATTTCATTCCTGTCTCTTCAGCAAGTGTTTGCATTTGGATCTCCAGGTGGGGACTACTCAGGAGGATGTCATTATCAGGAGAAACAAAGCTTGCATTCTTTGGATTGGAGCTTGGAATGTCAGATTCCTTAATTGGGTAGGTAGGTTAGAAAATTTATAAAGGGAAATGGATAAGTTAAATTAGATATCGTGGGAATTAGTGAAGTTCAGTGGCAAGAGGAACAAGACTTTGGTTAGGTGAATACAGGGTTATAAATACAAAATCAAATAGGGGTAATGCAGAAATAGGCTTAATATTGAATAAAAAAATAGAAACATGGGTAAGCTACTACGAACAGCACAGTGAACACATTATTGTAGCCAAGACAGACATGAACCCCACACCTACCACAGTAGTACATCTACATCTACATCTACATGACTACTCTGCAATTCACATTTAAGTGCTTGGCAGAAGGTTCGTCGAACCACAATCATACTATCTCTCTACCATTCCACTCCCGAACAGCGCACGGGAAAAACGAACACCTAAACCTATCTGTTCGAGCTCTGATTTCTCCTATTTTATTTTGATGATCATTCCTACCTATGTAGGTTGGGCTCAACAAAATATTTTCGCATTCGAAAGAGAAAGTTGGTGACTGAAATTTCGTAAATAGATCTCGCCGCGACGTAAAACGTCTTTGCTGTAATGACTTCCATCCCAATTCACGTATCATATCTGCCACACTCTCTCCCCTACTACGTGATAATACAAAACGAGCTGCCGTTTTTTGCACCCTTTCGATGTCCTCTGTCAATCCCACCTGGTAAGGATCCCACACCACGCAGCAATATTCTAACAGAGGATGAACGAGTGTAGTGTAAGCTGTCTCTTTAGTGGACTTGTTGCATCTTCTAAGTGTCCTGCCAATGAAACACAACCTTTGGCTCGCCTTCCCCACAATATTATCTATGTGGTCTTTCCAACTGAAGTTGTTCGTAATTTTAACACCCAGGTACTTAGTTGAATTGACAGCCTTGAGAATTGTACTATTTATCGAGTAATCAAATTCAAACAGATTTCTTTGGAACTCATGTGGATCACCTCACACTTTTTGTTATTTAGCCTCAACTGCCACCTGCCACACCATACAGCAATCTTTTCTAAATCGCTTTGCAACTGATACTGGTCTTCGGATGACCTTACTAGACGGTAAATTACAGCATCATCTGCGAACAACCTAAGAGAACTGCTCAGATTGTCACCCAGGTCATTTATATAGATCAGGAACAGCAGAGGTCCCAGGACGCTTCCCTGGGGAACACCTGATATCACTTCAGTTTTACTCGATGATTTGCTGTCTATTACTATGAACTGCGACCTTTGTGACAGGAAATCACGAATCCAGTCGCACAACTGAGAAGATACCCCATAGGCCCGCAGCTTGATTAGAAGTCGCTTGTGAGGAACAGTTGTCGAAAGCTTTCCGGAAATCTAGAAATACGGAATCAACTTGAGATCCCCTGTCGATAACGGCCATTACTTTGTGCGAATAAAGAGCTAGCTGCGTTGCACAAGAACGATGTTTTCCGAAACCATGCTGATTACGTATCAATAGATCATTCCCTTCAAGGTGATCCATAATGTTTGAATACAGTATATGCTCCAAAACCCTACTGCAAACTTACGTCAATGATATAGGTCTGTAGTTAGATGGATTACTCCCACTACCCTTCTTAAACACTGGTGCGACCTTCGCAATTTTCCAAGCTGTAGGTACAGATCTATCGGTGAGCGAGCGACTGTATATGAGTGCCAAGTAGGGAGCTATTGTATCAGCATAATCTGAAAGGAACCTAATTGGTATACAATCTGGACCTGAAGACTTGCCCGTATCAAGCGATTTGAGTTGCTTCGCAACCCCTAAAGTATTTACTTCTAAGAAACTCATGCTAGCAGCTGTTCGTGTTTCAAATTCTGGAATATTCCATTCATCTTCCCTGGTGAAGGAATTTCAGAAAACTGTGTTCAATAACTCCGCTTTAGCGGCACAGTCGTCGGTAACAGTACCATCGGCACTGCGCAGTGAAGGTATTGACTGCATCTTACCGCTTGTGTACTTTACATACGACCAGAATTTGTTCAGATTTTCTACCAAATTTCGAGACAATGTTTCGTTGTGGAACCTATTAAAGGCATCTCGCATTGAAGTCCGTGCCAAATTTCGCGCGTCTGTAAATTTTAGCCAATCTTCGGGATTTCGCGTTCTTCTGAACTACGCATGCTTTTTCCGTTGCCTCTGCAACAGATTTCGGACCTGTTTTGTGTACCACGGGGGACCAGTAACGACCTTGTGATCACTAATCCCTGTATCAGTCATGATGCTCTCTATCAGCTCTGGATTGTTTGTGGCTAAGAGGTCAAGTGAGTTTTCACAACCATTTACAATTCGCGTGGGTTCGTGGACTAACTGCTCGAAATAATTTTCGGAGAAAGCATTTAGGACAATCTCAGAAGATGTTTTCTGCCTACAACCAGTTTTGAACAGGTATTTTTGCCAACATTTCGAGGGAAGGTTGAAGTCCCCACCAACTATAACCGTATGAGTGGGGTATTTATTTGTTACGAGACTCAAATTTTCTCTGAACTGTTCCGCAACTATATCATCAGTGTCTGGGGGTCGGTAGAAGGAGCCAATTATTAATTTAGCTCGGCCCATACCAATTCGCACAGAGTATCTACTTCGACTTCACTACAAGATAAACCACTACTGACAGACACAAACACTCCACCACCAATTCTGCCTACTCTATCTTTCCTGAACACCGTTAATATGCCAACTAGCTCCACAGATGATGAAGAGATTGAAGAAATGTATGATAAGATAAAAGAAATTATTCAGGTAGTGAAGGGAGGTGAAAATTTAATAGTTATGGGGGACTGGAATTCCATACTAGGAAAAGGAAGAGAAGGAAAAGTAGTAGGTGAATATGGAATGGGAGTAAGGAATGAAAGACGAAGTCACCTGGTAGAATCTTGCACAGAGCATAAATTAATATAGCTAACACTTGGTTTAAGAATCATGAAAGAAAGTTGGATACTTGGAAGCGGCCTGGAGACACTGGAAGGTTTCGGATAGATTACATAATGGTATGACAGAGATTTAGGAACCAGGTTTTAAATTGTTAAGACTTTTCCAGGGGCTGATGTGGACTCTGACCACAATCTACTTGTTATAGTTCCGGCGTAACATCAAATGCCAGCACGTCGGCCTGGAATGTAACAGCAGAGAATACTGTGAAATGAAGTCAGTCAATAGTACACTGACTAGGACCACACCATGGCAGGAGTGGCCCCTATATGATGAAAATATAAGCACCGCTCCATACCAGTCATGTCTGCACTAGAAGACAAGCAGTGATCCAAACAATTTAGCCGTGACTTGTGATCTATATTAATTGCTTGCATGGAAATTGTATATTTTGAAGGACATTGATTATTTGCAAGTTGCTAATTGCTTGCAACACCTCTGTGTAAAAAGGCAAAGTTAACTATTGTCAATTTAATTTACTGTAATAAACTCCATTAATAAGATTTGCTTGAATTGTTGTCTAGCTATCTGAGAAAACAGCTTCGTAAGCACCCTATATTAGATGAGTGGACCGGACATGACATTTTGGTGATGAGGATTCAGCAACAAACCCAACACCTCATGGCCAATAGTATGCTGACTACTACCACACCATGACAGGGGCTGCCCCTATATGATGAGAATATAAGTGCTGCTCCATGCTAGCTGTGGTCACACTAGGAAATGAGCCGTGGTCCAATCGATTTAGCCATGACTTGTGATGTATATTAATTGCCTGCATGGAAATTGTGTATATCAAAGGCCATTTACTGTAATAAACTCCATTAATAAGATTTGCTTGAATTGTTGTCTAGCTATCTGAGAAAACAGCTTCGTAGGCACCCTATATTAGATGAGTGGACCGGACATGACATTCTGATGATGAGGATTCAGCAACAAACCCAACACCTCATGGCCACAGAATTTTATTTTGTGTTTTGCTGGCGCCTTAATTCTCCCTTTTCTTTACTTTGCAGGGGCGTTTACTAGCTATCCAAGAAAACAGCTTCGTAGGCACCCTATATTAGACAAGTGAGCCAGGCATGACAGTTATGAACTGTAGATTAAAAATGAAGAAACTGCAAAAAAGGTGGGAATTTAAGGAGTTGAGACCTGTATAAAATGAAAGAACTGGAGGTTATAGAGAGTTTCAGAGAGAGCATTAGGGAACAAATGACAACATGGGAGCATTTGCAGCATTGTGAAGAAATCGTTCACCAATTTGAAGCAGATGAAGGAGGCTTTCTTGGAAGGTATGTGGCAATGGACGAAATGTGGGTTCACCACTTTGATCCTGAGACAAAACAACAGTCACAACAATGGAAACATCATTTATCCCCCACCCTAAAAAAATTCCGGGTGCAAAAATCAGCCAGTAAGGTGATGGCATCGGTGTTCTGGGATGCAGAAAGGGTAATTATAGTGGATTACTTGCAAAAGGGCATAACTATCAATTCATTATACTATTGCACCCTCCTGCACTGTTTGAAAGAAGAGATAAAGAATAAAAGTTGCAGAAAATTGGCACATGGAGTTCTCTTGCGTCAGGACAACACACCAGCGCTGTATGACTGTGGTTCAAATTGTTATGTCATCTGTCATATTCTCCAGATTTGGCTCCATCAGACTTTTTTCTTTTCCCAAACTTAAAATGACCTCAAAGCATGATGATTTGACAATGATGATGCAGTGATTGATGCTGTGAATGATTGGTTGGACTCGAAATGAAAGACCTTTTATTTGAATGGTTTACAGAAGTTATCTGAGTGTAGAAACTTTTTGACCCCCCATCATATGTGTTTCTCAATGCCACCAACACAAAATTGTATCACTCATCTTTGCAGTGGTGTGAGAGTTAAACTGAGGCAATAATTTTCTGTGTCTTCCTTAGTGAAAAAAACATTTGAGGCAATTCTTTTCTGTGTCTTCCTTAGTGAAAAAAAAAATTTGAAAGCTAAGTTCAGCATTTCTGATTTTCCTTTGCTACCTTAAATTTCAATTATTGTGTCATCCATAAGTGTCTGGACACTAACTTTGGTGCTGCTCACTGCCTATGCATATAACCAGAATTTCCATGGGCTTTGTGAGAGGTATTTCAATAAGATTTTGCTCCAGCAGCTACTGAAGGCTTCCCACATTCTCTGCTTGGTAGCCATAAACATTCTATTTGATATCTCCCTATCTATAACACTATGCTTTGTTTAACATCTGTCATGCAGGATTCGCTCTTCCTTTAGAAGTTTCTGTACAGTGACTGTATGCATGCTTCTGACTGGAAGTAAATATTTTGAGTTCCTCTTTGGAATAGTACATGAAGTCATTGATAATAGTTCCATTATGGACATCTTCAGAGAGGTCAGGTCTATTTCTTGCCATTATAATTATATATTTCCATCATGAATAGACTCTCAAGCTATTTGTTCCAGGTTTTACAGGATGTATTGTCATACTCACCACTTACAAAACTGAAATTATCCCAACTTATTGTTGGATGATCATAGTCTCCTCCAATAATGACGGAATAACTAGGGAACATTCATACATGTGAACTGCTCCACAATCAGCAGTTGGTTGCATTTTGTTCCCTAAATTGTTGCTGGAACAACCTCTTCAGTGTGGTGAATGACATCTCCATGCATACACACAGAGTGCACAAGGTGATCCTTCCATCCCTTGCTGTCAAAAGCCTGAATAACTGCCTTTTGTAGAACGGATGTGCAGGAAGAGAGTCAGTCAGGTTCTAGAAGGCATTGACAGGGATGTGTAGCCATGTTGACTCCAGTGCCATTGCTAACTGCTGTTTCTCAGTTGAGGAACGATGGCACAAACAGCCTAATTGAGATAGTCCCACAGATTCTTGATGGGGTTTAAACCTGGGTATTTTCTTGGACATGGGAGTACAGTAAACTCATCCTGGTGCTCTTCAAACCACACGCATATACTGTGGGCTGTATGACATGTCACACTGTCCTGCTGGCAAATGCAATCATGATGAGAAAAAAACTAACTGGTGGACATGGTCCACAAGAATAGCTGTATACTTTTTTCAATTCATTGTGTCTTCCAGAATGATGAAATCACACAGGGAATGCCACAAAAACATTCCCCAGACTTTAATGCTCCCTTCTTCAGCCTGGACCCTTCCATCAATTGACAATGGCCATCTGTCTGATGGAGCATAAAACGTAATTCATCTGAAAAGGCCACCTGTTACCACTCAGTGGACATGTGGTTGCAGTATTGGTGTGCAAATTCCAGCCTTGGTCGCTAATGAAAAGCAGGCAGCATGGATGCATGAACCAGGCATCTGTTGCAGAGGCTCATATGCAGCAACACTCACTGAACAGTTATTGAGGAGGCACTGTTGGTGGCACATTAGTTCATCTGGGTAGGCAGTTGATTAGCAGTTGCATGTCTAATCACCCACACACATCTCTGCAGCTATTGTTCACCCCTGTCATCTATGGCCCTCGGCACCATTTTTGAATAGCGCCATTTTGCTGTGTACGGTATATTTTGACCGCAGTGGCACATGAACTGTTTACAAACTTAGCCATTTCAGAAATGCTTCCACCTCTGGCCCAAAAGCCAACGACTATGTTCTTTTGGACGTCACATAAATCACTCCGTTCCTGCATTATAACAATGATTGTTTTCCACATCATCCTGACTCCCTTTATATACCCTCAACTGCTAGTGCTGCCACCTGCTGTCTGTGAGTAGTTACTGCATGTTGACAGTGAACGTCGGCGCTGGTCACAATGATGTGACTGGACCATGTATTTTTCACTGTATGTTCAAAATGCCAACAATTAATGAACCCCTCTCCTATAGCACGTGTTTCCCCATGACACAGGACACAGCACAGTTCCCAACAGCTGAAACGTGTCTCAATTGCTCAGTTTCGGTTTCAGTGGAAGACAGAAACTCAAATTTGTTGGTTAGCTGGATGGGTGCAATACCCTGACTTTTCACTCATCTCTACCTCTTTGTACATGACCCCTAGACCTACCACTGACACACCACTCACAATGAAGCGGACAATCTGTGATAGATCTCATACTCCCTGTGAAGGAGACAGTACCACTGATGAGGATAGTACTTTAGGTATCTTCTGTATCCCTAGTACATGACTCTTGGCAGTTTGCCCAATACAAGTTATTTGAAGCAGCTTACAATTACTTGACAGCAACCAGAGCAATTGCCAGCTGTTTACAAACAGCACTAATCCATCTTGTGCCCAAGAAGAGCATTCACAATGTGGTTGCATTCTGACTCGAGCATTGTTTATCTGAACATTAAACAAATAACATTCAATTACCCTCACTGATATTGTTTTAATTTCAGAATATATTATGCTGCAAAGATTATATGTTCCATTTAAAATCTGAAGCTGCAACAGTCAAGAAACTGGTTTGTGCAAATAAATGAAAAACTTGGGATGAAGTTTATAATTTCCTTGCAGTTAACTTTGTATCTTGAACTTTTGTTGTGGTTGTGTTCATTAACAGGCTCATGTAACAATGTCAGAAACAATGATAACATACAACAGTTGTCAACAGTGCAAACCACATTTGAAGAAAAACTATATGAAACACGTATGACAGTTAAAATATGCGCAAAACACAATATAACATTGCAGCAGTTGAATTTGTAAGAAATATGTTTACAGCACAATTGTAACAATTTGAGCACTGACTTAGAAAAAAGTAGCTCAATAAGCAGAAAAAGTGGAAATGTTGCACTAATCAAGTAAGTACTTGTTACACTGGAATAAGCAGGAAACAAGTTTCTGAAAAGATATTTTAGCCAAGTACTGTAGTTCACAGTATACTACAAAATATTTTACATGCAACACTCATAAGCATCCAAAAATTCTCAAAAATATACCTTTTAGTACATAAGTACACAATGAAAGTGGAGGGAATGACTGTTTTTGCGTGAGGATTCTGTTCTCAAAAATTTCTAAAAAACACAAATGTCATTTACAGTTGTCAATACAGTATAAATTTTGAACAGCACCCACAAATGTTTGAAAATAAGCAATATATCATGATACACACAAGTCTGGAAACAGTCAGTGAACATTGTGGGTAAATGACATGAACAGTGGAATATTAAACTCTATAATTTCAAATCAGACCTATTTAGCTCAGATTGTTGTACAAAAAGGAAAATCTGGAAGTCAGCTTATATACAATTAATAAATGTGTGAGATAAATTGATATTTTACTTAGCTAAATTTATGATTCCTGCTGCGCAGGTATTTTAAAAATGAACACTGTAGTATCAGCATATCAGAATAAAAATAGCAAAAATTATGTACCACCAACAAAACACACCCTACATAGCTGACAATGTTGATGTGCAATCCTCAAACATTGACAGAACACGTGATCAGAGTTTACAGATCCTGCCATATGAGTGCCAGTCATACAGAGGCATAAACCAGTCAGTCATGTCCCAACAGTGATGCCATGTTTCTAGTCTGTCATTCACCTTAATACACCATCTGTCAGGAACAGCTGATAATGTGACTTAAGAAAAACACACACAACCAAAAGATTTAAATTTCATTGTTTATATCTGCTCATTATAGCCAACTTGGATAGATCAGAGGTTTGTACTTTCTAATTATATGATAACACTGACATTGTCTGTGTTATTCAAATTTGGTGTACAGCCCAGGCATCTTCTCAAAATGTTAATCTTTGAAAAATTAGAATGTCCTAGTGCCATTCATTACAGCTTTAAATGTGGGCTGCTCTGTCCTCACTAGTTCCCTTCATAAATTTGGTGTATATTGACCATTTGACACTAACACGAATAGCTTAAGGAATATGACTCTGGTTAGCATTGTTTCCAGCATTTCAATGTATCAAATTACTGATATCTCACCGAGCGAGGTGGCGCAGTGGTTAGACACTGGACTCGCATTCGGGAGGACGACGGTTCAATCCCGTGTCCGGCCATCCTGATTTAGGTTTTCCGTGATTTCCCTAAATCGCTCCAGGCAAATGCCGGGATGGTTCCTTTCAAAGGGCACGGCCGACTTCCTTCCCCGTCCTTCCCTAATCCGATGAGATCGATGACCTCGCTGTCTGGTCTCCTTCCCCAAACCAACCAACCAACCAACTGATATCTCTTTTCTGCCAGATATTATTAATTTTTATGTCCTCAGTTGCTTACTATTTCAACATTCATTTTGCACAACTGACAGTGGTGTGCAGTCATTATCTATATCATAACTGAAGGGAGGAAATTTTGTTCACCATTAGCCCATGCTATTCCATTTTTCTCTCTGCTGCACAAATTCTGAAGACAGAACCCTCTCAATGTTACAGATCCTGTGTTCACCTTTGAATCTCTATTCTCCTAATGACTTTTACTTGAAATAAGTATATGATTTTGTATCTATGACTATCCACCAATTTAATGTTTTCACATTCTCTTCTCTACTGTGAATCCAAGACAGCATGGTGACAACATGGATACCCAACATATTGATCATATTCACACCATAACAGGATGGTTTGCCTTTAAAGTCTTCCAACCAGTGGCTGATAAATCAGCTGAGTAATTCTTTTATAGCTGTAATGTCTGATTATAGTGTGTACTGCTGCATTTGTGGTGTTGTGAGAGACTAAGTAAACTGAAGAAAGGGAGAGACTCATGTCTATTCTTTGTGGTGGTGATGATGGTGGCAAGGAGGAGAAAGATTATAATGGTTTGGAGAGGTCACATAATACAAGGCATCTAGAGACACAGGCTACATCTTCCAAATAACAGCAAAGGAGTCAATGAACTTAATACACCAAACTCACTGAACAAATCCATATTAATAATATCTTAAACTTTTATTCAACAAGACAGTTCAGTGAAGCTCGGAACTTAATACATGTCACTGGTATATCCTATTGCTGGATGTATTATGGCAGTAAAGCTTTCCTCCTGTAGCTATGTTAAAACGACATTCTTCAATGTTTCAAAAACTTTACTTTACCGTAATTTAGCAGCTTCAGCCATGAGTGCAGGTGTTCATGACCTGTTAAAGATGAATATATTAGGTATCACATTGGAGTTACGTATTTAAAATTTAAATCAGACTTTTTTGTATTAAAATGTTATGATACCTTATTATTTAAAATAGCACTTTTCATTAAAGCATGATGATGACCTTTATAAACAGACTAACTGTTAACAGAATCATATTTTCCCCAATAACCAATATATGAAACTGAAGTAATTTGGAACAGTGCAAGCAAAAAAATTATGTTTCATTAACAGCTCAAATATTGGGATACAGAACAGAATGATTTTTCTGGTAAAATATCTGATGGGGAACTGCGTATCAAAGTACCACTGTATATATATTCATTGTTACTGAGACATTGCCAGACCAAAATCTAAAATGCATCTTCATGTGCCAATGTACAGAAGTACATCATAATAATAATGCTACCATATTATGTATTTCAGTCTCATAGCTCCTCTGCTGAATGGGAATTGGGATTTATTGAAGAAGCACTATTCTCAAACAGGACACTTCCTCCTCGTACAAATATCTATGCAATTTCAACACGAAGGTAAGAGAGTCTAAGCTTTCACTTTTTCTAAAGTTAAATAGGGAGTAAATGTATTTCTTGCCTGATTGCATTTACTCTCTCTCTCTCTCTCTCTCTCTCACTCGCTCTCTCTCTCTTTCTCTCTCTCTCTCTCTCTCTCTCTCTCTCTCTCTCTCTCTCTCTCATGCTGAAATCCTGTGCATAACCATTCTCATTATTATGAGGAATTTCATATTGTTTTCAACTCATAACTGTATTTTAATTTTTGTAGTCCCCAATTTTGACTACACGAATCCTTTACTATTTGTTGAATACTCTGAAACCAAAATAGATGATGCATAGTGCATAATAGTTACTGATTCTATGAATATTCCAGGACTACAAATGAAAACAACTGGAATTAACACAGCTTGAATTGTGGTGGTGAAAACCACTCTTAGGTTGGGCTGAAATCAATCACTTGCCTGAATGGTATCACCGTCTACCAAAGCAAAACTTAATAGTGGCAGGCAGATTTCACTGTTCTCAGAGTCCAAGCAGGCCCATTCATCATGAACAAATAACACAATCTGTCCAAAGAATAACTAGTGTAGTGCAGAGTCATTAACAATGCTTCACTTGGCCATGTACAATAACATCTCAGCTACTGAAACAGAAATGGGACTAAGCTTGTGGCTGCAAAACCTTAATTCACCCTGCTGAGAGGCTCATGTGACCTATCAACTGGAGATGCTGTGTTGTTCACTATTCAGTGACCTCACCAGACATAGGCGTTATGAGATATATCAATAGTATTGCATCATCTATGAATACACCTGGTTGGATTACAAGATTAATCCTGTCATTTCAGATCTCTCACTGTTTTATGAAAATGAGAACTGATTTCCTGGTGCAGATCTCCTTTATACATTTTCTTTATTGCTTTAAAACCAGTGCATTTATTGTCACATGCCATTATGAGTATATTCAAACCACCATAAATTCACAGTCCAAAAATTCAGTAAGCTGTGCTTCAAACATTGGAGAGTACTTCCATCATAGAAACAATTCCGCAGCACTTACTGTGCTAAAGGTTTGTTGTACCAATTCCTTCAATAAATATTTACCAAAGAACACTTGTTTATAGGAGTCACTCGTAGGATATTCATGATAGCACTTGGTCACATAAGATATTAAAACACCCCAAATGAAGCTTGGAACTTCTGTCACAGAATCTGGGCTACAACAGATATTGCAATACCAGCAATATAGGAAGTAATTTGACTTTCAGCTTAGGTAGTTGCTTATTGTAAATTATTGAATAATATGTTCTATATTTGTGATTTTTATGTAATATCAGTATCTAATATTAATTTCATAATGTAGTTATCAAGATAAAAACTGAGTAATTCATAAGGTGGAATTATAAACAGGAAAACAACTGAATAAACTAACACTTACCTTCAGTTTCTGAGTAATCATACTTTCTTATTTTATCTTCTTAATGTGACTTTTTTGTTAGTCTGCACAACATTTACAAAAGTCAATTGGGTTGTTTCTTAAATAATGAATAAGCCTTATTGTAATGACTTGGAATGTGCCAATTTTATAAAAATTACTTATAAATATTCAAGGAGCACTTTTTATGACACTTTCTTGGAAATTAATTTTGCCTTATGAAAGACTGAATATATTATTGTTCCACAGCTATGATGACTTCATCCGTGAAGTTGTAGAGAACAACACAACACTGCTGTTTGCTGGATTTTCACTCATTATACTATATGTTATTCTGATGATGAGCAAGTACCACCCCATTGAACAGAGGGTTAGTAGAACTTTTTGGAACATTAGTGCCGTCTTATGTTGCATTCTTGACTCTTGCTGGTGGTATACTTATGAACTTATATATTGTTATATTTCTTTGATGTAATTTTGTACTTGTGTAGGTCTATTTGTCACTGTTGGGAGTCTCCATTATTGGGCAATCAATTCTTGCTTCCTATGGCCTGTGTTTTTACATGGGCTTCTTCTGGGGGCCCCTACATCCAGTTTTGCCATTTCTGCTCCTTGGTATTGGAGTTGACAATATTTTTGTAATTATGCAGGTAAGTTAAACCAAGCACCTTTAATGATGAAGGAGATCATGGACAAAAGATGCAATCCACAGAACATAGTAGTATATCACAGCTTATTACTTTCTCTCAAATTTACTTCAAAATCTGCAGGAGTGACAAAATAAGTTATAATAATAACCTATAGTTGAAGACTTACTCCTTTATAACATGAGTTATGGTAATCCATTCTGCAGTTCAACTAGATTATAAGAACAACAGAAATACTGTTTATTAAACTTAACATTCATACAACAAATTTACTTTAGTATATATGTGTTCTATATAGTCTCTTCTACCACAGAGTTTATAGATACTTGACTTTTTCTTTCAAGGCAATATAGATTTTTCCACACTTTCAACATATATATGTATGTCATGTAAGATGTAACATCCCATTTATTTCATGAACCATTTCAGATATCAAAACGAAGTTTTCAGCAAATGGTTGTATGCTAAGAGACGCATACTTTGGTGTGTGATAAAGAGAGTTAACTCTTGTATCAATCGAGATACTAAAGCAAGTATGACTTTTTTTAAACAGTATGATATATTTTTAATGGCATCTGAAAGTGCATGAAAAGACAAATAAAGTGATATAATGCTTGTTAATTTTGAGGTTGGAACTCTTCTCCAAATAATCTGAGAAATATTCTGAAATTGAAAGACAAGTCAGCCAGTATTGGCATTTAAGCACACTCACGCTAGGCTACCTCATTGTATCATCTCTTTTGACAGTTTACGTATATACACAGCAGAACTAGTGGGAACTGTGTCACCTATCCCTTGGTCATTTTTTCTTCAGTATTCTTTGCATGCAGACATGTACACCAATGAGAAGTTAGACATGCTAATTTTAGATGACAAATGTCAAAGAAATACTGCCAAAATGGTACAGCAGTATATGGATGTCTATTCTGATCATTGCTGTCAGTCACACCAGGCAATTGCATGGATTATTAGTTCACTATTACATACAGGTAGCTTCAATGGTAAACAGAGGATGAGGATGAAGACTGCAACTGACAGAGCACATAAGGAAGCATTTCTGGCTATGAAGCTTATCAGTCCGCATGATGGCACAAGACATATTGCTAAGGAATGTGGTATCAGCCACACAACTGTCGTTCACATCTTTCATTGGCATAAATTCCACCCTTATCATCTGTCACTACATCAGACACTCGGAGGACACGGTTTCAAATATTATAAATAATTTTGTTGGTTTGGTCTGCAGCACCTGAAAGATGACACTCTTTGCTGATGAAATCATTAATGAACCATGGTAGTGTAAATTTATATAATGTGCACTACTGAACAGCTGAAAATCCATGCTGGCTTCATCAGGTACAAGACCAGTGACTGTGGAGCATAAATGTATGGTACAGCATTATGGGAAATGCCATTATGGGACCTTATTTCACCCCAGGGGTGTTAAATGGAAATATGTATGCATACTTTCTTACAAACATTACACCTGTTCTTCTAGAGGACATACCACTGGATAAGGAAAAATATGTGTGGTTCCATCAAGACAGCTGCCCAGCTCGCCCTTCCCATCTTCTGATGCAAATACTAAATAACAAGTTTCCTGGCCATTGAATAGGGCTGAATGCTTTGGTACAATGGCCAACCAGGTCTCCTGATTTGACTCCTCTGGATTCCCTTCTGCGAAGAGCTCTGAAAAATAGAGTCTATCATGAAGTGCCGACTACATCAGGTGATATGTACCGTCACATCATCACAGTATGTAATAGCATATGATACAATTTCTTTCATCTGTCCAGCTATCTCATGAATGGCAATTTCAAAGGTGCCCTGCAGCTGATAGTAAGCAATTTGAACATGTGTTTAAATAAACAGTGAAGCAATATTTTGTTAAGAAAAGTACTCATTTTGTGGATGACATGTTGTCAGTCATTCTGAATAAAAGGTTTAGTTTATTTAAAGTGTATAAGTGTATTCCATCTAACTACAGTTTTGAGTAGTAGCTACAGACTCATCTGTCCAACAGCAGATGTTTTACTTTTGAGGAGCATTCAGGTGTTCCAGGCAGGTACTATTATTATTATTATTATTATTATTATTATTACTACTTTAAATCTAAGAAAGTTAATAAACTAGTTTATTTTCCCATGCATAGTGCTGTTTATCAGTATGAAGCATGAATGACCAACGTTTCTGTTTCAGCTTTGACATGTAAGTAGTGGCAGGGAAGGTTCAAATGGAAAACTGCCTGAAGAAAGCTGTAGTTGTCTCCACAAAAACCTGGAAATGTAGACACATTTGAAATAGTTCTCCTAAGCCAAGAACTAGCATACACTGTAGATCCATATACAAAAATCATAGCTGATGCATCATGTATGTCGTATCTTGCCTTATATAATGATGGAGCCCGGCATGAGATCTCTGCTTGGTGATGTTTACAGTGCAATAGCCAACTCTGGCTACATCGCTTTCTAATTTTAGTATGTTTCTTTTGCAAAGTGTTTCTAACTCAAAATTAATAACCATTATAAGACTGTACTTTTCATTTCAAGCAGTTTTGGGTGCCATTAAAAAAAGTGTATCCTTTCATTTAAAAGAATCTTACTTGCGTCAATATCTTGATAGATACAAGAGTTAAGACTCTTTATCACATACTTGAATACTTTCCCCTTAGCATAATATCATTTGTCAAAATATTGCTTTGGATATCTGAATCCATTCATGAAATAAAAGGGGTGTTATGCCTTACATAATTCACCTTTTATATTCCACTGCTTAAAAAAAAGAAAAGGATGAATCAGAGGAACACACAGTACTTTTCTCATATTTAACATGACAAGAAGTGAGTAGAAAATGTAGATTCACATCAGTATTCTTTACTTTTTAGTTGCATGCCTGGATGATCAGCCATTAATTATGATTGACAACCATCTGAAATCAATTCAAAATAAATTCGCTGAATGTGAATATCTTGGCATCAGCTGTATTAAGGTATAGATGTACTACCTACAAATGACATATGAAAATTTGTACCAGATCAGGACTTGAACCTAGATTTCCTGCTTATCACGAATGGTCACCTTAATCACTTCAGGCATCCACGCATGCCTCTCAGGCCAACCCAAACTTCCATACATCACACTATCAACATCCATATTCCATAGTCCCCTACATTTATCAGTTAATGCTTGCAGTTGTACTCTGTATTCCCACAACAATTAGAATGAGACCATGAGGAATGGAGACCCATGATATTATCATCTTGTGTCCGTTTCAGCATGTAATATTTACTTGCATATCTGGATGAAAAGACAGTAAGGACAATTAATTCAGAATAAATTAACTGAATTTGAATAGCTTGACATCAGATGTGTTTTGTACTACCTATTGATGACATGAAAATTTGTGCTAGACCAGTACTCAAACCTGAATTTCCTGCTTATCATGAGCTAAAGGCTTTAGTTGTGCTTTTAGAAACAGTTCAAATATTTTGTTTCACATTTATGCTTATATACAAGTATGTGGACACATATTGCAATAAAATGAATTATCATACCAACAAATTCTGTCATAGATAATTAAAAAGCTACTGATTAACAACAAGAATTTACTTTTGAAATATAAATCTGGAATGAACTAGATGGAAAGGTATCTTTTAGAGTGGGTAGCAGTAAATAGCCTATAATAACACAATCTGTAATCAACCAAAAGGACATCTAGCATAATGACCATATATGGGCATATTACTGTGAACCTGAGCAGTATATTGCAGCAGTGCTAATAGTGGGTGATCACAGTGTGTTGTCACTGTAATAATTCAACAAGGCCAGTACAATGTTACGGTGCAGGTTAGCATGCTGGAACAGGACTCAGTGGTGCTGCACTGACTATTGGAGCAAGGGGCAGATTTTCACACTGACAGTGGCAATAGTGTTTTAAGTTACACGACTGGTAGTGGCGCCTGTGCACAATAAGTGCACTGCTGCCAACTATAAATACTGGACATTTTTGTAATAGAATTACTCTGAGTCTTGCAGCCCACCCAGGACAGCAGGGCTGTGCTGGAAAAGGATGCCACCCAGACCTGCCAGCAGAGGTCATAGGTTTGAAGCCATGGCAGGGCAACAGCTCTGTGCATTCAGTCCCTCGTCGGACTTAAGTGCTGTGGTGCTTCTGGCCGCACCAGGGCATCTTCAGCAGCATGGCAGACTCCTCTCCAGGGGCAACAGGTTACTTCCCATGCACACCAGCCACCATCTGCCACTGCCAAATGGGCATCTAAGCATTGTAGGTAACCCCTGCCTTGACACCACTGGACGACGCCAGGGGCTGCAGTGGCCACAGCAATGTCGAGTTCACACACTGTTAGCTTATGTAACAAGGCAGCCAGTGTTGTGTAGTGCCATGTCAGCAGTGCCATGGGTGCGGTGAGCCGTCCCAGCAAAATTAAGCAGCCAGTCAGACACTGATCCAGTGTATCAAGCAGCACAGACATATCAATAGAAGACTTATTATATTTGCAGCTGTCTTTCTCTGGAGCCACCTGGGCTCCCTCCTCACCTCCACCACTCACTCATGCCATCTTGGCTCATAGTCACACACCCTGCACCAGGGGGCGCTATAGTTTGCTGTCAGGGTCTGGGGCATTGTTTTCATGCAACACGGCATCTGGACCATGACCTTGGGTGTCAACTTGAGGCAGTGAGTGATGAACTGTTTGGTTATATTTAAGAGGGTGTAATAGACATGGATGCATGGTATGACTGTCATTTTAACTTGAAGGTTACCTTGTTTAGACTGGAGGAGTCAATTGACTTATCTGAGTTTAAAGATGTACACAGTGCAGCTTGCTTGGGCTTTCTGCACCGTGCATGGAGTCAGTGCCTTTAACCTGTTATATGGTGTTGTCAACTGGTCATATTGCAATGCAGTATCAAGAGTTTAGATGGCTCACGAGTTAATGTAAAGACTAATTTGTAGTGATCTTTCAGAATTGTAATTAATTTTATTTTGTTGTTGCATTATTGTGTGTAATAAGAGTATAAGAGTGTCGCAATGGCAGAGTCAGTGACAAACATGTGTCGGAGCCAGAACAGTACGGATATTGTTAGAAAAAGTAGCACAGCTGACAGCAGATAATACACAACTACATGGGCACTTGGCAGTGAAACACAAACAGTTAGCAGTGCTCCACATACCACAGCATGAGGTGGATCCAGCTGCTGTAGGATTCCTTTTTCCCTTTCCTGGAAAATCATCTGAGGATGTATGATTATTCTTAGAGGAGCTTAAAGTTTCACCAGAGATGGGTGGTTGAATGGATAGTCACTTGTTGCAGGTAGAAATATTTTAACTATTGGCAGATGCAAAAACATGTGTGAGGTGTAGGGAAGCATTAAGGAATACAGCAAGCTTTGAATAATTGGAAAAGGGCTTTTGCAAACATGCAAGAAACAGAATAGTGTTAGGTATTTTCAAGAACATTTGAACCCTATTTTGAAGAGGCATGCGGAAACTGTGGAAAATTTTGTGGTTAGGATAAAGGAATGTAATGAACACATATACAAGTAGGGGCAGATTGATGTAACAAAAGCTGTTTTGTTGCAAGAAGCTGGGCGAAGGGTGCTCAATGCTTTTGTAAAGTGATTGCCATTGGACATGTTGAGAATGGCACATACAGGTGCACCACAGGGTCTGCATTCTGCTACTATGTTAGCAATGGAGTGTGAAGAAATTGATATGTCAGTAGGGATAAAAGATAGATGTTGGGTATTTTCTGCAAACATTAATTGTATGTGTGTGGGTAGAAAGGGAATTTACAGAGGCAGTGTCACCAGCCACAGGGAAATAAAGGAAATGGAAGATACCAGCAGCAGAATTTTGGTAAAGGGCTTAGGGGTGGACAATGAGGCGGTAAGCAGCTGTTAAATGCAGGAGGGAACCCAGAGTCCACCTCAAGGTGTTCCCATTAAAATGAGATGCCAGAAATATGTACAGGTATGCAGAGGCGGAGTATGCAGTAAGAGTTATTGTAGGAGGTAAAGACTGTAAGTTTTTTTGGGCACGGTGGCCCATGTATCAGTTGCCATTAGGGACTTAATAGGTTAAAGGCAATGGAACCCATGATGCTGTAGGTTATGTGGGGTTGGGGATAATGATGCGAGGCTGTTGTGGTTGGCGCATGTAGACTTTCAAATAGGGGCTGTTTGGTTTAAGCAGTGTGAGCAAGGGCAACAGTGTGATCTTGAGGCAAGACTTTTTGTATCAACATTGTGCTAAAATTGCCCTTCAGTTATGTACAGTGGAATTCAGTCTGACTGTGTACCAGATGGCACTGGAAAGTCGCTTTGTGTGAATGTAGAGACAGATTTACATGTGGGTATGTAATGTGTTGTGGAGACTGGAAGAGCATGATATACTGGATACAGCAAATTATTTTTTTAAGAGAAATGTTGTACATGTACAAGAGAGGTATGGTGGGAGAGTGGTACATGTAAATATAGATCATTTTGGCACTGAGGTAGTGAAGTTAAGGAAGGGTACGTTAACAGCAAGTTTAGACATTCTGGATGAGGGTGAGTTGTGCAGAAGGAGAGTGAACCAAAGCAACTGCAAGCCACTGTTAAAACTGCATTATGTAGAAAAGTGGAACATATAAATGGAATATAGAGAGAGAAAATGGTAGAATTACTGTTAGAATTTGAGGATTTATATTTTCGAAGGCTCCATTGCCAGCAATGCCTGTGACCCAAGACTGAATACTAACAGAAAACAAAGAACTGGTGTGTTTGAAACCACACCATATTCCTAAGTATTTATAGCTAATTATGAAAGATTTTATTAAGCAGCAGTCAGCTGACATGATAGTAGAACAGGGTAATAGTCCATTGGGTACAGGAATTGTGGTCATACAAAAGAAATCTATGGATGGATCTAGACAATGCTCCCTGCCGCCGTTGGATAAGCAGCTGAGCAGCAAGTCGTATACTCCTAGCTCACTCGTTTGTTACATAGTTTAATTCTTAATTTCTTTGCGTGTTTTTGGTACTTGCATTGTTTAATTCATAAATTTCGGGCGTTTTATAGTATTTGAGAGTGTAGCATCGCGTTTTAGTACCTGAATAGTGTAATTTCGCTTAGTCTCCTTCTGCTGCCGAGCAGTGTCAGCAGTGCGCAAGTAGCAGCATTACTGCATTTACTAGGCAATCTTGTATTTTAATAACCGTTTAAATTTTGTCGATTTGTTTGCGCTCTCTGTAGATTAGTTCAGACGTTTTTTGCAAAACAGTTTTTAGCATGGATAGGGACTCCAACTGCTGTGTTCGGATGCAGGCTGAGTTGGCATCCCTTCGCTCCCAGCTTCAGGCAGT
The DNA here is from genome assembly GCF_021461385.2 of Schistocerca piceifrons. NCBI lineage: Eukaryota > Metazoa > Arthropoda > Insecta > Orthoptera > Acrididae > Schistocerca > Schistocerca piceifrons. Next base: position 590,415,544 of record NC_060149.1, read on the forward strand.
GTTGGCTTCGGTCACACAGCTTGAGGCTGTTGCCAATGGGCATCACTGTGGGGGTCCGGATGGGGGTTTGTCGGGGACGGCCAGCTCGTCCCACGCATCCCCTGATCGGACTACGACTGTGGTTGCCTGGGATACTGCCCACATTGAGGCTGATCCCTCACCTGTGGTAGAGTGGGAGGTCGTTTCAAGGTGTGGCAGGGGGTGAAAGACATTCCGGAGGGCTGAACAGAAAGCCTCTCCAGTTTGTCTGACGAACCGGTTTCAGGCTCTGTCTCAGGCTGATACTGATCTTCGGCCTGACATGGCTGCTTGTCCTGTTCCAGAGGTTGCCCCTCAGTCTGCAAGATCCGGGCAGTTGCAGAGGGTGGGCTTACTGGTAGTTGGGAGCTCCAACGTCAGGCGCGTAATGGGGCCCCTTAGGGAAATGGCAGCAAGAGAGGGGAAGAAAACCAATGTGCACTCCGTGTGCATACCGGGGGGAGTCATTCCAGATGTGGAAAGGGTCCTTCCGGATGCCATGAAGGGTACAGGGTGCACCCATCTGCGGGTGGTCGCTCATGTCAGCACCAATGATGTGTGTCGCTATGGATCGGAGGAAATCCTCTCTGGCTTCCAGCGGCTATCTGATTTGGTGAAGACTGCCAGTCTCGCTAGCGGGATGAAAGCAGAGCTCACCATCTCCAGCATCGTCGACAGGACTGACTGCGGACCTTTGGTACAGAGCCGAGTGGAGGGTCTGAATCAGAGGCTGAGACGGTTCTGCAACCGTGTGGGCTGCAGATTCCTCGACTTGCACCATAGGGTGGTGGGGTTTTGGGTTCCGCTGGATAGGTCAGGAGTCCACTACACGCAACAAGCGGCTACACGGGTAGCAGGGGTTGTGTGGCGTGGGCTGGGCGGTTTTTTAGGTTAGATGGCCTTGGGCAAGTACAGAAAGGGCAACAGCCTCAACGGGTGCGGGGCAAAGTCAGGACATGCGGGGACCAAGCAGCAATCGGTATTGTAATTGTCAACTGTCGAAGCTGCGTTGGTAAAGTACTGGAACTTCAAGCCCTGATAGAAAGCACCGAAGCTGAAATCGTTATAGGTACAGAAAGCTGGCTTAAGCCAGAGATAAATTCTGCCGAAATTTTTACAAAGGTACAGACAGTGTTTAGAAAGGATAGAGTGCATGCAACCGGTGGTGGAGTGTTCGTCGCTGTTAGTAGTAGTTTATCCTGTAGTGAAGTAGAAGTGGATAGTTCCTGTGAATTATTAAGGGTGGAGGTTACACTAAACAACCAAACTAGGTTAATAATTGGCTCCTTTTACCGACCTCCCGACTCAGCAGCATTAGTGGCAGAGCAACTGAGAGAAAATTTGGAATACATTTCACATAAATTTTCTCAGCATGTTATAGTCTTAGGTGGAGATTTCAATTTACCAGATATAGACTGGGACACTCAGATGTTTAGGATGGGTGGTAGGGATAGAGCATCGAGTGACATTATACTGAGTGCACTATCCGAAAATTACCTCGAGCAATTAAACAGAGAACCGACTCGTGGAGATAACATCTTGGACCTACTGATAACAAACAGACCCGAACTTTTCGACTCTGTATGTACAGAACAGGGAATCAGTGATCATAAGGCCGTTTCAGCATCACTGAATATGGAAGTTAATAGGAATATAAAAAAAGGGAGGAAGGTTTATCTGTTTAGCAAGAGTAATAGAAGGCAGATTTCAGACTACCTAACAGATCAAAACGAAAATTTCTGTTCCGACACTGACAATGCTGAGTGTTTATGGAAAAAGTTCAAGGCAATCGTAAAATGCGTTTTAGACAGGTACGTGCCGAGTAAAACTGTGAGGGATGGGAAAAACCCACCGTGGTACAACAACAAAGTTAGGAAACTACTGCAAAAGCAAAGAGAGCTCCACTCCAAGTTTAAACGCAGCCAAAACCTCTCAGACAAACAGAAGCTAAACGATGTCAAAGTTAGCGTAAGGAGGGCTATGCGTGAAGCGTTCATTGAATTCGAAAGTAAAATTCTATGTACCGACTTGACAGAAAATCCTAGGAAGTTCTGGTCTTACGTTAAATCAGTAAGTGGCTCGAAACAGCATATCCAGACACTACGGGATGATGATGGCATTGAAACAGAGGATGACACGCGTAAAGCTGAAATACTAAACACCTTTTTCCAAAGCTGTTTCACAGAGGAAGACCACACTGCAGTTCCTTCTCTAAATCCCCGCACAAACGAAAAAATGGCTGACATCGAAATAAGTGTCCAAGGAATAGAAAAGCAACTGGAATCACTCAATAGAGGAAAGTCCACTGGACCTGATGGGATACCAATTCGATTCTACACAGAGTACGCGAAAGAACTTGCCCCCCCTTCTAACAGCCGTGTACCGCAAGTCTCTAGAGGAACGGAGGGTTCCAAATGATTGGAAAAGAGCACAGGTAGTCCCAGTCTTCAAGAAGGGTCGTCGAGCAGATGCGCAAAACTATAGACCTATATCTCTGACGTCAATCTCTTGTAGAATTTTAGAACATGTTTTTTGCTCGCGTATCATGTCATTTCTGGAAACCCAAAATCTACTATGTAGGAATCAACATGGATTCCGGAAACAGCGATCGTGTGAGACCCAACTCGCTTTATTTGTTCATGAGACCCAGAAAATATTAGATACAGGCTCCCAGGTAGATGCTATTTTTCTTGACTTCCGGAAGGCGTTCGATACAGTTCCGCACTGCCGCCTGATAAACAAAGTAAGAGCCTACGGAATATCAGACCAGCTGTGTGGCTGGATTGAAAAGTTTTTAGCAAACAGAACACAGCATGTTGTTATCAATGGAGAGATGTCTACAGACGTTAAAGTAACCTCTGGCGTGCCACAGGGGAGTGTTATGGGACCATTGCTTTTCACAATATATATAAATGACCTAGTAGATAGTGTCGGAAGTTCCATGCGGCTTTTCGCGGATGATGCTGTAGTATACAGAGAAGTTGCAGCATTAGAAAATTATAGCGAAATGCAGGAAGATCTGCAGCGGATAGGCACTTGGTGCAGGGAGTGGCAACTGACCCTTAACATAGACAAATGTAATGTATTGCGAATACATAGAAAGAAGGATCCTTTATTGTATGATTATATGATAGCGGAACAAACACTGATAGCAGTTACTTCTGTAAAATATCTGAGAGTATGCGTGCGGAACGATTTGAAGTGGAATGATCATATAAAATTAATTGTTGGTAAGGCGGGTACCAGGTTGAGATTCGTTGGGAGAGTGCTTAGAAAATGTAGTCCATCAACAAAGGAGGTGGCTTACAAAACACTCGTTCGACCTATACTTGAGTATTGCTCATCAGTGTGGGATCCGTACCAGATCGGTCTGACGGAGGAGGTAGAGAAGATCCAAAGAAGAGCGGCGTGTTTCGTCACAGGGTTATTTGGTAACCGTGATAGCGTTACGGAGATGTTTAATAAACTCAAGTGGCAGACTCTGCAAGAGAGGCGCTCTGCATCGCGGTGTAGCTTGCTCGCCAGGTTTCGAGAGGGTGCGTTTCTGGATGAGGTATCGAATATATTGCTTCCCCCTACTTATACCTCCCGAGGAAATCACGAATGTAAAATTAGAGAGATTAGAGCGTGCACGGAGGCTTTCAGACAGTCGTTCTTCCCACGAACCATACGCGACTGGAACAGGAAAGGGAGGTAATGACAGTGGCACGTAAAGTGCCCTCCGCCACACACCGTTGGGTGGCTTGCGGAGTATCAATGTAGATGTAGATGTAGATGTATGCTGTTACCTGAACAGCAAGACCACAGCAGATGCACATCCCATCCTAAAGATTACTGACATTATAGACAATATGGATCAATGTCAGTATTTCTCAACCATAGGATTGAAGAGTGGTTACCATCAATTGGAGCTTGTTCCTGAAGACCAACCGAAGACAGCATTTTCAGTACCATGGGGGCACTATCAGTTCAAGAGAATATCATTTGGATTAAAAAATGCGCCTGTGGTTCTTTCAGGAGCTGTTGGGCAATGTGTTGGGAGGTTTGAAAGCACATCAATGTCTTGTCTACTTGGATAATATCATCATATTTTCAAAAGACATGGAGCAGCATAGACAATGTCCAAGGAGGTGTTTAAGAGATTAAGGACTGCACATCTGGCGTTGAGCATAGAGAAGTGCCATTTTGCATCAGAAGAAGTAAGGTATTTAGGCAGCGTAATTGGTAAAGACAAAGTGAGGCCAGACCCAAGGCTAGTACAAGCTGTATGGAAATTCCCAGTGCCTAAGTCGATTAAGGAATTGCAGTCTTTTTTTGGGATCTTGAATTACAATAGAAAATTCACGGAAGGGTTTGCTGACATAGCATGACCTCTTGCTAAGAAAAGGTGTGAACAGAGGAGTGTTGGGATGCATTTGAAGATGTGAAGAGCTTTGACATCCACCTTGGTTCTAGTATTTACTTTTGTTTGATGCATCTAATCATGCTTTGGAATGTGTTTCAAGCCAGGAGATTAGCAGTGAAGAGCATCTTGTAGCCTATGTATCGAGATAGCTGAATGCAATGGAGAAGAACTATTCAATGACAGAGAAGGAGAACTGAGCCTCATTTATGGTGTTACATGTTTTAGACATCATCTATACAGGAAAAAGTTTTAGTTAGTGGCTGACCACTCTGCTTTGAAGTGGTTATTAGGACTGAAGAACCCATCTAGCAAGCTGACACCATAGACCCTGGAACTTAGTGAATTCAACTATGAAGCAGTACATGAGCCAGGGAAAACAACAGAAAAATTCATATGCATTACCAGGAAGGTAACAGTGGCGAAAATTCTGGGCCCTGGTTTTGCAGAATAGCAAGCAGTGCAGAGTGCTGATAGTGACTGTAAACAGTACACCATGCAATCACAGTTTAGCAACTGTGACAGACTGTTGTGCAAGGAAATGAGACTAGAGCCATAGGTAGTAGTACCAATGAAGTTTAAGGAAAAGATTTTGAAGGAAGCACATGATCACATGTTATCTGGTCATGGAGGGTGCAGACCAAAAAAACCGAAGAGTAGCTGAGAGATACTGGTGGAGAGGAAGGAAAATAAATGTGGATCAATACATGGCGAAATGTACACAGTGTATACTCAGATCAAAAGTGGGTACCAGTGCAGAGGCTACCATAAGCACCAAAACTGTTTAAAATGCTATGGATTGATGTATTAGGAGCATTCAGTCATATTCTAGCAGGAAACCAAGTCATATCAACTATACTAGATCATTTTTGTCAGTACATGGAGATGGTTGCTATGCCAAACCAGCAGACAGTGACAGTCCCATAAGCAATAATTAACAACTACATTTTGAAGTTTGGAGTACAAGATAGGGCAATTATGCACCAAAGTAAGAATTTCATGTTGGTCTTATTGAAGGAGCTGTGTTGGTTATTCCATCTAAAGAAGTTAAGAACTAGCCCTCTCCATCCACAGGTAAATGGTAGGAAGAAATGAGTGTACAGTACAATTGGAAAAATTTTAAGTTACTTTGTGAATGCATGTCCGCAGCTCGTTGTCTCGTGGTAGTGTTCTCGCTTCCTGAGCACAGGGTCCCAGGTTCGATTCCTGGTGGGGTCAGGGATTTTCACCTGCCTGAGATGACTGGGTGTTGTTGTGTCATCTTCATCATCATCATCATCATCATCATCATCATCATCATCATCATTCATCCCCATTATGGTCGTAGGAAGGCAACGGAAAACCACCTCCATTAGGACCTTGCCTAGTATGGCAGTGCGAGTCTCCCACATCATTCCCCTACACTCTGTCAAGAAGCATGGGACTTCATTTCCATGTGAATGCACATCATATGGCTATGGTACATATGTAAGTTATGTTGTGTCAGCATATAATTCATATAATTCGAAAGTGCACACCAATAATGAGTTGTCTCCTTATGAGATTATGTGTGACTGGAAAATACCATCACTGTTCAACTTAATGGAGACCAAGAAAATTAAAGCTGGAGAGTCGGTATGTGAGTTTGCAAAAACAGCACTAGAAGTATGGAAATGATACAGAAGGTGAATATGAAGGCGTTCGAGAAGCAGGAATAATCAATGAGACATAAAGCAAGTTTACCACAGAATAAAGTAGGGCAATAGGTGATATTATCCAGTCTTACATGCCAAAAGGGAAACAAAAAAGTTTATCACAAGGTATCCAGGACCTTAATAGGTGGTGGAGACTGCTTCAACAGTCAATGTGAAGTTCCAGTTACCAACAAGAATAACAATTGTACATGTTGGGCATCTGTGACCTTTTTGAGGTTGTCCAGAGCTGATTCTGTGAGTATCAAGGATTGAGCCAGAGAAAAATCCAATGAGAAGGAGTCAGAGTGAAAGACAAGATGATGTTGCTGAGCATGCACAAAAAGTGTCTTATGCATTAAGGTCAAGAAGATTAGGGATGTTTTCCAGGAATTATGTTGTTCATACATTTGCATACATATAGGATAGTAGTGAATAAGATATGTAAAGTACGAATGTGCTGTGAATAAGTTATGGTAGTAAAGAGATTTTTTCTGTTATTTTTTGTTTGCAAGCAGACTTGCTAGTGACAGCAGCCTTCTGAGGAGGGATGAAGGGTATTTGTTCCTGTCCTCAGGTTGCAATAGGTCAAGGACAAGAATGGCAGGAATATTGCATTTCATCACTTGTTTTATGTCATGATGAAACTACAGTTGCCTGGTAGAACTGTGGGCTCTTTGATTGCTCTGGGAGGTGGTGGAGTCGAACTACTGCATATGAAATATTAGTCCACTGTATTACAAGATCGATAAAAGGATTTACTTAACTTTATACAATCCTTAGAGGTAAGAGGGGTGGAAGCAACAGGACAAGCTGTAAAGGTTGAGATGCCAGTAGTGTGCAAGAAACTTAAGAAGTAGGTTCATAAGTAAAGTAGCAGTAATCAGCTTAGTGAGAAAGATTGGATGCCTTATCTAACCCGTGTCAGCAAGTCACAAATGTTTAGTTATAAAATTTCTCCGTATGCCACAGAGATATGTAGTTTGATACGAAACTGGTTTTAAGGTTGACCTGAAGGACTGGGTCTTGTTCATAGAGAAGGTGGGGGGGGGGGGGGGGTGGGGGGGGGGGGTAATGTTGCATAATGACCATATGTGGGGGAGATTCATGTGAGTCTGAGCAGTGTACTCCAGCAGTACTGACAGTGGATGAGTGTAGGATGTTGTCACTTTGTCACTGCAATAGTTCAACAAGGCCAGTGCATATTTATGGTGCAGGTTATCATGCTGAAGCGGTAAAACTCAGTGGTACTGTATTGACTAGTGCAGCAAGAGTAAGACAGATTTCTACACTGACAGTGGCAGTAGTGTTTTTAAGATATATAACTGAAAACAGTGCATATGCACAATAAGCACACTGCTGAAGATTATAAGTACTTGTCATTTTTGTAATAGAATTATTCTGAGTCTCGCAGTCCACACAGCGTAACAAGTCTGTACTGGACAAGAATCCTACATGGGCTTGCCAGTGAAGGTCACCAGTTTGAGGTCACTGCAGGGCTTAGTGCCACAGCATGGCTGGTCACACTAGGCCATCTCCAGCAGTATGGCAGATTTCTCCGCCTGTGCACACCAGCTGCCATTTGCCACTGACACACAGGCATCTCAGCATGGTGAGCATCCCCTACCTTGATGCCACCAGACAACAGCAGGGTCTCAGTGGCCACAGCAGTGGTGAGTCTGCACACTGCTGGCACCAGGTGTCTGCAGCAGGCTTATATAATGAGGCTGCTGGCACAGTCTAGTATTGTGTCAGCAATGTGGGATGTATGGGCAGCCACACCAGCAGAATTCAGTGCCCAGTTGGACACTGACCCAGTGTACAAAGCATTGCAGATGCATTAATAAAAGAACTTGTTACATTTGCAGCTCCTTTTCTCTGGAGCCACCTGGGTCCCTCCACCACCCACTTGCACCATCTTGGCTCATAGAAACCCCACCCTGCACCAGGGTGGATGCTACAGACACTTCAGTGTAGACATAATGGAACATTATACATGGTGTCCCAGGAGGAATGACCAATATTCAGGGATATGACAGGAACAATCATTTGAAGGACAAAAAAGTCTAGTAAACATGGACTCTAAAATGCATACCTTAAGAGCTATGAGCACTTATTCATCTTCTCTACCATGAAACACATCTCTTATACTGAACAAGTGCTCATCAGCTCTTGTGGTATGCATTTTAGAGCCCAAGTTTACAAGACTTTTTTGCTCTGAGTGATTATTTCTGTAATATCCCTGAATACTGACTATTCCTCCTGGTACACCCTGTATTTTCATGTGTACAGATAAGAAATGAATGAATTAAATCATCTTTTAAAAAATCTAGTTCACCGAGAAGAAAAATAAACAGTTGAAATTTTACTTTTGAATTTATCAGAGTATTTCCACACTGTTTTTAACATACTGACTTATTCAGCTTCAATGCACCAGAAGTGATTTTTACTTGAGTACATATTACTGCACGACACACCACCTTACTAAGTTGGCACAGAAGCTAGCCACCTAAAACACAACATAAGAAATGTCTAAGTCTTGTACCATCTAGTGGAGTATAAACCAATTACATAATGTCTAGAAATGTCAAGACATGCACAGGCTGTAGTGAAGTGCTGGGCCACATTTATGCAGAGTGTCTAGGCTTCAGCTTAGGAGCCTGCTTCCACAAAAACTTGAAATTAAAAAAAGTTCTTGTTTTAATACTGTGATTTGGGCTCCTCTTACAATTGTAAATGATGGAGATGTACTTTCCTTGATTCAAATTTTTAGTGGCAGCCACTGAAAGGTGTAGCCCTTCATTAGACAAGCAATGGGCAATGGAGGTTTTTGGCAGTTTGAAATGAACTAGGTTCTTTCATACCTCATTTCATCCAAACCAGATTCCATGGAATGTCAAATTTATTTTCCTTATATCAGCATCACTCTAGGAATGTATGTCACTTACAATCACAAACATCAGTGGGGAAAGGTCATTTTCAAAATTCAAGTTCTTGAAAGACATCTTAGAAGACTGACCCACCATTTTTGCTTTACTCAATGCTGAAACTGGTATTTCGAGACAAGCTATGAAGATACTGTAAGTAGCTTCATTAAAATGAAGTGTAGACACAAACCAGTTAGCCAATAATGTTATTTAAATTTTCATTTTAAAGCTACGTGTTTGGGAAAGTATTGTATTTTAATTATATACAGGGAAAATTTCCTTGGTTGATACATCTCTTTCATTATTTTACACACTTGCTTATAGTTATGGCCTTGTGTCAAATGGTTTCCTGAAATCTAGTGATATGGAATCTATCTTTTGCCCTTCATCCACAGTTCATAGGATATTGTGCAGAAACAGGCAGTCTGAGTTTCAAACAAGCAATGCTTTCTAAATCTGTGTTGATTTTTTGATAGATGCTTTTTTCTCTCAAGGAAATTGATTATATTTGAATTTAGAATATGCCCAAGAATTCTGCAACAAACCAACATTAAGGATATTGCTTTGTAATTTTGTGAGTCTATTCTTCCACCTTTCTTATATATAGGAGTCAGCTGCACTTTTTCCAGTTGATTGTGACTTTCCACCGGGCAAGATATTCATAATAAATGCAAGCTAAGTGTGGGGCCAATGGCAAAGAGTACTTTCTATTAAACAGAATTGGGATTACATCCAGACCTGGTGACTTATTTATTTTCAACTCTTTCAGTTGCTTTTCAGTCCAAGGATGTCTATTTCTATGCCCTCCAAATGAGAGTTTGTGTATCATTCAAATGATGGTATGTCTGTATGATCCTCCTGCATGATGGTTTTTTAAACACAAAACTTGAAAACTTCAGATTGTTCAAATGGCTCTGAGCACTATGGGACTTAACTTCTGAGGTCATCAGTCCCCTAGAACTTAGAACTACTTAAACCTAACTAACCTAAGGACATCACACACATCCATGCCCGAGGCAGGATTCGAACCTGCGACCGTAGCGGCAATGCAGTTCCAGACTGTAGTGCCTAGAACTGCATGGCCAAAACTTCAGATTTCTTTTTGCTGTCTTCTACTGCCACACCAGATTGGTCTATTAGCGACTGAGAAGATGCCTTCAACCTGTTAGAAATTTTTTGTACAACCAAAATCCCTAGGATTCTTCACAATATCTTTTGCTAACTTATTGTGGTGGAAGTAGTTGTATGCTTCACCCATCAATATTTTTATAGATACAGGAATTTTTACTAACTTTTGGCTGTTAACATTTCTGATTTCTTTTCTAAATTGAGAGTACAACAGTCTGTTTTCACAGAATTTTGGGAATTTTGTTCTTAAACCATGGTGAGTCTTTCCTGTCTTTAATGCACTTACTCAGTATATTTCTCGAGAATGTGATTTATAATCAGTTTAAAGTTTGCCCATAATTCCTCTATGTCCATCATATTGGAACTAAAAAAAGGCCATTGATTGTCCGAGTACAATGCTAACAACTGCTTGTCTGCTCTTTCCGGCATAAAAACTCTCCTAGCCTTCTTGATGGATTCATTAACTTGAGTAAAAGTTGTAATTATGATAACAATATGGTTGCTAGTGCTTTTCTCTATACTAATTCTGTTGATAAAGTCAAACCTGTTTGTGGCTGCAGGGTCTAAAATATAACAACTTTTTTAATATTTTGATTCTTTTGCTTTATTAAATCTGATTATAATTTTTAAGAACAGGACAAACATTGCTAAATTATAGGTGCATATAGGTGTAGAGGAAATAATTGGAAAACATTTGGAAACTAAGGCTTGCAACCTCTTACCATTAAGTATGAGACATGTTATCAAAATACAGAGCTTACGTAACTGTTCTCTGGTACAGTACTTTTCATTCTTTTAGATCTTATACTTCTTCAGTAATTTTGACATGTGCATGCATTCTGAGTACTGATTGTACTGTAAAACATGTACAAAGTACTGCATAATAAAAATAATATAAGGAGAAGATAAATTGCTACTTATCATAAAGGTGACACATTAAGCTGAAGACAGGCACAACTAAAAGACACTTACACATTAATTTTTGGCCACAGCCTTCATCATAAAAAGAAAGAGAAACACACACCATTCATTCACACAAGCAAGCACACCTTACGCACATGTGACCATCAACTCCAAAGTGCCAGATTTGGCCGTCATGTGTGCACGAGGTGTGCTTGCTTGTGTGAATGAATGGTGTGTGTTTCTCTTTCGTTTTCTGATGAAGGCTGTGGCTGAAAGTGAATGTGTAAGTGTCTTTTCATTATACGCATGTCCGCCCCTGGTAGCTGAGTGGGGTGCATGACGGAATGTAATACCAAACTGCCCAGGTTCGATTCCTGGTTGGGTTGGAGATTTTCTCTGCTCAGGGACTGGGTGTTGTGTTCTCCTTATCATCATTTCATCCCTATTGACACTCAAGTCACCAAAGTGGCGTCAACTCGAAATACTTGCACCAGGCAAATGGTCTACCCGACGGGAGGCCCTAGCCACATGGCATTTCCATTACACACATCTGCAAATTAACATGTCTCCTTTATGGTAAGTAGCAGTCTACTTTCTTCTTACATTTTTAACTTTCCAACCTGGAGGTTTCCATTGCTTGTATACTAAAAAGTTGAGTTTCCTGTATATTTATTCGCATAAGCCAGAGACATTGTTATTTTATCATGCAGTTGTATGTGCACTGTCGCTCTGGTCGTAAGCTTGCTGTTAAGATGATACCAACACACCAGTACCGTAAATATTGATATATAAACAGTGCATGTCCAACATACATGTGGAAGACAGACAGTGCATAGGCCATTATCACAGTGAAAGGACATATGAGCTATATGTTATAACTTCAAGTTGAACAAATATATTTCAAGGACGATGCAATACATGAAAGTCACAGATCAAGTAAACAGAGTAAGACGTGCGTACACTTTAACAGTCACATCACAACTGAGTCCAAGTCTAGCGGCCACTGGCTGGCTGGCCACTTAGGTGGTGCTGCTGCTGCATGGCTGGCAGACAGTGCCACATGTAGAGGACGCACGTAACTGCGGCGGGCACTTTGAAAGATCAGCGAGTCACAACACTTTTCCCCCTTTAAAGTTTTTGCACAGGCCTTGATGGAGGTGGCCTGTAGATTGCTAACGTCTATAGGTGTTGTTTGACTGGCCGTAAAGTCTCGAGGAGGAGGCTTCCCATACGGATGGAAGTGTCCCCGATGATAACGGGTCAAGATGACAGGAGACGTGGGGGTCGAATCTGCTGGGGCTCCATGCACCAATCTGCCCATTGCGGCAAGACCGGTTGTTATAAAAGGAGACATGGGCGATGTGTCCGCGTCCATAGGAGGCGAGTAGAATTGCTCCGACATGATGGTCATCTGGTTCCTGCATGGGCACATCTCCTGTTGGCATCAGTTTGTGTGCTGGGACCGATAGGATGGTGAGAGGACTGCATTGTGAGTGATGAGAGATTCCAGGATCCCGAGCGTCAGGTAGAGCTGAAGGTGGTGTAGCGGCATCTGGAACAGGCGTTGCCGGCACACGAGGCCGAAGCTAGTCCGAATGACGCACTGCAACACCCGTGTCCATCTGGATTTCATACAGGTGTTAGCCACAGTGTCGTAAGATGTGGCCAGGACTCCATTTTGGCCACCTGCCATATCCCCGTACCCATACAAGGTCGTCGGCGGTGAACCGGCCAAGCGAAGGCACCCGCGGCCGTGAGGTGGAAGGCCGCAGAAGATGAAGTAGCATGCGGGGCTGTCGGCCATGTAAAAGCTCAGCCGGGCTGTGGTCGCCAATGGGGGTGAAACGGTAAGAAGCCAGAAATTGGAGAAGCGCATCATTAGCATCTTAAGAAGTCAGGAGTTTCCTCATCTGAGCCTTAAATGTGTGGACCAGTCGTTCAGCCTCACTTTTTGACTGTGGATGGAATGGAGGGGCCATGACAGGCATGACACCGTGATGGGCACAAAATCCGCAAAATCGGAAGAGGCAAATTGCAGACCATTATCAGTAACAAGAGTAGAGGGAAGGCCTCCCAAAGAGAAAATGCGAGCTAGAGCATTTGTGGTTGCCGCAGTGGTAGGCAACGTGCAACAGACAATGAAAGGAAAGTTAGAGTAGGCGTCAATAACGAGAAGCGAATAAGTACCTGAAAAAGGTCCCGCGAAGTCAGCATGAGTATGCTCCCAGGGCTTCCCAGGCGAAGGCCACAGTGACAAAGATGACTTCGGGGCAGTGGCCTGTGATGCACAAGGGCCGCAGGCAGCGACCATGTGTGTGATTTGAGAGTCGATGCCGGGCCAGTACACATGACGGTGCACCAGAGATTTTGTGCGAGAGACACCCCAGTGCCCTCGGTGGAGGAGATGCAAGACTGAAGCACGCAAAGACGCAGGTACCACAACATGCTGCTTGGCAACATCTAGGTGGAAACACAAAAGTTCGTCCCTATCAAATGCCAGATCAGGACCCATGGGAAGGCAAGACAGTGCATCAGTATTCGCATGTTGAGCCGTCGGCTGGAAATGAATCTCATAATTGAAACGAGACAAGTAAAGAGCCCAATGCTGGAGGCGGTGTGCAGCCTTGTCGAGAAGTGACATTGATGGATGAAACAAGGAAACAAGTGGTTTGTGATCTGTAAAAAGATGAAATTTGGATCCATAGAGAAAAACCCCAAACTTATGAAGAGCATAAATAATGGCCAAAGCTTCTTTTTCAATTTGAGAATACTTTTGTTGGGCATCCGTGAGCGTTTTGGAGGCATAACCAATGGGTTGTTCAGAACCGTCAGAAAAATGGTGTGCAAGAACTGCACCAATCCCGTATTGAGAGGCGTCCATGGAAAGAACAAGATGTTGGCCACGTCAATAAGTAGCCAGGCGTGGGGCTTGTTTCAGCATAGTCTTCAATTTCTGGAAAGCCGCATCGCATGACGCAGACCAGTGAAAAGGCACGTTTTTATGCAACAGGCAATGCAACGGTTGAGCCACCGAAGCAGCAGATGGTAAAAACCTGTGATAGTATGCTATTTTCCCCAAGAAGGTCTGCAGTTCCTTAACAGATGTAGGGGGAGGAAGGGCATCGATCGCAGCGACAGTTTGCTGACGTGGACGAACACTATCCCGAGAGAGTTGAAACCCCAAGAACGTGATAGATGCCTGAAAATATTTTGATTTCTGAAGATTACACTTAAGACCAGCAGTCTGTAAGACATGAAAAAGTGTGCGGAGATTCTGAAGATGTTCGTCAGTGGTGGAGTCAGTGACAACAATGTCATCCATGTAATTTATACAACCAGGGACAGTGAGCAATAATTGTTCCAAGAATCGCTGAATTGGAATTGATGGCATTTCCAGGAAAATACTAAAAGCTTGTTCTCAACAGATAAGTAAGATTCTCAGCCACCTGTGTAATAGCTCTCTGGAACAGGGCATTTTCCCTGATAGACTGAAATATGCTATTGTTATACCTTTGCATAAAAAAGGGGATAGATCTGATGTCAACAATTACCGTCCAGTCTCCCTTCTAACAGCTTTATCCAAAATTTTTGAGAAAGTAATGTATTCAAGATTAGCTTCACATATCTGTAAAAATGAAGTACTAACAAAATGTGAGTTTGGTTTCCAGAAAGGTTTTTCAACACAAAATGCTTTCACCAATCAAATTTTGAATGATCTGAATAACCAAACACCACCCATTGGGATTTTTTGTGATCTCTCAAAGGCTTTTGATTGTGTAAATCATGAAATTCTGCTAGACAAACTCAAGTATTGTGGCATGAGTGGGGCAGTGCACAAATGGTTTAATTCGTACCTAACTGGAAGAGTGCAGAAAGTTGAAATAAGCAGTTCTCATAATATGCAAAGATCAGCACATTCCTCAAACTGGAGAACTATCAAGAATGGGGTTCCACAAGGGTCGGTCTTGGGTCCTTTGTCGTTCTTAATATATATTAATGACTTGCCATTCTATATTCGTGAAGATGCAAAGTTAGTTCTCTTTGCTGATGATATAAGCATAGTAATCACACCTGAAAAACACGAATTAACTGATGAAATTGTCAATAATGTCTTTCAGAAAATTACTAAGTGGTTCCCTGTGAACGGACTCTCACTGAATTTTGATAAGACACAGTACATACAGTTCCGTACAGTAAATGGTATGACGCCATTAATAAATACAGACCTTTATCAGAAGCATATAGCTAAGGCAGAATATTCAAAATTTTTAGGTGTGTCCATTGATGAGAGATTAAATTGGAAGAAACACACTGATGAGCTGCTGAAACATTTGAGTTTGGCTACTTATGCAATTAGGGTCACTGCAAATTTTGGTGATAAACATCTTAGTAAATTAGCTTACTACGCCTATTTTCACTCATTGCTTGCATATGGTATCATATTTTGGGGTAATTCATCACTGAGGAATAAAGTATTTATTGCACAAAAGCGTGTAATCAGAATAATAGCTGGAGTCCACCCAAGATCATCCTGCAGACATTTATTTAAAGATCTAGGGATATTCACAGTAGCTTCTCAGTATATATACTCTCTTATTAAATTTGTTATTAACAACCAAACCCAATTCAAAAGTAATAGCAGTGTGCATAACTACAATACTAGGAGAAAGGATGATCTTCACTATTCAAGATTAAACCTAACTTTGGCACAGAAAGGAGTGAATTATACTGCCACCAAAGTCTTTGGTCACTTGCCAAATAGTATCAAAAGTCTGACAGATAACCAACAAGTATTTAAGAAGAAATTAAAAGAATTTCTGGATGACAACTCCTTCTACTCCATAGAGGAATTTTTAGATATAAATTAAGGGGAAAAAAAGTTGTTATATTAACTTAATTATGTTGCTAAATTAACTTAATTATGTCATGTATTGGAAAATTTGACTCGTTCCACATCATTACGAAATATCGTGTTCATGATCCATGGAACTAGTATTAAAAAAAGAGCAGGGGCACTGGCAACTCCGACTGGCAATTGTTGGTATTGATAGAGGCCGAAAGGCATGTTAAGGACCAGAAACTGCCGGGAAGCAGCGTCGAGAGGAAGTCGATGATAAGCTTCCGACAGGTCCAGTTCAGAAAAATACTGGCCTCCAGCAAGTTTAGTGAACAATTCTTCAGGTCGAGGCATTGGGTAAGTGTCGATAAGCCATTGAGCATTTACATGGGCTTTGAAATCGCCACAGAGACAAATATCACCATTTGGCTTAGCAACGGCAATGACAGGAGAGGACCACTCACTGGAAGTGACAAGAAGCAAGACCCCTGAAGCAGTGAGACGATCCATCTCCCATTTGACCTGATCACGAAGGGCCACAGGAATGGGCCGAGCCAGAAAAAACTTAGGCCGAGCAGTGGGTTTGAGCATGATATGAGCTTCAAAGTCGTTTGCACGGCCTAACCCAGGAGAAAAAAGGGACGAAAATGTCGTCGACAAGGAATCCAATTGAGCATAAGGAATAGTATCAGAGACGATGTTGACAGAGTCATCTATGGAGAACCCAAAAACGCGAAAGACATCAAAACCAAAAAGATTCTCCGCATTACTATGGTCGACCACAAATATGGGAACAGTGCGAACGACAGATTTGTAAGATACCTCAGCATCAAATTGCCCCAAGAGAGAAATTCTGTTTATTGTAAGTCCGTAATTGCCTAGTGACAGGTGACAGGGTTGGAGAACCCAACTGAAGATACATCTGGGAATTGATGATAGTGGCAGCAGAACCAGTATCTACCTGCATGCGAACATCTCAACCAAGTATTTGGACAGTGAGGAATAACTTCCCTGAAAGGGAAGAAGTACATTTGACAGACAACACAGAATCAGAATCAGCACCATGATCATGAATATCACGTATGCAGTCAGATTTGCAAACGGATGACACATGACCCTTTTTTTGCATTTGTGACACACGGCCCAACATTGTGGACAATCCTCTCATGAATGTTTCATAAAACACCGCGGACATGAAGGAAGTTGCCATGGGTTTTGCTGCAGTTTCTTAGAGGATTCTTTACGGTTAGGCCGAGGCTGCACTTGGGAGCGTACTGCAGCCACGTTGGCCGGCAGGGACACGCCACACGCTTCGTCAACAGCGCACAGAGGTTATATTTCCCCGACGTCACCCCATGCCTCTATTTGCGCTCCAGCGGCACGAGACATTTCAAAAGACTGAACGATGGATAGGACTTCATCTAGAGTCGGATTTGCCAACTGAAGGGCATGTTGTCGAACTTCTTTGTCAGGCGCCGACCGGATAATAGCATCCCGTACCATGGAATCGGCGTAGGATCTTTATGAACTTCAGTAACAAATTGACACTTTCAACTATGGCTGTGAAGTTCAGCAGCCCAAGCGCAATAGGATTGATTCGGTTGTTTTTGACAATGATAAAAAGCAACACGAGAGGCTACCACATGCATATGCTTTGGAAAATAGACGGACAGAAGTGAGTACATTTCAGCAAAGGACAAAGATGCAGGATCTTTCAAAGGAGCCAACTGCGACAACAACCGATACATTTGAGGTGAAATCCATGAAAGGAAGAGAGACTTACATGTTTGGTCATCCATGACATGAAATGCCAAGAAGTGCTGTCGAAGATGTTTTTCGTAATCAGACCAGTCTTCCGCCGTCTCGTCGTAAGGAGGAAAAGGAGGTAGAGACGACGACGAGAGACGCCCCGCATTGGATGCTGCGACAAAATCATGAATCGCATTTGTGAGAAGCATTTGCTGTTCTATGAGACCTTGCAATACTTGCTCTAAAGTAGCCATGGAAACATGTGGGTCAACGATGAAAAAGAAAAATTCGCTACCTCGTCACCAATTGTTATAACTTCAAGTTGAACAAATATATTCCAAGGACAACGCAATACATGAAAATCACAGATCAAGTAAACAGAGTAAGACATGTGTACACTTTAACAGTCATATCACAACTGAGTCCAAGTCTAGCAGCCGCTGGCTGGCTGGCCGCTTAGGTGGCGCTGCTGCTGCATGGCTGGCAGATAGCGCCGCATGTAGAGGACACGCGTGACTGCGCGGTGGCACTTTGAAAGATCGGCGAGTCACAACACTATATGTATTAAAATGTCCCAAAGGACTCTGATAACAATGGTACATGATCAGTTATTATCAGTCTGTATGCAACTTTTAAGCAAGAAAAACTAAGATATAATTTAAAAATTATTTTCAATTATTGTGTTGTTTTCTTTCAGAGTCTTGATAATGTCAACGAGGGAAGAAAAGACATGAATGTTCGAGAAAAAATAGGTCTGACCTTGAAAAAATGTGGAATTTCTGTTACTGTAACTATCCTAACAGATGTAATAGCATTTGCTGTTGGAACATCAACTGTAAGTCACTTTTCTCACATATTTCTGTAATTTTTTAATAATAAACACTCATGAGCTTTTGAACTGCAGTCTACCCCCCTCATTCCCCCCACCTGCCACCCCCTCCCCAGACCTCCCCTCCCCCAAGTCCTGATAACAGTACTAATGTGTTAAACATGGGCTCCTCAAGCCTCAAGACACATGATCCAAGACCTCTCAATCATTCCCCATAACTCACTGACTTTGGTCTTTGATGAATTTACGGTATACCACACTTCCCAGTGGTATACCCGGTTTGCTCCATGGGCTGAATTCAGATGACTAATAGGCCACATAAGCACCATCATAGCTGTGGAGTGTTCCTCAAATCATTCTGATACAAATCAGGAATGATATGGAGGTGGACTGTCTTGCTGAAGGTGCAGGTTGCCTATAGCATTCTACTAGTGAACAAGAGGATGTACATAATCAAACTGTAGGTTTCAGTTTCAATTACTACTGAGAGATGATGGTGAATGTATCAGGGGGCCCAGCCACACAAGAATACTCCACCATCTCCTGATCAGTGCCGCTATTGGCACCCAGCTTCCCTTCATATAGTTTTTGGTTCACTAGTACCCAGTCATCAGCACGTGTCAACATTTACTGACTATTCAGTCCAGGCATCCTTTTTCCATGCTTGAAATATCCAGTTGTGATGTTCCTGCATCTATGCCAATACCTGTGCCCTGTGACATACAAAGATCAGATGTACACATGAGGGGTAGTGTCTTCTGCAACCTGTAAAAAGGAGGTAGTCCTGTATGGTATAATTTCTTATCAGTTGTTGAATTTCCAAGTGATATTCTGCACTGTTGCTTGCCTATCTGCTGCAATAATGAATTGTGGTTGAGGATTACCCCCTATCAGCAGCATGATATTGCCCATGGCAGTTGACTTGTGTTGCAGTGGTTTTCTCTGAATGGAGGTACTCATGGTACATGCTTGACACAGTGGCCTGAATTGCAGCATAGATGCAGTGTCCAATGTATTGGGTACCCATGATCTGCCTGTGATTAAATGCACTGTTATCAAGCATTTTGCCCATCCTGCCATACTGATGGCCAATAAAAGGTATGACATCACAATATGTGACATGTCGAGCTATTCCATTTGTAATGGCTCTTTCCAAAGCAGATTCTATCTCTAATTGAGTTGCTTATGAGGGAAAGAGGGAGATGAAAACTAGAATGTACCCAATTCCAATAGGAATAGTGTACTACAGTAATTGCAAAAAAAATATTTTTTATCATTTTCAGTACATTAAACTAAATTTTTGTTTCTGTTCCAGAAAATGCCTTTCCTGAGGTCATTCTGTGTTTTTGCTGCTGTTGGTATAGCATGTGTATATGTTTATGTAATGATATTTTTTGTAAGTTGTTTATCTATTGATGAAAGAAGAGTTATGGCAAGACGAGAAGGATGCTTCTTTAGAAAACACGATGAAAATAAAAATGTCAACTGTAGAAGAGATAGCATTCAACAAAGAATATTTGCTAATTATTTTGCACCATTCTTGGTTAAATGGCCAGTGAAGGTAAACATCATTCATCATTTTTAGTTTCTTTTTGATGTACAAAGATACATGCTTGAAACAATTTCGATGATACGGCAAAACATAATATTACTGCATCATTTCAAAAAAAGTGTTACCGATCAAAGTGCCTTTTAGGAAATGTCATCTTATAATAATGTATATCAGCAGAGTCCCAAACTGGTAATTTTGGAGCAGTTTTATAAGATTGTTAATTGTATTCATCTCAGTCCCAAGAAAATTCTGTGAGCTAGCCACACTCTACTATAGAGGAACAACTGCTTTTAATCAAATCAAAACCACAGAACATTGCTAACGTTCTTCACATATGAGATCTGTTTAAAAAATTCCAGAACTTTGTCCACAAAATTTTTCTACACTTTCCCTTTACTTACTGAGCATGGTCTCCTTTGAAATACTCTCCTCCACAATTGATACACCACTCCCAACACTGTTTCACTTCCAGAGGCAGTACTGGTATGCCTCTTGCTAGATGACACAAAGTGCCCTCTGCAAATTTTCTTTTATCTCAGCTATCATTGTAAATCTTTGTCCTTTCAACAGGGTTTTCAACTCTGGAAATAAAAAGGTCCACAGGGGCCAGTTCTGGAGAGTACAGAGAATGAGGCAGCACAGTGATTTTGTTTTTTTGTGCAATAGTCATACACTAACAGGGATGAATGTGTGGATGCATTATCATGATGTAAGAGCCATGAATTGTCTCGCCACATTTCAGGTTGTTTCCTTCTCACATTTTCTGGCATGTGTCACAACATGTGCTGGTAGTATGATTGATTAACAGTTTGTCCCTGTGGCATGTATTCATGATGAACTAATTCTTCAAAGTCAACGAAATCTATTAGCATGGCTTTGACAGTTGACCTGACCTGACAAGCTTTTTTTGGTCTTGGAGAACCTTCCCCAACCCATTGTGAAGACTGAAATTTGGTCTTACCATCATAACCGTAGATCCACATCTCATCACTAATTATGATTCTCTTAAGGAGCATCTCATTTGCACAGTCCAAAAGCTCCTCAAAGATTGTGAGGCCAAGGTCTTTTTGATCTTGAGCCATGAGCCATGGGACAAACTTGGCAGCAACATGTTGAATCTGAGTTGCTGTGTCAGGATTTCATGATGTGGTCCAACTGAGAAGTTACATTCTTCTGCAATCTTTCAGACAATCAGTTTTTGATTGGCATGCACAATTTCATTGATTGACATTCCTGACATGAATGTCATTGGTGAATGTTGAAGGGTGTCATGAATGAGGGTCATATTTAACTTCCTTCCCGCCATTTTTAAATCATGTGAATCATGTGTAACACTGAGGGTGGCTTAAGCACTCATCACCATAGCCTTCCTGCATTATTTGGTGTGTCTCTGTTAATATTTTCTTGAGCTTCATGCAAACTTTAATACAGACGCATTACTCCTCTAACTCTGCCCTCTCAGGAACTGTGTGACACAACTTTCTACTGAATAGAGCACTGAACAATAACTAACACACATATAACAATGAAACTTCTGGCAATTACATATTAAACACAGGTGTGTGCAGGAATGCCAACTGCATTTCAGTCCAATACACCATTGGCGCAAAATTACAAATGTTCCAGAATTTTTTGAACAGACCTCATAGATAAAGCAACATCATCAAAAGATGAAATCCAAATTAAGATAACATATTTCAAAATTCCAACAAACATGAGGGATCAAACTAGGGACTTACCAATTCCCAGAGCAAATATTACCAAATATTACACAATTAAAATATAATTTTTTGTTTTGTGAAGAACACCTCTTGAGTGGGAGCTCATTTCCAACCCCTTTCCCATGCCAGTGTGGTTCTTTTTGTCTTGTTCTTGATTTTTCTCATTTATTTTGTCTAAAAAACAATGACATTTATTATTATTGGCTTTAGCACAAAAAGGTGTTCATGAAGCTGCAATCAAACTTTTTGATCACTTACCCAGTGATATAAAATTTCTGGGAAACAGCAGAGTACAATTTGAAAATAAACTGAAAAAGTTTCACCTTGACAACTCCTTCTATGTCGTAGAAGAATTTCTATTATTGCAATGTGTAAAAGGTGGTGGGAAGGAATCACTAACTCACATATGTATGTCTTATTTTTTAAAATAAATAAATAAATAAATACAAACCACATTCCACATCATTATGATTTATCTTGCAAGTGATCTGTGGAACATGAAACTAACTAACTTCTTCTCTATTGAGTACTGTTCCTTGCTTTGCATAGCCCTTCTTTCTTCTATCCTTCCACTGTTTTCTCCTCATCTCCCTCTGTTGTGTTTACATCTATTCATTTCAAGTGTTACTTCTTTCTTTCTTCCACACCCCATCTCTGTCTATATTTTGTCATGTCCTGTAACTAACTGACCTTCTATTATTAATCCCATACCCTTGCATGATCAGTATTACTGTGAACATACATTTAACATCATAAAATTTACTCTTCCTAGTCATCTTTTTTTAAGTCTGAATGTTTTCAGCATTGTTCACAAAGGATTAATAATAATAATAATAATAATAATAATAATAATAATAATAATATCTCCAGCTCCAAAACTGCTGTATATTAACTTCTCAACAATGCCAGACCACCCTGTCACTTGTTTTCATCCAGTTCATCTTTTGGCAGCATATCTCAAAGCCATTTTTCAGACTGGTCAACTTCTTTCTCAACATAACATCTAATAGGTCTCTATCCTATACTTAATAACACATTTAAATTTTGTGGTACCCTTCCAACATCCACCTACTCTCTGCAACATACTAACAAAGCTTTCTTCCCTTAAATTTCTTAACGATATAAGTGGAATCATAGTAAAATATGTCCTACACATCCATCTAGAACTACAATTTTATCCTCACCTCTAGTAAACCCATATAAATGATCCATCAAATCTCAAAGAAAGGAAAGAAGATTTCGGTTTAACATCCCATGTACGACAAGGTTAATATAGGTGCACCACAAGGATGAGGAAGGAAATTGGCCAAGTCCTTTCCAATGGAACCACTCCACCACTTGCTTTAAGCACTTTATTGAAACAGCAGAGGAAAAAAAGTTGAAGGTGCACTAGATGTTTCAGAAGTGTCTGGGGACTGCTACTGCAAGTATTTAAGCATTGACTTTATTACAAATTCTGTATCATATTCATGATAAACTTCTCATGTGGAACATCCCTTTTGAGCAACAGTTGCACAAGTCATTCACTAGTACAGAGTAGCGTATTTCTCATAATTCTTGCACTGGAAACAATACATTGAATAAGATACATGTAGGAAAACCTTGA
Source organism: Schistocerca piceifrons (assembly GCF_021461385.2). Taxonomy (NCBI): domain Eukaryota; kingdom Metazoa; phylum Arthropoda; class Insecta; order Orthoptera; family Acrididae; genus Schistocerca; species Schistocerca piceifrons. The sequence continues at coordinate 590,438,886 of NC_060149.1, forward strand.
GTCATAGGAATCATGTTTTAGTATATACAGGTATGACTGATGTATTTAAAGTGAACATAAAGGCAGCATTTATCCTTTCGGAAAGCTGAAAGCATGAAAACACCTGCTTCTGGGGTGCGGAGAGGTGCTGGCCCTGGATCAAATCTACCTCACAGTTTATATGGCAGGAGCAGGTGTGCTGGCCTGCTTGGACATGTTTTTTAGGTGGTTTTCCACACCAACCTAGGTAAATACTGGGCTAGGTCCCATGTCTCACCTAAGATACATAAAGTGTAAACACTTTGAGAAGGCATGTCACATTCGATCTCCTTTGTGAAAGGGGGGGGGGGGGGGGGAGACTAGCAGTAACTTTAAAATGCCTTTGGGAATGACAACCCCATCACATTAATAGCTTATATATGGGTATGATTGGTTCTTTGAAAAGCTGGAGAAGTACCATACTAGTCCTGGCCCTGCATTAGTTGGATAAAAGGGACCAGAAAGAAAGGCAAAGGCAACAGTTGTTTTAGATGTTAAATACAAACCACTATGTATTTGCTAGAAACAGGGATGTTCTGTAGCTCAACTTATATTTATATAATGGAAGGAAACATTCCACGTGGGAAAAATTATATATAAAAACAAAGATGAGGTGACTTACCGAACAAAAGCGCTGGCAGGTCGATAGACACACAAACAAACACAAACATACACACAAAATTCAAGCTTTCGCAACAAACTGTTGCCTCATCAGGAAAGAGGGAAGGAGAGGGGAAGACGAAAGGAAGTGGGTTTTAAGGGAGAGGGTAAGGAGTCATTCCAATCCCGGGAGCGGAAAGACTTACCTTAGGGGGAAAAAAGGACAGGTATACACTCGCACACACGCACATATCCATCCACACATACAGACACAAGCAGACATATTTAAATATACTGACATATTTAAATATGTCTGCTTGTGTCTGTATGTGTGGATGGATATGTGCGTGTGTGCGAGTGTATACCTGTCCTTTTTTCCCCCTAAGGTAAGTCTTTCCGCTCCCGGGATTGGAATGACTCCTTACCCTCTCCCTTAAAACCCACTTCCTTTCGTCTCCCCTCTCCTTCCCTCTTTCCTGATGAGGCAACAGTTTGTTGCGAAAGCTTGAATTTTGTGTGTATGTTTGTGTTTGTTTGTGTGTCTATCGACCTGTCAACTTATATTTAAATTACTTTCTTTCTTAACAGTATGATAAGGCTCCTCCACATTATTTATTCTGGGTTTGTGTTAAAAATAATAATTTTTTACATGTTTCTTTGCAGGTTGTTGTTCTACTTACAACTGTTGTACTGCTTGGTATTAATATTGTGGGAGTCCTACATGTGGAGAGAAAGTTTGATCCCATGTGGTATCTGAATCAGGGCTCTTATCCAATAAAATTCAATGAAAAATTAGTTGAGTATTTTCCCTTCTATGGAAAGAGGGGAGGCATATACATGCGTAAGTATGAGACAATATGACTAACATATTCTGTTGTCACAGAATATAAGTTAATATGATTCTGAAAGTCCTGGGTTACTCTCTCTCTCTCTCTCTCTCTCTCTCTCTCTCTATCTCTCTCTCTCTCTCTCTCCCCCCCCCCCCCCCCCCATATTGTCATTAATCATTCTACAATTTTTATAATTTTCCTTTTTTTGTTGTTGTTGATATTACTACTTTTTTTCCTTTCTTGAGTGTAGGTCTTTATTCACTTATCATGTTCTACACCTTCCAATTTGACATATTGATCTCCCACAAGACACACATTACACTTATGCTTAATTGATGGTTTAGCTTTTCTGAAAGAATAGATGTGTTAACGACTCAATACTTTTGCATATACATTTATAGTCATTGTTCATAATTATTGTTGTCGGTACTGATATATGACAACAGCAGTTGCATTTATCCCATCCTAAGTTTTTCACTGATGTTTTCCTAAATCCTACTTGAACTGCAGATGAGGTTCATTTTGTTCATATTAGATTTGCTTGTCTGGACATTCCAATAACTCTGACTGTGCTACAAACATGTATGTCATACATGGAATTTTGAAGTGTACAGAATTTTTACATGAATAGAAAAGTGTCAGGCATGATTTATCAATATTTAATCACTTATAAGTATTTCATACACTTAGCCAAAAAGAGTTATGGGTGTTTAATTCACAGGATGTATTTTCAGTATTGTGACATTAATACACTACTGGCCATTAAAATTGCTACACCACGAAGATGATGTACTACAGACGTGAAATTTAACTGACAGGAAGAAGATGCTGTGATATGCAAATGATTAGCTTTTCAGAGCATTCACACAAGGTTGGCACTGGTGGCGACATCTACAATGTGCTGACATGAGGAAAGTTTCCAACAGGTTTCTCATACACAAACACCAGTTGACCGGCATTGCCTGGTGAAACGTTGTTGTGATGCCTTGTGTAAGGAGGAGAAATGCGTACCATCATGTTTCTGACTTTGATAAAGGTCAGATTGTAACCTATCATGATTGCAGTTTATCGTATCGTGACATTGCTGCTCGCTTGGTCAAGATCCAATGACTGTTAGCAGAATATGGAATCGGTGGATTCAGGAGGGTAATATGGAATGCTGCACTGGATCCTAACGGCCTCGAATCACTAGCATTCTAGATGACAGGCATCTTATCCGCATGGCTCTAATGGATCGTGCAGCCACGTCTCGATCCCTGAGTCAACAGATGGGGACATTTGCAAGGCAACAACCATCTGCATGAACAGTTCGAAGGCGTTTGCAGCAGCATGGACTATCAGCTCGGAGACCATGGCTGCGGTTACCCTTGACACTGCATCACAGACAGGAGTGCCTGCGATGGTGTACTCAACGACAAACCTGGGTGCACGAATGGCAAAATGTCATTTTTTCGGATGAATCCAGGTTCTGTTTACAGCATCATGATGGTCGCATCCGTGTTTGGTTACATCGTGGTGAACACACATTGGAAGCATGTCTCGGTCACCTCTTGTTCACATTGATGGCACTTTGAACGGTGGACATTACATTTCAGATGTGTTATGACCCGTGGCTCTGCCCTTCATTTGATCCCTGTGAAATCCTACATTTCAGCAGGATAATGCACGACCACATGTTCAGGTCCTGTACGGGCCTTTCTGGATACAGAAAATGTTCAACTGCTGCCCTGGCCAACACATTCTCCAGATCTCTCACCAATTGAAAGCATCTGGTCAATAGTGGCCGAGCAACTGGCTCGTCTCAATACGCCAGTCACTACTCCTGATGAACTGTGGTATCGTGTTGATGCTGCATGGGCAGCTGTAGCTGTACACGCCATCCAAGCTCTGTTTGACTCAATGCCCAGACGTATCAAGGCTGTTATTGTGGCCAGAGGTGGCTGTTCTGGGTACTGATTTCTCAGGATCTATGCACCCAAATTGCTTGAAAATGTAATCACATGTCAATTCTAGTATAATATATTTGTCCAATGAATACCCGTTTATCATCTGCATTTCTTCTTGGTGTAGCAATTTTAATGGCCAGTAGTGTAATAGTGCAAGCCTCTGAAACTGACGCCAATTTGATGGCTTGGGTCTCTATTTATTTATTTTACTCAGGCAGTTACTCATTTGGGCATCCAGGATGTGTGTATCTCACACTGCACTTTCCACCAAAGAAACATCTGAAGTGGTCTCCAAGAATTAAACCTGCAATTTCTGCATCGGCAGCCATAAATGTTCACAATTAAACCATGTAGATGGCCATAACCTGCTGTAAAACGTATCATTTGCAAGAGGGAGAAGATAGTGCAGTTACAATTCCTAAGTCAATATGCTACATAAACAAAAATATGAGCTGGTCAATGTCCTGCAAAATGGTTTCAGTTACACATTATGAGCTATGAGCTATCACACATTATATGCATTCTGAAAATGACTGCTTTCATTGTGATAAATAATTACTATAAATAAATTTAAGAAAAACATTGTACATGTCAAAATTTCAGACAATATTGTATATAAAATTGACAAAAATTGACAAATGAAACAAGTTTAAGATGTAGGAATAATACGCGAGTCAGAAACTGTTGTATTATAAATCTAATAACAAATTATCAGTTACTTGAGATAGATTTTAAAAAGGAATATATTAATGCTATGTCTGTCATGTACAAAACTAGTGGACAAGTCAAGGCAACACTACCAAGGCAATGCCTCTGACATCTCTTACTAGGAAGCCTAGAAAAGTGATTAAAGTGAACCAAGAAACCATAAGTGGAAAAGTCTGAGAAACTAGAGCCTATAGGATTACTGAGTGAATATGCACAACAATGATTTTAGTCAGTAGTGAAACATTAAGTGTTTCGCAGCCACGAGCCCATCAATAATGCAAGAGTACAAAAAATTAATATTAACTAAATGGAGAGGTTGCTACTGCTCTGAACAAATGGAAGACAGAATATGCAACTTCACAAGAAGAAATCTTTAAAAATGCCAAGATAATCTATGAAGGGCATTGGTGATTAATCCTGTGTATAAGCTTACAAACTGTATAATAAGAGTATGGTAAATTCAAAGTTGGTGGAGGACCCCATCACATTTCTCTAGGAGTTGTAATTGTGATGTAACAGGGTTTCTGATGGAAAATATGATCAAAATAATTTTTATAATAAGAGAAGAAAAATGTTTAGCATGGTACAAGTCTTTGGAGATAGACTAACTCAAATATTATCACTAATATGATGTAAGCCAAAACACATTCCAGGAAAACTATGTCAAATAATTCACACCATCTACCCAGTACAAACTGACCAATTGACCAAATTAATTCTGTCCATTGTAAACAATATCTGCCATACTTTCCATACAAAGTATGTTGTTAGTGAATAATGACTAAGTCGCATAAAAAAACCTGGAAGACAATTGGAAATTGAGCATGTCTTGTGAATAATCCAGTGCCTGGACCAACACAGCTTGTCTCCTTCAACCAGTGGCTCAACAGGTGCTTCAGCCCTTCAAAAACTGCACAAAATAATTTCTTTTAAGGATATTATTAAGTCTAAAATATCTTAATTTGACATTAGTCATAATATTCTGAACAAATAAATTCAGCACTACAGAAACTGTTGCCTCAGATGACTCAAGAATCATCAACTCAGATTGAATGCGTGACTGCTTACAGTATACATAAGGAGACCACATCTATAACACAAAACATATGGAAGAAGAGTATATGATGGAGCTCCTGGAATACTATGATGAGTTTGCTACTAAAAAAAAAAAAAAAAAAAAAAAAGACCTTCTTCAGCTAAAATATGATGAAACTTTGAGAACTCTCTCTTCCAGTTCAACACCTATATAAGACATAAACAAAACTTTGTGTGTGTCACAGCAATGGCCAAACAGCACAATTTATTTTGGCAGAGTAATAGCACAATTTATTTTGGCAGAGTAATTTACATGTGTCAATGTCATGCATGACTCTCCCACAGTAGATGGAATACTGAGAAAATTAAACCAATCAATCAGTCACTATGCGCACACAGTTCATGGAAATAAATATATATTGTAACTAATGCAATGATAAGTCAATATTCTCACTCTTAATGAAGTTTTCATATTCTCATACAATCATAAACTTATTACATTATTTCAGTCTATATTTGTGAAAAGACTATATTGAGAGAGAAAGACAGAGAGAGAGAACAAAATTCCTTATCTTTTAATGTGACTGTTTTATATGGAGGATATGAGACAACCTCTTTAACTTAAATTGTTTGAAGCTTTAATCAGTGCTTTCATGAGTCTTTTTTACTCAAATTGTGTGAAGCTTTTTATTTCATCAGAGATTTCGCACTGTATATAGGGTGTCTCTTCTAAGAGTTGTCAATCACATTATTCTCTAGTGTATAGGCAGATGGCTGCAATATTTCTTTTTTGATGTTTGTGTGGTCAGTCAAATTATTTTTACCACAGGTATCTTGAAATGCCCAGTGTAAACAGAAAATAGCATTACAAACAAAATATTTTTTTTAAACTGAATTTCATGTGCCCCCTTGATAGAGCAGTCCCGTGTTAGTCTGATGTGATATTCAGTTTAATAACATGTTCTCAAGCACTTATCATATTGATGTACACTTTTTTACCACATATTACTTGCCCTATCTTGTGTGCTGACAGTAACAGTACTCAGTTCCTGGTGGAGTACTGTATATTCTGTAAGTTTTGCATCTCTGTTAATACATATTGTTGCACCATATATCATACTAGACTATTATACAACTGCTTTATCAAATGAGCATATAGCATTACACTTAAAATACACATTTTGATTGTAACAAGAAAGAAACAAACATTTTTAATTTACATAGGGAGTCACACAAAACACATGATGGGCAGTAGTTGTTTGGATGGACTCCAGAGAGTCTTATGAAAGACATCTGGTATATGCTGACCCTATTTCCTTGTACGTCCGTTCCCCCCATGCAGGTTAACTTTTATTTCGCTATTGTTTTCTGTGTGACTAAAGCACCAGTATTTTTAAGCTTATTCTCCTTTTGAAACTCTATCTTTATGAATGAAATCCACAACAAATGACATACACAAACATATAACTGGGGTAATGGGAAGTCTTTGGCAGACAATGTAGCCATGCAGGCACATGCGTGCATATATGTACTCCATAGTTCTGAAGAAGAATTGCCTGAAAGCTAATGATGTGTCCCTATTGATGACTCAGCAGCTCATGTGTGTGTGTGTGATTTTTAAGAAATCTGCTTTTGTTTTGTAGTTTATTGGGATTTAAACTCAGTTGCATCTGTATCTTTATTTCAGGTGGAATAGATTACTACTATAACTATTATCAGGCAAACAATAATGCTCTTGAATTTCTTATATCAAAGCTGGCAGAAAATCCTTACATTAGCCAGGGATCACAAAAAATATGGTTTAAGGACTTCCAAAACTATCTTGAAAGCCAAGAATATGGTAAGTACATTTTCAGAGGTGAATATGAAATATTTTGAATACTAGATAAAATCTGATGATTCATAGTAGTACAGGTGCCAGAGTGACCTGGACTCTTGCAATACACTAATCACAGTACCTTGAAACAATTTCAGATACAATGAAAAAAGAGCAATAGGTATTTGAGCCCTGGTACATTGATGTGAAACACACAGAGAAATGCATTTTTAATAATTAGACAAAATTAGTTTCTATACCTAAGGCCCATGACCTAGCTGCCACCAAACATTACCTCTACCTCCATCCTGCCAACCTCAGACCCACCACGCCATTCCTTGCACACCTGACCAACTATAACCTGCCCCATAATTACTTCTTCTATGAGGGGAAAATATATAAACTAATTTGCATTATCAGCAACAGAGCCCACATGGCACACTCATAATCAAACCTGTTTATGGGCCATCCAGAGGAAACTTCCCCAGCCATCCAAAATACTAGATCCCTGGTCTGGTTCAAATCATTGATATCTTCGTGATCTGGACCCAAGACAGTCTATCTTCATTCCTCCACAGGCTCAACACCTGCTCACCTAACTGCTTCACCAAGTTCTCCTCCCTATGTGTGTCACCTTCGAGGACACTGCCCTTCAATTGTTCCCATTAACTCTTGATACACTCAGTTTCATGTATGACAAAGTCTCATATTTTGATTTCCTGAAATAATATTCTGGAAACTGATAGTATAATGCCAAATGATGTAGACCACACAGTAGATGAACTTTTAAAAGTGGCTCCTTCAACTTTTTTCATGCTATGAAGTTATTGATGACTAGTTCCAGTTTTACAGATTGCAGTTTAAACAAGTAAAAATACATCCATCTCTTTCTTCATCAACATATCCAGAAGAGAAATATTTCAGTCATTAGTCAAAGACATAGTATTTGTTGAATTCCACAGTGGTATAGTGTGCAGTGACAGAATTATAGAAGTAACAATGCACACAAAATAAATTGTAGTGCAATCACCAAAATTAATTGCATTAGCCAATAAATAGCATTTTAAGAAAATTAGCTCTTTATGTGTATTTGTTCACTATTGTGCACAAGATTTTATGCTGCAAAGATATTATGCAGTTGCAGAATTGTCACATACGTAGTTGTTACACATATATATTAGCTCACCTGGAACTTTCTTCAACCAACATAGTTACTGCATGTACAAATTCTGATGTCAGACTTTCTGATACGTGGATCTTACTCACTCACTTGCCTGACTGACATGCTCATGAACCAATATACAGAAGTTATATAATTACTTGCTGCTAGCAATATAGTAAAAAAAGTATAGAGTTAAAGTTCATAACCTTGTAAGTGTTGAGGCAAAATAAGCAATTAAAATCATGAGTGTTCAAATCTTCAATTCCAGTTACCTCACAAGTTAATTAGTTTCAAGTAATTTAAAATATGTTCCTCGGAAGAAAAGAATGTCTGCTTCAGATTGTATGGTGCCAATATTTCCTATTCTGCCCATTAGCTCAAAATGTTTTCCTGTTGGGTGGCATTGTTGTAACTTTAATCAGCCATAAATTTTAATTAATTAGGCTTCTAGTAAAACTAATTGCATCATTGTAATCAGCACAATAAATATATTATGAAATTTCACATAAATAGCAATTTGACATAGTCCTGTACATTTTACACTATTTATTTATTTTATTTATCCATCCGTTGACAATAAATATTGTATGGATGTTGTCAAGGGTCCATGTAAGCCATTTCAAAGAAATGGGACACAAAAAATATATACGTAAAAAAGTACAAAACAAAATAATACAATTAAGTTAATAATAATATAATGAAATTAATATAGCCTACATACATCCCTGCTTGTTATTTTAAATGCATAGTCTGTTTTTCATAAGGCTTTAGTTTTGTCCTCCCTAAATGGCAAGTCCTTGTATACACAACACTGCTTAAGTATGTATTTACATCACACAACAGCTGTCCTTTAAGTATGTAAATGTAATTAATGATTAGGTAAAGAATGATTAGGTACAAATAGAGTATTTTCCATTTTGCCTTTATAAATATCATCAGAAAAAATTTATTGACCTACATAGTCATTTACAGAATAAAAACATTGTTCTACTAGAAATTTTTTAAATTTGTTATCATCTTCTAGCTGCCTGATGTTGACTGGCAGTGCGTTGTACAGTTTTGCATCGATATGGCTCACATGCTATTGTGTATTCGTTCTTTTTGTTCGTTGAGTATGGAGTGCTGCGCTATTACAGGTATTGTAGTTATGAAAGTCGGCATTTGTCTGAAAATCTGCAATGTGGGTCCTGACATACAATACACATTTGTATATGTATATTGATGCTATAGTAAGTATTCTAAGCTTTTTGAATATGGGTTTGCAGTGTGTCTGTGGATGACTGTGAGTTATTATCCGGATGGCCCTCTTCTGCAACAAAAAAATTTGTTTTAGGTGCCCTGTTGTGGAACCCCAAAATATTATTCCGTATGTGGCAAGAGATTGAAAATAGCTGGAATATGCCATTCTGGCACCCTCTGAGGTACAAACATTTGCAGTAATTCTGAGGGCAAAACAGGCTGAATTAAGTTTCTGTGCAAATTTTATTACGCGGTCATTAAAATTTAACTTTTCATCCACATGAATCCCCAGCAATTTTGTGGATGTCACTCTGTCGAAGGCTTTGTCACCCCACACCAGATCGAGATTTACATTTTGACATCTTTTCCCAAACTGCATGTAATTTGTTTTATTTACATTCAATGTCAACCTGTTTGCATTGAACCAAGAGCGGATGTAATTTAGTACTTTATCAGCAGTTGTTGGTAGCAATTGCTTTGGTGCACTTATTATCACACTAGTATAATCTGCAAATGTTATTGCTTTGGCTGCATCATCTGAGGTGTGAAAAACATTTATATAGGCAAGAAACAATATGGGCCCTAGGATGCTGCCTTGTGGTACTCCTATTTCTGCCTTTTTTTGCCTCTGATACTGAATTTATTTTGTGGTTGGAGTAAGTTGATGTCAGTCCTACAACCTGTGTCCTGTTTTTTAGGTATGATTCAAACCATTTTTTTCCTATCCCATGTATTCCCAACGCTTCCAATTTTTCTAAAAGAATGTCCTGGTTCACAGTGTCAAAAGCTTTGGAGAGGTCTAAATTTACTCCTACAACACTATAATCTTTTTCTAGATTTTTGATTATTTGTTCAGTGTAGCACATTACTGCTGTTTCGGTATTTTTACCTGCTTGGAAGCCATGCTGATTTCTGTTTGGTAAATTATGGTCATTTAGATATTTGTTGATTCGGTGCTTCATCAGTTTTTCTAATATTTTTGAAAATGCTGGGAGGAGAGATGTTGGGCGATAGTTTTTTACCTTATACTTGTCGCTGTTTTTAAATATTGGCTTCACTTTTGAAATTTTCAGCCTTTCTGGAAAAGCTCCTTCACTGAATGATAAATTGGCTATGTGTGCAAAGGGCTTTGCGATTTGTGGTGCTGTCCTTGTTATGATTGACACATGCACCTCATCTATGCCAGCCGACATTTTGGGTTTCAAGCTTTGTATCACTTTCAACACTTCACCCTCATTTGTTGGCTCTATCCTCATCCTACAAGCTGTTTTTGGATATTCAGGTTTTTCTTCGTTTGTAAATTTTAAGCTTAATGAAGTTGTTGCATTTATGAAATAATTGTTAATATAATTTGGCAAATCTTGTTTATTAATATTGACATTTTTTAAATTTTTGAGGCTAATGTCCTGGTTTTCACAACTCTTCCCCATTTCAGTCTTCACAATACCCCATATCCATGGCTTTTGATTTGTTTTCAGACTGTCTTATAAAACTATAATCACTCCTGAATTTTGCTTTAGCAATTACTTGTCTATATACCATCTTGTAATTCCTGACATATTCTATGAACTGTGGGTCTGTGGATGTTTTCATTTTAGAAATTAGTCTCTTTAGAGTTCCACATGAAGTTTTGATGCCAGCTGTGATCCAAGAACTTGGCTTTGTATTGCCATGTGACCTGATTTTTGACAGCTTTTTTGGAAAACACATTTTAAAATATCCCATGAAAATGGAAGAAAATGTGTTATACGCATCATTTGTATTTGTTAGGGATAGTACTTCTGCCCAAGCCTCATTGGTTAGCATATTGCAGCTACATTAGATATTATTGATGTGTATTAACAGGGATAGTAAAAAACAAAGAATAATGAGTACTCCAGTGGCAACAGGACCACCCTGGCCTGTGCTGACTGCTACTGTCATGCAGAAGTGCAGCTCAATTGCTGCTACAGTACTGATTATTCTTCATGCTTTACTGTTCTTGTTAATACATATCAATAAAACAGATAACACACTAAATTAATTTGGGACCACTCTATTGAATGGGCATGTAAAATTCCACTTTCAAACCATTTTGCTTGTAATGGGAAACAAACTGATGCTTGCCATTGATGCTGGGCATAACATGAGAGAAGTTGTGAGCAGGACTTGTTTGGGTTGGCTCCAGCTTCGTGCTGCAAAACTGAATTACGCATTGTGTGGTTTTTGGTTCATTGGTAAAAAGTGTCTGAGTGTTACATTTTTACAGTTTATATGTATTTTGTTTTTATCAGTGGTACAGAAAGGGGCAATTGCAGTTACATCTGTCATTGTGTATTTTAACATACCTGTAACTGGACATGAATGTATTGTAATTAGTCCCTTTCAATTCTGTATGAGATTATGTGACAAAATACTTGGCATGTCGTATTATTTTGTTGTTTTTTTGCAACTTATAACTTCTGAAACATAACTTGGTATAATGTCACACACATTAGATATCATCAACATTATAAGCATTTGTGGTAGACCACTGCAAAAGTCTTTCATAAAATGTCTGTACTTCATTGCTGTGTTAGATATATTGAGTGAATTTCTTAAGATCAGCAATGATTAATTTGGACAATCCCATTTTTGTTGTATTGTTTAAGGGTGCCAAACAGAGTTTCTGGCTCAGGCCATGCACCTGATAGCTTTAGCTGAAAATTTTGATACAAAATGCTATTTATGGATGGGTAAGCTTGTATAGTCCCAATGTATTTCCTTGAGTATTCGAAGTGCTTAAATTATGTTGGTGCAAAGGACTATTTTTATGGTCTTGGTAGAGCACAGGAACAGGATTCACTGGGAAGACTTTGTTTTTTGTACACTCCTGGAAATGGAAAAAAGAACACATTGACACCGGTGTGTCAGACCCACCATACTTGCTCCGGACACTGCGAGAGGGCTGTACAAGCAATGATCACACGCACGGCAGAGCGGACACACCAGGAACCACGGTGTTGGCCGTCGAATGGCGCTAGCTGCGCAGCATTTGTGCACCGCCGCCGTCAGTGTCAGCCAGTTTGCCGTGGCATACGGAGCTCCATCGTAGTCTTTAACACTGGTAGCATGCCGCGACAGCGTGGACGTGAACCGTATGTGCAGTTGACGGACTTTGAGCGAGGGCGTATAGTGGGCATGCGGCAGGCCGGGTGGACGTACCGCCAAATTGCTCAACACGTGGGGCGTGAGGTCTCCACAGTACATCGATGTTGTCGCCAGTGGTCGGCGGAAGGTGCACGTGCCCGTCGACCTGGGACCGGACCGCAGCGACGCACGGATGCACGCCAAGACCGTAGGATCCTACGCAGTGCCGTAGGGGACCGCACCGCCACTTCCCAGCAAATTAGGGACACTGTTGCTCCTGGGGTATCGGCGAGGACCATTCGCAACCGTCTCCATGAAGCTGGGCTACGGTTCTGCACACCGTTAGGCCGTCTTCCGCTCACGCCCCAACATCGTGCAGCCCGCCTCCAGTGGTGTCGCGACAGGCGTGAATGGAGGGACGAATGGAGACGTGTCGTCTTCAGCGATGAGAGTCGCTTCTGCCTTGGTGCCAATGATGGTCGTATGCGTGTTTGGCGCCGTGCAGGTGAGCGCCACAATCAGGACTGCATACGACCGAGGCACACAGGGCCAACACCCGGCATCATGGTGTGGGGAGCGATCTCCTACACTGGCCGTACACCACTGGTGATCGTCGAGGGGACACTGAATAGTGCACGGTACATCCAAACCGTCATCGAACCCATCGTTCTACCATTCCTAGACCGGCAAGGGAACTTGCTGTTCCAACAGGACAATGCACGTCCGCATGTATCCCGTGCCACCCAACGTGCTCTAGAAGGTGTAAGTCAACTACCCTGGCCAGCAAGATCTCCGGATCTGTCCCCCATTGAGCATGTTTGGGACTGGATGAAGCGTCGTCTCACGCGGTCTGCACGTCCAGCACGAACGCTGGTCCAACTGAGGTGCCAGGTGGAAATGGCATGGCAAGCCGTTCCACAGGACTACATCCAGCATCTCTACGATCGTCTCCATGGGAGAATAGCAGCCTGCATTGCTGCGAAAGGTGGATATACACTGTACTAGTGCCGACATTGTGCATGCTCTGTTGCCTGTGTCTATGTGCCTGTGGTTCTGTCAGTGTGATCATGTGATGTATCTGACCCCAGGAATGTGTCAATAAAGTTTCCCCTTCCTGGGACAATGAATTCACGGTGTTCTTATTTCAATTTCCAGGAGTGTAGAAAGATGGCCACCATTGACTGAAGTCAAGGATTTCATTGCCTTGTACTGTAACTACTGCCTTGACCTCTTTGTTCATATTAGCTATTATGGATACTCTCTGTCATGTTTCATTACATTTTATTATGCCGAATGTTCTATAACAATCAAGGAACAAATGCCTCTGACAGAAAAATAATGAACAATATCTTCAAACTTATGAGATTTAGTGGGACTTAAATAGAAATGTATGATGTTGTTCCCTGTTTCCTCCAGGGCATGAATCAGAGAACAGATGTTAAGTTTTGGCACTTGCAAACATTGTTTTCAATATAATGGTAGAAGAATGTACATGATTCATTTGCACCTTTCTTCACATCTCCTTCGGTGTACAACCAGATAACAGAACTGTTCTCCTTCAGATTTGATACACAAAAAAAAGAACACAGATAACTGTCTCATGTGAAACACTTCCTGCATATGTACTTGGACTTATTCCATAGATGTACATCAAAAGCTGCTAAATAAATAAATAAATAAATAAATGGGATGCATGGTACAGACAAGTTCTACATAAAGTTGAACAAGAGTCCACATATCTAGTCAACCCTGGCAATTATTTCTCCTTGTGGGACTTCTGGTTTCTTCATTATTTTGTGAATGTCCAGTTCACCCTGTGCTGCCCCTTTAACAAACTCCTACAGGTGAAGTGATTTCAATTTGGTTTGTAGCTCTTCACACATGCTGCAGACATCAATTTTTAGTCTCCCAAACTTTAATTTAAAATTGTTTTTGAAGTATGATAAATAAAAGCTATATTTAACTGTTGTTCCAGGATGAGACATTTTAAAGGTGTTGTACATCAACATCATATTCAATTCAGAGTGCAGATATTTAATTTCTTTTCCTCTATAGTGTGACTTTTAACAGGGAATGAACTTGTGTGACCATAATTATCTTTTCAGATATTCCTGGAACTGCATAGGACATTGTGTTGAAACCCTATCATCTTGTAGTTTGGAGCCCGATATTAAAAGTGAACCTAACCTCAAAACCCTTTTTTGTGATATACAGTGAAGGTTTACCAAAGCTTTTCCACAAATTTCTATAAGTTTTGAGATATGCAGTACATAGAACTTAAGGCTTGCTCTTCTCTGTTCTGAATGTTTCGAATGATCAGAATGGTGCTTATATCAGAAGCTTCCAAGAGCCATTGAAGATGTAGGTCTTGTTCAATTTTGTTGTCAAAATCATAAAGTTTGGCACAATGTCTATTTGATCATTTTCTCTGAACTTCAAATAACATTTCCAGAGTTTACACCCACATATCAGAATAATGATTTTTTTTCTCATCTGTTATTTTTCCTGAACAACTAGGTTTTCCCTTTCACAGTCTTTTCTTTCCTAATATTGTATTTCCACTTCTCAGGTGTTTTCTTTCACTACGTACATTCATCTAGAAAATTTCACCTTGCGGCAAACCTTGCATGATATTATTTCACATCCAATAAACTCTGCAAAAGAAAAATATGGAGATAGATATTTGTATTTCTTTTGTTACATAACACTCAGTATTCAGTCAAGGTGCCACTATCATATCAGGTGCAGCATTGTTTGGAATTGTACAAAACATGCAGCAGTTAGCTCCTTTCATCGCCCACATAGCATAGGTTCTGAATTACATCCCTAAACAGCTGCTGTAGCTAGTTCCCTCCATCACCAATCAGTTGGTCTGCCAGGAAAATATACCAACAAATGTATACCTCATTTTATGCACTACCTTTTAGTACCTTGGGCATGTTCTCTCTCTCTCTCTCTCTCTCTCTCTCTCTCTCTCTCTCTCTTTCACTGTCATAGCTGTTGCAATAATTGGGTTTTTGATGTGCTTATTTAATCATTTTATTACTTGTCTTAGTTCACACCAATATGTAATCAATTTATTACAATTCTTTATCATACAATAATTTTCCAAAATGTTGTATTTGACACAGGTACAAAGTGGTCTTATACCATGAGCCGCAACTTAAAATAAATGGATAAGTCACATATTATGAATAGACTTTACTGAACACAAACACAGGGCTAATAAACAGAACATCCAAATAAACAACTATAAAAGAATTTTTCTGATTAACAAATTAGGCCTAAATTTCATGTTAATAAACATTTAAAAGCAAAAAATTACTGTTATTGTTGTAAGCCTATGTAGCATTACTATATTGTTAATCTCTATTGCCACATTACAAATGTCTACTAAAAGGTACCTTGGGCCAATATAATGCAGTGTATAACCAGCTGGCTCAAAGGACAATCTTCCTCCCACTTCAATAAATGGTTAACATAACCTAAAATAATAAAATGGTGGGAAAATTCACAGCATGGTTACTAAGATGAATGTCTATCACAATTATCAACCATTTAAGTTTTAATTTTATTTTTGCATATACAGCTGGAATAACATTCAATTAAGAACAGAAAAACTTTTAAGTGAAAAAAAATGGTATATTTATATATACAGGGTGACCCAAAAGTCCATTAACATTTGAAAATGCTCCAATTCATGAAATAATGTAGATAGAGAGGTAAAACTTGACACACATACCTGAAATGCCACGCAGTTTTATTGAAACCAAAAATGAGTGTAAAAACTCACCCTCAGATGACACTGGACAGCAACACACCAGTGATTTGGCATGAGAATTGTGTATAAAATGAGCTGTAGTCAGACAGGGGTCAGATGCATGAGCACTCAGTGTGACAAAGTAGGTTTCACACTCACCATCCTACTTTGTCTTTTACACTCCTAATTACTATAGCTAGGATCTATACTAGTTTGTTTTTTTTTCATTTTCGTTTGTTACTCTTCCCAAAAATTTTGATGATACAATCCATTATCTGAGCACACGTTTCATGCATTTACAAAATGATATAAATTAATTTCCCCTGTGAAATCTATTTATTCAGATTATACATTTCACTGTTCTGAGTGTTTTCTGTTAATTAGTTCACTGGAAATGATGTATTTCCAAAGTTACTGTCTTTCAGAGTGTTTGATCTAGAAAGCATCTGTAAAAATTTAGTGATCTGATAAATAGATTCAGAAAAGTAAATTATCTCTAAACTGTAGGCCAATTTTTACTCATTTCCAAGACATGCTTATTTTAGCTCACACCTAATTAATTCAGGAGATATAATTAATTAAAAGTTTCAACCAGCCCAACTTAAAGCTTAAATTGTGACCAAACCACTATAAATTTCTGGTATATGTTAATGTACTATTGATGGGCTAAATTTTCTGAAACCAGTGACACCAATAACAAATATGTAATTGCCATAATTAAGAACTGCATAATTTTTAATATCCAAATTTTAATAATCAGTATGGGTGCCATATCTAAATATCAGGATTTTCCATAGTGTAAGTATAAATTGGTTCTGTATATTTTAATAGCTACTGCTCATACTATTAATTTGATAAACAATGTCTGACACTCATTATTACATCTATTCTATGAGGTTTCAGGATTGCACCTGACTTCTTGCCAAAATATTTGGGCTGGCCACTGTTCAGCTGCAGTGGTGGACACTCACCTGAAGATGACTGAATGGTCGCCAACCAAAATATTGTAGCAAGAGCTCAACATGATCTGGCTGCAGTTGCAAAACCTCAAAGAATATTCAGTATGCCAGGAAAACTTCTAGAATCATTATTACATCTAGAATGAGATTTTCACTCTGCAGCAGAGTGTGCACTGATATGAAACTTCCTGACAGATTAAAACTGTGTGCCAGGCCGAGGCTTGAACTCAGGACCTTTCCCTTTTGTGGGGAAGTGCTCTACCATCTGAGCTACCCAAGCATGACTCACAACACTTCCTCACAGCTTTTATTCTGCCTGTACTTCATCTTCTACCTTTCAAACTTCACAGAAGCTCCCCTGCAGACCTTGCAGAGCTAGCACTGCTGCATGAAAGGATATTGCGGAGTCATGGCTTACCCACAGCCTGGGGGATGTTTCCAGAATGAAATTTCCACTCTTCAGTTGAGTGTGCACTGATATGAAACTTTCTGGTAGATTAAATCTGTGTGTCAGACCAAGACTCAAACTCAGGACCTTTGCTTTTCGTGGGCAAGTGCTCTACCATCTGAGCTACCCACGTTTGAGTCTAGGTCCGGCACACAGTTTGTCAGGAAGTTTCACATCAGCACACACTCTGTTGCAGAGTAGAAATTTCATTCTGGAAACATCTCCCAGGCTGTGGCTAAGTCATGTCTTCACAATGCCCTGCAAGATCTGCAGGAGAGCTTCTGTGAAGTTTGTAAGGTAGGAGACAAGGTACTGGCAGAATTAACGCTGTGAAGATAGGTCGTGAGTCACGGTTGGGTAGCTCAGATGATAGAGTAGTTGCCCATGAAAGGCAAAGGTCACAAGTTCGAGTCTTGGTATGGTACACAGTTTTAATCTGCCAGGAAGTTTCATTATTACATCTATTCAAAAAGGAATAATGTGACCTAGGGGAAATTAAAATAATAATCAAATAAGCAGAATCACATAATATTCTAAAACACATCTATATAATGATGAAACATCCACAATTCTTTAATGACACTTCTCATTTTTCTTCGAGTTAAATCTTGTTCAGTATGTAATTTGCTCCAAGATTTCAGTATTCTCTACACTGTGTGCTCTAGTGGTGTTGTTTGAAATAGCCTCAGGATTACTCTAGAATATGAACAGTGACTATTAAAACCAGTGATAGACTTAATAACTGCAAATGTGCCACTGTGCCTTAACGAACTATTATCATCATTCTGTGTGCCTTGTAGACAATTTGTTATCTACTATAGGGAAAATTATTTTGTGTGCCAATTAGTTCATGATTCTTATCCTTTTGGCAGAATATAATTTAAAGTTATCTGTCAAATGTGTGTACAAGGAGACCTGCATAAACATTTTTGATCTGTAATGAGGCCTGGTCTTTAGCAATAGGAATCAAACTCCATAAATAAATATGCAAAGTAATTTTGTGTGAACATTTGAAAAGAACCATTGGCCTTCTCTCTGTATTTGTTAAGTGATACAATCCTACCACAAACATTTTCAGCTAGAGAACCAGTGGCACATCTACTGAGAGGCGACCTTAATCTACAGGTGGTTCCCCCTTGTATCGTTACAACAGCATGTTGACTTTACCAGAAAAGGCACTGTTAGTGGAGCTTTACTATCAGAATGGAGGATCCACAACTGCAGGTTTATGATTTTAATATCATAAGAAGGGTATTGGAATGGGTAAAGATCCTGTGGCAAGTGTTTCTGAGAAGAAAATGATCATGAAGTTCAAAGCCTCAGGTTGTGTGGATGATCAGCCCTGTAGTGTGTGCTAGACAGAGGTGCTACTGCTGCTCAGACAGTTCAAGAAGAAAGGAGACTTTAGTGGGTTCATCTCTGCATGGTGAAGTCAGCTCTTGTGAAAATTCACGTTGCACTGGCATTCCATACACTACTGGTTGGAAAGCACTAAGGCACACCACCCAATGCTATATGTACAAAATCTAGCATCGGCATGAACACCGATTTTGTGATGCAGAGAATTTTTGCAGTATGGGCACTTCAAAAAACTGGGATAGATGATGATTGGTTGTCTAATCTGTTGTGGACCAATGAAGCCCATTTCACACTCTGAAGGTATGTGAACAACCACAACTGCATAATTTGGACTACTGAAAATCCTAGAACTGTCATGCAAACCTCACTTTATGATGAGAATGTGGTGTCACCGTCAGACACCACACTTGCTAGGTGGTAGCCTTTAAATCGGCCGTGGTCCGTTAGTATACGTCGGACCTGCGTGTCGCCACTGTCAGTGATTGCAGACCAAGCGCCGCCACACGGCAGGTCTAGAGAGACTTCCTAGCACTCGCCCCAGTTGTACAGCCGACTTTGCTAGCGATGGTTCACTGACAAATTACGCTCTCATTTGCTGAGACGATAGTTAGCATAGCCTTCAGCTACGTCAATTGCTACGACCTAGCAAGGCGCCATTATCATTTGCTATTTATCTTGTGATGCATGTACAGTCAGACCGATGTTCACCAATTATGGATTAAAGTTAAGTATTCCAGAAGCTACGTACTTTATTTGCTAGTCTCCATTACTTGACCTGTTCTTGACCTGTTCCAGACCTCACGCCAGCCTGCGTGAGCTTAACGCGTGCCTTTCGGCTTCCTGTCATAGTGGATTGGCTGTCTTGCCAGTCCACAACAGAGAAAGTCACATTGTGGTGTGGATTTACCACATCAATCGTTATTGGACCCTTTTTCTTTGAGGAAATGCAGAATGTTGCTTTTCAAATTTTCAGTGTTATGGGGGCAAGGTACACCAATATGTTACAGAATCACATCATCCTTAGACTGTCTGATAAACACTTGATGGAAAGTACGGCTTTTACCCAAGATGGAGCTCCACTCATATTGCTACTTATGTGAAACATCTCTTGTGCACATTGTTTGGTGAAAATCACATGCTTGGCAGCCACTGCCATCATGCTAGTCCTCTCAGCTTCTCAGTCCTCAGTCTGTGTGATTATTAGTTGTGGGATTACATGAAATCGCAAGTCTACCGTAATCATCTGACTTCATTGGGGATGCTAAAAGACAATATTGGATGGCAGTTTTTCACCATAAATATTGATTTGCTGTACAGTGCTGTTGCCAACCTTGTCACTTGACTACAGGTATTGTTGATATGATAATCATAATGCATATGGCTAGGCAAGGAACTCCACCTGTGGGGAACCCAGCCACCTGGCGCAAGTCTCTTTAGTTGATGCCACTTTGGCAACTTGAGAGTCGATGGGGATGACATGACAACAAAGGCAACACAACATTCAGTCCCCGAGCAGAGAAAATCTCTGATGCAGCTGGGAATTGAACCTAGGCCCCTCGCATGGCATTCCATCACGCTGACCTTTCAGCTATGGAGGCCGATGGTACTGTTGAAGAATAATGGCTGACATGTTGAGCATTTGTTATAAAGAACATCCACTTGACTAAAAGTCAATTGTTATGCTAATTATTTCTTTTGTTTCATATGAATTACCATCTGTTGGTCATTTTGTGCACTTTTTTTGCATTCGATAAAACTGCCTATCATTTCCAGCACGTGACAAGTTTTATCTCTCTACCTACATTACTCTGTGAAGGATTGAATTTCCAAACATTAACAGACTGTTGGGTCACACTGTCTATTTTCTCTGTGTGAGTTTTTTCACCAAGAACTATTAACCTTTGTGAAATGTTGCTCTCAAATAATCAGTATTTCACATTCTATCTTTAGCTTACTTTTTATAGCATCAGTGAACGAACACCAGGTACATGTGTATGTGGGACTAATACCTCTCTAAACCCCGAATATCTAAAAGTCACTGGCCATTTTACTGTCTGCCTTCCTTCTTTCCTTTTCTGCCCCCGCCCCCCTCTCCCCATTCCAACCCACACAATGTTAAGTTATAAGAAGTAGTAAGTCCTATCAACTTTTATTATTTTTTTGAGATTTAAAAAAAATGTGTAGTGATATGCATTGAAGTCTGACTAATGTAACATTACATTAATACTGCAGGAATAATACGAAATTCTATAGAAGATACAGAACACTTTAAATAATGCAGCCAACCAACAACTTCCTCACTGTCCCATTTCATTTTACTGAGTTATAGTTTAACATCTGTTAACATAAATGTCATTATAGGAGTAGTTTATTTCATATCAGGCTAAAGCCACCACTCATTGGCAGACAAGTTACATCTGTGTACTTCCATTTGAACATTTTTCTTTAAAATCATGCTCCCATAATACCATGTTTTCTGACATGCCCAACTCGTATCAACTATAAAATGTCTTGCTGCAAAAAATCAAAATCATGAAGTTTATTGAAATGAAAGCAAGCATACAAAAGAGTGTTCTCTCTTGTAATATAAGGTCTGTTCAAAAAATTCTGGATCATTCATAATTTTGCACCAATGGTGTTTTGGAGCGAAATTTGGTTGGCATCCCTGCACATTCCTATGTTTAATGTGTAACTGCCAGAAGTTTCATTGTTGTATGTCTGTTAGTTATTGCTCTGCGCTGTATTGAGTAGAACATTGTGTCACACAGTTTGTGAATTTTAAGATGGAAGAGTTAGAGAAACAATGCCTCTGCATTAAATTTTGTGCGAAACTCAAGAAAACCTTTACAGAGAACACCAAATGATGCAGGAAGCCTACAGTGATGAGTGCATAAACCATACTCAGTGTTATGAATGGTTCATGATTTAAAAATGGCCAGATGGAACATCAACAAAATTGTGGGTGCCAGTCAAAGACTGACTGTCCATGAGATTGCATAAAAATGTAACATTTCAGTTGGATCATGTCATGAAACCCTGACACAGCATCTTAGAATGCATCATGTTGCCACGAAGCTTGTCCCATGGCTCACGAGTCAAGTTGCAATCTGTGAAGAGCTTTGGATCACGCAAATGAGAATGAGATGTTCCTTAAGAGAATCATAACTAGTGATGAGATGTGGGTTTATGGTTATGATGTTGAGACCAAAATTTAATCTTCACAATGGGTCATGGAAGGTTCTCCAAGACCAAAATAAGTTCATCAGATCAGGTCAAATGTCAAAGCCATGCTGATAGTTTTCTTTGACTTTGAAGGATTATTTCACCATGAATTTGTGCTACAGGGGCAAATTGTTAATCAGTGGTACTATCAGGACATTTTATGATGCTTGTGAGAAAATGTGAGAGGGAAACGGCCTGAAATGTGGCAAGACAATCCATGGCTCTTGCATCATGATAAAGCACCCACACATTCACCCCTGTTTGTGCATGACAATCACACAAAAACAAAATCATTGTGTTGCCTCATTCACCATAATCTCCAGACCTGGCCTCCCTGGACTTTTTTTATTTCCAAAGTTGGAAAGCCTGTTGAAAGGACAAAGATTTTCAATGATAGATGAGAGAAAAGAAAATTCACAGAAGGCACTTCATGCAATCCAGCAAGAGGCGTGCCAGGGCTGCTTCCGGAAGTGGAAATGGCATTGGGAGCAGCATATCAATTATGGAGGAGAGTATTTCAAAGGATACCATGCACAATAAGTAAGAGGTACACATAGAAAATTTTTGTGGACAAAGTTCTGGAATTTTTTGAACAGACCTCATATATTAAGAACACCAATAATTCACAATTAACATGAATGAACAGTTTCCAAGCTTCCAGTAGAGTTAGTTTTATGTTTTAATACATATTTCATCCATATTTGGTAACATACTTTATTTTATTGTCTTAGGAGAAGAAAAACTTCTAAGCCAAGGCCGCAATAAAACACTGTATTGTGGATAATTGGTTTTGGTAAAATTATGTTGTCATCATCAGATCTTCGCACAGGTTATTATAAACATCTTGTGCCATATGCACACAAAATCTTTCCATTAAACCTCCAGATGCACAACATATGACATGAAAGTTATGCATCAGGAGATTTAATGGAAATATTTTTTGTGTGTGTGGCACAAGATGTTTATAATAACCTGTGCAAAGATCTGATGATGGTAACAATTTTACCAAAACCAGTTATCCACAATACAGTGTTTTATTGCGATCTTGGCTAAGAAGTCTATCTTCTCTTGAGAAAGTGAATACAGATCATTCCTTCATACTCAGTATGAGTAAACTAATGATTATTTTATTTTGTTCCTTAGATGCTGAGGATTCAATTGAATATAACAATTATCTAACTGAATTTCTGCTGCTAACCAATAATGGACAAAGTTTCATTAAGGATCTCAAATTTGATGGTTTTCCCCTTGAAGGTTACAACATCACAGTAAGTTGAAGATTATGCACTGTTTGACATTATTTGACTAGATATAAATTTCTTATGTATATCATTAACATTTAAAAATGTGTGTTTGAAGGGTAGCCATATAAAAGAGATGAATAAAATTACAACTGGACTGAGGAACCTGATATGAATATAAAGTAAATGCTGACATTAGTATTTAATATGACAACGGTGAGCTGACACATGGAGAGACAGATGGAAACATTTATCACCATTATATAAATGTTGTAGATGTGTTGCATTCCACCATCAATAATCAGCTGAGTAATAGTTATGGAATAAAATATATTAATTTGCACGTGAAATTTTGTAATTAGAAACAGTTGACAATTAGTTCAATATAATGGCATCACAAAAAGGCCCTTTGCTTGCAAAAAAATGAGGTAGAAGTTTTCTTTATCTTATAGTTTTATGTAGTTGAGAGTATGTTGAATCCAAGTTTTCAACCTCCAAAACCCTAGGGGCAACTTTTTGTGGCCAAAAAACCAAGAAATTTTGGCACTTTTTTCGGGTTTCTGCCTATTACTTGGAAACTATGCACCCTAATGAAAATGCTACAACTTACCAAAATGAAAGAGCATTAAATTTTTCGTTGAATGATGTACTTAAATGTCAAAATTGGTGCAGCTGTTTGGCCATAATCAGTTGCCGAAGTTCGTTCATTTTTACCAACGTGGCTAAAAAGTCAGCTCCAATGCCTGTAAATTAAAAACAGCCCTCCAAATTAAAATTTCAAGTTATCAAAGTTGCAGGGCATGAAATTTCATGTTACAAAAGCATATAGTTTCTCAGTTTTAGGCACTATTAGATGTTCATACACTTGAAAGTCAAAGTAATTCCGTTTTATTGTTTTTTTGTAAGTCAAAATGAACTCTAGATAATTGAAAAAAAGTGTGCTGCTTTGTCACATATAGTGATTTCTGCAGTAAGACAATGGTCATTTCTATCTTCACTATTTATTGGGCTCAGTACATTCATGTAAAAAAGATATTTATCAAGACTTATTGTCGATGCTCTTAGTGCAATTGGATTCGTAGCTCCATATATGCTTCCCTGTTTGAGACATCCTCGCCTGTACAACCTGAGCATCCTAACATAACCAGTGAAGGATTAATCTAGCTCATATCTGATAACACCGATTTTAACATCTGCACAACTAAACGGTTGAATACTTTCCATTCCATGGGAGGAATCATGGCAGTCTCTCCCTGCATAGATATGGAGTCTGACAAGAACATTGATTGAGAAAGATGACGTTCAACTTCTGAATTTTTCTCTATGTAAGTGATGCTTCGCAAAGGGGAACAAGGTCTGAAAGATCTCATTGTTTAAAGATGCCAGGTTCCTCATTAGATATCATTTTTGATGAAGGTACAAATGCTGCAGTCACACCGGAGAAGTTTCTCACAAATAAGAGCAACAAGAACTACTTGACTGTTATGCTCATGAGGAAATTTGAGGATGATACGGGCAGAAGAAGATGGCTGTTTCAATTGTGGAAACAGCTATTTCCCAAGCTGATGAGTTTGACAGTGTGGCAATCATAAGTGAGGACACACGTGGGCTAGTTCTAATGGGTCAAGGAGACAACAACCTGTACCCCCATAACTGGGAAAAGGGAAATCAGAGGAGTGTGATACTCCAGTAATTCTTTCAATTTCAATCCTGCATTTGCTCTCTTCAGCCATGCCTTCACAGGATGTGATACCACATTATCTTTCTTTTGCCAAGGAAAAAGGAAAACACTAAACCTTATGGAGCAACAGCTACCCCTCAGAGTGCAAGCTGCTGAATTCAGTAAACCCTCAGTTTCTCAAGAATTAATAGTACAGGCAGGAGAACAGCTAATGTTAGCCCTGTATGAGAATTGTAGCTAGGCGACTTTGGATTAGCTCAGGTATGAGCTTTTTTGTAAAGTCTGCCCCGAGAAAATCTTCCAAACATTAAAGGCTGCTGCCAACGTCGGACACAGCAAGGTGGCAATCATTGAGATTCTGCCATCAAGTGGAATCTTGGTTGGGAAGAAAACTGATCCATGCCAGTGGGGTTGGAAGAGAAACTTGTCAGGCTTGTTTCCCATGATGATGACAAAAAGTCATTACTATGTACTTGGTTTTCATTTTAGCAACCCACTCTTACCAATTAAGGTATGGATAAAAACGAATAAAAATACACACGAATGAAGAAAAATTAAAGATATACCTAGAGAACACATATGTGCTCACTATAGAGCAGTCTTCTGACTGGAAATTTCGTTTCATTGAATAACTTTGACTTACAAGGAGAACAACAGAATGGAATTACTTTGGCTTTTAAGTGTGCGAACGCTTAATAGAGCCTAAAACTGAGAAACTAGGTGCTTTTGTGACCTGAAATTTCATGCTCTACAACTTTGATAACTTGACATTTTTCATTTGGACCAGTCATTTTTGAGTTGCGAGCGTTGGAGCCGACTTTTTAGTGACATGCTCTTCTTTCTGGTTCTTCACACTTTTACATGTGCATTCTGTTTCCATCCTATAAGCAGCTGCCTTTGCTCTAATTCCTGTTTCTTTTGTAGTAACAGAGTTAAGTAATGTAATTATGAAAAGCAACCACATAGTGATAATTAGGATCTTCTAGTACAAGCTGTCCTTTGGAACTTTCATTTCATAGTCTCACTCCTGTTTGTTATTTACATGTTCCATAAATAATGTGTTAAGGATATTTAAAAGTACACACTACAATGGTTCTTACAGTGAGAAGAGCAACACTTTGGCATAATTTAGCAGAGTGGTATGTATGATAAACCAACTATGTGACTTAACATTTAACAGTATGCAACATATGACAACTTGTGCCACAACTTGACTCCCCAATGCAGTGAAAATGCAGAAAACAATTTTCAAAATCTGCTTCAGTATTTGTGACAGTATGTTGTTAATTGCTGACCATATCAAGAACATGGCAGGCCCTGTTGTATTAAAATATGGTTATCTAAAAAGGGACAAATATGTTTTCTGACATTCTTATACAAAAAAAAGTTTAAATCTGATATGTCTGCCATTGAAATATGTCCAGCTTTAAATTGCATCAAAGCTGAGTGTGGATTTCAGCAGTTGAAATTCAGGTCAGGCACAAGTTTTTTGTCAGACCAGTGATGGGTCAAATTGCTGTACAAAACTTTAATATATGTAGATGTGGATCTTGCAGCTGCAGGTAAGGGTCTTGTGCATGCAATGCAGACAGCATTTCTCTTATCTGTGCCGGCCTCTAACCATAACTGACACGTTAATAGGTGGCATGATAGCTTGTACATTGGTACCAAGGGTGATGGTACTTGAGTAGTACATCATATTGACAAACACAGCCAAACCACATCTAGCTGTATCACCACCACGGTTGTCCTTTGTCTAGAGGGCTTTTAGCATAGAGGCATCATGAGTCTATGTAATGCATCTTTCATGAACAGATGCACACTGGTCACTCTTCTGCTAAGTTTATCAGCTTCTTTACACAGGTTTTGAATCTCATGTTCTCCTTGAGGATGGAAGGAATTCACTGGTATTTTCCACCAGACTCTGTGATCGTGAAGTTCATCAGCCATTAGTGTAAGAGGTGGGGGAATTTTTCATCTTGTCCCCACATGCATCAATCTTGTTTTCACTGTCAAGTAGTGATGGCACTCTGTGATTCAACAGCTTTTTTAGGGCGCCATTGCCTTTCTTCTGCTATTTTCTGTGGGTTTCTCTTTATGTTTATGATGACATCTATGTAGTAGGAGACACTTTTGTGTTACATTCCTGGGTTCTGGTAACAACAACTTGCTTACTACTTGCTGCAAACATTGCCAGTTTGGGGCACATGTGGGCATTCCCTTGATAGTACATCTGCAGGTTCAGTTATTTGTACCAGCATTTGTGGACTCCATGAGTTTACAGCCCTAATACAAATGTTATTTGACCTAATTATTTTGAAATGATAATTAAATAAAGACCCTAAGCTGTCAACAGGCATTGATATACATCAAAGGGACAGTTGAAAATGTGTGCCCTGACCGGGACTCAAACCCGGGATCTCCTGCTTTCATGGCAGACGCCCGATACATCTGAGCCACCAAGGGCACAGAGGATGGCGCGACTGCAGGGATTTAGCCCTTGCACGCTCCCCGTGAGACCCACATTCCCAACTTAACGTCCACTCACTACATTCGTAGTGCGTCTGCCCACTACACTCATTACTCGCGGCAGACAATCTTACCGAGTCCCGTAAAAGTTCGAGCAATGTGTGTGCATCCGCACAGAAGAAGAAGGTCAATGGCTGGTTAGCCTTAACTATATGAAGATGGTATCTGTTCTTTCGGACATGTCTAAAATAACAGATACCATATTCACATAATTATTTTGAGTCTAAAAAAGGGGGGGGGGGGTGGAGGTGCATCCACTCGGTAAATTACTATCCAGCTCTTGCAAGCACATGTAGCACTATACCACAATTTCTAGCTGCAAGTTCATACAAAAGTTCAGTAATATTTAAATAAGGCAGTGGAATGTAAATACAATTTACAATCACTGGTTTCTTTCACCAAATATTAACACTGATGAATGATGGGCTTTGACAAACTATAAGAATCTGTGCACTGGTATATCTTAGTACCGACTGTATCTGATATTCACTAGTTCTGCAGTACTCCAAGTTAAATGCAAATTATAAAAAGTTCCGGAATGTGAAATCAATATGTAACTAAGTTAATTTTCTAGTTGAGTCATTCAAAGAAACAGCATGAGAGTGGACTCAAGCTGCGCATCAGCTGATAGTCACTCAGTCTCTGAGTTCCACTACACAGAAAGTATTTTATCACCATAGCAGTGCAGTGTACCACTGCCCAGAATTAGAGTCCAGATTGACCACATGTGAGCAACTGACCAAAGTTACAAGCCCTCTTGTCCTCTGCCCTGGCTTTACAAAGAAGCTTTTTAATAATGACCACTAGTCAAATTACATTAATCATACTGTCAATATATACGTCTCAATTTATGCGTATTGATGTGCTGTATCGATTGAGAACATTCATAAATGCAGTAATCTTAATACATTTGAAAAATATGCAAATTAACAACAGTTTTAGTAACACTGATCAAAAACCTAGCTCTGAATTATGCTCTCAGTGAAAGTAGGACATATTTTCGCATTCTGCGTAAACAAGTTATCTGGTGGTGCCATTTCTTTGATTGTCTCATTTATCATTTTGTATCAGTTGTTGATTACTTATATCCATATACAATAAAATGGAAATTTTACCTAACTATACTATACTGCCTTACAATTTAATGATAGTATGTATTCATGTTATGGGCAGGGTAAGTAATATTGGTCCCCTTATACTGGGTGGTTTTTATCATAGTGCAGCTATTCACGGAGGTCTAGTGTGAGCTGGACTGGTAGATATTCTAATGCATTAACATGGCACTGATTTTCACTGGAAAAAAATTGGTTCCAATTTTGGTGTCCAGGTGCAAATCTGGCACAGTACACTGTTTGTACGATGATATGATATCCACACTGTCGTTTGACAACCCACAATGTGAGTGAACAGTATGGCTATTGAGAAGAGACACACTGCACTGTTACTGAAGCTGTTTATCTCAATGGTAGTAGTTACAGTGTTGCATTGAGAGAGTACCATTGATTGAGAGATATGAAGAGAGGCACAATGTCATTAAATGGTTTGAAGATGATTTGTGAACACTCGTGAGTTTAGTGTGGAACCTGGAAGAGGAACACATCCTCTCCCAGTGGAAGTTATTGACAAGATTGCCGTTGTTGTAACTGACCATGCAGTAAATGCCACAGGTAGCGCTAGTTCTCATACAGTGTCACAAGAAGTGTCCATCCCAAGGTCATAAGTATGGAAAACCTTGCGATCTTTATTGCACGGGTACCCGCACAAGTTCCAGATGCTGCAGTAACTGAAATCTCATGATCTGCAGCAACATTCTGAATTTGCTATTCAGTTTTTAGCACAAATCAATGTCGATGACATGTGGCTGCACAATATTCTATGGAGTTCAAAAAATGGCTCTAAGCACTAAGGGGCTTAACATCTTAGGTCATCAGTCCCCTAGACTTAGAACTACTTAAACCTAGCTAACCTAAGGACATCACACACATCCATGCTCAAGGCAGGATTTGAACCTGCGACTGTAGCAGCAGCACGGTTCCGGACTGAAGCACCTAGAACAGCTCGGCCACAGTGGCCGGCTTCTGTGGAGTGGTAAAGCACATTTTACACTATCATGTGTAGTGAATACACAGAACTTCTAAATTTGGCATACTGTTAAAAGGTGTATTGTGAATGAAGAGCCACTGCACTCGCTGTTATGTGACTGTGTGGTGTGTATTTACAAGTACCTTTATTCTTGATCCATTCTTCTTTGAAAAGAATACACCCAGAGGCCCTGTCAGATGTACCATGACATCTGTACATTATCGAGACCTTCTTGTACAGCATGTGATTCCTGCTTTGGAAGAGCACAACTGTGTGGAAACCACTGTTTTCGTGCAATATGGGGCAACACTTCATGTTGCTCACCCAATGAATGATCTGCTTAAAGTAACCTTCCACAGATATGTTATCTTCAGAGGTTTTCCAGGTGCTTGGCCTGCAAGATCACCTGATCTGAATCCATGTGACATTTGGCTCTGGGGCTATCAAAAAGAACATGGAGGTGTCAACAAGATGCTGCATCCATAAAACATCATCAACAATTACTCACAGCAGCTCTGGAGGGATCTGAGTAACGTGTTCCTGTATACTGAGCTTCAGATCAGGTAGAGACCAATGTGTCCCTGGTACACGTTGGTCTCTACGTGATCTGAAGCTCAGTATACAGGAACACATTGCTCAGATTCCTCCAGAACTGCTGTGAGCAAACATTGATCACATTGTTTTATGGATGCAGCATCTTGTTGACATTTCCAGTGGTCATATTGAACAGACTGGGTAAGCAGCAGTTAATAATAAAGTCAACATTATACCTTTCTCACTTTTTTGACCTTTTCTGCCCTCCTTTTCGCAATCCATTACACATGGAAACATTGCTATATGCCTTTCTTTTATTCACAGTGTCAGACTTGCACCAGCTGGACAAGACTGTAACTAATATTTTTTCCAGCATAAATCAGTTCCACATTAATACAGTAGTATGTCTGCCAAGTTTCGCTGTCATATGATAATTACAGCCCAAACTGGACCTCTGTGAGTAGCTGCACTTAAATTATAACCACATGGTACATGTATTATTGCCTATGTTGTGTCATTGGTGTTGTAATATTCTACCTCACATCCAGAGAATGGTCTAGACACGTCACGACACAGAGACTGAGGAAGGTCCATACAGTTAGCTAACACTGAGACAGCTAACTGGACGTTTTTTGAAATTATGGAACATAGTCTGGAAATATACAAACAAAAGGCAAGACTAGAACAACAGCAATCTTTAACGCTTATCTGAGCTGAAATTGAATGAATAACTTGTATGAAAGTACACTATTCTGAGTTAAAGTTCCCTGGAGGGAGATAAGTAGCTGTGTATGAATGCAAGTATAGCCAAGGCAAATAATACAAGTTCTGCTCCTGGTCTGCAGAGAGGTCCCTCTTGGATGACTGTCTGAACTGTAACTCCTTGTCAGGTGTCGCTGCCTCCATCTTCATACAGTGCAGCAGGCTATGTTGCCTGTTCCATCTTGGCGTTTCAAGCCATTCCCTGAGAGTCTGTGTTACTATTAAAATTCTGCTGCGCCTAATCTCTTCTTTGTGTGCATTCACATGAGCTCCACACTGACATCCTGCTACACATAACCGTGCCCTGCTGGTGGCATTTTCTTTTTACTCTCTAGCAAACTTATTCTTTCTGGCTTCTGTTATTTGCCTTTCAGGTGTTGCATTTTCTAAGTAAGAGACCTTCCCCTCCCTCCCTATGGGGGAAAAATTTGTAGGTGCTGGGCTTCATAAGTTATATTCAGTTAAATCGAAATGTTCACAACTGTTTTACAATAATCCTCAAAAAGCATACATGAATGATTTACAGTGATCAACAAAAGAAGTACATAATCATTTTACAATAATAAAGAAATCTTGTGCTGGAAGAGAAGCACACTTAAGTTCTTACATTTAACTCTTCACATCACCTTTACAGATCTAATATCTGAAATAAAGACATATTTCACTTTACAACTTGAGACATTTCCTATTATGATTGCAATTCTGTTTACTTGAAGGATTTGTATTTACTTTATTTAAAATCAACTTTACAATTTTACAGTTCATAGCATAATGACAATGATAGAGAAAACACTTTGCAATAGTTTTCATACTCCCTATGAGTGGTGTACCCCCCCATGAACCATGGACCTTGCCGTTGGTGGGGAGGCTTGCGTGCCTCAGCGATACAGATAGCCATACCGTAGGTGCAACCACAACGGGGGGGTATCTGTTGAGAGGCCAGACAAACGTGTGGTTCCTGAAGAGGGGCAGCAGCCTTTTCAGTAGTTGCAGGGGCAACAGTCTGGATGATTGACTGATCTGGCCTTGTAACATTAACCAAAACGGCCTTGCTGTGCTGGTACTGCAAACGGCTGAAAGCAAGGGGAAACTACAGCCGTAATTTTTCCCGAGGGCATGCAGCTTTACTGTATGGTTAAATGATGATGGCGTCCTTTTGGGTAAAATATTCCGGAGGTAAAATAGTCCCCCATTCGGATCTCCGGGCGGGGACTACTCAGGAGGACGTCGTTATCAGGAGAAAGAAAACTGGCGTTCTACGGATCGGAGCGTGGAATGTCAGATCCCTTAATCGGGCAGGTAGGTTAGAAAATTTAAAAATGGAAATGGTTAGGTTAAAGTTAGATATAGTGGGAATTAGTGAAGTTAGGTGGCAGGAGGAACAAGACTTTTGGTCAGGCAAATAGAGGGTTATAAATACAAAATCAAAATGGGGGAATGCAGGAATAGGTTTAATAATGAATAAAAAAAATAGGAGTGCGGGTAAGCTACTACAAACAGCATAGTGAACGCATTATTGTGGCCAAGATAGACACGAAGCCCACGCCTACCACAGTAGTACAAGTTTATATGCCAACTAGCTCTGCAGATGACGAAGAAATTGAAGAAATGTATGATGAAATAAAAGAAATTATTCAGATAGTGAAGGGAGACAAAAATATAATAGTCATGGGTGACTGGAATTCGGTAGTAGGAAAGGGAGAGACGGAAACGTAGTAGGTGAATATGGATTGGGGGGAAGAAATGAAAGAGGAAGCCGTCTGGTATAATTTTGCACAGAGCACAACTTAATGATAGCTAACACTTGGTTCAAGAATCGTAAAAGAAGGTTGTATACATGGAAGAAGCCTGGAGATACTGACAGGTTTCAGATAGATTATATAATGGTAAGACAGAGATTTAGGAACCAGGTTTTAAATTGTAAGACATTTCCAGGGGCAGATGTGGACTCTGACCACAATCTATTGGTTATGAACTGTAGATTAAAACTGAAGAAACTGCAAAAAGGCGGGAATTTAAGGAGATGGGACCTGGATAAACTGAAAGAACCAGAGGTTGTACAGAGTTTCAAGGAGAGCATAAGGGAACAATTGACAGGAATGTGGGAAAGAAATACAGTAGAAGAAGAATGGGTAGCTTTGAGGGATGAAGTAGTGAAGGCAGCAGAGGATCAAGTAGGTAAAAAGACAAGGGCTAGTAGAAATCCTTGGGTAACAGAAGAAATATTGAACTTAATTGATCAAAGGAGAAAATATAAAAATGCAGTAAATGAAGCAGGCAAAAAGGAATACAAACGTCTCAAAAATGAGATCGACAGGAAGTGCAAAATGGCCAAGCAGGGATGGCTAGAGGACAAACGTAAGGATGTAGAGGCTTGTCTCACTAGGGGTAAGATAGATACTGCCTACAGGAAAATTAAAGAGACCTTTGGAGAAAAGAGAATCACTTGTATGAATATCAAGAGTTCAGATGGAAACCCAGTTCTAAGCAAAGAAGGGAAAGCAGAAAGGTGGAAGGAGTATATAGAGGGTCTATACAAGGGCGATGTACTTGAGGACAATATTATGGGAAATGAGGAGGATGTAGATGAAATGGGAGATATGATACTGTGTGAAGAGTTTGACAGAGCACTGAGAGACCTGAGTCGAAACAAGGCCCCAGGAGTAGACAACATTCCATTAGAACTACTGACAGCCTTGGGAGAGCCAGTCCTGACAAAACTCTACCATCTGGTGAGCAAGATATATGAGACAGGCAAAATACCCTCAGACTTAAAGAAGAATATAATAATTCCAATCCCAAAGAAAGCAGGTGTTGACAGATGTGAAAATTACCGAACCATCAGTTTAATAACTCACGGCTGCAAAATATTAACATGAATTCTTTACAGACGAATGGAAAAACTAGTAGAAGCCGACCTCGGGGAAGATCAGTTTGGATTCCGTAGAAATATAGGAACACGTGAGGCAATATTGACCCTACGACTTATCTTAGAAGAAAGATTAAGAAAAGGCAAACCTACGTTTCTAGCATTTGTAGACTTAGAGAAAGCTTTTGACAATGTTGACTGGAATAATCTCTTTCAAATTCTGAAGGTGGCAGGGGTAAAATACAGGGATCGAAAGGCTATTTACAATTTGTACAGAAACCAGACGGCAGTTATATGAGTCGAAGGACATGAAAGGGAAGCAGTGGTTGGGAAGGGAGTGAGACAGGGTTGTAGTTTCTCCCCGATGTTATTCAATCTGTATATTGAGCAAGCAGTGAAGGAAACAAAAGAAAAATTCGGAGTAGGTATTAATATCCATGGAGAAGAAATAAAAACATTGAGGTTCGCCGATGACATTGTAATTCTGTCAGAGACAGCAAAGGACTTGGAAGAGCAGTTGAATGGAATGGACAGTGTCTTGAAAGGAGGATATAAGATGAACATCAACAAAAGTAAAACGAGGATAATGGATTGTAGTCGAATTAGGTCGGGTGATGCTGAGGGAATTAGATTAGGAAATGAGACACTTAAAGTAGTAAAGGAGTTTTGCTATTTGGGGAGCAAAATAACTGATGATGGTCGAAGTAGAGAGGATATAAAATGTAGACTGGCAATGGCAAGGAAAGCGCTTCTGAAGAAGAGAAATTTGTTAACGTCGAGTATAGATTTAAGTGTCAGGAAGTCATTTCTGAAAGTATTTGTATGGAGTGTAGCCATGTATGGAAGTGAAACATGGACGATAAATAGTTTGGACAAGAAGAGAATAGAAGCTTTTGAAATGTGGTGCTACAGAAGAATGCTAAAATTAGATGGGTAGATCACATAACTAATGAGGAGGTATTGAATAGGATTGGGGAGAAGAGAAATTTGTGGCACAACTTGACTAGTAGAAGGGATCGGTTGGTAGGACATGTTCTGAGGCATCAAGGGATCACCAATTTAGTATTGGAGGGCAGAGTGGAGGGTAAAAATCGTAGAGGGAGACCAAGAGATGAATACACTAAGCAGATTCAGAAGGATTTAGGTTGCAGTAGTTACTGGGAGATGAAGCAGCTTGCACAGGATAGAGTAGCATGGAGAGCTGCATCAAACCAGTCTCAGGACTGAAGACCACAACAACAACATGAGTGGTGTGATCCTGATGTTCAGCATTTGACTGTTTTCTGCTGTGACACTCACAGGTGGTGTTCTGTCTTCATGTCTCCTATTTCTAACAACTTCACACATATCTACGGGCACTAATCAGTCTTTTCTGTGCAATGAAGAATTTTTGGATCAATAGAAGTGTTCCCACAGAAGATAATTCTTGACATGATCGAGTGCACATAAGTAAAATAAGCTGCCTGTGTGATGGTTTGGATTTCATTATGAGTGTGTACTCTTAAATACAAAAGCAGATGAGCTCAGTCTCATCACAGTTTGAAGTATAGATGACATTTCTAATTTAGTTTGCAGTCTAAGTGAAGGCCCAGGAAGCTGGTGCTGTCAACTCTCTGTACCTGCTGGCTGTTGAATGCACTGAGATTCCTCTGAGTTTTGTGACTTGATTGAAACTGCATAAAATTTGTAATGCTTAAATTGGCAGGAAGGGAGTTAATAGTAAATTAATCACATATTTCAGATAAAATGTTGTTGGTGAATGGGGATGACAGATTTCTGTTAAAATATTGGTGTTGTCAGCAAACAGTGAATTATCACTCATCACAATTCCAAGCTGCAGGCAGGCTGGTGGAAAAAATCAGAAACAATAAAAGACCTGGGAAAGAGCTTTGTGATGAATAAGAGCAGGTTCTCTTGTTTCGGTGTTAATGCTCACTGGTTGTACAACCAAGAGACAACGGATCTGAAAGGTTCATGTTCTGGCTGTCCAGGGTTCCCACGAGCAGCAATGCAAATTGAGGTCAGGCAGTGCCACACATATCAAAGCAAGCCCAATACAAATGGGTTGTGGCAAGTGCCCCAGAGGTTCCCTAAAAGTGAATGTATCAGTATGCAGCACACCTTGAGGTTTAGCTTTTTATTTTTATAGGGGTTTTTAACAGCTTCATGATCTGTATAGTTAAGCCAGTACCATAATTTTCTGCTGTGTACAAGTTTCTTGGCATCAATCACTGGTTCATGCTCCGACTTTACAGTTATTGAAGAATCAACTCACTGAACACCTTTCAGCTAAGGAACCCTGGATTCACCAAATCCAACAGTACACAACAGGTGGCAGAGCTCCCCATGTTATTTGCCATTTAACATGAACTGAAGGGCATATATAATTTATGAACTAGTATGAATGTGGCAAGCATTACTCTATGCATATATCTGTCAATTCTGTTCCATGAAGACATTGTAAACCAGCAGTACCTACATCTGTTGACTCCAGTGTCCCACAATTTTTCAATATGATTGCGCAATTATTTCAACTGTGTGGAAAACAAAACTATAGTTAAAGATGTGGCTACATTAAATTAAATTTCAAATTCAGAAAGAATTCTCTATATCTGTTCATTTGAATGCTAATTCAAATTACAAAAATCTCTCTGAACCAGTTTGAGACAATAAAATCCTATAATTACAATATCACCTACTATTCATAGGAGCACCAAAAGTGGCAGCTGGAGGGGCAAGTAAGAAATACATTCCTCCACCTTTTCTAGATGCTTCTCCCACTGTTGCATACTCACTCTAGTCTCCAATCTGCACACATTTGATGCCTCCAGGCAAATAGTTCATTTGCTTAAGCATCCACCAGCCTTTGCATTAAAACAAGACTGTGGTAAAATTGCAGCAACAGCTACTATAATGAATGTTTCTATTTCAAATTTTCTATATGTTTGTGGGAACTGTAATATACCATTGCTTTACAGAGTTTAATTTCCACTTCAATTACACGAATAAAATTAATAATTCATTAGTTCTATATGTCAATTTTAACCTTCATTCACAGGACAAAATACAGGTCCCACTTATAGTGCTAGCAACATAAGCAATATAAAGCTTACTCCAATCCTCTTCTTTTGGCAAGCAAAGTTTCCTTCTTTCACTCTCTGTAATTAAAGTCAGCTACCATGCCAGCACAGTCAATTTACACCCAGCAGTTCTTTTATAGTTGATAAATTGTGGAAAAGAGAGAGAAAAGGAAAGGGGACGGGAATCAGGGTTTGAAAGTTTGGGACAACAGGAGTAATAAGAAAGATAGCAATTAATGTAAACATGTTGATTTTTAAGGGCCCTATTCTGAAGAACTGTCAAGAACAGGATGTTCTGGCTCAAATTCTTGCCTACAGGCATGGAAGGGAAATAATTAATATGCAGGCAGTCAGGCATCTGGGCACCCATAGACAGGTGTGGGCACATGGCTAACGCACAGGCAGTCAACACTGTCTGCATAATGGTTAGTTTTTGGAGTATGACTGAGCAAATATGGCCTTTGACACACTATTACACTCCAGATAAAAATGCTAACGTTTTACTTTAGTGGGATGTGGCGTTTATCTTTATTCACTAGTCGCAAAATATTTGCTATCAGACACAGTCTTCTACGTTGAATTGTGAAGCTGGGACCTTTCTGTAGTTTTTATCCACTTCTTGATAGAAAAGAAAGCTGTTAACAAAAAAATGTTGACTCATAGTCATGATGCCAGCTGGATTTCTGTGTAGCTTGCAAACTCGTCTGTTAAGGGGAATCATGAAGTTTTAACCATCATATCAGAAAAATGTAGTTACACAATTCTTTTTTTTTTGTTTGTAAGTACATGTCTGCAGTCCTGGTATACACGGAAATTCCTATGGCACAGAACTGTAGCACACTGCTAGGAGCTGAAACAAAATGGTGCTGTCAGTTGATAAAATGGATTCTTGTTTGGTAATCTCTTTTTTGAATTCAAACAGAACAACACTGCAACAGCCTATGCCTAGTTAGTTCAAGAGTACAGTACATCATACAACACTGTAATTAGGGATACATATGCTTACAATGTGGTCAAACAAGTCTGATACCAAAGTGACAGACCATCTCTTTGCGAAGAACAGGGATCGCAAGAGAAGGGAGGCCCTGGTGTTCCAAAAAAGCTGGTGTATCACAATAGAGGCAAGAGTGCATAAATTGAAAATCAGTCACATCTCAATTTTCAGCATCTTGCAAGACTTTTGTAACATGACAAAGGTCCATCCCTGCTGTCTTCCATGATTGTTCAGGCCCATTCAAAAACCCACCAAGCTGAGATAGTGGTGGAAATGTTGCATGTGTCTCAGGTCAACCCAAATGACTGTTTTAGCCACCTAATCACTATGGATGTATGCAGGGTGTACCACCATGACTCCAAGACAAAGGAGGAAACCAAGCAGTGGCAATGTGGACTCACCATCACTGAAATAGAAGATCCAACTTTCTTTGGACAAAGTGATTTCTGATTTTTTTTTGGACCGTCATGGTGTAGTGCTAACAGATTATCTTCATAAGTGGGTGAAGTGTCACAGGAGTATACTACCAAAACCTCCTGATAAGGTTCTGGGAGACTGTCAAGACAAAACATCAAGGGAAACTGTCTGCTGGAAACAGTCATACATTCTGCTTCTTTGGGTTATCATATTCTGCCACTTTCCAACTGAGAAAGGTGTATGCCCCCTCCTGCAAAAATTACCTTTCGGCAACTTTTTATAAACGTATGTAGCAAATTTTATAATTTTGTAAGTAGGTTTAATAAAATAAATCATTTAGGAAAATATTACTTAAATAAAATATATCAACAAAAAATACTGCACACTACAAATTAAATATTTCACTGTAGTAAATAAAATACAAAATGTATAAACTTTCTAAAAATAATTAAAGTAAAAAAAGCTAAATCTTACTGTTTCTTGTAGTAAATAAAATACAAACTGTATAAACTTTTTTAAAATAATTAAAAGTAAACAAAATCTAAATCTTACTGTTTATGGCAGCCACTGTACATTGGCTTTAGTGTAATGTATGACAAAAAGAACATATTTTATCTGCTCCTCATAAATTGCTAGTAACCTTCAATCAACAGAAATCATAAAAAGCTGGAAGCCTTCAGTCAAATAGCATATTAGCTTCAGCACATGCTCGCCGACCTTTGAAATCCTACAGTACCATAGCAAAGTAGCAGCAGGAACTTCATAGATGAACATGAGTGAGCTGTGTAGGCGGCAGCTGCCTAAACCAAACATGATGTTGCCATATTAACCATGTTAAGTTTTACCCTCTACCAATCATAAGAATTTTTACCTCTGTGTTGCAAAGTACAAAGGATGTTATGGATTGGCACAATTTCATTTATATAACTGCAAAGTCACACTTATGAGTTAAATGAGCACAAACTGTAACAGTATCAACAACAACCCCATACAATTTACTTGCTGAAAATGTTTATTAAATAAGGCCCTCATGTTACAAGAACCAAAAGCTTAAAATAAATGGTTCAAATGGCTCTGAGCACTATGGGATTTAACTGCTGTGGTCATCAGTCCCATAGAACTTAGAACTACTTAAACCTAACTAAACTAAGGACATCACACACATCCATGCCCGAGGCAGGATTCGAACCTGCGACCGTAGCGGTCACGCGGCTCCAGACTGTAGCGCCTAGAACCACACGGCCACTCCGGCCAGCACTTAAAATAAAAGTAAGCTACTTCAATACAAATGGTATTTGTAGTATTTGACAACATCCTAGGCTATTCCTTCCATTTTAAGATATGTGAAAAGTGGTGCAATAAAGTTTTACTGACACAAAATGATAGCAAACAAATTGAAAACATAGTTGTCTAATGCTTGACCTTTCAAAAATACATAGGTGTGATCCTAAGCAAAAAGTGAAACCTATTGCTCTTGCTATCAGTTAGATTGTATAGTGCAGGTGTCAACAACTCACTGACTATGTAACACACTGCCCAATTTTAACTAATTTTCTACACGATTTAAGCACACTGTCACACAGAGACACTTATGTAACACTCGTGACTGTTTCTGTTTTGTCACTAACAACAGAAGCATTTCGGTTACTCCAAACATTCAGTGAAGAATAACTGTTCAAAGTGAATTCAGACTGCGTCCCAACTTTTCTTCTATCCTTCAAAATGACATGCGCAAGTCCAAGGTAGCCAGAAGTGATAGAGCTCAAACATTTACTACTGGTGGTTATAATTAAAATGGTTGTTTAACGAGTGCTGCAGTACAGGCTGTATGTACATCAGAGGATGCTGAAACATCGTAGTTATCTTCATTAATTGCTGCAATTGCGGAAGTATGATGGAAGAAATAATAGTTCCCTTTTCTACCACCAGGTGTAAATACGGCACTGAAAGCAGTCAGATAGTGGCATGGGTGCGGGAAAAGGGAGGTGTGATCAAACACATGATAACAGTGATCCTGGGATGTTTGTTAGGATATGGTCACAAGTTACAACATGCGTTCCTTATGGTTTCCGAGCTTAGCAACATGCAGCATCCAATACTCGGTATGTTCGACAGTTGCCTGCAGCATATCCAGTATAATCAGAGTGATAAGTCATAGTATGCTATCCTACAGATCAGGAAGAGCTCAGATACATCCCTGATAGGCACAATGTTTCAGATACCCTCACAAACAGAAGTCACATGGATTTATGCCAGCCGGGGTTCTGGAAGGTCACATCTCTTGAAATTGTCTTGAGATACTGCAGTTATTATCGAAGTTTTCTCAAAGCAAATTTTCCACCTGGCAAGTGACATTTGGTGTCGCCCATCTTGGATGTAAACAGTGGGGTGTACACAGTTGCATTTTTGCGAAGCTGGAACCAAAGAGGTCATTATAATGTGCAGATGTCACTGTACACCTAACAGGCCCATGAGGTGTCATCTCCTCAAAGAAAAATGGACCAGGAGTGAAGGAGCTTGTGAAACCACACCACACAATCACACAAGCTGACTGCAGTGGATGTTCTTGCACAACATGTGGCAGAGTACAAAGGGCACTCATGCCTGGGGGCAAGGGGAGGGGGCCGTGACCTCTCCCTGCACTCAGGCAAAGGAAAAAAATACACGGTGAGTCAAAAAGGACTTAACAACTTTGGAATGATGTAGAAATTTATTGACATAGCAAACAACCTCACGTTTCACATAAAAGTGTCAAGTATAATTTTGGTTTGATGTTAAAATTATTTGTGACACGGCAAACATCCCACTAGTAAACAAACTCTTCCCACACTCATTGCAGCAAATCAGGCATAATTTGTGCAACAGCAGCACAGATTCGATATTTCAGGTTGGCTACACTGGTTGGTAGGGGAGGAACATACACACGGTGTATAATAAAACCCCAGAGAAACAATCCAATGGTGTCAAGTCTGGGGAGTGAAGGGGCCATGCAACTGGCCCTTCATGGCCAATCTACTGACCTGGGATGCGATTATTCAGGAAGCCTCAAACTTTCATGAGGAAATGAGGTGATGCACTGCCTTGCTGGTAGTAAACTATCCAATCTCGGTCATCTTCCTCAATCTGCCATAGGAATTATGATTTCAAGAAGTGTACATCGTAACATGTAATTCATGTTCCACAAAATCTACATGCGGGCACTATGGTGATTCATTATGTTACAGTGAAGAATCAGTCTCAACAAAGTTCTTGTGCCAACAGTAAATTGTAGGCTTGCTTGGAGGTTCTTTAGCATATTTGGTGTGAAATGTATGCTGAACACTTGTTGCAGAGCTCATTTCAAGAAACCAAACAACACAGCGAGACTTGCACAAGTGAAAGTAGCCATTTTAACCATGCACTATACTGGCGCTCCTGGTAGCGAAATGGTGTACTGATGCACTATGTGAATCAAGCTTCAGGTTGTTTGCTAAAAAATGACACACCTACAGATTCTATAAGTTACCTCAATAAATTTCCATATCATTCCAAATCTGCAAAGTCCTTTTTGATTCACCCTGCATAGCATAATCAGGTGTTACTATTTCAAGAAAATTATTTAAAAGTCAGTCTTACCTAGATTTTAAACTGTCTCATAACTGGAACTTTTTTATGGCTACTTACAAGTCAGCCTTCATCTTAAAAAGTATTAAAAATACTCTGGGATGGAATATAACAATATTATGAAAAGGAAAGTTCTGAAAGTTTTATTTGTGACAATCTTTTTGTTGTGCCTATCTGCGATTCAGCATCTCTGCTATATGGTGAGTAGCAACTTTCCTTTTCATAATATTGTTAAAAATACTCCATACTTCCAGGTCTAACCCCACTACAAACTATAGTATGGGTGCCCTTGATAGAGTAGAATCGCGTATGCAACAGTTCTGTGCATTCACGATACCGTGCAGAGTAAAATTTGTCTTGTCTGTCCCAAGAATATTCACCAGCCACATGTACTCCG
This sequence comes from Schistocerca piceifrons, assembly GCF_021461385.2. Lineage (NCBI taxonomy): Eukaryota > Metazoa > Arthropoda > Insecta > Orthoptera > Acrididae > Schistocerca > Schistocerca piceifrons. The sequence continues at coordinate 590,481,285 of NC_060149.1, forward strand.
TTTCCAAGCGTGCCAAAAAATGAAGGGCAAAGTCACAGCATTGTAGCCTATCTTGGGGCTTTATTTGGTGCACGTTCTGAATCTTGCAGTGTCAGCAGTGTGAAATGTGGCAAAATTCTTTGAACTGTTGTCCAGGGGGGAGAGAATTCCTGTCACAGCTCAAGCACTGGTTGCAGAATTTGAGGTATGTGATGCATGGTTGGCTATAGCTACAGGAACTTCAACAACTGCCATGGGAATGGGATGCCTCCCTCTCCCTGCTGCACCACCTAATCCACCTGTTTCTTCAAATTTATTGATCTTATTCTTTAGTCCATTTATTGACATGAGGCCTCTTTGCAGCTGCTTCTGTCAGTGATATTCCTGCAATTTAGGGTATTTCTTGTCAAAAGCCATTGTGTTTTGTACAGAAAGCTTCAACCTTCTTAATGCTTTACACCAATAGCCACTTCACATAAGAAATCACCACGTGTTGACAAGCGACAAGCAGCATACTGATGTCAAAATAGGACTCATTCCACATCCTGACTGCTTTCTGTGACATATTTTCACCCAGTGGCAGAAAGTGGAACTATTATTGTTTTTTCAGCATATTCTGTGAGCATGACAACTAATGAACATACCTACGTCATCTCAGTGTCCTGCAATGTATACAGCCCACACTGCAACACTCTGAACACAATCAATTTAATTATAACCACTCAGTACATGTATTTTATTTTGTTATGTGTAAATGATATTTGAGTAGTTTGTACATTTTTCTCAAGTTCATTTTAAGAGGCCTCCACATACCATGTGACAATGATACCCCGTTGTTGGTTGTCTGTCAAGTCTTCTGTAAACTGGAAACATGAGTGACTTTCTGCTACTATGCAGGAAATAAATGTTTTTATTCCTACATTTATTTTGTTGTAATTCACTTTTGGACTGTTGTTCTACTTACAGATTTTTTAGATGTTATTCACAGCAACATACTTAAACTATTTTTTTTGTTTCTTGACATTATGACAGGCATCGCAAATACCCTTTCAATACATCATGCTGAACAGTACTGCAGAACAAATAAAAGCCATGCAATCAATTGAAGAGCTGGTTGCTTCACTGAATATCACTGAGGAAGAAGAAACAATATTCACATATTCTGCCGATTATGTTTCATGGACAGCAAACAAGGTAGGGTGCAAAATAACTTTTTTCTATTTTTACTGGAATTCTTCTGGATATTATTTCCATGCTTCACATTCTAAAAAGCAGTAAATCTCATGAAATATTGTATCTCAGTAGTGTTCAAAGGCAAAGTATTGAAATCCCCACATCATGTGAAAGTAACACACACACTTTTACAACGCAGACGAGAACGGTGTATTTGCTGTCTTCTAGTTACTAAACACCACCTAATTTATGCAAATGTTGTGAAAAGATTTAGTGTTAAAAGATTTGTGATCAGTTAGTTCCAACTTCCACTGTTCATATTCACAATAAATGTTATGAAGAATACCTCAATTGAACAAAAGATTGTAGAGACAATTAATATGTTGACTGCCATGTGTATAGTGGTTGATGTTTCACTGCCAAGCCCCGTGATAGTTTAAGGCTCTTCTGTGGCTGCTGCCAGACACACAGCATCAGGCCTAAGGCTTTGCTGTGATCGGTGGCAGCCTCTTGGCAGTTAACGTGTTAACCAAATGTCTGTGTACATGACTATATGCTGGCATTTACAGATCTCTCACTGAATTCAAGAACTGCTTTATGATACAGGTGCTGTTACTCCAGAACAACTGTAATCCACATTTTAACCCCACATCTGAATGACATCAGATAACTAAAATATGTTTACTGATTTCTACACTGTCCATCCAATAAATTCTGAGACTGATTTTATTCCTGGCATTTAAGCAATCTCAGCACAGTAAATACAGTAGCAGCTTGAACTAACAACAGTAAACAACAAACGTACATTCAACCAGCCAGTTGTAAACAGGCAATGTTAAGTATTGGATGTGCAGCCATAGTGTGTCAACATCATTGTGTCACAAATTGCGATAGAGCAACATCTCCAACTCATGTGTTCAAATTATTCTCCAAAATGTTTTGAACTGTGTGCAGAGTTTATCCTGCACAGATTGACTCCTGAACAAAAATGACAATGTATGGATGCCTGTCGCGACTTTATTGAAATGCTAAACACAGAATTTTTTCCCCTAAAAAGACACAGGTGGCAAGAACTGGTGTGATCAATACAAATCTACCACAAAATGATAAACTACAAAAAGTCACATAACCAACATCCAATAGGTGGGTTGATCATCATCCCAAAGTTTCACTTGGTTGTATGAACATTCTGTATGTTGTACTGAAGTGGAGGGGGACTATGTAGAAAACCTGGAGCATTGGAACAATCACCTAAATGTTTGTTTATATTTGTTAATCTAGTCTTGAAACTTTTTAGACTGATGGTTTATATCTTCAAAGTTATTTCTGATAGTACAAAACTGGATGAGCCGATTCATTTTTTCTAACGTTTAAGATAGTCTATTTGTGCAAAATGGACCAAGTCTACATAAAATGATACATTATTTTTTAAAAAAAGGAAGATTAAGGTTTAACGCCCTGTTAGTGACAAAGTAATTAGAGTATAAGCACCAATAATGGAAGGAAACTGGTTTTAACATTCCAGAGGAACCATCCCAGCATTTGTCTTCAAGCGATGCAGGGAAATTACAGAAATCCTTAATCAGAAGGGTAGGACATGGGTGTGAACTGCTGTCTTCCCAAACACGAGTCCATAATCTTACCACTAGCCATCTCCGTAGCAGAGGTTGCTAATGCACACCTGTGTGGTGGCACTCGACCCAGTGGTAAGCCTATTTCAATGCTGGTGATAGAAAATTGCTACTGCCAAGATTTGGCCAGCTAGGGGAGGAGAGGTGGTGAGTGTAAAGTTCCTGATCACCAGTCTTTGCACCAATGTCCTGGGTTACATTACTAACCTCTCTCCAGCCCACTAAGACTTTGCTTCAAATGGTAATGGTTCAATTCCTGCATCATCTTACCACTAAACCAAATCATTTGGTATAGATTATGAACAGCTATGGGTGCCCATGATTAAGATTCCCATTGTATTTTTAACCAGAATTACATTTTCAAAATAACACAAAAATGGAAGTTAGTAAAAATACCATCAATATAGGCTTAATAATGATTTATTTTCACATAATCTACCATACCAATGACGGGAAGTTAACAGCAGTATTGCATATACAATTTTGATGTACATATAAAAACAAATTTGACACATCTTGGATTGAAGATGATGTGACAATCACTGGTACATTAGTAGCACTTTTTGAGTGGTTTGTATTTGTTCCAGAACTGTATTTTCATTAAATATCAAACTTCAGAAGCCCCTAAGAGGGAGGCTAACAAATGTTTTTATCCTCAAAGCTTTTACTGTTTCTAATTTGAGTTTTTTTTTTAAAGCTTTTATTACTAAAGCCACTCTTTACATAGTTAGTGAAAATTGAACCAAACTTTAAATATGTTTTAGACACACTTGCTCATTGTGAAAATTAGTAAAAATTTCCAGCCATTTTTCACTGACAACATTTGATTTCAAATCCCAGTCCAGCAGTTAACTTTCACAGTATTTACTTACACAGTAACAGTAGTCATCAAACAGTTCTCACTTATCCACAATGAAGTTCATACTAGATTTTACAAAACTATACAATTCTTGAATGCTAATTTGCTTGATGGTTTTGTTTAATGTGATCCACTCCACTGGCTGAAGAGCTTGCAGAAAAGGTTCATACCATTCACAAATATATCCTATGTAGGTGTCGTAGAAAGATGTGGTGATATCTAACTGATCAAGTATCACTAGCTTTTTATTTTCCAAATTACACAACTGCTGTTTTACTGCAGATGTCAAAGGTTTCAGATTTTGTGGCTTTTAATTCGTGAAGCAATGTTTATTTTGTCTTGCAACTTCAATTACTACATTTCCTTTTCCGATGCACATAATACTGTTGGAGAAAATACATAGCTGGCCTGAAAGGAACTCACAGGTGATGAAAGGGAACTGATTTTTAAAAAAATTCTTGAGGGTGCTAGTATACTTGTTTAGGGGACATTAAGTAGGATTTTGATGCTTGGGAAGCATCCATGACTCCTACAACTTCTGGTGTGAAGTCTGCATGCAGAATCATGAATTGACACAGTGAGGTCATTTTTATATTCCAATTTTGCTCGCCACATTGATCCGAGTACATAATCAGTTGCTTTGTTTGGACATTATGTTTAATGTAATGCGTGAGACACGATACAATTTCTTGCGGTCTTCGGGATGCTTCGCTCTCACTCCATACATACATGGTAGCTTTCTTGGTACATAGGTCATGTATTCCAAGGCAGTATGTCCACAATTGCCACTTGTAGTAACAAATACCTGTCATAAGTACAGTGTTGGTAAAGTCCTCATCAAATCAAAGGCAATCATGGTCATATCGTTGTTCTGATGCCTTCCTTCTGCTGCATCGCGATGCATTCCCATCGCTCTCAGCCTTTCATTGATGTAACACTCTTTCACATTCCCATTTACCCTTCCCTTCCATGGTGTCAGCTGCAGCATGTTTGATGTTAGAGAGGTCACATTTATGGCAGGAATCACTTACAGGGGGATGAAAGGACAAATTAAATCTTTTATTAAATATCTGAACAAACATGTAGTATGAGACCAGATCATCATGCTTGGCATGATATAAATGGTATAACTTCCCCATGCTCATGCCTGGTGACAAATACTTTCGAACCACTGTTTCATTCGTTCTTGCATAATGGCTCCGACATACTGGAAACCATTTTATGAAGTTCTCTACCGCAACCGTCTTTGCTATTGGTATTTTGTTTTTAGCAGGGCATGCGCCTTGCTTATCAATGAGTGGCATCTGGTGCTGCACTTTGTACTAAGGAACCTTTGAAATCCTACCATCTGATATCTGCAAAACGTTCTATAAGAACGTTTTACACATCTTCACGTCTACTCCCTCTTCATTCTGGAAATGCTATAGGCGTGTTGTTGTTGCTCATTATGACTCTGTAGTACCTGAGGAATACACACGTGCCGTAGGGACTACCTTCACCATAGCATAAACGTATGCCGACTGCAAATCTAAACTACCTAATGCATAAACTGAGTCAAATAGAAGTTTCTGGTGTTCGGATGAAAAATGTCGACCACATTCCTCCTGACGCGCGCATGCTCCGAGGGTGGAACATATCTTTGGCACTACATTTCCCTTCATGTTGATGGACCCTTTTTCTTCCTCGTTGTGGTGCAATTACAGTACCAGTACTACAATCCCTCTCCAATCCGTCCATGGTTGACATAGTGGGTGTGGTATCCTTCAATGTACCGGGTAGATTAGGCTCTGCTAACATGACACGTAAATCATTCACTGCACCATTTTCATGCTGGCTGAATCGGCCAGGTGCACATTCCACGTCTAAGGCATTGGTAGTAGTGTCCAATCCAAATAGGTCTGAAATAAAAATGTTCCTTATCTGAACCGGTGTCCATATCAGATCATATGAGTCCAACAAGGCAACTATGTGGCATAGGCCACTATTGTGCCCCATTTCATATGGCACTGCACGGTGCATAAACAACATCTGATGCTGCCATATAGTCCAGGATGTCCGAATACATGTCTGGCGATTGTAGGACGTAATGGTAGGGCGTAAAGTGATGTTCTGTTTGAATATCTCATTTTTTTCCAAAAATGTGGGGTCAGGCCACTGTTGTGCTGATAGCCTCAAACATGGAAACATTGGTGGATGTTACCAATATAAGCTGTATATCAATGGATAGTCTGTCTGAGCCAGTTTGGACAGCATTGTACACAATATGAGCGGGACATCCTCCAGATATTAAACTATTTTCACTCTTTTTCTTGCTAATTAAAGATTGTTTTTTGCCTTCTCTCCATAACTGATATTTGTGTTGCCAGCCAAATTCCTACCATCCTTTCCTTAAGACTGAATTTTTACAATACTTCCAAGACATACAAAGTCAAATGCTCTGTACTTTCAGTTCCCAAGTTCACTACCTCGAACACTCACACTATAATGCCTTTATCTGGATGATAAAAATTTACAAAATGGAACTAACTGGAAGTTTGTGTGAATAGAAGAATCTGTCATCACTGAAATAAACTATGCTTTTTACTGTTCCTTCGTTATTTATTCCACAGCAAACTGTACAATCACATTTGTGATCATTGATTTTGTTTTTGTCTGTCAGCATGAGAGTTTCTTGTTGAATTTAATTAAGTCAGTAGTGCATTCCATGGACTTTAAACTGGTTGTGCATCACTGTACAGTATGCAAATGTGGCTTCTTGCACTGAAAGTTGTTCATCTATGTCAAACTACCATCACCAATAAATAGTTATCCATTTTTGATCTGCAAGAACTAACTTCAAGCACAGCTTTATGTTTGTTGGGCTTCACACAAGTTACTCTATCAGTACATCTCCCACATCCAATGCTAAATTTCACACGGCCAAACTGTACACTCAGCACTCTCACCGTGTCCTTTAACAAACAGGAATTCTTGCAGAATCTTACCGTATATTTTGCACTTGCATTTTCCCATGACCAATACAGATAACATTAAGATAAAGTAGATAAAATCAAAATATCACACTTCCGTAGCCACGTGATCTATGCATCTTACTGTTATGTGAAAAACCTGGGATCAATTCCCGGTACTGCCAGGGATTTTTCCTTAGTGGGAGGACTGGAGTGGGATGCATTCAGCATTGTGATGCCAACTGAGTAGCTACTCGAGTGAAGTTGCAGCTCCACAATCTGGAAAGTCAACAATGACCAGGACAGTTGTGTGCTGACCCAAGCCTCTCCATACCACATTCACACACCACATGGCAAATGAAGTCTCAGCAGACAGCCAACAATGCATGGTCTTCAGTCTGATCGCAGGGTTCAGATTTAAATAATTTATTTACAGCACTGGAAATCTTAAAACTAGTTTACTACAGTTCAACATATCTGAGTTACACCACATTCACCTATTTACAAGATCACAGTACCATCTAGTTTCTGAAAGAATCTACACATTATATTGAACTTATCAATCAATGCAGTTTATTTTTTAAAATATTTTTGTGATGCCTCCATCAGACATTTTCTTTATTTTGTAATATCTAATACTAATAAATCACTAGAAATATTATGTAACTTACAGAGAGGTAAAGTCATGGACATGATGGATGAAGCTGAAATTATATCCATCTAAAAGACAAACTGGACAAAGCTTTAAATGAACAAAAAGACTTGTGAAATGGAAAATCGCTGGGCACCTTTTCACCTGTTCTACAATGAAGCATTATAGAACTAAATAACGCATAGTTATCACTATACCTATTAACACTCGAGCAGTGTATGAAGTGTGCCAGTCACAAAACTGTTTTTTTAAAACCTTTCCATTATTGTTTTACCTCTGTACCTAGTCCTTCATTTTTTGCTTCAGCAAACACAGTAATAAATTGTGTTGTCATACATCCAAGTGAGCAGCATTAATATAACATAAACAGCAAGCTAGGTGAGAAAAAACTTTATGATGTGCACAAGAAAATGACAGATTCCAAGCTAGCAGCACAATCCCACAATGAGGCAGTTATCTATGATATAATTAGTAACCAAATAAGCAGTTGGCACAGATCTGATGCAACTGCACTGTTTAATTATTTGAGTGGGTCATTACTGTGGAATAACACGTGTGGCAACAGAGTGATACAACAAAAGGTTTATTTTATCACTGTTTATTTAACTAAACAGTGATTTTGTTCATAAAATGATAGTTTATTTTATCATTGTTTAATTAAACAGATTAAACTGTAATTTTGTTCATCATGTTTGCCTTGGTAACAAAGACAGTTATTCTTCACATGTGTACAAAATGCAACATGCGCCATGCACCTGCTCACGTTATGAAGAGTGGTGCGGCCGCTTGAGGCTTCATAAGTATGCCTTATGCAAAAGATCACGTAACCATGACGCAACACATGGAAGGTTTTATTTGCTTTCCATAGTTTTCATTACTGTTTCATTACACTACTGTGGTCAACTTTTGTAGATCTTTGTAACAACTACATAAAAATACTTGCTGCCATAACAACATAACAGATTTTTCCAGCTTATTTTATGAATTATTTAGGCACGAAGGAGATAACTCACCGAAAGGCAGAAGTGCTGCATCAACGATAGGCACACAAATAAAAGGTACAGAGCTTGGCTAGTTTCCGGAATGCACTTCCTCTTTCTAGCTGTAGGAAAAACACACACACACACACACACACACACACACACACACACACCTTTCTATATTGTGTTCAGTCGAGTCTCAGCTCTATACTGAGCTGGCAGTCAACTGAGCACAACGACGTAGGGAGACAACAGGTAGGTAGGTAGGTAGGTAGGTAGGTAGGTAGGTGTGTGTGTGTGTGTGTGTGTGTGTGTGTGTGTGTGTGTGTGTGTGTGTGTTTTTCGGGGGGGTGGGGGGCGGCACCATGAGTGCGCATGCTTTTCCTACAGCTAGAAAAAGGAAATGCATACTGAAAGCAAGCCAAGCTCTGTACCTTTCATTTGTGTGCCTACTGAAGACACAGCACGTCTGCCTTTCAGTGAGTCATCACCTTTATGCCTGAATAATTTGTAATTTTCAACCAGAACTTACCGTATATTATTACAACTTATTTTATGGAAATTACATGCAGTCATATTTACACCAACAATGAATGATAACTGAATATATAGAAGAATAAAGATCTACAGGGCCTAATTAATAATTTTCTGTAAATTAATAATCTTCCTAGTGTACATACATCAAAAATATCAACCTTATAAGCAAGGGCTTCACAACACTCACTCAAAACTAACATGTTTCTAAAATGATGGAAAAAACCATGTCCAATTTATTTTATGACAATTACATGCAGTCACAGGAGCTAAGATGTGCATGGCATAATTCACCATTAAAAACTTCTGTAAAAAGTAAGTTATAATCACCCTAGTATATTTGGGATATGACTTTATTCTATGTTAAATTCATTAGTGGTAAAATGCACCCAATGTATAATGCTTCTACTTTAGATACTTCAAAATAGTCTTAGGCTGAAATTGTATAATAATACATCAGATATAGAAAAAGTCACCTGAAGGCATCACAAAATCATTTGTAAAATTCTCCGCAGCTGCACACCCTGTCGCAATGAAGATTATATGACGCAATTTAGTTTTTTCGTGGTAATGAAGTGTAATGCCAACACCCCGAAACTTCAGGATTTTTTTCAAGTAGCCACACTGAAAATCCAGGACTTTTGCTGGTCCCAAAGACAGTTTAGGGACATCGAAACATTGTTAACAATCTGGACTGTCCCGGAAAAATTGGGATGAACAGGAACCCATGATCAAACCTTGTCAAACAACCTTGTGGTCACTCTCCATGCTGATGATGTGGCATCCATATTTATATTACTCCAACACATTTGTGAAGCATTATGCACCCCATTTCTTAAATAGGAACTAAGCCAAACATGGGCTAAATCTTGTAGCCCACATCAATTTTTCTAAAGGGATATTATAATACACACAATCAAATATCTTCAATAAGTTGTGAAATATTCTGACTGGTGATACTTCATCGCTTACAAATCATTTTATGTATTCAAAGTACATAAAATCTAAACTGGGATATTGAAATCCAAACTGGGATTAACACTGATAGCTTGCAGATTACCTGAGCAGTCAACACTAAACATCTGTCAATGTCATTGTAAATGTGGTGTAGTGATGGATCTCTAGCATATAGTACAATAAGCATCAGACAAATACAGGTGTTGGACAAAAACATGGAAACACCATGAGAAATGTATGCTTGAACATAAATGCAGGTGCCTGTCCAGCCTGCATGTTGTGCTGTTGTATTTGACCATGAATGGCACCTGTCAAATGTTCTCAATATGTTGGAAACATCAGTTACCAGTGCATTATGCTGGAGCTAAGTGATTCAAATGTGGGTAAATTGTTGGTGCTCATATGGTGAGTGCTTCCATAACTAAACTACCATAAGTGTTTTGTGCTTTTAAGAGGCATAATATCGATGATTTATACTGCATACACGAAATATCTTTCTACATCATCCACTAACTCTGAACTCTCAATGTGGCGACTGCTATTTTTTAAATCAAAATCAAAGGTCAGAACCCAAGATCATTTCCAGACAAACTGGAATCATCATTTTCTTCTTCTTGCGGTTCACCTACCCAGTAAATTGGATCATATGTACCATGAAAACTGAAAATCCTACGCACCCTGTATGAAAACCACCTCCCTTCCCCCACCCACCCCCGCACCCACCCCGTGTGCAAGTTTTATTGTTGTATACTACACGACATACTGAGACTAAAAACTGACTGAATCTTTGTGACATCAGCGTAGTGGCACAGAAATACACTCCTGGAAATTGAAATAAGAACACCGTGAATTCATTGTCCCAGGAAGGGGAAACTTTATTGACACATTCCTGGGGTCAGATACATCACATGATCACACTGACAGAACCACAGGCACATAGACACAGGCAACAGAGCATGCACAATGTCGGCACTAGTACAGTGTATATCCACCTTTCGCAGCAATGCAGGCTGCTATTCTCCCATGGAGACGATCGTAGAGATGCTGGATGTAGTCCTGTGGAACGGCTTGCCATGCCATTTCCACCTGGCACCTCAGTTGGACCAGCGTTCGTGCTGGACGTGCAGACCGCGTGAGACGACGCTTCATCCAGTCCCAAACATGCTCAATGGGGGACAGATCCGGAGATCTTGCTGGCCAGGGTAGTTGACTTACACCTTCTAGAGCACGTTGGGTGGCACGGGATACATGCGGACGTGCATTGTCCTGTTGGAACAGCAAGTTCCCTTGCCGGTCTAGGAATGGTAGAACGATGGGTTCGATGACGGTTTGGATGTACCGTGCACTATTCAGTGTCCCCTCGACGATCACCAGTGGTGTACGGCCAGTGTAGGAGATCGCTCCCCACACCATGATGCCGGGTGTTGGCCCTGTGTGCCTCGGTCGTATGCATTCCTGATTGTGGCGCTCACCTGCACGGCGCCAAACACGCATACGACCATCATTGGCACCAAGGCAGAAGCGACTCTCATCGCTGAAGACGACACGTCTCCATTCGTCCCTCCATTCACGCCTGTCGCGACACCACTGGAAGCGGGCTGCACGATGTTGGGGCGTGAGCGGAAGACGGCCTAACGGTGTGCGGGACCGTAGCCCAGCTTCATGCAGACGGTTGCGAATGGTCCTCGCCGATACCCCAGGAGCAACAGTGTCCCTAATTTGCTGGGAAGTGGCGGTGCGGTCCCCTACGGCACTGCGTAGGATCCTACGGTCTTGGCGTGCATCCGTGCGTCGCTGCGGTCCGGTCCCAGGTCGACGGGCACGTGCACCTTCCGCCGACCACTGGCGACAACATCGATGTACTGTTGAGACCTCACGCCCCACGTGTTGAGCAATTCGGCGGTATGTCCACCCGGCCTCCCGCATGCCCACTATACGCCCTCGCTCAAAGTCCGTCAACTGCACATACGGTTCACGTCCACGCTGTCGCGGCATGCTACCAGTGTTAAGGACTTCTATGGAGCTCCGTATGCCACGGCAAACTGGCTGACACTGACGGCGGCGGTGCACAAATGCTGCGCAGCTAGCGCCATTCGACGGCCAACACCGCGGTTCCTGGTGTGTCCGCTGTGCCGTGCGTGTGATCATTGCTTGTACAGCCCTCTCGCAGTGTCCGGAGCAAGTATGGTGGGTCTGACACACCGGTGTCAATGTGTTCTTTTTTCTATTTCCAGGAGTGTAGTAACGAATGTCCATGCAGTGAAAATTTAAGGCGGCCATTCATATAACATAACCACAATTTTGGGCAGTGGTAGGTATAAAAGGATATGTCTGTCATTATTGTAAAGTAGGAATAACAAAATGAAATGGAAGAAAGAGCTAAACTGAAATTTTAAGCAATTTTATTTAGTTGGATTTCAAACAGAGGCGGCAGAATTCATAAAGTACATGAATAACCATTCTGGTGCTGTTTCCACAAATAAATAATTGTCAGACAGTGTCTTGCCCTGTCTGGTCTTGTGCAGTAATCTTAATGACTGCTGCAATATCTCCTATGGTGTTAGTAAGAGCACCTGTGGTACTGTCTTCAGAATTTAATTGGGTTTGACACACAGCTGTTTGAAACACTCATCTGAGAGGTATTAGTCCACAGTTGTCATGGTACCTTAAATTACTAAAACAGGATCCATGGAAGCCCAGGCTTAATACTACCCCAGCAGGCCTGCATCTGTGACACAGTGCACATTTGTAGCAGCAGTTCACCATATCTGAACACTTACCATCGACCTGCTGCAATGAGAAATGTGATTCATCTAACCAGAGAACATGTTTCCATTGATCCACCGTCCAATCTCAATGTTTCCATGCCCAGTGCAAGTAACTATGTCAACATGAGAGTACATAGGGTTTGTCTATTAAGAATGGCGAAGTGCGCTGAATGGTATGCTCTGCAAAACTTGTGCCTGCAACAGCACAGTATTCTGTCTTCAGATCTGCTACACATCACCACCACCTATGCTGTTTTACAGAGCAAGTAACCCTCCAAACTTCACGTTCTGTGATGAAGCATGAATGTCTAACACCTTATCTCTTCATATCAGTTCACACACTGCTGCAAAGTGAAAATTTTATTCTGTAAACCTTGCCTCTTACTCACCATCTCACCATTCGTCAACCACTTTTCTATATATTCTGATAACAGTAGTGATTCCAAAATGCTCATTCCCAGATTCCGGGTCTTTGTCAAAGTCATTAATATCAGTGGATTTCCCCATTCATCCCTGCTTTTCTTATACAAGTTGGTCGGAAATTCCCATTACAAACTTCTAGGACATGTAGAGGGTAGTGAGTACATAACATTTTGAATAGGAACCCATGTCCGGAAACATACCGTTTCCATTCTACGACAGTTTCAATGCAGATGATTATCCCATCCACACCAACGTGAGGAATGTACTTAGGCATGACCCAATACAATTGTTGCAATCCATTTGAAAAGAATACTGACTCGTTCTCTTATTACTTACGCATTTGCACTACAACTTACACCTTATGGTTTATGTTAGTCGACAACAACAAGTACCCAGCATCTACGGCACCAGCCGCAACGTACCAATGCATTACAACAGCGGCTTGATGTGGCGACCACTAATGTTGTTACACACAATGCACCTCCGAAGCATTTCCTAGTACACTCTCTCCATCCCACCTGGTGTCTCTTCAGTGTCTTGTGCAGCGGCCAGAACTCATGCCAGCATATCTTCCTCTGTCTCTACAGGTGTCTCAGAAATTAGGCTCTTCATATGACCCCACATGAGGTTGCCCATACGAGTTAAATCTGGCGATCGTGGTGGCCACACGGTTGGATCACCACAGCCTATCCATCTTTCACCATACCGTCTGTTGAGATGTCTCCTAACAGCCAGTGAAAAGTGAGGTGGTGCTCCATCATGCTGAAACCACATTTCCTGATGGACATTCAATGGCACAGCTTCCAAGAACGGGTCCATTACGTGTTGTAGGAAGACTACGTATGTGGGACCTGTGAGCTTGGATGGAAGGACGTATGGTCCAATCACATGACTGTTGAGACCTGTCTTGAAATCCCTGAACATGCGTGGCATGAGGGATGGCTATTTCGAGCATTCGGAACACAATCCCTTGTGAACCTACATTCATCTGTGAAGGAAACTTGATGTGGAAACAGGGCGCATCGATGCAACAGTGCAGAAGGTGACGCATTGTGGAAAGTCTGCTGGACCCATAGCGTGTACCCTTTGTAAGTGGTACAGATGTAATTGTTGCTCATGCAAGACGTCCAAGACGGTACTGTGACCAACAGCCATTGCACGCACAATTGTTCAATTAATGTAGGTTAGTTCTTACAAAGAAGAAAACAGCAACCAGCCACTTCAATAGTATATAACTATTTATTTAGGTAAATAGCAGCGTTACCGGTTTCAAACTGGCAAGTTCATCATCGGATGGCTGTTCACATGATTTTAAAGATACACTTTACATTATCGTCCGTTTTTAATTTTTATTATTCCACTGTGGCGAAATATTTTTGATGTGTTGTTGCCCTACGGTAGAGAAACAGTGTTAGAAGCACCCTATGTGAAAATAACTAACCTCCAAACGATGAAATACAGCATAAATAAATATGTGAGGTTAAGTGGTTATGGCACTTACATCGAAACTTCCGCACGATTTTGTTGCGAAGTTGCAAGATTGTATTTTTCGCATATTCCTTAATACATCCAGCACTTATGTAACTTGCATATCACCATATTGTGCAAAGCACCACACACACACACACACACACACACACACACACACACCAAAAAGAATTTTCCACATGTGAAGTTATCACAGAGATTGCAGATTTACAAACAACAGTGTCAGAGACGTTCTCTCTCAGAGACATCACAATATACAGGTTGCTTTGATTTCACTGAATGACTGTTTTTAGAGAATAACATAACTTACTGAAAATTAAAACACAAAGATAAACCTTACATTATGAGCGTATAATATTACAAATGAAGTTGACAGATGTAGTAACCAGCTTGTGTGAATGCTACTTATATGGTAATTTGTAAATACTGTGCTATATACAAGGAGCAACATAGAGGTGAGATAAAATGAATAATATGACAGTAACAATTGTATTAATATCTATCTATCTATCTATCTATCTATCTATCTATGGTGCACTGAAATTTTGAATCAAGTATAGTAGCAGTATATTTTTTTTCCAGGAATCAGGGTAGCATTACAAGTATTTATATTACAAAGAATACCATATTCAGTGAGCAATAATTACAAATAAATTGGGAAAATGTGATGGCCAGTTGTATGAATATTACTTACATGGTATTGTGTAAATACAGTGCAATAAACAGGTGACAACATTTACATGAGATATATCAATAATGTGACAGTAGTAATAATATAAATGTAGTATGGCACACCACTTTTATTTTTAAATCAATTTTACAGTTGCAGTAATGTGTGATTGAGCAGGCAGCTATATTATGATGTAATACTTTCTTTGGATTATTGACTGCATGTTGTTGTTAAAAGGAGTAGTGTTTATTTATGTTTTAGATTGGATAATAGGTGAGTGAAGTTTTGTAGAAAGGTTGCATTGGCTAGCTCTGTCTGTTCATTAAGAATATGATGTGGTGATTTGCTTTTATGTGTATATATTTCTATCTCTTCAAGCAGATTCATGAGGCTACCTTTCTCAACATGATGCAATATTTGAATGTGGTCTTAAATGTTTTTTACTCTATGTTTACTGAGAGTTGCGTGCATTGCAAATTTTGAAGGATTGTTCGGACATATGTCATCTAAATGTTCTTTGAATCTAATCTCAAAGTTTCTCCCAGGCCATCCAATATAGAAGGAAGGGCAATTTTGGCATCTGAGTTTATATATGCCTGATCTTTTGTAAGGGGGGTGGTTGTTCTTTATGTTATGAATGGTTAGCTGCTGAAGTTTATGGTTTGTGTGGAAGCCTTATATTTATGTTTGTGCTTTTGAAGAGAGTACTTATTTTATGGGATATGCTCCCTAGAAAAGGAAGTGAGATTTATTTTCTGCTGCTTTCTCCAGATTTTTGTGTTGACTGCATAGGTGTCTGGTGTGGAGCTTTGTTGTTTTTTTTATTTTTTGTGATAATTTATCAATCATGTGTGGGTTATATCCATTGTTTAGAGCAATGGCTTCAATGATATTGGTTTCTTTATGTTGTTCAACTGGTACCAGTAGAATTTTATGCAGGTGATTAAGCATGGACCTGAAGTATGCCATCTTATGTTGGTTTGGATGGCAAGATGAGCTGTTGATGCACACATCTGTGGCTGTTTGCTTTCTGTAAATTTCAAAATGATGTTTCTGGTTTTTGCTGGAAATTTTTAAATCTAAGAAATTGATGCTGTTATTGGATTCATGTTCAACAGTGAATTTGATGTTACTGTGCATGCTACTCAGCTTGGTTGTTAATGTGTCAATTTCTTCATTAGTGCCATCAAAAAGAATAATTGTATCATCTACATACCTTTTATAGTAGATGATTTTGCTGTTGATGTGACTGTTAGTTTTGAAAAATGTGTGTTCTAAGTGGTTTACGTAGATGTCTGCTAACTTCCCTGCTAGGCTGCTACCCATCCTTCTGTTTGTAAATTTTGTTATTAAACCTGTAGTAATTGTATGACACCACCAATGTGAGTAACTCAGAGAACTCATAGATTTCTGCCATCCTCAGTTTCTTGTGTTTAAGCAGATTGTACTTGATTATATTTATGGTGTCCTGTATAGGGATGTTAGTATAGAGATTTACAATGTTAAGCGATGCAAATCTGGCTGTCGGTGGAATGTGCACATCCTTAATTTTGTCAATGAGCTCAAACGTGTTCCTAATAGAGTAGTTGGTTTCAAAAGTATAATGGATATTTAGAAGAGCTAGCAGTTTGTTATTAAATCTGTATGAAGGGTTGTTCCTAGAGTTAAAAATAGGCCTCATTGGGCAGTGCTGTTTATGTATCTTGGGCTGCGACCTAAGGCGAGGGGCAGTGGGGTTCATAGCAATGCAGCCCCAAACTTCCCATTTGCTTCGGAGGAAATTACAGTTCTTACAAGTTTTCTTAAGTTTGGCTTGAAATTTAGAAGTGGGATCAAAGTCTAATTCAATTATGTTATTACTACTAAAAATTCCATGGTTTTGTCAACATATTCATTTTCATACGTTACAACTGCCTTCACTATTAGAACTTTACTGTTAGAAAGTTTGGAGTTGATACAATTCAGTGTCTTTTGGTCACTGTTTTTATGTGAAGTATTTTTTAGGTGTCTTGTGATTATTTTATTGGCTTCGAAGCCTATTGCATTTGTTTCACTGGGATTCAATTTAGCAGCATCACATGCAAGCTTAGTGGATGCAATAAGGCTTTTTAGGTTATTGCCATTAAGATTTGGTTCTATGTTGTGCTTAAGACCTTTGTTTATGGGGGCAAGTTCAGTATTTGTGAAGGTGATTATTTGAATTAATAACTCTTTCATGGAACTGATGTAGGTTAGCCCGGGGATTTTTGGCACTGAAGCTACCTTTTTTGCTTTTCAGACCATCAAGTTTTTTGTTATGCCTACAAGTTATTTTCTGACGTTCTTTATAAATGATGTCGTCAATGTATTGCAATATGTAGGAGAACTGTAGGCCGGAAAGGCTATTGCTAAGTTGCAAGTGTAGATTGTACAGTTGTCTGTTGAGGAGGTCTTTCAAAAAAAAAAAAAAAATTTATATATACTGTGTTAATACAATTGTTACTGTCATATTATTCATTTTATGTCACCTCTATGTTGCTCCTTGTATACAGCACAGCATTTACAAATTACCATATAAGTAGCATTCACACAAGCTGGTTACTACATCTGTCAACTTCATTTGTAATATTATACGCTCATAATGTAAGGTTTATCTTTGTGTTTTAATTTTCAGTAAGTTATGTTATTCTCTAAAAACAGTCATTCTGTGAAATCAAAGCAACCTGTATATTGTGATGTCTCTGAGAGAGAACGTCTCTGACACTGTTGTGTTGGTAAATCTGCAATCTCTGTGATAACTTCACATGTGGCAAATTCTTTTGTGTGTGTGTGTGTGTGTGTGTGTGTGTGTGTGTGTGTGTGTGTGTGTGGTGCTTTGCACAATATGGTGATATCCAAGTTACATAAGTGCTGGATGTATTTAGGAATATGCGAAAAATACAATCCTGCAACTTCGCAACAAAATCGCACGGAAGTTTCGATGTAAGTGCCATAACCACTTAACCTAACATATTTATTTATGCTGTATTTCATCGTTTGGAGGTTAGTTATTTTCACATAGGGTGCTTCTAACACTGTTTCTCTACCGTAGGGCAACAACACATCAAAAATACTTCGCCAAAGTGGAATAATAAAAATTAAAAATGGACGATAATGTAAAGTGTATCTTTAAAATCATGTGAACAGCCATCTGATGATGAACTTGCCAGTTTGAAACCAGTAACTGCGCTATTTACCTAAATCAATAGCAGTGTTAGTAGTGGCTGGTTGCTGTTTTCTCCTTTGTAAGACCTGACCTACATTAATTGTATACAGCCACGGTCTCACCATGTCAGTTTTAGACAAAACAGCAATTGTTCAATTGTGCGCGAAATCGTTGACGGGCTATCTTCAATGCAACACAGTACACCTTCTTCAAATTCGGGAGTGCAGCATCGCCGTGGAGCACCACAGTCCTGCCTCCTCACAGTGAAGGTACCTGTTTCTCATAGCCGTTGTGTAACTTGGGCAAACAGTTTGTGTGATGGAGTGTGACAGTGTGGAAAACGTTCAACTAGCAGCTCTTCTGTAACCCCCAACTTCGCTATACACAAGGAGCGTGTCTGCGTATTCCGCAAACGTGTACTGCACCATGTTTCCTCTGTCAGTGATGCACAGGTATTGACTCGGTCTCACAGCAAAGCGGACAATAAAGGACATCTGAGGATCATTTGATGTAGTACACATTGTTGTGTCTACCCTGTTGCACACCAGGACAGGGAACTTTTGAGACATCTGAATTGAAACTGTCGTAGAATGGAAACGATACGATTCTGGACATGGGTTACTATTCAAAATGTTCTGTACTCTCTACCCTCTATGTGTCCTGGAAGTTTGTAATGGGAACTTCCGACCACCCTGTTTACTTTCCTTACATCACATGCCCACACCACAACGACCACCACCACTATCACCACCACCATGCAGCATTCTATCTCACAATAGTTGTAATGTTTTGGCTCATCAGTGTGTAAGTAATTAGAATGACATCAAATTCACCATTATGCTTTGCTAACTACTGAAAGCTCAGATTGTATCACAATCTGGACCACACCCTTTACATGCCTTTTTTATTAAATTCACTTAATGTTCTGCTTCATTACACTGTCACAGTCCTCAGTTGTACAGTGCAGTAGTATTTGGCTGTACATCATTTGGTACTACAGTATCTGATAGACCACTATCTTCAAGTAATGAATCATAATCATTTAAACTGATAAATTCCATGCAGGGATGTTTTCACCTGGAAGCAGAAAACATATTTTAATTTATTTATTGTAAGTCACAATTAGCATGTTGCGTAACTTTAGGAGCCCACACTGAGGCCATAAACATCCACTGACAAAAAACACACTGGACACACAGAAGGAATGGTCTGAGGTAGATGCAATTCCACACACATGCTTGACATCAGCAGGTATGTAAGTGATTAAAGACAGATTCACCTATGCCAGCTAGAGTGGCTGCCAGTCATTAACCCTTTGTGATCATGTTCTCAGGTCTATCACGACATGTAATAGGCAAGCAATGTGACAGGTCATTGTGGTGGATTGTGTAATACCACAGGGGATGCTGCATTCATATGCGAGACAACATTACAAGCATCTGATGCGTCTGAAAGGGGCATCATCATTGGTCTACATAGCCAAATTGTGTAATATACAGGAATGCGACAGCAGACAAAAATATGACTGAATTGGAACATGAAGGAAACGTCAAGGTCTTGGGTTACGAGGTGTGATCGCACTACGAGCTGCCAACAGAGCACCAAGCACACTGGAACCCCTGCATATATGCACCTGCCATCCATGCACAAGTAATGGACTTACAACAGTACCCTGCATCATCCAGCAACATTGGTTGCAGATTAGGAGATGCTGCATTATTGAATCCAATAAGTAGGCTGCCTGTGACAACTTAACACAGCTGCCTCTGAAGTAATGCCATATGCAGGAAGCATGGACTGCTGACAAGCATCGTGCATCACTTTCAACAATGAATATGGGTTCTGCACCACCTTGAATGATCATCATTAGCGAGCATGGTGACACCACAGGGAGACAATACACACTACCAGAGTTTTGGATACACACATTGGCATTAGCCCTAGCATCACTACGTGGGGAGGCATCTTGCACAGCTTCAGTTCACAATTTATAGTATTTCAATGAATTTTGATGGCAAACAGTATGCGGCAGACATGCTACATCCTCATGTATTACCTCTCACAAGACAGATCTCTGAATTGTCTTTCAACAGAAAAATACTAATCCTCACATGGCCTGTCTCTCTTTTGAAATGCCAGCAAGCATACTGAGGGTCAATTACAATAGCTGAGAGTCACCTAACCTCAGGAGTATATACCTTTCCCAACTGAAACAACATATGTATTCAGGTGCAGGGAACAAAGAAAGCCACTGGTAAATATTACATGGATGGTGCCTGTGATATTTTTCATTTTTTGATGTTGATATTATTAGGATAGTGTGAAATCAAAACCGATAGTAATAATAAAAGATAATTAAGCAGCTGTGTGTCACACATTAATAATGTATTTTTTTTTGGATTAGGTGTTTTATTTGTAGATGTCATTCATGGGTTTTGTTTGCAATGTGTTGTTTGGTTCATATAATGGTGGTTTAGATCATATTATTTAGCTAACCTAAATAGATCTGGTGGAGATGGCAAGCATATTGAAGATTTTGATACTGCTGTTCTGTTTTGTCCAGTGGAATCGCCAGCAGCACATCTTTCTAATGGCGGCTGCATTAAGGATAGATTGAAGGGTGATAGTTCAGTTGTGAGTTAGTGGAGCCATCACATGTGTAGTGAAAATGAGTGATGTTTACATCCCCGAAAATAGAATTGTTAATAACTATATTAACAATGTAAGGAAAAGGTAAGACCGCTACCTACCATAAAGATACACATTAACTTGCAGACAGGCACAATTAAAAGACACTTACACATAAGCTTTAAGTCATAGATTTAATCAGAAAAAGAAAGGAAAACACACACACAAAACCATCATCTCTGGCAGCTCAGACTAGAATGCAACTGTCACATGGAACAGAAGCAGTGATCCGGAGGGGGTGGGGAAGGAAGGGACAACAGATTACAAGTGGTGGGAGACAGGAGTGCTGCCTGGCGAAGTGTGCAGGGACTAGACTGCCAACCAGTGCAGTGTCAGGAGGCAGGGAGAGGGAGAAGTGGGGAAAGATGTACAAGCACGTTGGCAGAAGGTGGCACAAAAAGGGGGTGGGAGATGAGAATAGGGAGGAGGTGGAAACTGGTGTGGGAGCAGTACATTACCGTAGGTTGAGGCTGGGATAATTTCAAGAATGGAGAATGTGTTTTAATGATAACTCCCATCTGAGCAGTTCAGCAAAGCTGGTGGTGGAGGGGAGGATCCAGATGACTCAGGTAGTGAAGCAGCTATTGAAATCTAACATTTTATGTTCAGCTGAATGTGTGGTCTACATTGCTCTTTGCCACAGTTTGGCAGTGGCTGTTCATGCTGCTGGACAGCTGGTTGATAGTCATATCAATATAAAAACAGCTGTGCAATGACTGCAACAAAGCTGGTATATGACATGGCTGCTTCACTACCCATCCCATCTGTATCCTCCCCTCCACCAACAGCTTTACTGAACTGTGTGGATAGGAGTTATCCTTACAACACATTCTCCACTCCCAAAATTATCCCGGCCTCAACCTACAGTAACACACTGTTCCCACACCCTCAATCCTACTGATCCGTACCCATCCTTCACCTCCTAACTATTCTCATCTCTCACCCTCTTTATGCACCACCCTCTGCCAATGCATCCATCCATCTTTCCCCACTCCTCCCCTTTTCTGTTCCATTCCTCTACCAGACAGCACTCCTCTCTCCCCCCACATATACACTGCTGTCCCTTCCCCTCCAGATATCTGCTTCCATTCCACATGACAGCTGCAATCTGATATGGTTGCCAGAGATGGTAGTCATGTGTGTGTGTGTGTGTGTGTGTGTGTGTGTGTGTGTGTGTGTGTGTGTGTGTGTTTTTCTCCTCCTTTTTCTGAAAAAAGGCTGTCACTGAAAGCTAATGTGGAAGAGTCTTAATTGTGCCTGTCTGCAACTTAACATGTCATCTTTAATGTAGTCACCAATCTATCTTTTCCTTACAATGTCGACATTCCAACCTGGAGTTTCCATTATTTTATAACTACACTATCCCCTATTTCAGAGGAGGTCCTATTAGTTTTCTGGTTTTTAGTTTGCTAATGTTTGTGTTTTGTAAATGAAGCTGTCCACTGGTCATATCTTGAGGCTTGTACTGCTGCGATGCAGTATAGCAGCATGGTACCACTTTGTTAACTAATTCTGAAACTTCTTCCTAACAAGAAACCAGCAGTGTTCTCGTACTGTCAATTTTGTTGTTTGTTTAATTTGATCTTCCACATAAATATAACCACAAAAACAATTTACACGTGAAGTTTCATTTAGCGTTCTCATCTACTTCTAGGTGTTTAGCTTTGCAGTGAGTATAATTTGAATAGTGACACTTCCAATTTTTGAACTGTTCCGAAATATCTTGCAAAACTAAACATTCTTCCCTTATCATATTTTGTTACTTGTCTTCAATATGCCACTATAATTTCAATTAAAAACTGTTGTTTAAGAATAAGGAAAGGATGCAAATCATAAGAACTGTAAAGCACATTAACTAACTATTGCTTGTGGAAATGACATTCTTTGAAATTATTGCACAAGTTAAAATACATACTTGTCAAATTTGACACATTGATTCATGGGAAATGGCTACCCTTAACCACAGAAAACAATGCTGGATATCTCATATGTTCATATTAGTGAATGCCTTTACAAGCCAGAAACATTACCAACCACTCAAAATATCTTGAGTTAAATGTTTTAATTCTTTGAAACCCAATATGTGTAAAATAAGACCATAATAAACATTACGGTTATTCTCATGCCATCACATTTGTTGGCTTTAGCAACTCACACTCAAACTGTCACTGAATAAATAAAAAATTTTGCTAATAGTGTAGTGTTATGATATATCTCTGTTTGCATATGTATAATGCCTCAAGTTACATCATCATCATGTCAACAGGGAAAGCCAAAGGCCAGTATCTGTAGGTTCAAGCAACACACTGACACCAGCTAACTTCTATCAAACAATGGAAACTCCTGGTAGGAAGACAGATTACTTCTTACCGCAAAGAAGACATGTCAAGTTGCAGACAGGCACTATTAAAAGACACTCACATAAAGCTTTTGCCCCCCCTCCCCCCCACACACACACAAAACAAGCACACCTCATGCAAACATGACCACCAACTCCAGCCAACACCAACTTGAGCATTCCAGCCAGAGATGCTGGAGTTGGCAGTCGTGTGTGCATGAGGTGTGCTTGCTGTGTGAGTGTGGGCGGGGGAGGGGGGGGGGGGGCACTACCGGCGAATGCTGTGGCCAAAAGCATTATGTGAGTGTCTTAATTGTGCCTCTCTCCCTTTACAATATGCAGCAATCTATCTTTTTCCTACCAGTCAACTTCTGCTCCGCTAAATAAGTCTTCCCAAAACCACATTGGGGAAGCTGTGGAAATGAAAATATGGAATGCCTATGAAGCACAACTTTAAGCCACTAAATCTGAGAGTATGAAGGAACAAATCTTTCAAGTATCAGAAATTTTACACAATACCTGCTTCTCTACTCAACAAATACTCCTGCATTGAGGCTTAACTTTGAGGTAGTTGGTTCAGTTGCTGGTGATGGAAAATAACTTTCATCACAAGTAGTTGGAATAATATTTTCATAATGATTATTTCGCTGGCAAGAGAAGGGGAAAAGGTGGTGTTATATTCCTGATCACTAAACCTTGCACCAATGACTTGGATTAAACTCTAATTTTTCCTGCAGAGCATCATAGAATAGCAGCATGGCCTTCATGATGGTGTTCCATCTCTCACATGGAGTTGTTACTATTCAACAGCTGGCAGTTATGCACTAGTGCCTGGTTTCTACAGCCACCACCAAATAGGACAAACACCAATTCATTCACTCATCATTCAAATTCAACAATTACACAACTCTCTCACCTTACGAAAGAAGGGTTCCAAAGGGCATGAAGAATGAAAACTTTTCCAACAAGAAAGCCAATCCTACCCCTCAGGTCTCCTAAACAAAATGCCACACAACTGGCTTCTTAATTTTAAAGAACATCAAATAATTAAATTCTGGGAATATCTGCATTTGCTTTTAAATTCAATATTTGCAACAAATATTTTCATTTGCCCAATACATTTTACTGTATACCACAAGAAAATTGCCTTGCACAACAGTAATGCCTGGAAGAAAGTAACTTACTTTTCTCTAATAGATTCTTAATTTCTTTCATTTTTTAAACTCTTGTCACTGAAAATGACAATTCCACATGTTAACAAAGTTGCATTTTGCTACTTCAGCTCAAAACAGTGTTCACTTATTGCAAATCTCCAAGATGTGTGACTTCCATCCTAATATGACAGCCCAAATGATCCTGAAACAGTAGATTATTATTCAAATATTTCTTTGAAGATACCCAACTTAGCATATTTCAATGAGAAGCATATGTTTCTTAGCAAAAATATAACACAAAACTAGTTTATCCATATTTATGATCTATTTATTTATTAATCTGGTTATGTGGGACCAAGGGAGCCGAAGTGGCTAAAGTCTAAATCAGAGCCAGCATCAGAGGCAGTGTTTCTCAACTGCTCATAGGTTACCAACACTTAGTTTGGCACAGCCAAGGGGACGATACTTTCACATAACCAATGTGAGGCAAGAAAATAGTACACGAAATTCTGGCACAAAAATTTAAATGATTCTCTTCCCCACTGTTGTCACAAATATTTGACTTTTTTCTGAATGTCACAAATCATGAGACTGATTAGGGTGAGACCTAATAGAACAGCTTAAATTTGTGCAAATGAAACCAACAACAATGAAATTTAGAAGCTGGGAAGATTTCTGAGATTGTGGGAATGTCACAATCTGTATCTTGCTTCAAAACACGATCTGCCCAGTGCTCTCTCATTCACTGTGTAGAATCAGCAGCTGACACAGCCGCTTTCCTCCCCATCATACCTCATAGTGAGTGCACATAAGAATGCTGCATGAAACATGTAAGTATGCCATTGGCCCTGATCTAGATTTTTTAGCACTCAAGCTACCTGTCCATGGAACAATAGGTAAATACTATACACAATGTATTATAAACAATATAATTAACAAAACATGAAAAATGACACATATTTACAAATAAATAATACATTACAAAGGAAAGTTGTGAACTCCTGTACAGAACAGAAGTGTGTCACAAGGCAACCTTTCAATAGATTTCTGTTCTGCTAGAAGCCTACTGAAAATGAGACATTATGAATAGTACACACTTATCTGTGCAAGGCTCAAGGGAGTGTTATCCAATGCAAATCTTTTTGCATCACTATTGAATAATCAGAAACGACTGCAAATCACAAAACAGGATTCACACACTGCCTTAATGACTTGTATTAAATATGAAGCGACTGTTACCAACAGGAAATCTACAACTTCTATTATGTTGCAGATCGGTTAGCACAACACAACTTTCAGGGGGGAGACCATTATCTTGATCGAGCGAGGTGGCGCAGTGGTTAGCACACTGGACTCGCATTCGGGAGGACGACAGTTCAATCCCCTCTCCAGCAATCCTGATTCAGGTTTTCCGTGATTTCCCTAAATCATTTCAGGCAAATGCCAGGATGGTTCCTTTGAAAGGGCATGGCCAATTTCCTCCCCAATCCTTCCCTAACCCGAGCTTGCGCTCCATCTCTAATGACCTCGTTGTCGACGGGACGTTAAACACTAACCACCAACCCACCAACCAACCAACCACTATTATCTTGCAGGCACATGTCAAGGCTGTCCTTTCCTTTTGTCAATTTCCTACACACTTCTGAACCACATGATTTTGCATAGAAAACTTTTTTTCTTTTTCTTATCAAATGCCATTCTTCAGTAGATGTGGGCATGAACTGTGGAGACTGGTGCTGCTTCCACATATACAACATGTGGATATACAGATCAAAGCTGTGAAAGACACCAGCCACTTTCACATAATCTTATCATCATCATCATCCATTATAGTTTAACTAACTGCAAATACCTATAATAATAACATCAAAAGCAGTATTTCTAAAAAATACTATGTATATTAATAAGTCATATGGGATGTTTAATATGAGTTGCCGCCTGAGCTATAGATTTAATTCGAAGGTGAGAGGTGAGTGGTTGGTTGTTTTGGCAAAGCCAATGGGGGGGAATTAAAATCACAAAT
This sequence comes from Schistocerca piceifrons, assembly GCF_021461385.2. Classification (NCBI taxonomy): domain Eukaryota; kingdom Metazoa; phylum Arthropoda; class Insecta; order Orthoptera; family Acrididae; genus Schistocerca; species Schistocerca piceifrons. The sequence continues at coordinate 590,507,734 of NC_060149.1, forward strand.
AACATCACATTATAGTTGTCATTTTGTTTGTGGCGTGTCGCATTTCCTGCATCACTGGCCAAAGATGATGATTTGTATTGAAGTGCCTCTACATCCCATTAACACTAAAAGGATAAGAACAGTAATTCTGGCCATGTGCTAATTATTGATAGTGACTGTACTACACAGCGAGTGTCGTGGCACCACTCTTTTGCCATAATGCTGCTCATTGAAAATAAAAGAGTCAGTTATTTGTATTCACCACTGGAGAGCACTTCAGTCAGAGCTACCACAGAGAAACATTTTGCCTTCTGAATTGGTATGAATGGAAATGGCAAAAAATAAAATAAAATAAATAAAAAAAACCTTGCCTTAAACTGGATGACAGGGCATTACAGCACCATGCAGAGAGAGAGAGAGAGAGAGAGAGAGAGAGAGAGAGAGAGAGAGAGTGTGTGTGTGTGTGTGTGTGTGTGTGTGTGTGTGAGCGGGGGGCGCGTCTCTTCACAGTCCACCTTCAGTTTTCTCCTCTGTGATCCTACTTTATTCTCTTTAGGGCAGGATCACTTGCACAATAGTTCACTAGTCACAAAGTGGAAATGTTTTATTTCTGTTTACTATTACAGGGCTACTTCAGATATTGTGTGTGTGTACTATTATTACACTACTTCAGATATTTTCAGTGGCACATCCATTGGTTTCAGAATGTACTAAAAGTCATTTTTAACATTCTGATTATTCTTTCTGGCCAACTTCTGCAGCTTTTTATTATAAATTAAGGTTATATGACCCCATTATGGTATTTGTGAAAATAAAGCTGCAGGACTAGTGCAACTGTTACTTAATTGTATTTTCAATTAACTTTGTCAACTTCCCGCATACATCACATTGTTTAAAAACTAGTACATCAGCAGATGACTTACTAGACATTTCATCAGCCAATGTGCTATGAATCTTCATATTTAGCTCTTCAACTTTAACCACAAGAAACCTTTACTATCTATCAAATTGTACATTGAACCAGATTTGATTATTTATGAATTCAGTTTTAATAATGATTACTCCAACACACATTCAGATTCCACTGCTTGACACACAGTATATCACATCAGACAAAGACCTCTTTCCTAAATTGGTAATGTAGTCTAGTTGTTCCAACTTAGTTTTTCATTACAACTGACTTCCATAAACATCTACCTCTTCTCTGATTAATACTTTAGCACTAAAAGGACATCCACATTTTTAAAAGTATTACTGAATGGTTTTCTGCAAATGGTCTCTCAATTTCAAAAGAACATTCAGTTCTGTACATTTGGAGCTACTATATCAATAATTCGTGTAACACATGACTACAAAATAACCAAGATGGGAAAAAAAAACTGTCCATAATAATGAGAATTTAATCCAGAACATGTGCATTTTGAAACTCCTGAAACAACTAAATCCACGGAAATTTGCGCTTCAAATTATTAAAACATCTTGGGGAGAGAGAAACCAATAATCTGACATTTTGAATACGTCATTCAATAATGTCAAATGGAATAATGTTCTGATTTTATTCTTTAACGCAATCTTCATTATTCAGAAACGTGCAGCAAGACTAATATGTGATGTTCACCCACGATCATGCTGTAGACACCTTGTGAAGGAGTTAGGCACTTGGACTACTGCTTCAGTTCACAGTGTAGTTTTTCCATCTCAAGTTTGTTGTAAACAACCCACTGCAATTCAAAAGGAGCAATAAGGTACATAATTACGTTACTACAAGAAAAATGACATTCATTACTCCACATTATGGTTGCCTTCGTACAAAAAGATGTGGACAAGGCTACCACCAAAATTTTTGATGACTTGCCCAATGGTATAAAATGCTAAACAACGAGAAAAGTTAGTTTGAAAACAAACTGAAAAAGTTTCTCCTTGGCAACTACCATTCCGTAGAATAATTTTTAATACCGTAATGTGCAAAAGTGTGGGTAGTAAATTTCTGGATACAGTTATACACAACATTAATGTAACTGAAAAACCTTAAATAAGCCATAAAAATTTGTTCAAAAAACACACATTTCTCAGACATACCGAGTTTTCTGTAACCAACGTTACCTCCTATATTTCAAATACCCTTGTGTGCGTTTGGGCATTCACTCAGATGTTTACGTTTGTCATTACGCAAAATGTACAGTGGATGTCAATGATATATGTTTACATTTGTCGATAAGTAAGAAACTGTTGTGTGCTTGCTTCGAACAATATTTCACATTTCCTGGATACTGACGGCTTTTCTGATGTTATATTATCTTCTATCAATACTGTCTCTACCACATTATTTAATTACTTTGCGTCCAACAGCTAATACCATCAGCACCAAAGATCCTCGGTGGCTCGGTTATCTATAATTATAATCTATAAAAAGTACCAAGTAGACTTGCCCACTGTTTCTATGTTTCGATACAGTGTATCGATACGTGGAACTGTTTCAGTGTTTCGGAACGGCTACGGTTCACTTTTTCGAAACAGTGATGTTTCTCTCCGCCCCTGCCTCGGATAACTGGACCAGATTCGATCTCGAGCCAGACAACAGAAACTGTATCGTTGTTACAAAATAAGGCTGTTTCAGTCCACCTGTGCTTGGACTAATTGTATCGAAACAGTGATGTTTAACTCCCCTCCGTGTCGGACGAGATTCGGGCTCGGCACAGGTACTGAAACACATTTAACATACCACTTCATGAAACACTTTCAAGAGTGTCGAAATCTTTTTGACAAGCAATAGCATGAAGCTTAAGATATCCGAAAATAAAGCTTCGTTTCTAGCTGACTGTCATATTCTGAAATGGCGTAACATCTGCTTTATAAACACTAACCAAACAATAAAACAACGTAAACTATTCACATTCAGAATAATAAATATGTGAAAATCATTCAGTTAAATTACACTTTTTGATAACATACGCTTCTCTGTTCATGTACAGTAATCATATTAAGAAACGCAAGTAAGCCTACAACACTTTGAATAAAAAAAGGCGTAGAGTGTCAATTATTAGACATATACATAAATTTGATGTACGTACAATTGCAAGCTATCTGTTTGACAGATCACTGATAGTGTAATGGTGAATGGGAAGGGCTAGGAAGCATGGTGAATTTATAGTAACGGTTCGAAAGACCTTGAAAGACAAAATTTTTTCTGTTATATTTTGTTATTTATTTGAATTATTTGGCGTTATTTGTAAGTCTTTAGTCACCGTGCCTATTAACCTCAATGATTCCCTTTGTGTGCATGGAAATTAACCGGATGGGTATATTACCCATACTAACGGAATGTGGGAATCCCAGTAGTGTATCCGTTGTTTCTGCAGTTTGCTCCCACCTCCAGTTCCGTTCATGGTGGCTCTTCTGTCTTCAGCTATGGCTGTCCTCAGCCGATTGAAAAGTATGAAAGTCACACGACACGAAAGCAGCGCATTTGCTGCAGGAAATACGAAACTGTAAAGACGCCTAAGTGATAATTTCATACTTTCTGCGATATGATTAGCGCTCTCGCACCTCATTTGTGTTCTTGTGGACATACTTATACAGTAGACAGTCAAGATGATAAAATGTGTACGTTTATTAGATTACAAAACACAAACTGTTTCGAAACAGCGTATCGAAACATTACATTGTACTGTTTCATTTGTTTCGAAACAGTTACGTGTTTCAGTTTGCCCATCTCTAATACAAACACTGAAATAGTCACAGTTTAAGGCTACCCTGGCCTACCGAACGCACTGATTGATGCCTGCAGTCAGGTTACTGTGATCGGTTATAAATGAAAGATCCTTTACAATATATTTGATTTTATATACGTACAAGAGAGAGTTCTCATTTAAAACTAATTTTCAAATTAAACATGTAACATGCAAATACAAGTAAATATTCAAAACGCGATGATCTGGTAAAACAAATTTCCATCCAGGATAAAAAGCGCAGTAAAGGCTGAAAAATTTGCAAAATACTTAAAAGGTAGCTTAGTCTCAGTAATCTATTAAGTATAAAAGTTTACAAGCTAGTTCTTTCTGGACACTTTTTTCCATAAAAGAATGTCTTCAATTAGAGTACACATTTAGCCACAAATATGACGCTCTTCGTCATTTCATTACAACATATTGTACCAATACAGACGAGTTTTCGCGAGATCAGAAACGTACTGGTGTTTTGAAACAGCGTTTATTCATAGAACATAAGATAAATGGACTGCCACTTCCATTCATCTGCTGGAATAGCTATCCACCCTTTTTAATTACAGACCAACTCCTGAAACCAGTTTTCATAGTTTATAAAAAATACACTTACGTTGTTCAAACACCTTAAGAGCAATGTTAAACATATATGTTAAATGGATTCATTGCTGGCTGGCTTCAGGTAGTTTTTTTGCTTGTAAATCAACAAGTAATCTCACAATAGGGGATGATGAACACACATTAGGAAAAACACCATATTTAATACAAATTTTTCCGTAAATTTCAGACTTACTTCTTGAAAGCACTTCAACACTAGGCGGACCGCAAGCAGCCTACTACCTACAAGGACCGACAGGGCCAAATTGTCCCCATGTTTATTTTTGTTTATTTGATCAGATTGTGATAGGTAATGAAATGTAACATACTTATATAGCTTTTGTTGATTTTTATTAATAAAATAAATACATTACACACACACACACACACACACTCCACCGTAGTTCACTGCTGCACTTGTGGCACCACACTCGTGTTCTCTTCTCACATTTGCCACATACTGCTTTCTCACAACCTGAACAGAAAGTAGTAGTATGGTTTCCTTTACATGAGGTACGAATTTTACACTTCTTTCTCTTAGTTGCCCTCTGTGGTCCGCCTTTAGTGTCTGCGTGATTCTGGTCTGGCTCCTTACTTCTTGATGATACATACTGCACTCGAAGCTCTTCACATGAATCAAAAATATACTTCTGCCTGCTAAGTCACATACCAGTCACTTCCTTATTCAACACCCAGGAATTTATGGCAGCCAAATCAAGAATGTTGTAAAATATATGCATTGGCCAACGTCTTGTACTGGCTTTTGTGGAGTACATCCTTTTCATTTGATCGACAACGTCGACCCCAAATTTTGTTTCATTGTAGAATCACACTGTTTCAGGAGTCTTCTTCTGACTATCGGAAAGGGATACATGAGAGTGAAGTGAACTCAGTAACAAAACATTCTTATTTGTTTTCCCTTGATAAACTGTTAGTGTTGTTCCACCATCATTTTTATACACAAGAGTCATGTGGAGTGGTTGTTTTCTGATCTTTGCAGCAGGAGGCACCTCGCTTCGATTACGGTTCAAAGAACCTACTAAAGTTGTGGATGCTGCCCTCAGATGGTTTGCAAGGCTTAGCGAAGCAAAGTAACTGTCAGTAGTGACATTCAAACTTTTGCCTAAGTATGGTCCCATAAGCCTAAGAACAACATTTTCACCTATGTCTTGGTCAGCTGGTCGAAGCGGATCAGCACCAGTGTTTGGGAATCCATTCAGTATGTATTTACTAGAAACACCTACAAGTAACCAGAATTTTATGCCAAGCTTATCTGGCTTGCTTGCAATATATTGTGTGAATGTGCATCTTGTTTAAGACGTCAAAAGTTGTTCATCAACTGTAAGATAAGGTTCTGCTTTATAGCATGACACACTGTTTTCTATGAAAGCATTACAAGTATATGAGAGAAGAGCAAATTTGTCAGCCTTGAAGCTTTCAGATCTAGTGGACTTGGTGTCAAATCTCATATACTTCATTATTTCGGTAACTCTGTTTCGTCCCATAGTTTGTTTGAAAAATGAATGACCCCATACTGTTGACCATAGGCTTTTGAGAGGAAAATTCGTTGCCCCATACACTCCTCTTGCATACATTATGGCAACAAAAGCATCCAGTTCTTCAGTGTCTACTGTCCAGGAATCGTCTTGTGTTCGACGACGAGCCTCAGCTTCAGTACAGTGCTTGATGTGGCGTATCATGGAAGCACTGAAAATTAACCACCAAGCACTAAGAACTTTCCCACTTTTAATTTTCCTTTTAGCATACGATGTTGGTCGTGAGCTCTCCCGCAAAATGTTATGACTTTCTAGACGACCCGAAAACATATGAAAAAAGAACAGTATTTTTAGAATGTGTAATGTACTGATATTATATGAGTATCTCTGTTCTTGTAATTTTACAAACTAAAACTCTACACAAAGAGTAGAAATATTACTGACCTGCATTAGAACCCACTGGTACAATTTTCCACACGGTCCCATCTTTTACTGTTTCTTTCTCTTCAGTCGGTTGCCCAGTATCAGTTTTTGACTGACTTCCGGGGGAAGCAAATGTTGTCCAGGTTGTTAATCTTATAGAGCTAGAATTTGGAACATCAGAAGGTATGCTGGACGTAGGAGCTTCATTTTCCCCTAAATTTAGCGGAAAACTGTCCTGGGCTATGTTCACAGCATCACATTCGTTGCACAAATCAAATTCTTCATCTGCACACACTGGAACTACTACACTTTCTTCATTGTCCTGATCGCTGTCGGAAAACTCAAATTCTTCACCTGAAGTTTCATCTTCTATTTTTCTCAGTTCTGCTAGTATTTCAGCGTCTGTTAGTCGCTTCTTGTATTCGTAGCTCATGACTGCAGGGACGACTCTCAGATACCATCACAACAGACAATAACTGAAATCCTTGCGTCAACAAACCAACAATCAGCGCTGGATTGAATGACATTGTTGTCGCATATTTGAACAACAAAGGGACAACAGTTGATGTGATTTCATACGCAGTATTGCAAAGAAGTAGCCTCTAAATACAGAGAAATGTTGGAGGGGCCAAATTGGCCCCGCTGTCCTTCTAGGTGGTAGGCTTCATATTCCACAACCTAATAAAAATAGGACACTCCAAAACGCGGTGGTAATATTTCATATGACTGATGAAAAGTCACAAAATATCAAGTCAGTCGAACTTATGATTTGCTAAGAAAATAAGTGAAAAGTTCTTTTAGTGTTAAACTCATCCTTATCAACAACCTTCATGAACGCAAAACTTTACACATTTATAAACAACGTAAATTTGAGGTCAACATACCCCACAGTAAAGAAAACGCTTACCTTCCACTTCTCTCTGATTGAGGCGAATGTGACAGTTTTGCACGTCCCATGCCCGTCACGTATTGTGAACCGTGCTATCACGAAAGTCATTAGATAGCTCTTTTCGTATTTGATACAGCGTGGTACAGGGTGAGGCAGTGAAACGGCACGGTTTTGAAAAATCACCAATAATATATTTACGAAAAGAGTATAATTATTTCAACATGAATCTTAAGTACATGAGTGAAATTAATGTTTTACCTTAAACACAATCATTTTTTGAATATTGTGTTAATAAGGGGGCGTCCTTGATTTGCACACATTGTTGGAGTCTAAGATGAAATCCACCCATGATGTTCTGTAGCATCTGCAATGGAATGTTGTTATAATCATCTTGGAGTTGAAGCTCTTTCGTCTGTGTTTGCTTTAACAATAACCTGGATGGGGTCCAACTTAGCTAAACCCAATTTTGTTTTTTATCCCATACATGTTTCGCTGGAGTTGCAGCATCCCCAGTGGGGTATTACATTATGGCTGTTAAATATAAATAATATTCTTTACTTTTTGTATACATGTAAATACTAGTTTTTAAATTGTAATTACAGATTATGAACTCAAATTATGAATTCATAATTTTATGTGTTTCTTCGAAAATCTGTAATTCCAGTTTAAAAACTAGTATTTACATGTATACAAAAAGTAAATAATATTATTTATATTTAACAGCCATAAAATAAAAGCCCACTTAGGATGCTGCAACTACAGCAAAACATCTATGGGATAAAAAACAAAATTGTGTTTTGCTAAAGGCAGACCTCATACAGAAACATATGGAATGTTGTTAATTTCCTGCCAGAGTCACTCCTTCAGATCTTCTTTTGTTCTTGGTGGATTTTCCTCGGGGACTTTGCATTTAAGGTAGCCCCAAAGAAAGAAGTCTGGAGTGGTCAAATCTGTCGAACAGGCAGGCAAAGTGATATCACCATTCTTGCTGATTAGTCGTCCTGGAAAGGCGTGTTTAAGCAAATCTATTGAGACATTAGTGGTATGGCTTGTTTCACCATTTGCTGGAAGAGTGTTTCTTCATCTGAATCATACTGATCGATTTCAGGTAGCCCAAAGGTGGCCAACATGTAAGCATAACGTTCAGAGTTCACCATTACTGTGTTACCATGTTCATCTTCAAAAAAGTAGGATCCCACGATTCCACAAGAACATATTGCACACCAAACTGTTACTTTTTCAGAATGTAGAGCTTTTTATGAAGGTCACGGAGGTTATTTGCGGACCGATACCAGAAGTTCTGAATGTTGACATAGCCACTAAGGTGAAAGTGGGCTTCATTACTCATCCATAAGTTTCTCCATTTCTTCCAATAACATTAAGCATAGCTTGGCAAAAGTGTAGGCGATGATTGTAATCGTTAGGTTTTAGGGCTTGCACTATCTGTATTTTGTATCAATGATAGTGTAGGTCATTCTTCAAAATCCGTCTCACTGATCGATTGCTGAGACTAAGTTCAGCGCTGTGTTCTGATTTTCGTGGACTTCGTGCTAATCCATCACGCACATGATCAATATTGTTTTTTCACTACCACCTATTTCTTCATCGTGCTCGCAGTGGCTTCAACGTTTTTCACACACAAAAGGATAGCTTTCCGTGATGGCATGGGAGCCTGTGGCGATGGATTAAATTTATGATGGAAAGAGCATTGGGCACCAACCATACGATCCGTGTTTTTATGATATGCTTTTACACCAAACGCACATCGCGTGCTTGACCAACACTCCATGGCTACTGAAATGTTCATCTGTATACAGGGTGTTACAAAAAGGTACGGCCAAACTTTCAGGAAACATTCCTCACACACAAATAAAGAAAAGATGTTATGTGGACATGTGTCCGGAAACGCTTAATTTCCATGTTAGAGCTCATTTTAGTTTCTTCCACCTATGCTCAATGGAGCACGTTATCATGATTTCATACGGGATACTCTACCTGTGCTGCTAGAGCATGAACCTTTACAAGTACGACACAACATGTGGTTCATGCACGATGGAGCTTCTACACATTTCAGTCGAAGTGTTCGTACGCTTCTCAACAACAGATTCGGTGACGGATGGATTGGTAGAGGCGGACCAATTCCATGGCCTCCACGCTCTCCTGACCTCAACCCTCTTGACTTTCATTTATGGGAGCATTTGAAAGCTCTTGTCTACGCAACCCCGGTACCAAATGTAGAGACTCTTCGTGCTCGTATTGTGGACGGCTGTGGTACAATACGCCATTCTCCAGGGCTGCATCAGCGCATCATGGATCCCAGGCGATGGAGGGTGGATGCATGTATCCTCGCTAACAGAGGACATTTTGAACATTTCCTATAACAAAGTGTTTGAAGTCACGCTGGTACGTTCTGTTGCTATGTGTTTCCATTCCATGATTAATGTGATTTGAAGAGAAGTAATAAAATGAGCTCTAACATGGAAAGTAAGCATTTCCGGACACATGTCCACATAACATATTTTCTTTCTTCGTGTGTGAGGAATGTTTCCTGAAAGTTTGGCCGTACCTTTTTGTAACACCCCTTAGACGCTCAAGGTCGTTTCCCCCACACCCATAATCCACACTGCGCCCATCAGCTGGAGTCGAAATTGTACCATTTCACTGCCTCACTGTGCACTTCAAAATGGAGTCCTGTTTGCATGTCATCCTGTGAAATTAGTGTTATCTTATGTGATCCTACCGTGGATACTATGCTTCAGTAGCCATTCTAGCAAACTAAGTAATACTCAATTTTAATAGACAATGAGAACTTCCACATCCATACTCCCCATCAGTGCACCCACCAGTCAACTAGCCTATGATAACACACTACTGGCTCACTGTCATGCCAACTATTCCTACAGCCAGGAAAGTTAAAGTAAGATACACCTTCTTCCTCACTGTCCAAGTGCTTCAACAACCGCCGCTAGATGGATGTGTTTTCATTCTTTCTGTTTTAGTGCACTGTAGACGTTTGTTTGTGTACGTGAATACACCACCAACAGAATTAAAGGATCTCTTTTTCGAAACCCCCTAATTGCTTCCGATTGCGACGCAGAAATTTGGCTCAACATTGCCTACACCGTTCTCCACATATGTATGTATGGGATAGGGGGCAACAGTTTTATTGCTGTAAACGATTCATAATCATGTCTGTGTGATTTTTCCTTTAGCTACAGTTGTCATGACTTATTTGATAGGTTAAATAATGTAGATATTTCATTCAATATAGGTTTCCTACATTCCACATTCACTGATTTGACTGAAACGGTAGCGAACGAAACACCACTTTGTTGGATAGGTATATGACGTCTTTCTGTAAAAGGTCAGGTCTTCTCGTGTTTACTAGCAATTTTTTGTTATTAAGGGAAAACGACGTTATACAGGAAATGTCTATACAATACAAGACAATCGTAAATAAACTGTCCTGTAAAGCACCGTTTCGTATCTCCCAAGGTTCTTAGGAAACTGAATAATCGCAAATGAGGTGCAATTTTTTAGTTTTCATCGATTTTTATGGCATTAGATACCCTCCTTTCTGTAAAAACTAAGTTGCAGACCAATATATACGTTAGTATGCGCACTCATCGAGATCGTATGTCGCGTGTCTCTTCGCGAGATATACGTAGGAGGGAGCAATATACTGCTTGACTCTTCGGTGAAGGTATGTTCTCGAAACTTCAACAAAAGCCCGCACCAGGTTACTGAGCGTCTCTCCTGCAGAGTCTTCCACTGGAGTTAATCTATCATCTCCGTAACGCTTTCACGACTACTAAATGATCCTGTAACGAAGCGCGCTGCTGTCCGTTGGATCTTCTCTATCTCTTCTATCAACCCTATCTGGTACGGATCCCACACTGCTGAGCAGTATTCAAGCAGTGGGTGAACAAGCGTACTGTAACCTACGTCCTTTGTTTTCGGATTGCATTTCCTTAGAATTTTTCCAATGAATCTCAGTCTGGCATCTGCTTTACCGACGATCAACTTTATATGATCATTCCATTTTTAATCACTCCTAATGCATACTCCCAGATAATTTATGGAATTAACTGCTTCCAGTTGCTGACCTGCTATATTGTAGCTAAATCATAAGGGATCTTTCATTCTGTGTATTCGCAGCACATTACACTTGTCTACATTGGGATTCAATTGCCATTCCCTGCACCATGCATCAATTCATTGCAGATCCTCCTGTATTTCAGTACAATTTTCCATTGTTACAACCTCTCGATATACCACAGCATCATCCGCAAAAAGCCTCATTTATATATATTGTTAATAGCAATGGTCCTATGACACTCCCCTGCGGCACACTTGTAATCACTCTTACTTCAGAAGACTTCCCTCCATTGAGAATAACATGCTGCGTTCTGTTATCAAGTAACTCTTCAATCCAATCACACAATTGGTCTGATAGTCCATATGCTCTTACTTTGTTCATTAAACGACTGTGAGGAACTGTATCAGATGCCTTGCGGAAGTCAAGAAACACTGCATCTACCTGGGAACCCATGTCTATGGCCCTCTGAGTCTCGTGGACGAATAGCACGAGCTGGGTTTCACACGATCGTCTTTTTCGAAACCCATGCTGATTCCTACAGAGTAGATTTCTAGTCTCCAGAAAAGTCATTATACTCGAACATAACACGTGTTCCAAAATTCTACAACTGATGGACGTTAAAGATATAGGTCTATAGTTCTGCACATCCGTTCGACGTCCCTTCTTGAAAACGGGGATGACCTGTGCCCTTTCCCAATCCTTTGGTGAAGAAGTACTGACTAAAAACATAGTTTTGTGACCTCAGGACCCTTGCGGTTATCCTAGAACCCTTGCTATGTTTTAACTACGTCAGTTAACTGCCACATTTACGCTCCAGACCTGATATTACATGCATATTTTACATGACCAATTACGCTAACTTTGAACCTCAGGATCTCAGTAAGGGATAAAACGTCGAAAAAAGTTTCGAGGTTCCCTGAGAACGTCATCTTAAGGACATATCGTAAAAAAATTCGATGGCTTGCCATGAACAGAAATTAGAGAAATGTCCATACCCACAATGGCTACTTGTGATACCCAAAATCATGGTTTTTCAGGTGTATCTTGATAACGGGTACAGATTTTCGAAGACACGGACATGGCGTTTCTACATGAATGTCTAAAGAATGTGGAGTTAAAATTTGAGCCATTTGCTATTGACAGTTATTTAGATAATAGCGGCCCACCGCGCGAATACGGGTAAAAACCGGCTTTTGAGGTTTTCTGCATAAGTAAGTTAAATCTGAACCTCTGGATCTCAGTAACAGATAATAATATCGCCAAATGTTTCGAAGTTCCCCAAGAATATCATTTTAAGAGCATATGGTAAAAATTACGACGATCTGCCATGAATAGAAATTATAGAAGTGACCATCCCCACCGCTGGTACTTTTTGGTCCCAGAAATCATGGATTTTTGGGGCTTCTTTGGAACAACTGGTGCTTTTATAAGACGACTAAGGTCACGATAGACCACACCTAACGCTCAATTTGCCTGGGCTGGAAGAATTGTGTAATGTTTAAATTTGGATCCTGTACTGCAGTATAGCTACTTTATCCCAGTTCTTCTGGTAGGTGTACAAATGCTCGCTAGGCCAAGGGGTACCCAAAACACTTGACCCCTTATCCCCATGATCAACAGAACCCGAGATATGACCCTATGGAAAACCGCATTTTCAGACGCAGCTTTTTGGAACATGTTGGAACTGTGCGCTGTCATATGTTAATTTAATCATACTAGCATTACACGATATTAATCGTAACTTTTGTCTCATCTGTTCAATACTAAGTTTATGGGGTTACCTCATAAGTAATCTGTTTCTAGACGCCTTTGAAATGAATTAGAAAATAAGGGTAACACTCCAGAAAACAGACCTGTTAGCACAAAAACAATTTAAGAATGGAAATATGACTTTATATGTACTGTAAAGTACAGAATAACGTTCGAAAAGGAACGGAAAATGTTTCATTACTCAATTATAAGGGGCAATCGAAAGTATCTGTTCAAAGGCCATAGAGTCTAGAATCGGCACGCCAGTCATGCAAAATCGACGTGAGCATTGAGGCAATCATCCCACCGATACACTAGGTCAAAGATACCAGTTAGGTAAAATAACCATGTCCAAATGCGTGAAGATGTCCATAACTGCCTCCTGGACATCCTCGCTTGATAGGAATCGTCCATCCTCAAGGCCTTTTTTTTTTAAGGGACTAAGGACATGATAATCTTATGGGGAAAGAACAGGCATGTAGGGCAGGTGCTTGATTGTTGTTGTCCATAAAGGATGAGGCTGGCCTCCCATATCGACTGGCGTATTGTGTCGAATCGCGACCAGCATGGAAATTGGCACACCATTCCACAACGGCTGTTTTCAACAGACATACTACCCCATGCACAATCTTCATTCTCTGATGGATGTATACTAGTCTTTGTCCTTCGGCAGGAAAGAAAAGAATAACAGCACATTGGTCCTGTTTGGACACATTTGGTAATAATGTCACCATATGTCACATTTCCGCATTTACCCCGCCCCCGGTAGCTGAGTGGTCAGCGCGACAGAATGTCAATCCGAAGGGCCCAGGCTCGATTCCCGGCTGCGTCGGAGATTTTCTCCGCTCAGGGACTGGGTGTCGTGTTGTCCTAATCATCATCATTTCACCCCCATCGACGCGCAAGTCGCCGAAGTGGCGTGAAATCGAAAGACTTGCACCTGGGGAACGGTCTACCCGACGGGGGGCCCTCGTCACATGACATTTCATTTTTCCGCATTTACTGCACACACGTTGGAAAGACATGAATGCCGCATTAATCCATTGCCTACATGTTAGTGCTTATGTAAGCTCATCGAAGTCGCGCTACGTTGGATATACACTGCAGCAATGCCCTCAAATGGAAATTTTTTGATCGCTCCATGTACTTGGATGTAATTATCATCCTCTTAGAGCCTGCTGTGTGGGATAAGAGGGGAAAGCAGAAACCAAGCCTATAGTTTGGTATACCTAAATATATAATTTTGATTTTGACTGATATTTCACTTTGGTAATAGTTCCAAAAGAATGCTGATATTTTCTCTGACAAATGACACCTGAAATTATGTCTCAGAGCATGCAGTTTTGAGAGTATTTTCATTTTATGTTAATGTGGAAAACAGAAAAAATTGATGTGATGAAGGAAACTGGAAACAGTTGAATACTATGAAATATGTAAATCGAGTATGATAGATCTTATTTATTTATCATAAGCCAATATCAGAATAGTTTTTTTTCATCTCATTCAAGAATGGGGGGAGTGTCGTAAGCACTCTGCACTATGTCCGTTATGGTCAGAGAAATGTTGTAGGTCGAAACACCCCACAGTGCTGACATCAGCTGCAGCTCGTACTCCACCTTCCACCTCCTACATTTCCCCTTCCTCCCCCTTTCTATGTCCATCTCCACCTCTCCTCCTTCCCCCCATCTCTGTACATCTCTTGCTCCCCCTGCCTCTGTCTGTTCCCTCCTCACCTTTCTCTCTGGCCATCTCATCTGCCTCCATCACTTTGATCAACTCATCTTCTTCTACATTCTCTCTGTCCGCCTCCCCCTCCCCCCCTCTCTTTCTCTGTCTCTCTGCTCCTGCACCCCTCTCTATTCATCATTTCCTCCCCTCTCTCTATGTCCACCTCCTCCCCACACTCTCTTTCCAACTTATCCTCCACACTCTCTCACAATCCACCCCCTCCCCCGTCTCTCTCTGCCTAGCTGTGCCCATCCTCACATATAGCCTGTGCAAGGCCTGCTGATACTACCAGCACAACATGCCTGTTGTGAGGGGCAGCTTGCATGTCAGGGATGAAAACCCTTTTTTGTCAAATCTCTGCTCCTATTGGAACTAGCAGACCTTCATATGCATTCGACACATGTATTGCACACAACTTTTTCTCCAACATCTTTGTGTCCACCTCACCCTCCCCGTTTCTCTCTGTCAACTTCATTCCCCCAACTCCATTTGTATATCTCCTCCTCCCCACTCTCTGTCTGTTCATCTTCTCCTTATCCCTCCATTTGTCCATGTCCTCTACCATCTCTCTCTGTCCATCCCCTCCTCATCCTTCCGTCCATTCTCTACATCCTCCACTATGTCCAGCTCTTCTTCCTCCTTCTCCACAGTCTCTCTGTCCCACCCCTCCTTCCCTGCTACCTCTGTCTATCCCATACTGCCCCCTCTCCCTGTCCATCCCCTCTGCCCCCTCTCAAAAAATGGCTCAAATGGCTCTGAGCACTATGGGACTTAACATCTAAGGTCATCAGTCCCCTAGAACTTAGAACTGCGTAAACCTAACTAACCTAAGGACATCACACACATCCATGCCCCAGGCAGGATTCGAACCTGCGACCGTAGCGGTCACGTGGTTCCAGACTGAAGCGCCTAGAACCGCATGGCCACACTGGCCAGCGGCCCCTTCTCATTCTATTCATTCCCTCCTGTTCCCTCTCTCTGTCCCTGCCCTCCTCTGTCCACCTCAACCACCTCCCAGCCTTACCCATTCGCATGTGTAGGTCCTGCCAAACAGGTCAGTGAAGCAGGCTGTTACTACTCGCACAAGATGCCTGTTGTGCAAACAATCAGCACATCAGGAGCATGAAAACCGTTCCTGACCTCTGACATATCGGCTGTCATGCAAAGCAAATCGATAAAGGAGGCTGATACAACTGGAACACAACAAGCCTGTCGTTCTTGCTCCTGACTTGTACGCTACCATGCAGAGCAGGTTGATAAGGCAGGCAAGTACCATTCCCACGCAACTCACATGTGGCAGTCTATGGGGTAAGGGTTGGAGCTCATAATGGAGCTAGGATGTTATAAACATCACAGTGCTGATACTGACTAAGTTTACGTGTGTGTGCCATATTTGGCTGAAATCGATCAAGGGGTTTGGGAAGAGAAGCTGGGTTAATGATATCACATGGTCACCAAATTGCGCAACAGTTATGCCCAACGCCACCAAGGGCGTGTTACACGATGGGGAGGTCATCATACCCCTCCTACCCACATCTAGTATGTTTTCTATAGAAGCAGGGTTGTTGTCCTAAGCATGAACTGGAGGGAAATTCAAATTGGCACATCGTTGTGCTGGTTGACATGCAATACTGGGACAGGCTCTATCAAATCAAAATCTGAGACTTGGAATACGAGCACCAACCTAACTATGACATCAGAATCAAAGATGACTCACAGTGGATACAACAGGGCGATCGAACACGGCGACTGGGGCATACTGGTGCAGCTCTATAATGTTACAATCCAGTCCAGATCTGTTGAACGATGTTCTTGAGGATAATATTATGGAAATGGAAGAGGAGGTAGATGAAGATGAAATTGGAGATATGATATTGCGTGAAGAGTTTGACAGAGCACTGAAAGACCTAAGTCGAAACAAGGCCCCGGGAGTAGACAACATTCCATTAGAACTACTGACAGCCTTGGGAGAGCCAGTCCTGACAAAACTCTACCATCTGGTGAGCAAGATGTATGAGACAGGCGAAATACCCTCAGACTTCAAGAAGAATGTAATAATTCCAATCCCAAAGAAAGCAGGTGTTGACAGATGTGAAAATTACCGAACTATCAGTTTAATAAGTCACAGCTGCAAAATACTGACGCGAATTCTTTACAGACGAATGGAAAAACTGGTAGAAGCCGACCTCGGGGAAGATCAGTTTGGATTCCGTAGAAATGTTGGAACACGTGAGGCAATACTGACCCTATGACTTAGCTTAGAAGAAAGATTAAGGAGAGGCAAACCTATGTTTTAGCATTTGTAGACTTAGAGAAAGCTTTTGACAATGTTGACTGGAATACTCTCTTTCAAATTCTCAAGGTGGCAGGAGTAAAATACAGGGAGCGAAAGGCTATTTACAATTTGTACAGAAACCAGATGGCAGTTATAAGAGTCAAGGGACATGAAAGGGAGGCAGTGGTTGGGAAGGGAGTGAGACAGGGTTGTAGGCTCTCCCCGATGCTATTCAATCTGTATATTGAGCAAGCAATAAAGGAAACGAAAGAAAAGTTCGGAGTAAGTATTAAAATCCATGGAGAAGAAATAAAAACTTTGAGGTTCGCCGATGACATTGTAATTCTGTCAGAGACAGCAAAAGACTTGGAAGAGCAGTTGAACGTAATGGACATTGTCTTGAAAGGAGGATATAAGATGAACATCAACAGAAGCAAAACGAGGATAATGGAATGTAGTCGAATTAAGTCAGGTGATGCTGCGGGAATTAGATTAGGAAATGAGACACTTAAAGTAGTAAAAGAGTTTTGCTATTTGGGGAGCAAAATAACTGATGATGGTGAAGTAGAGAGGATGTAAAATGTAGACTGGCAATGGCAAGGAAAACGTTCCTGAAGAAGAGAAATTTGTTAACATCGAGTATTGATTTAAGTGTCAGGAAGTCGTTTCTGAAAGTATTTGTATGGAGTGTAGCCATGTATGGAAGTGAAACATGGATGATAAATAGCTTAGACAAAAAGAGAATATAAGCTTTCGAAATGTGGTGCTACAGAAGAATGCTGAAGATTAGATGGGTAGATCACATAACTAATGTGGAGGTATTGAATAGAATTGGGGAGAAGAGGAGTTTGTGGCACAACTTGACTAGAAGAGGGGATCGGTTGGTAGGACACGTTCTGAGGCATCAAGGGATCACAAATTTAGTACTGGAGGGCAGCGTGGAGGGTAAAAATCGTAGAGGGAGACCAAGAGATGAATACACTAAGCAGATTCAGAAGAATGTAGGCTGCAGTAGGTACTGGGAGATGAAGAGGCTTGCACAGGATAGAGTAGCATGGAGAGCTGCATCAAACCAGTCTCAGGACTGAAGACCACAAGGACAACAATTCTGACATACTGGCCCAGACTTGAGATACGTGGAGAGGCTCTCTGATGTCACACTCTGAAATTTGGCATAGTGGTGCAACCTTAGTATGACGCCAGAATCCAGCTTGGACCTGTTAGGCCACATATAACAGTGTAGAATTCCGACATACTGGCCCAGACTTGAGATACTCAGACAGGTTCTGGAATACTGGCACTGTGGCATGTGAGGCAAAGGATGTTCGTGCAGGTCCAGGCTGCTCAGTTTGTCACCTATGGACTATGCATTACCATCCACAAACACTGGACTGTCATGGCCATGCGTCACCATAGGCAGCAAGCAGGGCCAGGTACACCGCTGCCACATCATTTCTTCAGTACTATATCATGCTCCCTGACGCCGACATACAGAGTTCGCTACCACAAACCTTGTAAATCACACTGCTCGTGTCGTATTCACAACTGGTTGCTACATGCTCCAGCAGGCCATTTGGCCCTGTTTTCCTGGCCACTTTCACCTGCAGTAAGTACATATCTGAAGTAGCCAGCACCATGTAATACCTTTAGGAATGAGGGCAGATGTTTGTTCAAATGTTCAGATGTGTGTGAATTCCTAAGGGACCAAACTGCTGAGGTCATTGGTCCCTAGATTTACACACTGCTTAAACTAACTTATGTTAGGAACAACACACACACCAGTGCTCGAGGGAGGACTCGAACCTCCGGCGGGAGGGGCCACGCAATCCGTGACATGGCACCTCTAACCACGCGGCCATTCCACGTGGCACAGATGTTTGTGACTCCTATTTCTCCACTGCCGCTCCCAGAAGGTTGGATAATGCTGTCAGCCACCGTATTGCATAAGACTTACAGCCTCACCAGCCTGGCGTCACATCACCCTGTATCGGTGACAGTTCCATACAGAGGGACACCTAAAGTGAAATAGAAGATAGCGGCACTGCAGCCGCAGTCCAAATGACCTGAGTTATCGTCCTAAGCTGAAAAAAGTGGTTGATTTACTATGCTTGTAAAATCCACCACAAATTTGTGCGTGGAATGGACGACACTAACACAACCAACATCACAGAGCCATACACGTCACTGTGCTGTGACCCCCTAAGTTAGAGTCGAAACTGTACTCTCAAACACCATGTGGGTAAAGCCTTCTGGACATGTCCCTGTACCACCATCCTAACTTAATCCCTTGAACTGTGGTAACTGAATGGCGCTGGGCTATAGTGACAGCCTCAGCACACCGAGCCACAAGTCTCTGGTGCCAGACACCCTCCATGACGTCCACGAGCACAGGTCGTGTAATGACTTCATCATGCTAGCAGGGTAGGAGAGACAAAGCTACATGGAACTATAAATACATCTTGGTCGTGACGTGATGTGAAGTACTTCTGCATGCCTCTTCCTACATGCCTACACAGGCCAGCACAGGTGAGGTCCCCACCACTGGTCGAGGCCTGGCATCTGGTGCAGGCATGACTGTTACGACTTTTCCCGTAGGTACTCGTTGGTGTGACGGAAATCTCGACAACACTGAATTTTAGAGACCATTCTGTGATGAAATCAACGAATAACATATCGAAATTTCCACATAAAAAAGTTGTGGGCTTATGATTATAAAGGGATTATTGTATCGACAACAGTGAGTTTTACGTTGGAAACATTAAATATCCATTGAGTTATCACATTAATATTTACCTATTGGGGATGATGATGATGTTTGGTTTTGTAGTGCACTCAACTGTGCAGTCGTCAGCGGCCATACAAAGTCCCAATTTTTACAAGTCCAATTTTTATACGATCCAATCTAGCCACTGACACGAATGGTGACGATGAAATGATGAGGACAACACCAACACCCAGTTCCCGGACAGAGAAAATCCCCAACTCGGCTGGGAATCGAACCTGGGACCCCGTGATCTAGAGGCAGCCATTAGACCACACCTGTGGAGGAGGACAAAGAACTGTGGTATGAGGTGTGTTTGGTGCTCTGTTTTGAATCACGCTACATGGACTGGAGAAGAAATTCCCCAAGACTATGTTTATGGTGACTCAATTCAGAAGCATGTGAACACTTATTTCGTGAAACATTAATGCTAAACTTTGCAAAACATGTTGAGAAAATGGCGGAAAGTGCAATATAATGTATACCCCCGCCTGTAAAATTTTAAAAATCAGATTCTAGAAATGATCATACTAGCTTGTCTTCTATGCTATTTCCTTTATAGTACACAACAGCGCCTCGCCTCCCTTCAGCTAGGTAACGGATTGAAACAATTTTTGGGGTGTGTGTGGAGGAGTTCTTTTCAGGAGACGTTATTGAGAACGATAAAATATTAATTGACACGATCGACAGCTGCACATAAGTAATGCTACTTTAAATTTGCCACAGTTAAAAAATTGACCAATAACATCCACACAGGAAGCAAGTACGCAGCGCAACACAAACTCTCTTTGCTCATCAAGCACACATAAAAGCCAAATCACCCACCCTTGTGCTTAAATCGATGCAAATTTTACTGAAAGAAATGAATTTCGCGCCATACTGCTACACTTTCTTCTGGATTACTTACAAATGCTATGATCCTAAAGGATGTCTATGATTTCATTTGATGTCTAATGACAATGATTTTATATCAGCTGGTCTGCCTCATGTGTCGTTATATCCAAAATGCTTATGAATGTTAATCTACATTCAGATCCGATGATGGCACCTTTAGTGTGTTGAAACCGGTTATGCAGTAAACAGTATTTAAGCGATCTTGGCTTTTGAATTACTTCTACGACAGAGTGATCGCTCCACTACGCACTATGTGTTCACTGCATTTATATGTAATCCGAACGAAAGTGTTACAGTATGGCGGGAGATTCATTTCTTTCGGTAAAATTTGCAACGATTTAAGTACAGAGTTCGGTGATCAGGCTTCCATGTGTGCTGGATGAGCAAAGAGGATTTGTGTTGCGCTGTATTCTTGCTTCCTGTGTGGATGTTATTGGTCAATTTGTAATTGTGGCAAATGTGGGGAAGCATTTCTTAATGTGCAGTGCCGATTGTGTCAATTTATATCTAATCGTTTCCAATAACGTCTCGTGGAAAGAACGCCTGCGTACACACACACACCCCAAAAACTGTTTCAATCTTTTACCTAGCTGAAGGGGTGTGGGGCGCTGTTGTGTACTATAAAGGGAATAGCACAGAAGATGCCAGTATGATCAGTTCTAGACTCTGACTGTTAAAATTTTACTGGCGAGGGCTATACATTATATTGAACTTTCCACCTTTTTCTCAACATGTTCTGTAAAGTTTAGCATTAATGTTTCCCGAAATAAATGTTCAACACCTCTGAATTGAGTAACCATAAACATAGTTTTGGGGAATTTCTTCTCCAGTACACGTAGCGTGATTCCAAACAGAGCACCAAACACACCTCACACCACAATTCTTTGTCCTCTCCCATAGCTACATCTTAACGTGATAATTCAATGGATATTTACTGTTTCCAATGTAAAATTAACTGTTGTCGATACAATAACCACTTTATAATCATAAGCCTACACCTTTTTTATGTGGAGATTTCGTTGATTTCGATATTTTATTCGTTGATTTCATCATAAAATGCTCGGGAAAATTTAGTGTTGCCGAGATTTACATCACACCAAGGAATACCTACGGTGAAAATCGTAGCAGTCATGCCTGCACCAACACCCAGACCATGACCGGTGGTGGGGGCTGCACCTGTTCCGGCTGGTGTAGGCACGTAAGGAGAGGCATGCAGAAGAATGTCACATCATGTCACGACCACGATGTATTTATAGATCCATGTAGCTTTGATCCTCACATGCTGTGCTGGCATGACGAAGCTGTTACACGTCCTGTGCTTGTGACTCAGTGTGATGAGGCTGTCACTACGGCCCAGCGCCATTGAATTACCACAGTTAAGGGGAATAAGTCAGGGTGGTGGTATGGGGACATGTCTCCCACCAAAATTTGAACTGCCCACCAAAATTCGAATTTCACGCCATTTTATACATAGGGCGATTGGCCTTCGTCAGAGGGGAGAGGGATGAGGGAATTCCATGATCATCGACACTGTCTGCTCTCCAGATAAACACACCACAATGCCCCCTACACATCTTTTGGTACAGGGAAAATGCAAACAGTCTACAAAAGAGGTCGATTACAAATCACTTGGGTGACCCATCCTGGAATATTGCTCAAGTTTGAGGGACCTATACCAAGCAGGACAAACAGTGGATATTGAACATATACGGAGAAGGGCAGCAGGAATGATCACAGGCTTTTTTGATTGTGAGAGAGTGTCACAGAGATACTCAAGAAATTGAACTGGTAGACTCTTGAAGGTAGGTGTAAACTATCCTGAGAAAGTCTACTGATAACGTTTGAAGAACTTGCTCTGAATACTAACTCTAGAAATATACTAAAACTCCGTATGTATCGCTCCCAATGGGATCGTGAGCTTAAGATTAGATTAATTAGAGCACACATGTAGGCGTTCGAACAACCATTCTTCCCACACTTCATGGAATGGGGAGAACTCTAGCAACTGGTTCAATAGGACACATTCTCTGCCATGCACTTCACTGTGGTTTGCATATTATAGATTTAGCTGTGCACACTTTTATTAGTGTTTTTGACGCCTCTCAGATGATTCATATGAGAAATTCATTTTTGTAAACAGTATTTGTGCGACCATGTTCTTGTCAGCGTTTCTGTGAGATCTGTAAAAGTCTTCACATTTCATTCACTTCTGCACACTTTATTTTAGTTGTTGCCGTGTTGAATATAGTGCCACCAGAGTAAACGATTACACATGTGGAAATACTTACTGGACTCTGCAGGCGATTAAGAGGGTTTACACGTACAAGTTTTCGTTGCCTGTGGAAATACGGATTTTATCAGCATAATATAGCTTCTAATGGCACTTTCGTTGCAGTTTTTGAAGCTATTTCTGCGATTTCTTCCTTCGTAAGCGACAAACTGCCATCTTAAATCTTGTGACTTGCATGCTCGGAGCAGGCTGACAGCTGTCCAACAGGGTATGCCTGACTGGCGGCCCCATCAGCAACTCCGTTATTGACGACTATGGCTATAGCAACAGGAATATAGTATCTGAAGACTCAGGCAATGGACTTGAATTGCGTAATGATTGTTAATACAAACTTTGCTGCAGAACAAGAGGTGGAGAGATGGAATGTCAGTATTGTGCACCTATAGCAAGAAACAGATGCAAAACAAGCGATCCAAACTGTGCTTCATTTACTAGTCAGCAGCTTTATCTTCAGATTCTTTAAAATCACGAAAAAATTTGTAAGCTACGTTTACACTTAGTGTACTATTACAAGTGTTTGCATTTCTGATGAAACCAATCATCAGCTTCCTATTAGACTTTACTAAAATCACTATCTTCTAATATACGTATCAATAGATAATTTTTTAAATTCTATCATTTTAACACATTACAAGCTCCCAGTATGTACTGCAGGTCACTGACGAGCTTCGATGATATTCCAACTCATTTGACTTTACATCTTGGTTGTAGAAGTTGGGGAGTTACAACCCACGAGATGACGAGTCCAAGGTATTATGTGTCAAGACTACAACCATCTAGACCCCCCACTGCACCATGCCACCAATGTGCATCATGTGTGGCGGTCCACATGACAGTGTAAATGTGCACAACCTAAGGATGCCCCTGCAAGTTGTGGGCGCTGTGGAAAAGGTCCACCATCCAGCTATAGACGATACCAAAAGTACAAGGACACTCAGTGAAGACAAACTGGACTGCCTCTATGTGTACAAATAAACAGAACTCAGCAAGCAGCCTGGGTCACAGCAATGTAGTATCACCTGGTCCAGGACATAGTCACACACCAAGACTGGCTCTTGTATAACACTAGGCTGCCCAAATTCAGGTCACTATCCAGTATTCAGTCGTCGTCAGAGGGTTCTAAGTGACAGTAGCCACTTCCATGGAAAGACAAGGACAACAAGCTCACCAAATATCCCAACAAGAACAGCCGAGAGGAAGACAATGCTAAGAATATGGAGGAGACAGCACTGAAGTCCCCTCACAGGACAGGATATTGTGGCTCTCATCAAAACCCTAACTCAAGCACTTGCAGAAGTTAATAAAGTGTTTTCAAGTTTGTCTTACACTGTTGCTGTGGCTGTAAATGCAGCTATAAGTAGTCTGAACTCAACTAACAGCGATAACATTCCAGCCCACCGTGGCAAGCCTTAGACGAACTGAAGACATCATTGTTACATGGAATGCTAATGGCATTTACATGTTGGAATTTCAGTAGGTTCTTCAGGAAGAGAATACTGACTTGTATTGGCAAGTGGGATTCACTTGAAACCAGGACTCCATGCAAACAATGCGAACTTCAGATGTTACAAAAATGACAGACTGACGGCAGGAGGAGACATAGCCGTCCCTGTGAAGAATTCTGGTCGCTAGTATGGAGTGCTGGGACCTAAGCTACTTGTTATAGAAGCCACAGTGGTTGCAGTGGAGACAGCGTAAGGTCCTATCGTCTTTGTACCAGCCTACAGACCACCACGTGGACATCTCGTCAATGATGACGACGCTCAGTGTGTATTATAACTGCAAAGGAAGCTGTTTGTAGCTGAGGATCTAAACCCCAAGTTGCGAGCTCTGCTACCACTAAAATCAGCAGAAGACATCTTCTGCAAACTGCAGAACAAGCTCACACCCAGTGGACCCAACCAACGCCAAATATTATCTGACTGTGTGTGTTAGATATAGCAGTTATAAAGAGGATAAATCAGCAGGTCATAATGGAGGTTATCCATTCTCTCCCATCTCATCACATTAACTCCCAGTTCTCTTCAGATGTAGAATGGTATCCAGAAGGGGTATCCCAAGACTCATGACTAAGAAGATAAACTGATGCAAGAACATGCAGCAAGTCTTGCACTTCCTGGATTAAATTCACATAGAGGAAGATAGAATTGTGGACAAAGCCATCGAATCATTCAGTAATGCAGTCACTGGTGCTTTGACTTCCTCAACAAGGCTGATGATGTTTGGTTTGTGGGGGGCTCAAATGCGCGGTCATCAGCGCCTTACAAAGTCCCAATTTTTACACAGTCCATTTTCTTTTCACAGTCCAATCTAGTCACTCTCGCAAATGATGATGACGATGAAATGATGAGAACAGCACAAACACCCAGTTCCCGGGCAGAGAAAATCTCCAACCCAGCCGAAAATCGAACCTGGGACCACGTGAGCCAGAGGCAGCAACATTAGACCCTAAAGCACGAGCTGCGGACTCTACACGACCGCCACATCAGTTCGAATGCCCTATTCGTGCCCTGACAAGAGATTTAAGGGTCCTGATCTGTAAAATAAATCGTCTCTGCACAAGTTGGAGACTAACTCTAGACTCATATTTGAAAAGGCAACTCAACAAGATTCACAGATACCGAAATTAAAATATGCACCGGAATTAACGTTGGCAGGACAAATTATCTACACTCAAGACTGATGCATCGACATTAATTGTGATGTGCGTATTTACAGAATCACATGCGGAACTCTCTCTGTTGGATACACCTGTGGGGCCTGTCTACAATCCCACTGTAAATGCCAATGTCTTGGCAGAAGTATTTAAATAAAACTTGAAAACTTCTGATCAGCAGAGGAACTGTAGGATCCTCAACACACACACCTGACTGAGGAGAGTGTAGATGCTTACGTAGCCATCCAGGAGAGGATCCAAAAATCCAAGTTATTACATCAAAGAAAGTGTGCTCCCATATTCGACACCTCCTGAACAACAAGGCTCCTGGAAAGGATGACATTACAGGAAAGACTCTCAAGATACTTCCACCGGAAGCTCACAGTTAACTTGGCCATATCTTCAATGACATGATTAGGTAACAGGATTATCCACAATTATGGATGCATCCGATTCTTGTTGCAGTCCCAAATCCTCGCAAAAGGTGCAAGGATCCTAAAAACTACAGGCCAGTCAGCATTCTGCCTCAAATAAGCAAAGTCTTTGAGAGACTTGTTCTGATAATTTAGGATTCTGCTCGAAAGGAAAAGGATTCTACTACCTGAACAGCTCGGTTTTTCGCGAAGAACACTCGATGTCCCAACAAATGGCCCTAGTACTTAAAGAAATCACAACAACTCGCAACAATCGTGAGTTCTGTGGGGCGATATTTTTCGACCTTTTAAAGGCATTAGATGGTATGTCACATTACAGTCTGCTTCACGAACTGTGCACAGAGCATGTACATCAGGCTTGTCTCCTCCTACCTGTAGGATCGCACCTTCTCCATCAGGGCAAAAGGAACTACATCCATCATTCGAAGAATCAAACCAGGAGTGTCACAAACATCTGTGCTTGGGTCATCTCTATATTCCATCTACAAAGCGGACCTCCTGAAGCCCCCCCCCCCCCACTCCCTCTCCCACCAAGTGGAGGGACCAATCTATGCTGACAATAAAGGTGTTTACATGGGGAGCAGGTGACCGCAAGCATTGCAAAATGGTTCAAATGGCTCTGAGCACTATGGGACTTAACATCTGAGGTCATCAGTCCCCTAGAACTTAGAACTACTTAAACCTAACTAACCTAAGGACATCACACGCATCCATGCCCGAGGCAGGGTTCGAACCTGCGACTGTAGCAGTCGCGCGGTTCCGGACTAAAGCGCCTAGAACTGCTCGGCCACCACCGCCGGCGCAAACATTGCAGTGAAACATTCAGGATACCTGCCATGAGTTAGAATCTGGGACTATGCATTGTAGGGTATCTTGTTACGCTGCAAAGAAACAGACAGTGATACACTCCTGGAAATTGAAATAAGAACACCGTGAATTCATTGTCCCAGGAAGGGGAAACTTTATTGACACATTCCTGGGGTCAGATACATCACATGATCACACTGACA
Organism: Schistocerca piceifrons; assembly: GCF_021461385.2. Classification (NCBI taxonomy): domain Eukaryota; kingdom Metazoa; phylum Arthropoda; class Insecta; order Orthoptera; family Acrididae; genus Schistocerca; species Schistocerca piceifrons. Next base: position 590,534,736 of record NC_060149.1, read on the forward strand.
GATCCACAGGCACATGGACACAGGCAACAGAGCATGCACAATGTCGGCACTAGTACAGCGTATATCCACCTTTCGCAGCAATGCAGGCTGCTATTCTCCCATGGAGACGATCGTAGAGATGCTGGATGTAGTCCTGTGGAACGGCTTGCCATGCCATTTCCACCTGGCGCCTCAGTTGGACCAGCGTTCGTACTGGACGTGCAGACCGCGTGAGACGACGCTTTATCCAGTCCCAAACATGCTCAATGGGGGACAGATCCGGAGATCTTGCTGGCCAGGGTAGTTGACTTACACCTTCTAGAGCACGTTGGGTGGCACGGGATACATGCGGACGTGCATTGTCCTGTTGGAAGAGCAAGTTCCCTTGCCGGTCTAGAAATGGTAGAACGATGGGTTCGATGACGGTTTGGATGTACCGTGCACTATTCAGTGTCCCCTCAACGATCACCAGTGGTGTACGGCCAGTGTAGGAGATCGCTCCCCACACCATGATGCCGGGTGTTGGCCCTGTGTGCCTCGGTCGTATGCAGTCCTGATTGTGGCGCTCACCTGCACGGCGCCAAACACGCATACGACCATCATTGGCACCAAGGCGGAAGCGACTCTCATCGCTGAAGACGACACATCTCCATTCGTCCCTCCATTCACGCCTGTCGCGACACCACTGGAGGCGGGCTGCACGATGTTGGGGCGTGAGCGGAAGACGGCCTAACGGTGTGCGGGACCGTAGCCCAGCTTCATGGAGACGGTTGCGAATGGTCCTCGCCGATACCCCAGGAGCAACAGTGTCCCTAATTTGCTGGGAAGTGGCGGTGCGGTCCCCTACGGCACTGCGTAGGATCCTACGGTCTTGGCGTGCATCCATGCGTCGCTGCGGTCCGGTCCCAGGTCGACGGGCACGTGCACCTTCCGCCGACCACTGGCGACAACATCGATGTACTGTGGAGACCTCACGCCCCACGTGTTGAGCAATTCGGCGGTACGTCCACCCGGCCTCCCGCATGCCCACTATACGCCCTCGCTCAAAGTCCGTCAACTGCACATACGGTTCACGTCCACGCGGTCGCGGCATGCTACCAGTGTTAAAGACTCCGATGGAGCTCCGTATGCCACGGCAAACTGGCTGACACTGACGGCGGCGGTGCACAAATGCTGCGCAGCTAGCGCCATTCGACGGCCAACACCGCGGTTCCTGGTGTGTCCGCTGTGCCGTGCGTGTGATCATTGCTTGTACAGCCCTATCGCAGTGTCCGGAGCAAGTATGGTGGGTCTGACACACCGGTGTCAATGTGTTCTTTTTTCCATTTCCAGGAGTGTATTTACTAGCAGCTCTTTGGGACTCCTATAGATTGGGCAACTTCAGCCAAGTACCTTGGATCATCACAGATAGTAAGCCCACACGATAGCAACAGCAGGTATCTGGCAGAAGACCAGCCCATGGTCACTGTACCCAGTAAGAAATGAGCATTCAGAACTCTTGATCAAATGTGGACACACTGTATCTAGATGATTGCACGCCAACTGCATCGACAGTCAGCAGAATCGGGACACCCAGTAATAAGCCAACTGGGTAGCCAACAGCTGTAATAAACGGCCCATAGTCTTGCTTGTCCCTTGCCCCAACGATAATAAGACCATGAGCAGATAACAATTCACTCAACGTTATACTTGTAGTAAAATTACATACAAATCCTCCGAAGTCCTGTCACTGCTCCAACCCCAGAATTTGCGTTAAACGCCACAAGGTGAAAACTGTACCTGAAGCTGTAAACACAAAGATTATGAGCAGTGGGAAAAACTATGAGTATGTTTAGGGTGCGATCTCTGTGTGCCTTGGTGACTCAGTTCTTAAGTTACAGACTATGGATTCTAAATCTTCGGATTCAGTCACATACGTATCAGTACAAAAATTTTCTTCACTCATCGATTATCTCACTTCAGCTAACGATTTGTTAGTGTGTAAAATGCCAATTTGCTCCATCGTATGGTGTCTACGTTAAACTGGATAAGTTAGTTGCAAGATGTGAAGACGGCAAGGACATAGAAGAAGCAAAATTAATTTATTACAGTGCTATCGGCCTCTACATCCATACTATACAAACCACCGCCTCATGGCAGAGGGGTACTTCTCTTTGTACCAAACATTAGGATTCCTTTATTACCAATCATATAAAGAGTGTGGAAAAATGATTACTTAAATGTCTCTGTTCACACTGTAATTAGTCTAATTCCTACATTCTTCACTTATTACTGATTTCTGAAAATTTGTAAGAAGGCTTTCGCTGGCTAATTGGCATCTACCTTCAAGCGTCCATCAATTCAGGTTTTTCAGCATTTGTCTAACACAATCCTTCGATTACAGCAAGCATATGGTCACTCATTCTGCTATTCTTTCTAAATGTTCAGTATCCTTTGTTATAGTCTTATTCGCTATTGAGGAATATTGTTGTAAGACGAGATGCATGAATGTTTTATAAGCAGTCGTCTTTCTAAAAATCGACCTGTAAGCTGATTTACGTATCTGAAATTAGTTTCCTTTTCAATTTGTGTCATTTATTTTTCGAAGTTTGCACTGTCTTACGTCAAAGTCTCTGTCTCCATAGCGATCCCAAGTTGTGGCAATATTCTGAAGCGATTTTATTACCTTCCTTGCATCCTCAAATTGGGCACAATTTAGCTCAGTTATTTCATAGGCGTTGTCCTCTTTATGCACAAAAAGAAAAAAAGAAAGAAAATGTCACTTTAAAGCAAATGCATCAGAGAAACTTTTACCACAAGGTTTTGTGAATTTGTTTAATGCGTGACAAATGTGTTCGATAACTTGAAAACTCTGTAACACTTCTAACAGCTAGCTATGAAATTAATTTTGAATATTACTGCTACAAAGCGCCTCAGTACCAAGTTCATACTGTGAAGACTACAGATATATCAATCAGTGTCTTTGGTTGCCCAGGTTTCCAGCCAGCCCCTTGTGTAGTTCTTGTATGTATTTGAAGCTTAGACCATACAGGATATAGAGAGCACAGGACGCCATTATATTACAACCAACATCCCAGTTAGCTGACTAGGGGCAGTTTCTAAACGCAGACAACTTCTGAAATACTCTTCAGTTATCTTTATCTCAGCTGTACTGTTTTCAGTAAAGATTTCTTTTTACAATGGTGAAATCCTTTTACAGTGTTTGGTTGCACTGAAAGATACATGAAAGCTAGAAATATAATGTTCAACAGGTAAAGTTGTTTTAAGAATACAAAATAAAATTTTGCGTGCATATCTTTTGAAAGTTAGATGAATGACGAAGATTTTGTCTCAACAGAACGTTAATATCTAATTCTTTAAAGTGTTTTCTCTTTAACCAACGTTTTCAAACACAGGAGCTCCCTCAAAGAATGGTCAATACTGACAAGGGAACCTCCCCATCGCACCCCCCTCAGATTCAGTTATAAGTTGGCACAGTGGATAGGCCTTGAAAAACTGAACACAGATCAATCGAGAAAACAGGAAGAAGTTGTGTGGAACTATGAAAAAATAAGTAAAATATACAATTTGAGTAGTCCATACGCAAGATAGGCAACATCAAGGATGGTGCGATCTCAGGAGCACAGTGGTCCCGTGGTTAGCGTGAGCAGCTGCGGAACGAGAAGTCCGTGGTTCAAGTCCTGCCTCATATTTTATTTTCAGTTTATGTGACACTCTTATGTTTTCATCACTTTTTTGAGAGTGATTATCACATCCACAAGAAAACCTAAATCGGGCAAGGTAAAAGAATCTTTTTACCCATTTGCGAAGTGTACAAGTTAGGTGGGTCGACAACATATTCCTGTCATGTGACGCACATGCCTTCACCAGTGTCGTATAGAATATATCAGACGTGTTTTCCTGTGGAGGAATCGGTTGACCTATGACCTTGCGATCAAATGTTTTCGGTTCCCATTGGAGACGCACGTCCTTTCGTCTACTAATCGCTCGGTTTTGCGGTGCGGTCGCAAAACACAGACACTAAACTTATTACAGTGAACAGATATTTCAATGAACGAACGGACAGATCATAACTTTGCGAAAATAAGAAATTAAAATTTTAACTCGAGGGCGGACTTGAACCGCTGACCTATCAATCTGCAGCTGCTCACGCTAACCACGGGACCACGGCGCTAGAGAACTCAACCATCCTAGATGTTGCCTATCTTTTGCATAGACAACTCAGTTTGTATATTTTGCTTATTTTTTCATAGTTCCATACAACTTCTTCGTGTTTTCTCGATTGATTTGTGTTCAGTTTTTCAAGGCCTATCCACTGTGCCAACTTTAGTTATAATCTGAGGGGGGTGCGATGGGGAGGTTCCCTTGTGAGGGATATGACAGGAACAATTATTCGAGACACAACATTCTAGTAAGCAAGGGCTCTGAATGCATACCTTAAGAGCTATGAGCACGTATTCATCTTCAATGCTGTGAAACAAATCTCTTCTACTGCGAGCTGTTTGCGTTCTCTATTTTGGCAGAGGGTAGTATAGACCAAAAAAAGAAAAAAAATGTCTAATGAACAGGGCTCGAAAGAGCATACCTTAACAATTATGATCACTTGCTGAGTAGAGGAAATATCTTTCAGAGTAGCGAAGATGAACAAGTGGTCATAGATCTTAAGGTATTCAGTTTAGAGCCCACAATTGCTGGACATGTTTTTCTTCATATTATCATCTCTCAAAATATGGAAAGCAAAGGTAGTGCTGTAGAAGAGATTTGTTTCAAAGTATCGAAGATGAAGAAGTGCTCAAAGCTCTTAAGTCATGCATTAAAGAGCCCTTGTTTACTACAATATTTTGCTTCGAATAATCGTTCATGTTATATCCCAGAATATTGATCATTTGTCCTGGGACACCCTGCATATTATGCTTCTTATCTTGACATTGTGTCGGTATCTGAAACGAATGAAGCAAAACTTATCAAACATAAACGCTTATTTTGTATAAAAAAAACTGGATATTATGGACAGAAATAGATGTTGTATCTTGTAAACGTTTAGTGTAACTTCTCAAGCGTTTTGTTGATGAAACATCAGGAAGCTGCATGCTTCCTGTCTAACTGATATTTTGTCTTCTATTCCTGTGGGAACAGTGAAATAAATAACACATAGGGCAACGAAAATAATAATTACTCAAAGAACTTTAATTCTGTCATTTGTGAAAGGGAAGAACTGTCAATATAGTGTTTCAAACATTATTTGTTACCATTTCACATGATCAAATGTAAAAACGATAACGATCGCATGAATACCGGAAATTTGGGAGAAATTGAGTTAATTATACCACTATGCGTGTAATAAGTGCGACAGACACTCGCTATTTGTCCTCTGTCACATGACTTAGATGTTGGATTAAAACTTCAACACAGCAGAGAGAGGGGTGCACCTTATATCTATCTAGCCCCTGACGTGCAACTACGGCTCTAGCCTAGATTAAGCGAGATGTACGAATTTCAGTGATTTTTATGTGGCTTGCAAAAAGAATTTATAAACAAACTGAAATTAAACATATTTGCAACCACAAGGCGTTTTATTATGTACATATTACACGTTGCAGGAAAAAAATGTTAGTACACCCTTTTCGAGGTTTCCAGTTTACTCAAGATTAAATTGTTGCAGCAGTGCATATGGACTACATGAAATGATTATATTCACAGATCAATGGCACAAGTGGTTCTGAGGTACCAGGTATAGACCCATGCTGAAATGCCTGTGTTAGTACGTGCTGCCCATAGCCCCCAATGACGGCAATGCAGGTGCTGACTCGAACATCCAGTCGATCATGTGGATGGAGAATACTGTCCTGGAATACGTTATTCCAAGCCTGGTTTCAGCGACTGGAGCCATATTGGCATACAAATAGCTGAACATGAAAATACTACCTGTCACAGAGACTGCTTGTTAAAATTGAAATAGTTTTGTAAGAGTTGTAGGTTGGCGAGTTGCATGAGTCACTTCTTGTCCCATTGTATCCCATACATGCTTGATGGGAGACAAGTCCAGGGATTGTGCTGGCCAGGGAAGTTACTGCATGTCTTGCAGAGCATGTTGAGTTTTACTGGTAGTGTGTGGACGAGCATTATTCTGATGGAACAACACATCACCTTCCTGTTGCAAGAACGACAAAAGAATAGGTCTAACAATATTCTGCATGTACCAAGCACTGGTTGCGTCCCCTCCAGAAACACCAAAGGTGAACGAAAGTTGCAGCTTATTGCACCCCAGATCATGAGGCCTGGGGTTTGGCCAGTGTGTCTTGGATGAATGCACTCTATGAGATAGCGCTCATCAGGTCTACATCGTACTCACAAACGACCAGCACTTCCATGGAGGCAGAATCTGCTTCATTGTTGAAGACCATTCCAGCTTTCAAGTGATCCTCTGATGGCATCAGTTGCGCTGTGAACGTCAGTGATGTGCTGTGAATGGAATACAGTCTAGAGGAGTGTGTGCCCGTAGGCCCACTGCTAACAACTGGTTCACAAAGATTCGTGTTAACACGTCTAGGCTCACAAGCCCTCTTATCTGTGCTATGGTAGCTGTACGATCTGCCACTGCTGCCCTCTCAATATGACGATCTTGGCAGGCATCTGTGCTGCTTGGAAGTGCAGAACCCCATCTACAGGTGTGAGAATATACCCAAAGATCATAAGTAGTCAATGGGGTGTGGCACAGACATATGTAAAGCTTTTAGGACTGCTAGATGAGCACACAAGATCCAGATTTCATCTCTCTGTTTGGGCATGATGATACGAGAATGTTGAACTTTGATTCCTGTTAAATCACTGCTGATGATATTGCTACGTCTTGAATTTGCACAAAACGTAGAATCCATTCTGTAATGCAGAATATTTTATAATAAGAGCTGTACTGTATGAGGTCAAAGACTGCTTCCTTGGTGCTTAAAATAAGCGCTTGATGATATACTTTCCGAATCTCCGAAAGTCTAAAAAATTCTACTCTCTTCTGCTCTTGAACATCACGAGGACCTGTGAACCATGAAGCTGCATGTCACCATAAGAAAGATACGGGTACTTTATGAATAGACTTCATGATAGTAGGTCTGTGGGGCTGTTTGCTTAAGACAGTGAAACCACTGAGTCGGAGATGTGTTGTCTGTTATTTTGGTCACTTGATTACAGACACACATTTTCCCACAGTTTGGATCATACTGTATTCGACCTAAAGCAATCACACAGTCGTTTTTCTAAGATCACAGTTTGTAGCTTGGTAGAAGTAGCGTGAAAATCTTGCACCTACTTGTAGACATGGCAGAATAGTCCTTTTGACTGGTGGAAGTCTTGCCTCACTCCTTACTAGATGAACAATGACAAGTGTTGCAGATTTGCGACTGAAGATATTTGATGAGACTGTATATCCATTTGGAAGCATCACAAATGATGCGCACATCAACGTTGTAGCTGTCAAGGTCTGTGTATCTCATGGAAAACCTCAAGGTGAGAACACCACAGTGACATGCGAAGTCAAAAGCCATAACCTCATTCCATGTGGGCAAAAGCAATTTATAGAAACATCATCTCTCTCTGGAAGACCATGGTCATTTGTTAGCAGCTAACTAGCATCACATACTAACAGTAAAGACATGAAAACAGGAAAGGCATAGCCTCATTCCATACGAGCAAAAAGAGTTCATGGAGATGCCATATTTCTCTGAAAGGACATAGTCATCTGTTAGCAGCTAACTGGCATCACATGCTAAAAGTAAAGACATGAGAATGGTTGTCATACAGATCAGTATAAATGAATTTTGAGTGGGTAAACCTCGCATAAGACTGTTTGTAATGGTACTGTCGGGGTTAGAAGACAGAATTTATAAAATCCAGCCTGTCTATTCTTTTGTTGTCCAGTTTGACCTTCCCCCGCATTATGTCAGACAGTCGTTGGGAGTCCACTGTATGTTTATTTTCCAACACTCTACATTGCATTTTTTTTTTTTTTTTTCAGTTCATGGTAGTGTTACGTAGGGATGATATAGGTTAAGTGGTGGTGCATATCAAAAGAAAGCTAAAGGAAAAAGACAGAGAAATAGTAAACTTTTACAGAAACTGTTGTGAGTGGACTCATATCTTAGTGGTAAAAGTGAAAGTAAACTGTGTGGCTCTGAACATTCAAGTCAAGTTGCGGTTCAAAACAGTGACAATGAGCAGTGAAACTCTATAGGTGCAGACGAAATTAAAGAGTTCTAAATGGTAAACAGAATGCAAAAGTTCTAACTTTTGGACTTCCAGAAGGATGTCAAGAATCTACAGGCTCTAAAGCAGAGGATTTTCCTATTTCCAGTAATGTCCCATTGTATTAAGAAAACAATGATCATGTACTGGATTATTCGGCAAAAAAATGTAGTTAATAAAAACAAAAATGCTGTGGTTTCTGTCATCATGGGGATACACCAATGGATTTCAGCGATTTTGCAGCAAAAAATTGTTTCAGAGGTTTTTGGTGACTGGGGAAATTATCAGCTGTGGATATCCTGTATATTCTGCTAGACAAGGATCATTGTTCTGTGCATGTTGTAAATTATTTAGTGGTACATCTCAATTTTCAGTACCTGATTTCAGCGACTGGAGCCATATTGGCATACAAATAGCTGAACATGAAAATACTACCTGTCACGGAGACTGCTTGTTAAAATTGAAAAATAGAGAAAACCAGATGAATAGAACTGACAAACGGTTGCCCACCCAGCATGAAAATAAAGTTACATAGAGGAGAAATGTGCTAAAAAGAGCTATTTCTGTAGTTAAGAAGCTAGCTTCTAGGGGGCGAGCAATCAATGGAGAAGTTTGCTTCTGTGCAAAATGGAAATTTCATGATGTGCCTTGAATTAATTGTGGAGTATGATTCTTTTTTGGCCGATCATACAGCGAGGTTTGGTAACTCTGGAAAAGGATTAAATTTGTACCAGTCACAATCAACTTATGAAGACTTAATACGTCTTATGGGGAGGCCAATAACCCAAAAAATATATAATTGAGTTATTTATTCTAAATATTTTTCAGTTAGTATGTTTTACACCAGATGTATCCCATAATGACCTGTTAAGTATAATAATTAGATACATAAATGAAATGGGCTCTCAGTTGAAAGATTCCTGTGTTTTATAAAAAATGCAGATCTCACTGGAAAAGCTTTCAGAAGCAGTTTCGAATTCTTTAGAACTACATGGACTGAATGAAATTCAACAACTGTTGATGTCAGTCATACGATAATGCTGCCAACATGTCTGGTACATATTCAAGCCTGTAAGGAAGACTCAAGAGCCAAAACTCTCTAATTTTCTTCATTCCATGTTCAGCTCACTTGCTGAATCTAGTTGGCTCATGAGCTGCACTAGGCTGAATAGTTGCAATACAGTTTTCTGGGTTAATTAACGGTTTACACAATTTATTTGAAGATTCAACAGGTAGATGGCACATCATGGAAACATTTTTTTGATTCTGCAGGCACGACACTGAAGTCACTGTCTACAACCCAATGGGGTGCACCTGAGGATGCTTGTAAGAATCTGAATGCAGCTTGGAAAACTGTTTTTCTGCATTAAGAACGATTTCAGAAAATGAGAGTGGCAGAGTTAGATGTGAAGCTGAAGGTCTTGTTAGAAAATTAATTAGTATTAAGGTAGCTTTCATGCAACAATTTGGCAAAGCAGTGAAAAAATTGCAAGCGGTTAATGTAGACATTTCTACTTCAGTTGAAATGTATGACTCTCTTGCAATGTATTTAGCTGGGCTCCAGACAAATTTTTCAGTTCACAAGGATTCAGCTGAAAAGGAAAAGATAAGAAATTCAAAATCAATTCCACCTCCTTCAGCTGCTGAGAATCAAAAAAGGAAACATCAAATTAAACATAAGAGATTATTTGATGAATCATCTGACTGAGAAGACAAACACAGGTGTCCTGAAGAAAAAATAGGATCACACTGTGTTGAGATCTGGAAAAGAATGAGAATTTCATATTCTAAGATTATACAAACCCTTTAGGCTGAGTTGAGAAGAGAGATAATGTCTACAGACAACGTTGCTTAAGATTTTCATTTCTCTCAAAGACCATGCAACTAGAAGCTGTTCAGATTTATGAACTTCTAACACAGAGAACAACCTTGGTGAAGAATGTAAACATTTTAAAAGCTATCTGTTGTCTATGAGGAAAGAAGATAGTGACAAGTTGTCCTCTTGTCCATTCCTCTGTAGGGTGTTGGTAAAATAAGATAAAATGAACTGATGATACGTATCCGAAAAAAAGTCTACACAGCACTCAAGATTCACAACTGCACTCCAGCAACAAACTTTTCAGCTGAAAGATCCTTTTCTGTTTTAAAGCAGATTAAGAACTATCTACAGACAACAGAGCTTCAAGAACGACACGTCAGTTTTAGAGTACTAGCCATAGAGTCAGGCATCTCAGCCAGTCAGGATTGTCAGGAAGTGATAAATGAATTTGCAAATACAAAAGTGAGAAGGAAGTCATTCCTATAAGTTTGCTGTATTTAGGAAAGGGTCAGTTAAATGGTATTGTATCATGTATTTGGGTCTGACTAAATTGCACATTTAAGTGCAGCAATTTGGTATAGCATATTAAACTGTAACTATCATCTTTGTATTTTTACCATATATTGTGTTGAAGTTTGCTGTTTCTGTAGTAATTTTTCAGTAAAAGAGGCTATTGAACTGTAGTAGTTATTTTATTATGTTGTAATATTTAACTTACACATGTGGTTTCTGTTAAATGTTACTTAAATACTTCAGTAAAGTATGAAACTGAAGTTAATGATTATGCAGCTTTATTGCTGATAGTCTGTACATGTACAGTAATGCTGACGTTTAGGCATGAAATAAATTACTGCACAGGGGTGTCACAAACCCTAAGTATGGCCCTGGTGTTTGCTGAAACAGTCAAATGCTATTGTTCTTTTGTGTGTAGCATACAGAATAGCTTATTATATGATTGCTAGTGACAACTACCGTGTGCCAAACAACTACACTTCACTCCTCAGCAAGCTAAAGATCACTTTAAGTCAATGATACCTTACATCTAATCATTTACTTCTTTTTCAAATTTGATAAGAAAATTTGTAGAATACCAAACATAAAACAGATAAAAGCTTTCAAGTAATAAAATCTGAAAACCACATAGCTGTTACAATATACTAACTTACTCCGCAAGTATTCCACATTACGGTAAGCTTACAGAAAATTCCCTAATTGCATAGTACAAACACAAACCCTGACGCATACAAATATAAATATGCTAGGTAAATTGATCTTACTTATGTGATTAAGTGTTTTCTGACCTTTTTAACACAGTAAATAGAGAAAAGGTAAAATAAGATTAATCATTAAGGACAACAACTAGCCATGACACCTCATCCCCAAATTGACAAAAGCGAACATTACATGAAACCGACCCTTTGCCACACTTGTACTATACACACAAACACTGTGGTTTATCATTGTGGTGTTGTACCACCTGTGGTCTGTTGTGGTCAGGCATGTCACACTTTTGTGCACCTGTGCCTTAGCACCTGACGTCTTATTGGTAATGAGCTACTGGCCTGATATAACCAGCTAAAGGCCGTTGCTCCAGCCCAACACTGACTGCTCTAGGTGGTAGAAGAGCCTCTTGCACATGCAGTGTGATTTCTCTATGCTCCCACAAACAGAAGCAGTGGTGGGGAGTGAACATGGTAGAACCAACCCTGCACAGTGCTGATGTCAGGCCTCTCAGTTGTAGTTATCCCTGAACTCATACTGCACAGCAATAACTTGCACCTATGCATCCACTGTAGCTCCAGTCTTTTAATTTACACTTGCACACAAACCGTAAATTTAACCCAGTACTGGGTGATGTGGGGGTATGCACTTATTCACGTTACTTTCCTTCATACCCAAATGATAACTTTTGCAGTTGCAGGAATAGACCGTGCATGCCCATTATTTACCCTGAAAGTCCACACCATCAACAAATGCTACATTGATTTGTACAACTACTGACTAACTTCTATTACGTCACAGCCTATGTACAGCAAAAATATGTGTTAGTTGAAGATATGGCATGTCATGATGGCACTGCTACTAGCCTGGCCACAGTGGGCCTGGCGGTAGTGATGACTAGTACATTGACAGTGTGGCCAATGTTTGTGAAGGCTCTGATGCTGCATCCATTCACAGCTAGAATACGGAATAGCTGTTAGATGTCCACATTCCATATTGTGTGAATGAGCACTGTAGAAGTGTCATTGACAATCACTGTGTGTCTTTTGGAGGAGTGGTGAGGGACTGCTCTCACATGCTCCACCTGCAACGGTGACTGTTGTGAGGCATTTATGAGTTGGCTGAGTGCAGACTCCCTGGCTAAAGAATTGTATTGCCCAATTGGAGGCTACAGAATGAATGGTCTGTAGGGGACTGGACTCTTGAAAAGATCTGATGTTGCATAAATTAATAGAGGGCAACATTCCAAATGGGAAAGTATTGACACTCTTGAAGTGTGCATTTTGATCACTGTCAACAAATGCTACGTAATTCCCTTCACTTGCACTACTAACTATACTATCCACCTACAGCTCTCCTCAGCTAATACTACTGACAGACTTCTGTTGCACGAAAGTTGATCTACAGCAAAGATCAGTGTTAGTTACAGAATAATGCAGTCATCCATCAAAAAAATTGTGTGACCATTGCAGGACAACTAGGTGAGAATCTGTTTAAATCTATAGTATAAATCTACTACTACCACTACTATTACTACTACTACTACAGCTACATGGGAATCTATTTTGAATCTATCATATGAATCTCCCCCCATGAACCATGGACCTTGCCGTTGGTGGGGAGGCTTGCGTGCCTCAGCGATACAGATGGCTGTACTATAGGTGCAACCACAACGGAGGGGTATCTGTTGAGAGGCCAGACAAACATGTGGTTCCTGAAGAGGGGCAGCAGCCTTTTCAGTAGTTGCAGGGGCAACAGTCTGGATGATTGACTGATCTGGCCTTGTAACATTAACCAAAACGGCCTTGCTGTGCTGGTACTGCGAACGGCTGAAAGCAAGGGGAAACTACAGCCGTAATTTTTCCCGAAGACATGCAGCTTTACTGTATGTTTAAATGATGATGGCGTCCTCTTGGGTAAAATATTCCGGAGGTAAAATAGTCCCCCATTCGGATCTCCGGGCGGGGACTACTTAAGAGGACATCGTTATCAGGAGAAACAAAACTGGCATTCTACGGATCGGAGCGTGGAATGTCAGATCCCTTAATCGGGCAGGTAGGTTAGAAAATTTAAAAAGGGAAATGGATAGGTTAAAGTTAGATGTAGTGGGAATTAGTGAAGTTTGGTGGCAGAAGGAGCAAGACTTTTGGTCAGGTGACTACAGGGTTATAAATACAAAATCAAATAGGGGTAATGCAGGAGTAGGTTTAATAATGAATAAAAAAAATAGGAGTGCGGGCTAGCTACTACAAACAGCATAGTGAACGCATTATTGTGGCCAAGATAGACACAAAGCCCATGCCTACTACAGTAGTACAAGTTTATATGCCAACTAGCTCTGCAGATGATGAAGAAATTGATGAAATGTATGACGAGATAAAAGAAATTATTCAGGTAGTGAAGGGAGACGAAAATTTAATAGTCATGGGTGACTGGAATTCGTCAGTAGGAAAAGGGAGAGAAGGAAACATAGTAGGTGAATATGGATTGGGGGGAAGAAATGAAAGAGGAAGCCGCCTTGTAGAATTTTGCACAGAGCATAACTTAATGGTAGCTAACACTTGGTTCAAGAATCATGAAAGAAGGTTGTATACCTGGAAGAATCCTGGAGATACTAAAAGGTATCAGATAGATTACATAGTGGTAAGACAGAGATTTAGGAACCAGGTTTTAAATTGTAAGACATTTCCAGGGGCAGATGTGGATTCTGACCACAATCTATTGGTTATGAACTGCAGATTGAAACTGAAGAAACTGCAAAAAGGCGGGAATTTAAGGAGATGGGACCTGGATAAACTGAAAGAACCAGAGGTGGTACAGAGTTTCAGGGAGAGCATAAGGCAACAATTGACAGGAATGGGGGAAAGAAATACAGTAGAAGAAGAATGGGTAGCTCTGAGGGATGAAGTAGTGAAGGCAGCAGAGGATCAAGTAGGTAAAAAGACGAGTGCTAATAGAAATCCTTGGGTAACAGAAGAAATATTGAATTTAATTGATGAAAAGAGAAAATATAAAAATGCCGTAAATGAAGCAGGCAAAAAGGAATACAAACGTCTCAAAAATGAGATCGACAGGAAGTGCAAAATGGCTAAGCAGGGATGGCTAGAGGGCAAATGTAAGGATGTAGAGGCTTGTCTCACTAGGGGTAAGATAGATACTGCCTACAGGAAAATTAAAGTGACCTTTGGAGAGAAGAGAACCACTTGTATGAATATCAAGAGCTCAGATGGCAACCCAGTTCTAAGCAAAGAAGGGAAGGCAGAAAGGTGGAAGGAGTATATAGAGGGTTTATACAAGGGCGATGTACTTGAGGACAATATTATGGAAATGGAAGAGGATGTAGATGAAGATGAAATGGGAGATAAGATACTGCGTGAAGAGTTTGACAGAGCACTGAAAGACCTGAGTCGAAACAAGGCCCTGGGAGTAGACAACATTCCATTAGAACTACTGATGGCCTTGGGAGAGCCAGTCATGACAAAACTCTACCATCTGGTGAGCAAGATGTATGAGACAGGCGAAATACCCACAGACTTCAAGAAGAATATAATAATTCCAATCCCAAAGAAAGCAGGTGTTGACAGATGTGAAAACTACCGAACTATCAGTTTAATATGTCACAGCTGCAAGATACTAACGCGAATTCTTTACAGACGAATGGAAAAACTGGTAGAAGCGGACCTCGGCAAAGATCAGTTTGGATTCCGTAGAAATGTTGGAACACGTGTGGCAATACTAACCTTATGACTTATCTTAGAAGAAAGATTAAGAAAAGACAAACCTACGTTTCTAGCATTTGTAGACTTAGAGAAAGCTTTTGACAACATTAACTGGAATACTCTCTTTCAAATTCTGAAGGTGGCAGGGGTAAAATACAGGGAGCGAAAGGCTATTTACAATTTGTACAGAAACCAGATGGCAGTTATAAGAGTCGAGGGGCATGAAAGGGAAGCAGTGGTTGGGAAAGGAGTGAGACAGGGTTGTAGCCTCTCCCCGATGTTATTCAATCTGTATATTGAGCAAGCAGTAAAGGAAACAAAAGAAAAATTCGGAGTAGGTATTAAAATCCATGGAGAAGAAATAAAAACTTTGAGGTTCGCCGATGACATTGTAATTCTGTCAGAGACAGCAAAGGACTTGGAAGAGCAGTTGAACGGAATGGACAGTGTCTTAAAAGGAGGATATAAGATGAACATCAACAAAAGCAAAACGAGGATAATGGAATGTAGTCAAATTAAATCGGG
Organism: Schistocerca piceifrons; assembly: GCF_021461385.2. Lineage (NCBI taxonomy): Eukaryota > Metazoa > Arthropoda > Insecta > Orthoptera > Acrididae > Schistocerca > Schistocerca piceifrons. The sequence goes on from NC_060149.1 coordinate 590,550,234, forward strand.
TGACGCTGAGGGGATTAGATTAGGAAATGAGACACTTAAAGTAGTAAAGGAGTTTTGCTATTTAGGGAGTAAAATAACTGATGATGGTCGAAGTAGAGAGGATATAAAATGTAGACTGGGAATGGCAAGGAAATCGTTTCTGAAGAAGAGAAATTTGTTAACATCTAGTATAGATTTAAGTGTCAGGAAGTCATTTCTGAAAGTATTTGTATGGAGTGTAGCCATGTATGGAAGTGAAACATGGACGATAACCAGTTTGGACAAGAAGAGAATAGAAGCTTTCGAAATGTGGTGCTACAGAAGAATGTTGAAGATAAGGTGGGTAGATCACGTAACTAATGAGGAGGTATTGAATAGGATTGGGGAGAAGAGAAGTTTGTGGCACAACTTGACTAGAAGAAGGGATCGGTTGGTAGGACATGTTTTGAGGCATCAAGGGATCACAAATTTATCATTGGAGGGCAGTGTGGAGGGTAAAAATCGTAGAGGGAGACCAAGAGATCAATACACTAAGCAGATTCAGAAGGATGTAGGTTGCAGTAGGTACTGGGAGATGAAGAAGCTTGCACAGGATAGAGTAGCATGGAGAGCTGCATCAAACCAGTCTCAGGACTGAAGACCACAACAACAACATATGAATCTACTACTAACCTACTGAATTCATCACAGTCACCACATGTCTTTATATAGCATTATGAGCATGTTGTTTTCTATGCGATTACTGTACTAGAGTTTCATCCCTCTAAAGCTTCCTCCCATTCTGCAATCTGTGTTGGTCTCCAAGAAACACAATTCACTGATAATCATACTCAAACTCCTTGATGATAACGTGCATTCTATCAGAATGATGTGTGTCTTTTGGAATGGTATATTGAAAAGTATCCTAAATTATGTTAAAGAAGGGATTTGTAATGCATTTAGCAGCTATTTGATGTAGAACCGAACCATCACCTAACTATGTTCAGCTCGTACCACATGTGTGAAATTGAACAGCAGCCTGCTGACAGCCATGTAGTTTTTGCCAGGTATGGATTGTCACAACTGGTACATTGCATTCCTCCAGCACAATAAGCCACTGTCCAGTTCTAAAATTGGAGTATGATTAACGCCTTAGGAATGCATCTGTATAAATAGTGCTAAATAGTTTCTTATGTTGGAATGTTTAGAAATATCCTGCATGTCCCAGCACTCAAGAGATTGACATTGTGATGGTGCTGCACCTGGTGAAAGTGGGCTCACACCATCAGTTGTGGGTGTGAAGCAGCCAGCGGACTTCAGTTACACCATGTTGTCCAGCCATCTGGTGGCAGTAGACAGTGGGGATGATATGCATGGTTATTGGCCAGTTGTGAATACAGCACCACAGTGGTATGCCAAAGTATACACTGTAAGTTGACAGAGCTGATGCTGGCTGCATGACTCACAGCTAGCAGCGTGCTCGGTTGCCCAGGCGGGACTTACGGTGAGCTGGCTGTTTATAGCCAGACTGTAGGCAGACAGTAGATGAGTCATTTGTCAGTGTGGCAAGGAATGATTGTGGATGCATCCCATGTTTGTTTAAATAATGATAAAATTGTCCCTATGTTACTATAAACACACCATAAATGTTTACACAGCACACAGTTTTATACTCTGGGCTAATCAGTACTTGGGATTCTAAACTTAGGGTGACTATTGTTTAAATAACACGAGTGGATGGGCAATGGGTGAGGAGGGAATTGTTTAAACATATCACTGGATTTTTTTTAAAAAAATTTACTGTCATTTTAAAATGGGCTCTTGAATTCTATACTTAGGACATGTAACCTGGCAAACATGCAGGCTGTGCTAGTATCATCAAGTCCACCATCCTCGATCACCATCTTGGATTTTAGCCACAAACAAGTGGCATTTGATTTCATGGAGGCTGGGCCAGTATCCCAAGATCTGCCACCTTGGATCACTGCCTTGGGTTTGATTGTTATATAGCTGTTGAAAACCTGCTAAGAAAAGTGGCCTAGGCCCATTGTAGTAGTTAAGTGCAAGTAAACATCAGACAATGCATCACTTCTGGTGATATGATAATGCCATAAATGATAATCAGTAGGTTATCAGTGAGCATTCTGGGTGAGATAATGACCTAATCTCAAGGTCACTGATAAGGCCTCCCAGTGTCATGTTACACACTTTTGCAACTTATATTCATCGTCACCCACGACTCGCTCCCCCCGGTGAATCACAGACAATTGACCACAGTTATCCAGGGGAACCCCAATGTACACTCCTGGAAATGGAAAAAAGAACACATTGACACCGGTGTGTCAGACCCACCATACTTGCTCCGGACACTGCGAGAGGGCTGTACAAGCAATGATCACACGCACGGCACAGCGGACACACCAGGAACTGCGGTGTTGGCCGTCGAATGGCGCTAGCTGCGCAGCATTTGTGCACCGCCGCCGTCAGTGTCAGCCAGTTTGCCGTGGCATACGGAGCTCCATCGCAGTCTTTAACACTGGTAGCATGCCGCGACTGCGTGGACGTGAACCGTATGTGCAGTTGACGGACTTTGAGCGAGGGCGTATAGTGGGCATGCGGGAGGCCGGGTGGACGTACCGCCGAATTGCTCAACACGTGGGGCGTGAGGTCTCCACAGTACATCGATGTTGTCGCCAGTGGTCGGCGGAAGGTGCACGTGCCCGTCGACCTGGGATCGGACCGCAGCGACGCACGGATGCACGCCAAGACCGTAGGATCCTACGCAGTGCCGTAGGGGACCGCACCGCCACTTCCCAGCAAATTAGGGACACTGTTGCTCCTGGGGTATCGGCGAGGACCATTCGCAACCGTCTCCATGAAGCTGGGCTACGGTCCCGCACACCTTTAGGCTGTCTTCCGCTCACGCCCCAACATCGTGCAGCCCACCTCCAGTGGTGTCGCGACAGGCGTGAATGGAGGGACGAATGGAGACGTGTCGTCTTCAGCGATGAGAGTCGCTTCTGCCTTGGTGCCAATGATGGTCGTATGCGTGTTTGGCGCCGTGTAGGTGAGCGCCACAATCAGGACTGCATACGACCGAGGCACACAGGGCCAACACCCAGCATCATGGTGTGGGGAGCGATCTCCTACACTGGCCGTACACCACTGGTGATCGTCGAGGGGACACTGAATAGTGCACGGTACATCCAAACCGTCATCGAACCCATCGTTCTACCATTCCTAGACTGGCAAGGGAACTTGCTGTTCCAACAGGACTATGCACGTCTGTATGTTTCCCGTGCCACCCTATGTGCTCTAGAAGGTGTAAGTCAACTACCCTGGCCAGCAAGATCTCCGGATCTGTCCCCCATTGAGCATGTTTGGGACTGGATGAAGCATCGTCTCACGCGGTCTGCATGTCCAGCACGAACGCTGGTCCAACTGAGGTGCCAGGTGGAAATGGCATGGCAAGCCGTTCCACAGGACTACATCCAGCATCTCTACGATCGTCTCCATGGGAGAATAGCAGCCTGCATTGCTGCGAAAGGTGGATATACACTGTACTAGTGCCGACATTGTGCATGCTCTGTTGCCTGTGTCTATGTGCCTGTGGTTCTGTCAGTGTGATCATGTGATGTATCTGACCCCAGGAATGTGTCAATAAAGTTTCCCCTTCCTGGGACAATGAATTCACGGTGTTCTTATTTCAATTTCCAGGAGTGTACATAAGGCAATTTTGCGAGTTATATTCAAGGTCATCACATAACTCAATGCTGGTCACATGATATAAAGTTGATGGGAAACACCGCAATCAAAGGGAGCACATTGCAATGGTGAGAAACCCAATGGACCAGTAAGATGTGAGCTCTCCTTCTTCATCCTTATCATCCTTCACAACTAGTTCAACTGTGAAGGACTCTTCATTTGAGATCTGTGAATCGTGGGGGAGGGCATAAGTTCAGTTTGTTATAAACAATAATTCTATAGTGGCAGGGTTTGGAAATAATAACAAGGATATAAAAAATTAACTAATATTTTAATATGTACAATTTTTTGCTGTATATGTATTTACAATCCTGATGTTGTTTCATATTTTTTTTGTTTGTTTACAAGGCTACTTGTTTCTGCAACATACACACAGTATATTTTTTACAATCATTTCTTGTTTTGTTAAAAAATTTCCTTGTTTATTAAGCTATTGTTTTTTACAAAGGTATTTTTTCTTAGTGCATTTCCAGATCCATTTTTTATTTGTAAATTACTTTTTTCTGAAGACTTATGACTATCGGGTACATTAAAGCTAGAAGAACTTAAATACCATGTTTCTCATTCTGGTTCTACACTGATGGAATAAAATTGCAACACCAAGAAGGAGCTGTGTATTTTGGCATGTAAAAGATGATGTCTGTTCAAGTTTCTGTATCTACATCCACACTCAATAAACCATCATGAGGAACATGGGAGAGGGTACATCCCATTGTACCAGTTATTAAGGTTTCTTTCCATTCCATTCATGTGTGGAGCATGGGAAGAATGACTGATTGAATGCCTGTGTGAGTGAAGTAATTATTCTAACCTTATCCTCACAATATCTGTGTGAGTGAAATATAAGGGGTTGTAATATATCCCTAGAATAGTCATTCAAGGCTGGTTCTTGAAACTTTGTTAATAGACTTTATTGAGATAGTTTATGTCTTCAAGAGTCCGCCATTCTGCCATTTCAGTTCATTCAGTATCTCTGTGACACTCCCCCATGGGTTAAGCAAATTTGTGACCATTCGTGCTGCCCTTATCTTTATATGTTCAATATCCCCTGTTAGTTCTATCTGGTACAGATCTCACATGCTTGAGCAATATTCTAGGATGGGTTGCACAAATGATTTGTAAGCAATCTCTTTTGTAGACTTCCCCAGTATTCTACCAAGAAACTGAAGTCTACCACCAGCTTTACCCATGACTGAACCTATGTGGTCATTCCATTTCATACCTCTACAAAGTGTTACACTCAGGTATTTGTAAGAGTTGGCTGATTCCAACAGTTACTCATGGATATTATAGTTATAGGATACTACATTTTTTTCATTTTGTGAGGTGCACAATTTTACATTTCTGAACATTTAGAACAAGTTGCCAATTTCTGCACCATGTTGAAATCTTATCAAGTTCTGAATGAATATTAATGCAGCTTCTCTCAGACAGTACTCCATTACAGATAACTGCATCATCTGCAAAAAGTCTGATTTTAATATTAATATTGTCTGAAAGGGCATTAATATGCTACATGAACAGCAAGGGTCCCAACACAATTCCCTGGGGCACACCCGAAGTTACTTCTACATATGACGATGACTCTCTATCCAGGGTAACAAGCTGAGTCCTCCCTACCAAAAAGTCCTCAATTGAGTCACAAATTTCACTTGATACCCCATATGATGGTACTTTTGACAATAAGTGTAGGTGTGGTGCTGAGCCAAATGCTTTTTGGAAATCAAGAAACACTGCATGTACCCGGTTGTCTGCTTTCAGTATGTCATGTGAGAAAAGTGTGAGTTGGGATTCACATGATTGATGTTTTCAAGAACCATGCTGGTTGGCAATGAGGAGGTCTTTCTGTTCAAGATACCTCATTATGTTTGAGTTCAGAATATGTTATAAGATTCTACAACAAATCGATGTCAAGGATATTGGATCACTTCTACAATACTTCTTATAGAAGGGTGTAACCTCTGCCTTTTTCCAAGAACAGGGCATGGTTTTTTGTTTGAGGGATCTACAATAAATCATAGTAAGAAGAGGGGCTAACTCAGCTGCCAATTCTGCATAGAATCTGACAGGGATTACATCAGGGCCTGGAGCTTTGCCCAATTTTAACGATTTCAGCTGTTTCTCTACACCACTGGCACTAATACTTATTTCATTGATCTTTTCAGTGGTACAAGGATTGAATTGGGACAGTACTCCTGGGAAACCTTTGTAAAGGAACATTTGAAAATGGTGTCAAGCATTTCAGCTTTTGCTTTGCGACCCTCAATTGCAGTTCCTCTCTCATTCGCTAGGGACTGGACACTACCTTTGGTGCCACTAACAGCCTTTACATATGACCAGAATTTCTTTCGATTCTGTAAAATGTCATTTGACAATATTCTGCCACAGTAGTCATTGAAGGCATCACGCACTGCTGTCTTGACAGCCAAATGCATTACATTCTTCATCTCTCTATCTATAGCCCTACACTTTGTTCTACACCGATTATGCATTAATCTCTGTTTCTTTAGAAGTTTCTTTACAGTAACTGTATACCATGGAGGTTCCCTCCCATTATGAACTGTTGTACTGGGTACATATCTATCCAGTGCTTGGTCAACTATTCTTTTAAACTTGAGCCAGAGTCCCTCTACATGCCCCTAACCTGTGCTGAAAGTTTCAAATTCGTCATTGAGATATGATATTACTGATTTTTTTATCTAGTTTAGCAAACATATATGTATCTTTCTCCTTGTTTCAGTTGTACTTTGGAAATCACTGTTGCCACAACCACATCATGGTCACTGATACCAGTTTCATTGTGGATATCCTCAAAGAGGTCAGGTCTATTTGTTACCATTAGATCCAATATATTTCCATCATGGGTGGGGTTCCCAACTATCTGTCCTAGGTACTTTTCAGAGAGGGCATTTAGTAAAATTTCAAAGGCTGTCTCATCACACCCACCACTAATAAAATTGTAATTTTCCCAATTAATTATTGAATGATTAAAGTCTACACCAATGATTATAGTATGAATGGGGAAATTAGGTGCAAGTGAATTGGGCTTTTCTCTGAAGTTTTTGTTTACATCAGGAGATGAGTCTGGTGGGCGATAGAAGGACATCCAATTATCATTTTATGTCCACCCCTGACACTGAGTCATGCCCAAATAATCTCACATGCAGCTTCAATTTCTATCTTGGTGGATCTGAGTTTACACCATCTCCATTTCCCATTTGCTTATCCTTTTCATATACACTTAATTTTTTTGTAACAATCTCACTGCTATCAGTTTCAGGTTTCAACCACCTTTCTGTACCTAGTATTATGTGAACTTCATTGTTTTCCATGAGTGCTTCAATGTCTGGCACTTTGTTGCGAATGCTTTAACAGTTTACCATTAGGATTTTAATACTCTCACCTGTGGGAGGCATTTCTTTCGATCTTATGCTGATACTTCTGGGTTTCGCATGGCTGTTGGTGTCTGGATTGGATGGAGAATCGCCTAATATCAAAAACCCTTGTGTGCACCTCACACACTGTCATCTACCTGAGAAGATGCCTCTGATATGTTGTGCACGCTTGATCTGTGCAACTCACACACAGTCATCTACCTGAGAAGATGCCTCTGATGTGTAGTGCACGCCTGATCTGTTTAGGGACCCTACAGTTCTCAACCCTATGGCACAAGTCCAGGAAGTCACAGTCTAGCTTGTCACACAACTTTCAAAGTCTCTGGTTCAGTCCTTCCACTTAACTCAGAACCAAAGGGCCACAATCAGTTCTGGGGACAATGCTGCAAACTGTGAGCTTCGATGAAATGTTCTCAACCTTCTCTGCCAGTCGCTGGAATGACCAAGAATGACTTCAGAGCCCAGACAACAGGCATAATTTGTTCCTATATGCACCGCAATCTGCAGCTGGTTGGAGCCTGTTGCCTCAATGGCTGCTGGAATAACCTCTTCATCATGTTGAATGAGGCCTCAGGCATACATATTGAGTGCACCTGGTGCCATTTCCCGTCTCTTGCTGCCATTTCCCTAAGGGGTACCACCATTCGACGTACATTTGAACTGCCGATGATTAATAGACCCCTAACCTTTTGCGTTTGCCTCCCCCTGACACTGGACAAAAAAGGTTTCCCCAAATCAGGTGAAGTGAGTCCCACTGGCTCAGTTTCAGTTTCAGTGAAAGAGAGCATCTCAAACTAGTTGGTTAGGGGGATCTGTGCAACATCTTGAGTCTTCCCTGGTCCATATCCACACTGTACAGGACGCCAACATCTATCATTACACGCCACTCACAGTCAAGTGGACGGGTAGTAACAGATCCTCTACTGTATGCTGAGGAGATAGTCTCCATAGGAGAGGATAGCACTTGAGGTACCTGTGGTACAGGTGCTCTTCCAGCACATCGATTTGCAACAGCTGTCAATCGTTTGACAGTAGTCAGGCAATCGTTTGGCAGCACTCATGGCGATTTCCAGCTGCTTTCTAACGTCAGCCAACTCATCCCATGTTTGAGAACAGCATTCATAGTGGAGCTCCATTTTGGCTGGTGCAATGTTTTATAAGGCACTGAACAAAGGACTTTTAAATTAAACCTGTCGATTATCTTTCAATCTGTTGAGATAAAAAGCTGATAATTCCCTATAAGAATTGAAGCAGGTACACAAAACAAGATTTCTATTAAGGAAACACAAAAAACCTGTGGTTAAAATTATTGCTACTTTCCTAATACGTTTTGATGTTAATTATAGTTGTTGGCAAACTCGGAAACCTAGTTAATTTACTATAACTGCAGATAATATACAGGGCTACTCCTCTTTAAGAGAAAACTAGATGCGAACAATAAAATATGCGAGTATAGAACTTAAAATCGACATACAATATTATACAAGCAGTCTCACACAAGGGAAAATTCCTAAGTCCGGTTTTATATTTAAATAAACATGCGTATTGCACGGATTTTTCACTTAGCTGATTCCGTGCACACTTGTACACTGGCGTGCCGAAGAAGAACACTGCAGCGTAAATTTATCTCAATCAAAATCGCTAAAATGTGCAGCACCAACAAAGCACGTCTTCTGCCTGTTGCAGCCAACAATGCAGACACTTATGGATTAAATACAGCAATGTTTTTCGTGCCAGTCACATAACAGTGGCCCTGGTAGTGCCACTATAAAGATGCAAATCAGGTTCGTTGTAAATACACGCTGCAGTTACCTTTGGATCTGGTGACTTAATATTGGTCAGGAATGCCTTTAAGGCGACAAAAACGCCATTATCAACACTTCACTGAGTTTGAACGAGGTCATGGGATAGGGCTATGACAAGCTGGATATTCCTTATGCAATATTGCAGGAGGACTTGGCTGGAATGTAGCCACTGTACATGATTGCTGGTTGCGATGGTCATGAGAATGTACAGTCACAAGAAGACTGAGCTTTGGAGAGCCACGTGGCACTATCAAGAGGGAAGATCATCATGTTTGCCATATGGCTGTGGTGCACTATATTGCATCTGCAGCAGCAATCTGAGCAGCAGTTGGCACCACAGTGACAATACAAACTGTTACAAATTGGTTACTTCAGGGACAGTTTTGAGTCAGATGGCCTGTAGCGTGCTCTCCACTGACCCCAAACAACCGCCATTTGTGGCTTCAGTGGTGTCAAGTGAGAGCTCATTCGGAAGGTGGTGTCAAGTAAGAGCTCATTGGAGGGTGGACTGGAGGTCTGTTGTGTTTTCTGATGAAAGCTGGTTCTGCCTCAGTGCCAGTGATGGCCGTGTGTTGGCTAGAAGGAGGCCAGGTCAGTGCCTGCAACCAACCTGTCTGCAGCCTAGAACACTGGACCTTCACCTGGAGTTATGGTCTGGAGTACGATTTTGTATGACAGCAGGTGCAGTCTCATGTTTATCCTATCCACACTGACTGTAAATCTGTACATTAGTATGGTGATACAGCCTGTTATGCTGCCACTCATGCACAGCACTCAAAGGGGCGTTTTCCAACATGATAACGCTCGTCCACATACCGCTGTTGTAATCAGACATGATCTACAGAGTGTCGACATGTTGCCTTGGCCTGCTCGATCAGCAGGTCTGTCTCCAATTGGGCACATGTAGGACATCATCTGTTGACAACTTTAACATTGTCCACAAACAGAATTAACTACCCCCGTATTGACCAACCAAGTGCAACGGGCCTGGAGCTCCATCCTATATACTGACATCTCGCACCTGCACAATACAATGTGTAGCGGCAGCCGCCGAACCGAGAGGACGCGCAGCAGAGCAGCACCAGCACTTGTCTGATAAACTGTAAATAAATTGTCTTTGTTTTTTGTTCAAGTGCTTCTGCAAAGAAGTGAACTGTACGTGTGTATTTTAGTGTATAGACTAGTGGTCAGAAAATTAATCGTAGTTTTTGTTTTTGCGTAAGTCTTGTGAATATCTTTGTGCAGGGTGGCTTCCTAGTATAAATTTTCCCGCCACCAGAATGCCACATCACCCACCACGGACTCAGTTGAGGAAGTAGCGTAACCCTTGACTACTCAGTGTAGCGGCAGCCGCTGACTAAGAGATTTTGGTCGTATGTAAAATCAGGAAGTGTGTCAAAATCATCTATTCATTCTCTCAGCGACCACATCGCCACCGAAACGGAAGATAACAGAGAGAAGGCCGAAATACTGAATTTGGTCTTCCGGAGTTGTTTCACGGCGGAAGATCGTTTCACGGCGGAAGATCGTAACTCGTCCCTCCTTTCAATCGTCGTACGAACATCGAAATGGCAGATACTGAGATAACCGATCGCGGAACTGAAAAGCAGCTACGGTCGCTTAGTAGCGGAAAGGCTTCAGGACCAGATGAGACATCTATAAGATTCTATAAAGATTATGCAAAAGAACTTGCTCTCCTTTTAGCAATAATTTATCGTAGATCGCTTGAGCAATGAAAGGTACATAACGACTGGACAAAAGTGCATGTCATTCCCGTTTTTAAGAAAGGCCGTAAGACAGATCCACACAATTATAGGCTTATATCGTTGGTGTCAATTGGTGAACATGTTTTCTGCTCAATAATTATGACGTTTCCGGAAAGTGAACATCTCCTTTATAAAAATCAACATGGATTCCGCAAACAGAGATCCTGCGAAACTCAGCTCGCTCTGTTCCTCCATGAGATCCACAGGGCAGTGGACAACAGCGCTCAGGTTGATGCCGTTTGCGCTCAGGTTGATGCCGTTTTCCTTGACTTCAATAAGGCATTTGACGCCGTCCCACATTGCCGTTAAATGAAAAAAAAATTATGAGTTTATGAAGTATCGGAACAGACCTACGATTGGATTCAAGACTTTCTTGCAGATAGAACTCAACACGTCGCTCTTAACGGAACTAAATCTACAGATGTGAAGGTAATACCCGGAGTACCACAGGGAAGAGTGATAGGACCGTTGCTATTTACAATATATGTAAATGATCTATTGGAAAGCGTTGGATGCTCTTTAAGGATATTCACACATGATGCAGTTGACTATACCAAAGTAGCAACGCCAGAAGACAGTAAGAATTTTCAGAACGACCTGCAGAGAATTGATGAGTGGTGCAGGCTCTGGTAGTTGACCCTGACCGCAAATAAATGTAACATATTGCACAGACATAGGAAAAGAAATTCACTACTGTACAGCTACACTATTGGTGACAAAAAGCTGGAGACAGCGTCTGCCATAGACGTAACTATCCAGAGTGGCCTTAAGTGAAATGACCATATAAAACAGATAGTGGGAAAAGCAGACACCAGACTCAGATTCATTGGAAGAATCTTAAGGAAATGTAACTCATCCACAAAAGAAGTGGCTTGTAAGGCGCTTGTTCGCCCAATTCTTGACTATTGTTCATCTATCTGGGATCCCTATCATGTAGGATTGATAGAGGAGATAGAGAAGGTCCAAGGAAGAGCGGCGCGTTTTGTCACGGGATCGTTTAGCTGGCGAGAGAGCGTTACGGAGATGCTAAACAAACTCCACTGGCAGACGTTACAAGAGAGGCGTTGTGCATCACGGAAACATATTACTTCCCACCAAAAACACCTCACATATTGACCACGAAGAGAAAATTCGAGAATTAGAGCCACATAGGCTTACCGACAGTCATTCTTCCCAGGCACTATTCACGAGTGGAACAGGGTTGGAGGGATCAGATAGTGGTACCGAAAGTACCCTCTGCCACACACCATTAGGTGGCTTGCAGAGTATGATGTACATGTAGATGAATGCATGCACGTTTGCATACTTGCTTGGACATTCTTGTAGTTACCATGGCCTTTAATGTACCAGCATTTCACATTTGCAATGGCCTATCTGATACATACATTAAACTGTGGTCTTGCAATGTTCACTTAAATATTTACCAACACAAATGTATTTCTGAAATTTCACTACTCTACTTTAATTATTTTTGGAATTGTAATTTTTTCTGTCAGTGTATATCCATTTTCTTTCTTTATACATTATTTTAATTTTCTTTCTACGTGGGAAACGAGTACCGGCAGCAGCTGGTGAAGGAAAACCGCATACACACACACACACACACTAATGTATACAATATATACGCATATAGATAGTTTACAATGTATGTATATTATAAACACACATGGTGTGCAGTCAGACATGCTCTCTCTCTCTCTCTCTCTCTCTCTCTCTCTCTCTCTCTCTCTCTCCCTCATACACATGCACAACTTTGACAAGCGTTCATCCAGCTAAAATAAATAAATGTCATGTGACTAGGGCCTCCCATCGGGTAGACCATTCGCCAGGTGTAAGTCTTTCTATTTGACGCCACTTCGGTGACTTGCGCATCAATGGGGATGAAATGATGATGATTAGGACAACACAACACCCAGTCCCTGAGCGGAGAAAATCTCCGATCCAGCCGGGAATCGAACCCGGGCCCTTAGGATTGACATTCTGTCACACTGACCACTCAGCTACTAGGGCGGACATTCATCCAGCTATACCACACACACACACACACACACACACACACACACACATACATCTATAATTTATGAATAAAGAAATACACAGCCACACACTCAATCATGGTGAGTATGGGAGGGTGCCAACCCTGTACCCACAGGTTAGCTGTTTGTCGTCACGATGTGACAGCCCTACTTTCAGCCACAGTGCAACATGTACGTCATGGCCTTTTGACTGGAAGATTACCTGGTGCATTAGAAGTGGAGTGGTGCCAACATCCTCAAGCAGGCATTACTTGTAGTCGTCAGTCATGAGAGCCTTTGAATCTGCATGATGCACATCCTTAAGCCATCTCTGGGTGGCACCTGATCCATGTGGTATGCACACATCTTTGATCTGAGCTGTACAAATTCTAAAATATGTGAACAGGTCTTCTTGTCTCTCATCAGACTGATAACCTTCTTCTTTTGTGGTGCTATTCCAAAAGGATTATCATTCGCCTATCCGGACATACTGAATTCTTTCTGATTATACTTAATTACTTCATATGGATTGCAGCCTTTCACCCAGTAGATGCAACTGTCTGTATCCATATAAAGTAAAAGGGATCAGTGAAGTTTTGCTTTGGCATTGAAAACTGATAGTCAAATCAGTACTCTCTCAGTTGGGAGAGATCCAGCACACACATGCTGATATAGGTTGGCTCTGTGAACTGTGCTGAAACCTTCGCAATCTCCACAGCAACTTAGTGCTTCATCGAAGATGACCCATTTGGAATGTGGCCTGATGACGTAGTCTTTTCTGCCATAATGACCCCCCTTCCCCCCACCAGTAAAATAAATAAATTTTGATTTTTTCCCTGAAATCTGAATTGTTCATTAACTTGTAAAAATGTTTTTCATAGTCATATACAATGAGAGTTCCTTATTCAGTATTTACATCAGTGTGGTTCTTCAGTCAGCAACAATGCTCGAATGTGATGTTGTATGCGATTGTAGCAAGTTCCATCCACAACTTGAAACACTGATGTAGGTTTCTGTAGTGGAGAATATATCACTGCTTGTTCCCCAGCATTGTGAACAGCTTCTGGACTGAATGATTTCACTTGACTAGGTGCTTTAGGCACAGTCACATGTCACTGTGTGCGTCATGCAAATGAGTGGGATTGGCAAGTTCTACCTCCAGAATGAATTGCTCACCAGCATCCGCATCCATTTCATTGAATCTGACAGTTTCCCCTTTGGACATCCATTGGAACCCTCCAGTCGATAGATTTTTTTGCATGGCGTACTTGTAGAAGTTGAATACAGTCAAGGAAAGCATGCAACGTAAATCCTCAGGTGGTCTACACTCCTCCTCACTCATTTGTGAGTTATTCACCTTTAGTGTACCTGTGCATGCACTGATGTAGTCCCCAGTGAATTCCGCATTCAAAGAAGAACATCATGTCAATGTCAGTTAACGTTTTAGGATCCAGAGATTATGTGCTGAGACATAACAGTCTGAAATTTTTCAAAAATTTCAACGAGCAGATGTACATCGTGTTCATGTATAACCTTGCATATTCTCCTAAATCAGGAATGACGAACACCTTTCAAACATTCACTGCATGCTCATATTTCCCATCCATTGCATCCATTATGACAGATACTGTTAATTTGCTGGAGAATGCAGCTACTTTGGGTAATGTAGTTTTGTGGAGCCTCTCCTTCGAACTGAGGTATTCATATGGAAAGGCCTCCTTCTTTGTCACAAGTTGAAACTTTGCATAATCAGGATACACAGTTCTGGTGATAAGCATGTCTTCCTGATGCATGGTCTCACCAAGTTTCTGAGGAAATGCTTGCATGAACTAAAGTGAATTCAAGGATCAAAAGTTATTCTTGGTGTGATTCTCTTGGAAAAACAAATGTGCTTTACAGTGGTATCAGGAACAATACCTAACTTACCATTCTTCAAACCAAACTCACCCAAGTGCTGAACGAGAAAGTGGGCATCATACTCACTCAAAGTGTGAAAGAAGATGAGTATAAGATTTCTAGTTGCACACATTTTCAGCTGTGCTGTGGAACTTCCCCATTAGATGACATGATCTCTGTGTAGAGTTTCTGTTTCTCTGTCCAGCGGCAGCCCACTAATATGACAGTCAAGTGTGTGCTGACACAAGGGATCATTCTCCTATGAGTCGACAATGGGAACATTGTTGTGATAAATCCCATCAACATCCCATGCAAGTTTCTCATGCTCAGCAAGCAATGATCTCATAGGATTATCCCTGCCATATGATTCGAATTTGTTGTGACTAGAGTCATACGAGCATTCAACTTAATATGATGCTGCATACAGTATGTGCATATCAGTGCAGGTAGTATGGGGGGTAATGGGGTTGCATTAACATTGCACCACAGGAGCTAGGAGCCATTTGAAGATAGTGTATATGACAGAGGGAAATTGCTCATGGTGGTGGGCATTCTAAAACATTAAGAACTTTTATCTTGGGGAAGGCATTTCCAGACGTACCAGTTCCTGACTTAGGCAGTCAGTGAGGTACCTTTCAAGATACTCACTCTTGGTAAACGAGTTGACCCACCTATGGCAAAAATACTTTGCACTTTTTCATGTGCTCAATCTTGGACATGCTTTTCATACACACATAATGCTGCTTCTCGCTCTTGGAGAATAGTAAAAGGTCTGCGCACTTGTGGCGCTGACCTGTTAATTTTGAAAAGTAGTGGAATCTAACTACTTTATGCTTTTTTTTCTGCACAGTGTGCCTATAGTTATCTTCTCGCTTGCTATGATCCTGAAACATCCAGGGTGTATATGAAGGGCTTATTTCAATAGTGGTACAAGTCCATTTTTGTTCATTGTGAGATACAGAGTCCTAAAGTTAAATGAACACTGAAAAATCTGCAGTTGAGATACCAGAAATATTCAAGCATATGGCTTCTTGTTAGAGATGAATCTTTCTTTCTGTTTGTTTGGATCATTAATTTCAGAAGCATTAGAGGCAGGAAAGTGGAGGTAATGGACTTGTACCACTATTGAAATAAGACTTCATATGTGAACTGAATAATCAGGATTCTGTGTCTCAAATGTAGGTAGGTGTTGGGGAATGAGATGCCTTGCAAATTGTAATACCAACAGACATAACATATTTCATATTTACTTGTAACCTGTGTATCTTTCAGGTAATTTCTATCACTAGCCAGAAGTGACCATGAAATGCAATAGACATCCATTTCATCTGGACTGTGGACATTAAGACATCCCTGTTAAGCAGCAATATCTTTCAGAAGAGGGATGAAACTGGACCTCCTCCACCAATAAGTGGATTTTAGATATACGGGTATATATCGAGATGGATTACATGGCTAAGTGCCATACCCGATCCTCTATCCTTCATGTTGGAAAATATGGACAAGTACAATGCTCTTGACAGAAGGTCGCTACTGCTCTATGGTTGAATCATCCCATGATATCACGCCAGATCTCGCCAAAATTTGGACAATGCTCTTCTCCTTGCCAGCGTCACTGTCCTCTTTCAGGGGTTGTGTGAGCTTACAGTATAGTCCTGTGCTACTTAATGGCAGGATACTGTGGTTTGTTGAGCACTCTTTCCAAAACATCTTGACATGCATTTAAAAAGGTTGCTGGATCTTGTGAGCCAGCATTCATTTTATCAATACAGGCTTGTGAGATCTTGTACTCAAAAGCATCAGCAACCCCACAGTAGTCCAACGTGGCTGCAGGACTTGTTGATCCATAATGGAATGGTCAGGGGTACTGCTGCTGTTAGTCTCAGAGTGTTGTCAAAGACATGTCCAATGCCATGGAGGTCCATGATAAATGTGATATTGTCCAGGCATGGCTGCCTTGGCAAATGCCCTGGTATCAGCAAACCTTAATGATGATGATACACTTGATTGTAGTGTTGTTTGTGGGCATGGCGAATACATCATCAATGAACCAGGCTGTGGCAACAAACACATGATAGTTGGGTTAGCCCGCATCCATATATTGCCTCCATCTCATCTGCAAAAAAAGAAAAAAGGATCGATAAATAAAATGCATCATTAAAAGATGATATATGCTATGTGATCAAAAGTATCTGGACACGTGTCTGAAAATGACTTACAAGATTGTGGCGCTCTCCATCCGTAATGCTGGAATTCAATATGGTGTTGGCCCACTTTTAGCCTTGCTGACAGCTTCCACTCTCGCAGGCATACATTCAATCAGGTGCTGGAAGGTTTCTTGGGGGATGGCAGCCCATTCTCCATGGAGTGCAGCACTGAGGAGAGGCATCGATGTTGGACGGTGAGGCCTGGCATGAATTTGGCATTCCAAAACATCCTAAAGCAGGGCATATACGTGGACAAGGAAAAAAAATTCCCTGATTTCCCGGTTAAATACACTTTCTCCTGGGTGATGAAACACTTCTTCTGTGTTAAGTGACAGTATACTCTTATTCGGCACTGGCCGAAGTGGCCTGCGGTTAAAGGCGCTGCAGTCTGGAACCGCAAGACCGCTACGGTCGCAGGTTCGAATCCTGCCTCGGGCATGGATGTTTGTGATGCCCTTAGGTTAGTTAGGTTTAACTAGTTCTAAGTTCTAGGGGAGTAATGACCTCAGCAGTTGAGTCCCATAGTGCTCAGAGCCATTTGCACCATTTTTGATCTTATTCGGCACTGTAAAACTCATCATTCGTTTGAATGTTTATGGTTTTATATACCGGAGTAGAATTTCCCAGCACTTTAGAAAACGAAACTCAGGGGGGAGAAACACATTTTGAAAGACCTTTGATGTGCAGCAACATGTACGCTGCATGTTTTCGTATTACGAAGGTATAAATTCGAATTCACCAAACACTGCATGTCACTTTCCGAAGCATTGAAATCGAGATTGCGATGCGCTTTTGTAAGCCCGTCATAGCTAATGTCACATGTTCTCGCCAGCTGATAAACAGCATAGGACATGTGATGTAGTCAGCAAATAGCAACATCACTCTTAATTAGAGCGAACACACAAATAAGAAAAGTTAATGGTTTAAATTAATGACATAGCATTCACATATAATATTGGTCTCGAAGTTTAATAAGCTGGAAGAGAACCTAAGCTTCTACATATAATGTTGATCTTTTTTCCGCTTGTTACACTTTAAGAAAAAAATGGTTCAAATGTCTCTGAGCACTATGGGACTTAACATCTGTGGTCATCAGTCCCCTAGAACTTAGAACTACTTAAACCTAACTAACCTAAGGACATCACACACATCCATGCCCGAAGCAGGATTCGAACCTGCGACCGTAGCAATCGTGCAGTTCCGGACTGAGCGCCTAGAACCGACACTTTAAGATATGTCACACAAATGTGCCAGTAAAATTTTTAATAACGACGTAAATGTCTGCTCTTCTGGGCTTGAAATTCTTCTAAATGGTCGTCCTCAAAGAGTTGATTTTTAAATGAGTGTCAAACCCTTTGTGATTTAAGAAATTCATCGTACATCCTCGCACATAGCTCATCTTAAGTAAAAGGAAATCTATTTTGAATGTAATGCTTTTCAAACCACCATTCGTAATATTTTCCCGCGACCTGTTAGAAATAGGTTCGTTTCTGCAGCTGCAAGAGAGTGCCAGATAACAAGCATCACCATGCTTGCGCAGCTACGATGACGCAGGAAGCCCGTGTGTTCGTATGTGTAAAACATTAAAAGATCTTACATTATGTCATAAAAGAAACAAGACACCAGAGGATACCTCAAGAGCGTCGGAATTTCGTGAACCATACTAAAATGCATAATTCGGCTTAAAATGCACATGCGTATGTAAATTTTCTTGGAGTATCAGTACTGTATTATCTCATGTTTGGTTCTTTATTATGGCATAATGCCATATGTGCACTTGAAATGCAGTGAACAGTTGAAACTAGCCAATAGCGTGAAATTAAACACTTAGTTTCAAATAAATTGACTGCCTCAACAGAAAAGATTAATAAAAGCAAAATCTCTTTAGCAAACCGGTAAAAATAACTTCATTGTTCTGTAAGGCAATTAATGTTTGACTGTCAGAAAGGTGGAAATAAAATCTAAAACTAATAACATATTTTAGCCTTCCGTAATAACACAAATGTATTTTAATTCATTTGATAGCTCCCGGCCACAAAAATCCGTTTTGTTATCATTTAACATGAGAGCAATAAATGAAGAGAAAACAACAAAATCACTAAACGTAAACACAGGTCACCTGGAGACGACCCATCTCCCCACCACAAGTCACACTGCTCTGTGCATCAGCTCCAGATTTACTAATTTCCAAACCAGGGCAATATTAAGTAGTGGCGCCCAGCCACACTTCTGTAACCAGAAGTGGGAGAAAGTACTACTCATACACGACTCAACTGCGCATGCGCAAGAGCCCACCAGCAACTGCTCAAACGAATCTAATTTAAACAGTTGTCACGCCACGCTCATCTGAGGCAATTTGTTATTACAAAGCATTGCATAGTCTTCCTAAAGCCTCTGACACACTTTGCTGTTGGGAGATGCTTGTATGAGCACTGTTTTGTTGTTGTATATGGCGCATTTCCTTTGAAACTTAAGTTTTATTTTAGTTTTTTTTTTCTCGTCCATGTTTTGTTGCTGCAGTAATACCCTTTGTTAGAGTATTGGTTCTTACCAGTCAAAATCACAAAAATTTAACTGAAAACTAAAACAATGAAAACTTCCCGGGTTTTTCCTGGTTTTCTCCCAGATGAAAAAAATCCTGGGTTTTTCCCACATCTCCCGGTTGTCCTGAGTTATATACACCCTGTAAAGGTGCTCTATAGGATTCAGGTCAGGACTCTGTGCAGGTCAGTCCATTACAGGGATGTTATTGTCATGTAACCACTCTGCCACAGGCTGTGCATTATGAACGGGTGCTTGATCATGTTGAAAGATGGAATCGCCATCCATGAATTGCTCTTCAACAGTGGGAAGCAATAAGGTGCTTAAAACATCAATGTAGGACTGTGCTGTGATAGTTCCACACAAAACAACAAGGATTGCAAACTCTGTCCATGAAAAACATGACCACACCATAACACCACTGCCTCCAAATTTTACTGTTGGCACTACACACATTGGCAGATGATGTTCACCGGGCATTTGCCATACCCACACCCTGCCATCAGATCGCCACATTGTATAACGTGATTTGTCACTCCACAAAACGTTTTTCCACTGCTCAATTGTCCAATGTTTGCACTCCTTACAGCAAGCGAGGCATCTTTTGGCATTTACCAGTGTGATGTGTGGCTTATGAGCAGCTGCTCGGCCATGAAACCCAAGTTTTCTCACCTCCTGCCTAACTGTCATAGTACTTGCAGTGGATCCTGATGTAGTTTGGAATTCCTGTGGGATGGTCTGGATAGATGTCTGCCTATTACACATTACGACCCTCTTCAACTGTCGGCGCTCTCTGTCAGTTAAGAGACGAGGTCGGCCTGTACCCTTTTGTGCTGTACATGTCCCTTCACATTTCCACTTCACTATCACATCGGAAACAGTGGACCTAGGGATGTTTAGGTGTGTGGAATTCTTACGTACAGACATATGACACAAGTGTCACCCAATCACCTGACCACGTTTCAGATCCGTGAGTTTTGCAGAGTGCCCAATTATGCTGTATCATGATGACTAATGACTACTGAGGTTGCTGATATGGAGTACCTGGCAGTAGGTGGGAGCAAAATGCACCTAATATGAAAAACATATGTTTTTGGGGGTGTCCAGATATTTTTGATCACATAGCGTATGTTGCATATTTTCGTTCAGTAATATCATATGGAATAATGTTCTGGCATAATCTGAGGTAACTCATATCTAAGAACAAAACTCTTCACTGTGCAAACATGCTGTAAGAATAATATGTAGTGCTCACCCATGATCATCTTGTAGACATCTGTTTAAGGAGTTGGGCATTCTGACGACTGCTTCATAGTACATTTATTCCATCATAAAGCTTGTTATAAATAATCCACTACATTTAAAAAGTAATGATGATGTATATAATTACAATACCAGAAGGAAAAATGACATTCATTATTTCATGTTAAAGTTGTTTTTAGCACAAAAGAGGTGCACAATGCTGCAACAAAAATTTTTGATCATTGATCCAACGATACAAAATGTCTGATAGACAGCAAAGTAAAAATTGAAAACAAACTGAGAAAACCTCCACAAGCTTCCAGCTGCATCGAGTGGCTTAACTTCTTTTTTTTTTAAACCACATGATGTGGCTGGAAGCTCGAGAGAATTTTATCAGTACATATCACTGCAAAACCCTGCATTCATATACAATCTGAGAAAGTTTATCCTTGACAACTCCTTCTGTTCTGTAGAGGAATTTCTATTACTGTAATGTGTAAAAGGTGGTGGGTTGGACTTACTAACTCACAACATCTATATATCTTTTTCTCTTTTTTTTTTGGGGGGGGGGGGGGGGGGGACCTAGAAATGTTCAGAATGTAACCATATATACAAATTAATTTGCAATGTGAATGTAAAATGACTCATTCCACATAATTATGATATGTTGTGCAAAATGATTTGTGAAATATGAAACTTACTAACACAGACCTGAATGAAAAGGTCTACACAGTTGAGCTAGTTATAAAGGATGATAACGAGTGGAGGGAGAGCTTGAATCAAGTTTGTAGCTTGACACCAAAGGTCCTTATCAGTGACCTTGAGATAAGATTGTTATCTCAGCCAGAATGCACAGTGATAGCCTACTGCTTATCAGTTATGGCGTTATATCACCGGAACTGATGCACTGCCTGATGTTTAGCTGTGCTAGTACCACCCTGCTATACTACTCACCATCATGGATTTTATACTTAGGTGAATTGAGCTTCTTCCACCATCATGGGTTTTCCATTTTCCATTGTTTTATACATGCGACAACTGTATTTTGACATCAGAATGGAAGTGCAAAAGGGGGCCTGTGGGAATCTGACCTCAATGCAGAGTGAGCCAGCATGTACTTAGACCCACTACTTTTATTTTTATACTAATACTGTTCTCTGATCAAT
The DNA here is from genome assembly GCF_021461385.2 of Schistocerca piceifrons. NCBI lineage: Eukaryota > Metazoa > Arthropoda > Insecta > Orthoptera > Acrididae > Schistocerca > Schistocerca piceifrons. Next base: position 590,571,990 of record NC_060149.1, read on the forward strand.
GTGTGTATCTTTTGCAGTTCATTAAATTATGATCCTGATTAAACTCTGTGCCACATGAACCATACAAATGTTTGTAACATTTTTGAGCTCTTAATTGTGGAGCGATAACTTAACTTTCCTGATGTGCCTGTAATACATCTTTTTTTCTCAAATTATTTTTGTAATCAGATATTTTGTCGCATTCTGAATATCAGACATCAAGTCACTGAATAACATGTGTTTTTTGTCTGCTGTCTCCTGCAGCTTTGGCTCTTGTTGTGAGAGATTGAATCCATGAAGTCATAGTTGCACATCAGAGACTAGACATAAGTGGGGAGTTTGCAGTCTGTATGTATCTATGGCTGAACTCGCAATGTCAGGCTTGCAAGACATTCCTCTCCAGTGAATGCTTCCCCCTCCCACTCTACTTTCAATGTGTGGTGTATGGTACAACTGGTGTTGGTCTGAACTGGATTGATTTTGTCATGGTGGCAATCTGGTCTGTATCTGTATCTGTATCGGGTCTGTATGAGGTCTATGCCAGGTTGAAATGTGATGATTTGCTTGTGAGTTGGCAAAGCCAATGAATGTGAATGCCAAATAATGTTTGTAGCATAGTCTAATGTTCATGATCACACCATATTTAATCAGTTGATTTCAGCTGAATGTCAGTTATACCATTCTCATTTTAGCTGCTCATATACTTGCACATTGTTAACCAGGGGGATGAAACCTATACTGGGACTTCCCATAACATGACCTTGGTTTGCTGTCAGGCTACTTGGAGCACTGCAAGTTTATCAGTCCATCATACCCATTTCTTATTGGGCAATCTTTGTTTTCATTTTGAACTAAACAGAAGTTGGTTTCATTGTATTGTGATCCTGGTTACAACTTCTTGTGTGTAGTGCATTTTTTGCATGCAATGTGAATATGTTGCTCATGTTCTTATTGAATTTTGGTCATATCTGTAATATTGGATGAAGTAGATGATTCCATATTTATTTTTGTTTCGTTTAAAACAGAAGCTGGTATCATGTCATAGTGTTCTGTGGACACTTGTTCTGCCCTACAAATCTAACAAATCTGTATGTGAACCACTCAATTTAAATGTGTTGTAAGTATATTGCTCACATTCTACTTTATTTCAGTTCACATCCATTTTTCATACTTTCTTGCATTTAATGGAGAACTCCATGTTAGCAGCTTTTGAGAGAATTGGTATTCAACTTTATTACATCTTGTTACAGAATTAATAAGCATTTCTGCTTTGAATGGCGTTGCTTCAGGCTACTGAGTATGCTTTGTAGTATTAGTGACAGAGTATGTAGTTATTATGCCAGGTACTGTTACGCCACAAAAATATTCTGTATTGAAGTGCAAATATGTATGTGGTAAAGTGTGAAAATAGTTCCACCATACTGAATGATACTGCATTTAATAACTTTTAGTTATACAGAATTCACTAGTAGATCCTGTGATGAAAGCATTCAAGTGTATATTATTTGCTTTTAAATTTTCATTCGAGTTTTAGAATGATTATAGCACATTTATTTCTGCTAAAATGTATTGTCTGTAGTGCCTGTTAATCATGTGTGGATACATTTGCGTAAGTGCTGCTGTATTTTTAGCATTTTGAATGAAGAATGCCTTGGTCACAAGCATCACTCTCATGACAAATGATATGTTTTAATCAATAAGTTAAAAAAGAGATACACGATTTGACTGAATCACCAAGTCTTAAAGTAAAGAGTTTAACTACATTGTATGCAGTGTGCTTAAAGTAATCAAAAGCTCAAAAATGTTTCTGGAATGGCATGTTGCTGATTGAATAGATCAGTCAACTACTAATTTTTATTTGCGTAGTAATCAATGACTTTTCTGTACATGGAGAGTTATACTCTTTGGTGGTTCTGTTACTCATAACAAAAGTTTTGGATGTTTTTAATGCATTTAAAAAGCATGTTGCCAAAATTGGTACTTTTACAGCAGAAAGAGATGCTGTAATTGCTGAAGTCATGCCACAAGATCAATAGTGTTGCCGAGAGGTGGATAAGGTCTTAGAAGCATATGCATAGGTCACTTTGTGCCATCAGGGTAATTAGGCAACATGACCACACCTTTACCATGGGGAGTGCAGCTATTGCCAGCAACAGACCAGGGGTGTGTGTTATAAAGCATGGTGCCTGCTTAAGGCAATTTTTCAAGTCCAGAAAATGTTGTTGACAGTGAAGGGACTATTCAAAATGTGCCTCTGGGTGTTTTAACTGGTTCAGTGGGTAAGAGACTTCAGTTACACCTCCAATGAAGCAGACATAATAGTTGATCTTACACAGAAACACTTGTAGGCCTTTTAAAATTGTACATGTCTATATGTTGTGAATCACTGTGATGTAATCTTCTGGTAGTTCGAGCCCATTGGCTGAGTTAAAACCCCAAATATGTCAGGGATGGTTGCATGAAAGAACACTTGCAAAGGTTGCATTTGAGTCCATTTTGGTACCAGTCTCTTGAACAAGAGTTCAAGGCTGTGAAGGTACTCCTCTAGGGTTCCACCCATAGCCAATATGTCATCAAGATATGAGACACAGTTTGGAATATCTCATAGTAACTGATCCATAACATGCTGGAAAATGGGAGAGGTTGATGAGATTCCAAAAAGTAACTGATGACAGTGGTGACCTGTCATATAGCTATGTCCATTATCATCCTGCTTCTGGGATTCAGGGAAGTGTGCTGGCCCCAGACTGATTCCATCTGGTGAATTAATGACAAAGGCCAGTGTACTGGCCATCCTAAATGTGGTTTTTAGGCAGTTTGCCACATCTGATTAGATGAATACTGTGCTGATATCCATATCCCACCATAGTTACATGATTTGCAATACTAGAAAAACATCCTCTCCTTTCTATTTGGGATAACACTAGATGCAGATGGATGGGGTACACAAATTTCATCATGGTGGGAGTGGGTGGTGACTGGAAGGGCATCTGGCCACCATAGCTTGTTGCTACTATTGGAAGATGGTAATATACTAGACATGGCCTGCACCTGAATAAGAGAGGGAAAGATAGGTTGGCTGGATTCCTTGCAGAAAATGTATGGGGGCCACTGTCACTTAATGCCGTATTCCTGTGGTTACTGTTGTCAGAAAGGTAAATTTCTTAGGTTATAATCAGCATTCAGGCACCCTTTTATGACTGAAGTTAAAATAACAGAAGAGTCACAAAAATACTTAGGAATGTGCAGAAAAGTAGGCTTAGCTTATTTCATCATTGTATTAGAGGACTGAGTAATAAGGTAGAATAGCCTCTTGTTTGTTTGGAAAAAATTAGTCATTTCTGAAAAGATGGACATCCTGTGCCTATATGCGTACTATATAACTACACAGCTAGAGAAGTTAAATATAAAAGATTGCACTCTGAAATCTTACTCAACTAGAACTAATATGGGAAAGGAAGGGTTGTTACGTACCAGTATATTAAGCCAGAACATGAGTTCAGAAACATTGAGAGAAGTAGATTTTGTAGTGATCAGCACATAGAAGTGTGTACTTGTGAATTACACTGACAGAAAAAAAAATCATAACACCAAAAAGTAACTAATGTAGGTAACTAAATTCTGGGTGCACATTTGTCTGGGTAACATATTTAAGCGATTAACATTGCAAGATCATAGGTTAATGTAAGTGCAATGTAAGCCATTGCAAATATGAAATGCTGGTACATTAGTAATCAGTGTAACCACCAGAATGTTGAATGAAAGCATGTGAATTTGCATGCATTGTGTTGTACAGGTGCTGGATGTTAGTTTGTGTGATGGACTTCCATGCCTGTTTCACTTGGTCGAGCAGGACTGGGATGGTTAATGCTGGTTGTGAATGACGTTGGATTCGTCATCTGATGATGCACCATGTGTGCTCAATTGGAGAGAGATCCACTGATTGAGGAAGCCCAGGCAACTTGTCGACTCTTTATAGAGTATGTTGGGTTGCAACAACAGTATGTGTGCAAGTGTTATCCTATTGGAAAACACACTCTGGAAAGCTGTTAATGAATGGCAGCACACCAGGTCAAATTACCAGACTGACATACTAATTTGCAGTCAGGGTGCACGGGATAACCATTAGAGTGTTCCTTCTGTCATGCAAAATTGTTCCCCAGCCCATAACTCCAGTGTGTCTAGGCTGCAGAAAGGTTGGTTGCAGGCCCTCAACTGACCTTCTAACCAACACACTGCCATGACTGGCACTGAGGCCGAACCAGCTTTCACCATAAAACACAACAGACCTCCTGTCCAGCATCCAATCAGAGCTTGCTTGACACCACTGAAGTCGCAAATGGCAGTGATTTGGGGTCGGTGGAATGCACGCTACAGGTTGTCTGGTTCAGAGCTACAGAGCTGTCCTTGAAGCAGCCAATTTGTAACAGCTTGTTGTATCACTGTGGTGTCAACTGATGCTCAAACTGCTACTGCAGATGCAGTACAGTGCGTTAGAGTCATACACCAAATACGATGGTCTTCCCTCATGCTAGTGCCATGTGGCCTTCCAGAGTCAGGTGTTCTTGTCAATGTACATTCCTGTGACCACCACTGCCAGCAATTATGTACAGTGGCTACATTCCTGCCAAGACTTTCTGTTGTATCACAGAAGCAACATACAGGTCCTCACACCCCTATTACATAACATCATTCAAACCCATTGAGGTGTTGATAATGGTGCCTTTGTTGCCTTAAAGGCAGTCTTGAGTAATGTCAACTCATTGCATCCAGTCTCAAAGGTAACTAACGGTCATGACTGTTACAGCATGTATTTAAAGCAAACCTAATTTGCATCCTCATAGTGATGTTACTAGTGCCACTCTTATGCAACTCTTTATGTCACGCAATTCCTTCTTAGTGTTGCAATTTTTTCCATCAGTGTAATACTGAAAAACAGTTCACTTTGAATTACAACTGCATACAGATCCACAGTGGGAAAGTTTGAACTGTTTATGAGAAGTTTGGATTCCTTACTATGTTACCTATCAGATAAAAAGCAAGCAGTTAATAGTCTGTTATGATTTTGTTGTAGATTTTCTAAACAATTCTGACAGAAAAATGATCTGAAACCTTTCTTGGGTCCTGCAATTTAATCTCAATAATTAACTTTCCAATAAGGGAAGATAGAGACACTAAGACCTTAATAGATAATGTTTTTGTTGATGAAGTTTGAATCAAGAAATAACAACATACCCATTAACAAATGACCTCTTTGATCATGATACACAGTTAGAATAAATGAGTTAATGCCCTACAGTATAGATACTCCTCAGTGGAAATCAGTTAGAATAATTAATGACTCCAGAGCAAATGTTCCTAGGAACAGTTTACAAGAGATTACCTGGTATAGCATTTATAATGAACTGAATGCTGACATCAAATTTAAACTAGCCGCTGATAAATTCATATAATTTTTTTAAAATAACTTCCCACATAAGCTAATCACAACAGACATTAAACAGCCATGTAAAAAAATATAGGTCACTAGAGAGATGAAAGTATACTGTGAAAGGAAAAGGGAATTGTATCTGTTAGCAAGAACAAGTAGGAATCCTGCAGTAGTTGCACATTAAAGAAACTACTCAAAATTACTAAGAAAGGTTATTAAAAAATCAAGGAATATGCACATAATGTCAGAAACCATTAACTCCAACAATATACTTAAGGTATATGGAGTGTAGGAAACAAGACACAGGACAACCAATTAAAGAACAAGATAACATCACTAATGACTTAAATGGAAGAGCTATAAATGATGAGTCACAGGTAGCAAATGCATTTGAGAATCATGTTTTAAATATACTAGAAATTACAAAAATGGTTCCAATGGCTCTGAGCACTATGGAACTTAACATCTGAGGTCATCAGTCCCCTAGAACTTAGAACTACTTAAACCTAATTAACCTAAGGACATCACATACAGCCATGCCCGAGGCAGGATTCGGACCTGAGATCATAGCAGTCACGCGGTTCCGGACTGAAGCGCCTAGAACTGCTCGGCCACAATGACCGGGTTAGAAATTACAGGGACAGTCAGTTCAAGAGAAAAAGCACAGCAGTATATTGAAAAAGCAACTCTCATAAAATTCAGTCATATGAATGTATCATCAACTTCTCGCTCTTAATGTAAGAAAATGATGTATTTCTTCAAAAATAATTGCTCATATGGGTCTGGTGGTGTTTCCAACAGAGTACTGAAGATTGGTTCTCGTATAATAAGCTCTGAGTTATCTGAAGTATGTAATGCATCAATTACTTAAGGCATTTTCCATAGTGATTTAAATATGCCATTGTTGAGTCCTTCTATAAGAAAGGTGATAGAAAAGACATTTCTTTCACAACTGACAACATTTTCCAAAATTGTTGAGAAAGTTATGTAGTCTAGAATACTATCCCACACAAGGAACAGCAATGGCCTCAGTAAATCACTGTTTGAATTTCAGAAGAGTTGCTCTACTGCAAACGCCATTTACACAGTCACTCACTAAATAACAAAATGGCATCAACTGGTATTTTCTGTGAACTAGCTAAGGCATTTGACTGTTTGAACCACAATGTCCATACTGGTCTTGTGGAAATGGTGGTATAGCCAATCAGTGGATAATGTCATATTTAATCAAAATAATGTAGAAATTTTTACTTAGTAATTCAGCCAACGTAATCAGGGGACATTCCTCTGACTGGGGAGAAATCTCATGTAGAGTTCCCAAGACTCAGTCTTAGGTCCACCATTATTCTTCATACATGCAAACAATCTTCCACGTAATTTACAACAAGCAGAATTAGTTCTTGCCTTAAATGTTCAGAAATGTAAAATTGTGCAGTTCACAAAACAAAAAAATGTAGTATCCTATGATTATTATACTATGATTGTAATATAAATGAATCAGAGTTGGAGTTGGCCAACTCGTACAAATACCTGGGTGTGACACTTTATAGGTATAGGCTCAATCATGGGTAAAGCAGGTAGTAGTCTTCAGTTTATTGGTAGAATACTGGGAAAATGCAATTAGTGTACAAAGGAGATTGCTACAAATCACTCAAGTGACCCATTGTGGAGTTTTGTTCAAGTGTTTGGGATGTGAATCAATAGGACTACCAGGGGATAATAGACGTATATGGGGAAGGACAGCACAAATGATCACAGGTTTGTTTGACCTGTGGGAGAGTGTTATAGAGATGCTGAAGAAACTGAACTGGCAGACTCTTGAAGATGGATGTAAATTATCCCAAGAAAACCTACTTACGAACTTTCAGGAACTGACTTTAAATGATGATTCTAGGAATATACTGCAATTCCTACTTATTGCTCACAATGGGATTGTGAGGACAAGATTAGATTAATTACAGCACACACAGTGCCATTTAAGCAATCATTCTTCCTGCACTCTATATATGAATCGAAAATTAGGAAACCTTAATAGCTCATACAATGAGATGTACCCACTGCTGTGCACTTCACAATGATTTAAAAAGTATAGCTATAGATGTAGATTAGTTCTTTTTGCAGATGACAGAAGTATTGTAATCAATCCAAGCATACATACAGCAATAAAAGAAATGGTAAACAATCTTCTTAACAGTGTCCGGTTTTCTGCAAATGGTCTCACTCCTGATTTTAAAAAGACACAGCATGTTCAGTTCTGCACATCTAGTGACACTACACGAATGGTAAGCGTAACACACAATGAGGAAATGATAAATAGCTCAGAAACTTCAAAAATTTTAGGTATCCTTATTGATAAGAATTTAAACTGGAAAAAACACATTTTGGAAGTTTTAAAACAACTTTGTTCAGTCACATTTGCACCGCCAATCTTAGGCAAGTTGACATATTTTTCGTATTTTCATTCAATAATGGCATACGGACTAATGTTCTGGGGTAACTCATGTTTAAAGAAAGTCTTCATTGTTTACAAATATGATGGAAAAATAATATGTGGTGCTGAGCCATGATCATCTTACCAACATCTGTTTAAGGAGTTGGGCATTCTGACTACTACTTCACAGTATATTTATTCTCTCATAAAGTTTGTTGTAATTGTGGAAGTGTGGTTTATTCATCTCATAATGTACATTTGCACTCTATTTGGTTTGTGTGCAGGTGACATGTGAAAAATTTATAATACAGTTCCAATGATTTTTATGCTAATAAATAATAGCACTAAAATAATAACACTATAATGATGTTTATTTAACAATTCGTATACAGCCAAAATTTCCAGTTTGTCCTATGTGAATTCATCCACTCAGTAACAACATTTCAGTGTCAGTGCCTCATACTGCTATCTTTTAAGAGGACCTAAATTAATCTCCATTAACTTGTTCCCTTCTGATTTATTATAAATTTTTATTCTCATGTATTGAGGTCACTGGGCATGGGGTTGAGGCAACGGGTCGGGAGCATAAAATTTTCTTTGTTTCTTGTGTGTGTACACACACACACACACACACACACACACACACACACACACACACACACACACAAAACATTCAAAATATGTGTATTGTAAATCATAAAAAACCATGTTGTCCAGTATCTAGAAAACTTAAAATATTAACTCTGCCATAGGGATGGCTAAGTTAATATTTTAATGGACAACATGGTTCTTTATAATTTACAAGGCACATATTTTGAATGAATTTTTTTCTGTATTTTTAGTATCCACACAAGGTTTACTAAGTTACCCCAAAAAGCAATACCGTACCTAATAATGGATTCAAAGTAGCTTGTATATGCTACTTTTCATGTGTCCATAATATTTGCATTGCAAGTGCAAAACTGCTCAATTTGTTTGCTAGGTTCTCAAAAATGTGTGCCTACCTGCTCAAATTTTTATCCACATTTAAACCTAAGAATTTCAGTGGGTCAGCTTCTTATGTATCTTGGTTGTTGTGAAAAATCTTAATCTGCTCACTTTTTGACTGTTTGGTTTTGAATTGCATCATGAGAGCCTTAGATATGTTTATATTCAACCCATTTAGCTGAAACCAAATTTCTAAGATACTGATCACAGATTTGGGATTTTTTTCGGAAATCTGATTTTCAACTTCAGCTTATTCATCTGTGAATAGAACTGATGGGGAACTGATATTTATATTTTTTTCCAGTCAAAATAATAGTTTGCGCCATTTAAAGAGATTAACTCTTTGCTTTCTGTATGTTATGTAGGATTTAAGCCACTGTAGGGAACTCCCCCTATGCCATACTTTTCAAGTTTGTAAATAAGCAATGCATGGTTTACAGATTCAAACGCCTTTGCGAAGTTGCAGAAGATTCCTGCCACCTTATTGCTCTTATCTAATGATGTACTTGTTTTGTCAATGAAACTGTTCATTGCATCTGTGGTGTTTTTCCCTTGTTGAAAACCAAATTGATTATTTAGAATAACAGAATATGTTGCAATGAATAACAGAATATGTTGCAATGAAGTTTTGGATGTGGGAAACAGCATCTTTTTCAGATACTTAAATTTGATTGGGAGAGTTGAGATAGGATGATAATTTCCCATGATCTCTCTTGATCCCTTTTTGAAGAGTGGTTTGACTTCAGCATATTTCGGTACCTCTGGGAAACAGCCCTTTTCAAAACATTGATTTATTATTTGAGCTAGTGAGTTTGTAATTTTGTTATGTACTGCTTTAATATATTTGGTGGGTATACTAGCCCATCCAGCAGATATTTTGTTTTAATGCTGGGACTGCATTTTCTACATCCTTCACAGAAACTTAAAAAAAAATTGTTAAGTTTTCAGAGTTTCCATTTAGGCCAGAGGGATTTACTTTGCTGTGATAATCTGTCTTATTTACATCGGACTTTGCTACATTTATAAAAAAAAGTCATTAAAGCACTCTGATATTTGAATTGGACTTATAATAGTGTTTCCTTAAATTTTAATTTTTGAAATTTCTTGGTTACAGGCTTTCCCACTTAAGTCAGATGTAATGACTACCCACACAGCCTTTGTCTAATTATTATTGTTTAAAATTAACCTGTTATTTGCCAATTATTTGCTGCCTTGACAACTGTTTTAAATATAGTTTCATAGAGTGTAACATATTCAATGAAATCAACATATTTATTATATTTTAATTCTCTGTGTAGTTGCTTTTACCTTATGCTGGAAATTTTTATGTCCTGGGTAATCGACTTTAATTTATTTGTCATTTATTGCTGCAGAGTCTAGGTGGAAATATTTAATTAAAGACACTGAAAAAAGTATTTAGGAATTTCTCACAGTTTTTATCACTTGACTTAAAATGATCAAAAGATCTTTTTTTTTCTCTTTTAGCTTATTACTAAATATTAGCAAGGTTTCTTTGCTAAAGTTACTGCTCATATAGGTTTTCACACTTTAAATGTTCTTGCCTGTCTGTGGCAGCTCAATGAATAATGGACAGTGATCTGAAATACCTAGATCTAGACAAAATTTACACACATCTTCATGTAGATAATTAGTTAGAACATTGTCAATACAGGCTGCTAATTGTCCATGGTCTCTGGTACAATCAGAGAAATTCATTATGAAACCATATTTCTTTACCAAGTCAGTGAATCTTGAAACATAGCTAGTATCACATGTGATATCAATATTAAAATCAGCAGCTATTAGAATTTTTTCTTTTTTTTTCTCTCTACAAAGGTCTTCTAGCATAAGACGAAGCTTACATATGAATAGGTCTGTTGTTGACTTCCCTGGGATTCTTTGTTTTGAGATTACTATAAAATTTACGTGTAAATCCATTATTTCTACACAACAACTGTCAAACACACATTCTTCATTTAAATAATTAAAACAATTTTTGATTTCATAATTTATATCACTATGCAGAAGTATACACGAGCCTCTATGTGACTTGTTTCTTGGGCAAAAGCTACCTGCTAACCTGAAGTTCCCTAATTTGTTTAAAATTTTAAGTGTCCTCAGTAAGCTAGTGCTCATTTAAACAAACAACTCTACCATTTGCTCATTCTGACAGAATGATTTCCAACTTGTCTGTTTTGGAGCTTTCGTTGTTTGAAGCATCAATGTTTAAACTGTTTATATTCCATTGCATAACATATCTACTTGGACTATTACTTATAGGCTTTAGCACATTTCTTGCCAGATAATGGTTTGATTTTGTCTTTCTTAATTCTACATATGTTTTTTCACCAATCACTACTTATCAGTTTCTGTTATTTTTTTATAACCTGGCAAGTATCAATGAACATCTTACTGAATATTTTTGAGCCCAACCTATTCATATGTAGACCATCTTGGCATGAAACTTTGCACTTAGAAATTTTTTGGGATCAATGAAATTGGTTTCTGTTTTAATGCACTCTTCTTTAATATCACTGTTTATTCTCTGCACATAGCTGTCACTCATTGATCTCCTGTATACAATGCCACTGACTATTATTCCAGAAGTCATGTAGGGGCTTCTGGCCATTTGAATAAGGTCATCTGTGTGATTTGCAGTTTCTTCTTTGCTGTTATTTGGAGGGAATTTGTTCCCAGATGGATAAAAACACCTTTTGGATTCATGTTACGCTTATCTGCTCTGCTCTCTCTTGAGTTTAAGAGGTTGTTTATATGTTTATGTAGCTGACGCATCCTGACTCCTGGTCAAATGTTGATTTCAGAGCTTGGAATGACTATGTTTCTTAACAATGAGGCACCTATAATAAGGAACTCACTTTCTGTCTTACTAGGTACACATATATTTGTTTAATTCTTCCGTATCTTCAGTTTCAGTTTCTTTTTCTTTCATAATGGTGGCTGAGTTGTTCTGCAGTTTTTCAGTTGTGTCCCTCCATGTGTTTGCCAATGTACAGCCATGTAACACTAGAATTTTTTTCACAATTAACTACTGCAGTTAAAAGGAACAATAATGTACATAATTACAATGCCAGAAGGAAAAGTGGCATTCATTACTCCACATTAAGGTTAAAAAGAGGGTGCACAATGCTGCAACTAAAAGTTTTGATCACTTACCCATTGATGTAAAATTTCGGACAGACAGCAAAGAAAAAATTTGAAAACAAACTTTAAAGTTTCTGCTTGACAACTTCTTCTATTCCATTATTGTAATGTGTGAAAAGCAGTGGGTGGGAATTACTAACTCACGTTATTCAATAATAATAAAATACAAAAATAACTTATAAGTGTTTAACATGTAGCTGTATTTATAAATTAATTTGGGATGTGAATGTAAAATGACTCAGTTCACATTATTAGGATTTATCATGCAAATTATCCATGGAACACGAAACTGACTAACAAACATTGCCAAATCCAGATTAACACTCTGACCCTGTGAAGAAGAAGAAGACGAAGAAGAAGAAGAACAAGTGGTAATAGTGATAGTGGTAGTGTGGTGTATTGAACACTGTGATAGCTCATGATGTTGCACCCAACAGAATTTGAAAATATGTCACTGTGAGGTTGATTTTACTGAATAAACTGTTATGGCCTAGTGTTGCAGAGAGTTCATTTGCGATCAGTAGGGAATAAATTTTCACTTCAGATTGTGCATTTGTCATCACTTTAAACTCACCACAAACTCTAAAAATGTCATTGGGCTTACACAACACATACATTAGTGGAGTGGTCCATTGACTATGGGGTATAGGCATTAACACATCTTCATGAGTTGCTCTGTCCAGTTCTGATTTGCGGATGCCCTTTAGAGCCAGGAACACTATACAAGCTTTGAAGAAGCATGGGGTAGAGTGATGTGAGGTTTGAAAGTATTCTCCTTCCATAACCCAGATGACAAGGATTGAGCATATCTGTGAAGAGAGTCTTTAGGATGACTCAAGGTCCTTCAGATTGCATAGTGTGTACTGTTTTATGAACCATAAACCCCAATTCATGGAAAGAGTCCACTTTAGGGTCAGCTAGCACCAGGAAGTTTCCTGGCCATCTGATTTAGTTGTAAGTGAGTAGAACTGTAAGTTATCCATTGACACCTTTCCTAGGGTGTAGGTGAAATTGAGAATGGCTTGTTTGGAGACGGGATATATGTAAGCCATGCACCTCCCAGGACCTCAGTTCATCAACACACCTGATGATGGTGACATATCTGTTAGACAAAATATTGTGCCCATTGGACACTATGAACAGACAGTACACCCATGGACTATTCAGCCAGTGTGAAACAAGACTCATCCAACCAAATGATTTTCTTCTGTTCCTCTATAGTTGAGATTTAATGCTTTCAGCTCCACATCTTGCTGTTACAAGAATTTGCATCACTGATGAGTGGTTTTGGAATTTCAGGTTGCTCAGGAGTTCCTTGCTTCTGGAGCTTCCTACACGTTGTTTTGTAGTGGAGAAGATTCGAGAGTTCAGCCAGTTCTGCAGTGATTTTTGCAACTGTCATCCCCTTATTTTTCATCACACTCTTCTTCAATGACCATCTGCCACAATCACTCAACACATACTTTCATCCATGTTGTGACTTAGTGGATGATATTTTCCCACTTACCCTGTATGCAGTATAAATCTTCAACACAGTACCTCTTGAAATACTAAACACTTCAGTTACCTTGTCTATGGAGGCACCCACCATATGATCACTATCAGTTTGCCCATGTTCAGATTCACTCTGCTCTGACCTGATGCACTCACAATTGCACAGAATACTCTCCTGACCATGACTTGACACTTTCAACATATTGAGGATATTGCACAGGTGTCAGGTATGACAGCACAACCTGCAGACCTGGCTATCGTCTGCATTTATGCACCCATGTTTCCATGTTTTTGTCCAGCCACTTGCAAGTGTCCCCTTTTGCCACATCTGTGGCATGTTGCTCGCTGATGGGACCATGCACTACACGCATTGTGGAGGAGGCATTGTTAACAGCTAGGCAATGGCATTGCTGCTGATGTGGTCTGTCACTACTGATGTGGTTGGTGATGGGCCATTGAGTATGTGAAGGTGCCACCAGAGATGGTGTTATGTACCTAATGATCTGTGCTGGAGAGTGATGACATAGGCTGCTGCCCAGTCTGCATAAGATTGATTGGGACCTTTTTCTTGCTGCTGGCTTTCTAATTTGGCTGCAATTACAAGTTTCTTCATCAAAAATGTTCATCTGATAAAGACAATATTCTAAACAACTCATGTCCTGCAGGATTCTTTAGTAACTCTAGTTTCTGTTTTGGGTGATACAGTTTGGGATTCCCTGGCAAGATCATGGCCTGTTGTCTTTCCATGTCAGAAATTAGGCAATTTTAGAATGCAACTGGAATTGTTAGCAGTAAGCATCCCACTCTTCACTTTGTTCATTAAAAGGTGTAAAAGCCATAAACACAGGTGGCACAGAGGATATACCTGCTGCATTTGCTAACGCTTGCTCTGTATGTAACATTGCTGTTGTTAACTCTTGATAACTCCACGTGGTTTACATTAGTTAGTTGGTGTAGTTGCTCTATTGCTGAAGACCCTTAGTCTTGCCTAATCACAAAATGTTCAAAGTCTAATTTGCATGCATCACAGATCCTGAGTTGTGACCGATTTTGTGAAGGTGATATACACTCAGAACTAATGGATACTCATCCCCATTTATTCAACAAATTGAGATATGTTACAGCATGCTCCCTGGAGCAGTGAAAACTATTTTAAAGTAAGCCATGAACCCAAGTCCACTTCACCCACTGTCAGTGTCCAGCAAGTAACTTGGTGAGAACCAAACCAAAGGACTAATCAGCACACAGTTCCACTGTATCAAAATTGTGACAGAATTACAACTGTCCCTGGACCAATTTATATGCAGGATTCTGGTAGGCATGACCTCGCCAAAGGGCAGTCTTGGTGACAAGTGCCAACTGGATAGTGGCACCATGACAGTAGACAGTAGTATTGCACCAGCTACTCCGTTTCCATAGTGATATTGGTTGGTGTCACTACACTGTGCAGACAAAACATACTTAATCTGGCAACATTACTGATGAAAGGTCAAGAGCTATGGGATTTCTGACATTCCCAAAGCTAGTGTTATAGCCACTTTGCTGTTTCTTATCTATATAAACGATCTGGGAGACAATCTGAGAAGCCATCTTAGGTTGTTTGCAGATGACGCTGTTGTTTGTTGACTAGTAAAGTCATCATAAGACCAAAACAAATTGCAAAATGATTTAGAAAAGATATCTAACAAAGGAAAATCCAGGGTGGAATGTAACAATATTACAAAAAGGGAAGTTGCTACTCACCATATAGCGGAGATGCTGAGTCGCAGATAGGCACAACAAAAAGACTCTCACAAATAAAGCTTTTGGCCATTAAGGCCTTCATCAACAATAGAGGATAGACATATACACACACACACACACACACACACACACACACACACACACACACACACACACACACACACACACGTGCAAAACTTGGCAATTGACCCTAAATAACGAAAATTGTGAGGTCATCCACATGAGAGCTAAAAGGAATCCATTAAACTTCAGTTGCATGATAAATCAGTCAAATCTAAATGCCATAAATTCAACTAATATCTAGAAATTACAATTATGAACAACTTAAATTTGAAGAAGCACATAGCAAATGTTGTGGGGAAGGCTAACCAAAGACTGTGTTCTATTGGTAGGACACTTAGAGAATGTAACAGATCTACTAAGGAGACTGCCTACACTACACTTGTCCATCCTCTTTCAGAATATTGCTGCATGGTGTGGGATCCGTACCAGATAGGATTGACAGAGTACATCGAAAAGGTTCAAAATAGAGCAACACGTTCTGTATCAGCATGAAATAGGGGAGAGTGTATCACTGAAATGACACAGGATTTGGGATAAACATAATTAAAACAAAGGTGTTTTTCTTCTTGGAGGAATCTTCTCACAAAATTCCAATTACCATCTTTCTCTTGCACATGCGAAAATATTTTGTTAATGCATGTTGTTCTCAATGGAGAGACATCTACAGACGTTAAAGTAACCTCTGGCGTGCCACAGGGGAGTGTTATGGGGCCATTACTTTTCACAATATATATAAATGGCCTAGTAGATAGTGTTGGAAGTTCCATGTGGCTTTTCGCGGATGATGCTGTGGTATACAGAGAAGTTGCAGCATTAGAAAATTGCAGCAAAATGCAGGAAGATCTGCAGTGGATAGGCACTTGGTGCAGGGAGTGACAACTGACCCTTAACATAGACTAATGTAATGTATTGTGAATACATAGAAAAAAGGATTCTTTATTGTATGATTATATGATAGCGGAACAAACACTGGTAGCAGTTACTTCTGTAAAATATCTGGGAGTATGCATGCAGAACGATTTGAAGAGGAATGATCATATAAAATTAACTGTTGGTAAGGCGGGTACCAGGTTGATATTCATTGGGGGAGTCCTTAGAAAATGTAGTCCATCAACAAAGGAGGTGGCTTACAAAACATTCGTTCGACCTATACTTGAGTATTGCTCATCAGTGTGGGATCCGCACCAGGTCGGGTTGACAGAGGAGATAGAGACGATCCAAAGAAGAGTGGAACATTTTGTCACAGGGTTATTTGGTAAGCGTGATAGCATTACGGAGATGTTGAGCAAAAATCAAGTGGCAGACTCTATAAGAGAGCCGCTCTGCATCGCGGCGTAGCTTGCTGTCCAGGTTTCGAGAGGATAAATTTCTGGATGAGGTATCGAATATATTGCTTCCCCCTACTTATACCTCCCCAGGAGATCACGAATGTAAAATTAGAGAGATTCAAGCGTGCACGGAGGCTTTCCGGCAGTCGTTCTTCCCGTGAACCATACGCGACTGGAACAGGAAAGGTAGGTAATGACAGTGGCACGTAAAGTGCCCTCCGCCGCACACCATTGGGTGGCTTGTGGAGTATAAATGTAGATGTAGATGTAGATGTAGATAGGGAGAAACAATCACCATGATAAAATGAGGGAAATCAGAGTTTGTACGGAAAGATATGGGTGTTCGTTCTTTCCGCAATCTATATGAGACTGGAGTAATAGAGAACTGCAAAGGTGGTTTGATGAAAGCTCTGCCAGACACTTAAATGTGATTTGTAGAATATCCATGTAGATGTAGATGTAGAGAAGCTGACATCCAGGTCCACAATTATTTTGTAGTCAGATACTGACTGATAGTATAATTCATAAGACGTACCTTTTGATACATTTCACATCTCTTTAAAGAGATCTTCCTTGAAACATTTTGTAGCATTTCCTATGACACCATAAAATATATTTACTGAAAAGGATAGCATAATTCTCACAGTTAAAATGCTTTTAACAGTTAGAGGAAATACTAGAATCCTGTATTTTATTTCCCTGTGAATTAAGCACACTCTCACTGTATGTGCAAATAACCCTCTCAATATCAGAGCCCTTTAGAAAAGCCGACAAATGTGTTACTTGTTTGAGATGGCTAAATGCAGTTATACACAACCAGACCTAAAATATTTGGAATTACTGACAAAAATTAAATTAGGCATACATTTTACAATATTTTCTCCCAGTTACTTTAGAGACGTTTAACTTAAACATATTTCAGCCAACCAGCATGTTATAATTAATGTTTAGTTATGTCTATAACTTAAATGTTAGCAAATTCTCCAGAACATTTTACAGAATGTTTCTGTGATGATGAAACAACAGTTCATTTATGAAAGAGAAATACAAGTGTATCAATTTTGTATATGGAACTCTGATCTAGAATTGACTAAGTGTAAAGTTTCATTTGTACTGTTTCAGAGTAGACTTATTTTTGTAATACTCTTCATACATAAATATGAAAAAACTAACTTCTGATGATTACTGATGTAAATTCTCACATTTCCTTATGCCACATTGATGCATTTGTAAAGAAAACAGTAAATAAATAAATAAATAAAAATAAATTAAAAAATTTATTGTTGCAGTGTCAACAATGAGGTCTACAGTTTGCTAAAAAATGTATATTTTATACAAAAAGTTATTTAATTTCAGGATACTGCTATATTTAGAGAAATAATTATAATTAAATTATCAAGATAAAGAATTGTGATATATCGTTCATGGAAATGATAAACGTGTGACTGAAACTATTACCCTTTTGCCTCAGTGCCACACCTACACTTCTTATTGACAGTAGGATCATATGAGGTATCAAGCAAAATTTGTGAAGTGTGTTGGTACCCTTGCTGTTTATGGCATATAGTAATGAATCAGCAAACAATTAAATAGTAACTCCAGACTTTTTGCAGATAATCTATAAAGACTTACTGTCTGAAACAAGTAAATAAGTGGTAAAATGGGAATTAACTTCTATCATTCATTTCACAGTGGCTTGGAGTATGTAGATTTACATGTAAATACAGAATACAAAAAGTGTCAGTCTAATATAAAATTTAATTTCTTCTTACAGATTGTCGGCGAGGAGCTGTTTCGGAATTTGGCAATCACATGTGCTGCTGTCTTTGCTGTAACACTGTGCTTGATTAAGGGCCCAAGAGCTGTGGTATTGGTCAATTTATGTGTGATACTTACTGTAACTGACCTCATTGGGTCAATGTACTGGTCAGGACTAACAATTGAAATTTCTTCATCTCTGATGATTCTCTTGTGTGCAGGATTGACAGTTGATTATGCTGCCCATGTTGGACATGAATATGTACATGCTAAGGGAACAAGAAATGGTAAGTACTGATAATTTAATTGAGACTACCTAAATACATGGGTGACCATTAAAATTGCAATGCCAGTAAGGATAGCAAATAATGAAATTGTACTTATTGTCTGTATACGGCATAGTGGGAAGATTACACAGTTTACTTTGTTGTTGATATACAGGGTGTAAAACTTAGTACACAGAACTGCCATCTCTGGCAGCAACAATTGCTCTAACCTAGATTGCCATTTAGTCAAACTGAGCTTGGATGGTAAACAAAGGTACATTATTCTGTGCTACTTCAACTCTGGCATTAATCTTAGTGGCTGGCAAATGGTTGCATACCAGTCTTCAGCAAGCCATGACCAGATGTTTTCAGTGGGTGAGAGATCAGGAGAACACACTGACAACAGTCAAACACTCTCTACAGGAGGTCGCTGAAGGAGTGATCAATATTCGGGGATATGATAGGAGCATTCATTTGAAGCAAAAAACTTCATATGGACAAGTGCCCTATTCTAAATGGTTTCCAAGATAGAATAAATTTAGTGTACATTTGTTTTTGGTCTAGTGGTGAGCACATATGTGTCTTACCCAACTAACTACATTGACATTTTTTTCTAGTCCAGCCTACCTTGTTGCTTTCAACCTCTTTGCTCAGGGTATCTTTCTGCCATTAAGCTAGCCCACTGAACACTCAATTGTCCATGATGTGTTGTGAGTGAAGTAGTATGAGAGATTGAGAACATATCTCAGAGAAGCATAAGTTAATTGTGTTTGTACACGTGCTGACTAAACTGCCACACATTTACACCAATGAAGAATACGCAAATATGATCTACACTATGTGATCAAAAGTATCCGGACACCTGGCTGAAAATGACTTACAAGTTCGTGGCACTCTCCATAGGTAATGCTGGAACTCAAAATGGTGTTTGCCCACCCTTAGCACTGGTGACAGCTTCCACTCTCACAGGCATATGCTCAATCAGGTGCTGGAAGGTTTCCTGGGGAATGGCAGCCCATTCTTCATGGAGTGCTGTGCTGAGGAGAGGTATTGATGTCAGTCGGTGAGGCCTGGCATAAAGTCTACATCTGCATGTACATCCATACTCCGCAAGCCACCTGAGGGTGTGTGGCGGAGGGTACCTTGAGTACCTCTATCGGTTCTCCCTTCTATTCCAGTCTCGTATTGTTCGTGGAAAGAAGGATTGTCGGTATGCTTCTGTGTGGGCTCCAATCTCTCTGATTTTATCCTCATGGTCTCTTCGCGAGATATATGTAGATGGGAGCAATATACTGCTTGACTCTTTGGTGAAGGTATGTTCTCGAAACTTCAACAAAAGCCCGTACCAAGCTACTGAGAGTCTCTCCTGCAGAGTCTTCCACTGGAGTTTATCTATCATCCCCGTAACGTAAGTCGGTGTTCCAAAACATCCCAAAGGTGTTCTGTAGGATTCAGGCCAGTCCATTACAGGGATGATATTGTCATGTTATTGTCTGCCACAGGCGGTGCATTATGAATAGGTGCTCGATCGTATTGAAAGATGCAATTGCCATCCCCAAATTGCTCTTTAACAGTGGGAAGCAAGAAGGTGCTTAAAACATCAATGTAGGCCTGTGCTGTGATAGTGCAATGCAAAACAACAAGGGGTGCAAACTCCCTCCATGAAAAACATGACCACACCATAGTACCACCGCCTCCGAATTTTACTGTTGGCACTACACATATTGGCAGATGACGTTCACCGGACATTCGCCATACCCTCACCCTGCCATTGGATCGCCACATTATGTACTGTGATTCATCACTCCACACGATATTTTTCCAAGGTTCAATTGTCTGATGTTTACACTCTTACACCAAGCGAGGTGTCATTTGGCATTTACCAGCATGATATGTGGCTTATGAGCAGCCGCTCTACCATGAAATCCAAGTTTTCTCACCTCCCACCTAACTGTCATAGTACTTGCAGTGGATCCTGATGCAGTTTGGAATTCTTGTGTGATGGTCTGGATAGATGTCTGTCTATTACACATTATGACCCTCTTCAACTGTCGGCGGTCTTTGTCAGTCAACAGACAAAGTCAGCCTGTACACTTTTATGCTGTACATGTCCCTTCATGTTTCCACTTCCCTATCACATTGGAAACAGTGGATCTAGGGATGTTTAGGAGCGTGGAAATCTCACATACGGAAGTATGACAGAAGTGTCACCCAATCACCTGACCACGTTCGAGATCCGTGAGTTCTACGGAGCAGCCCATTCTGCTCTTCCACAATATCTACTGACTATTGAGGTGGCTAATATGGAGTATCTGGCAGTAGGTGACAGCACAATGCACCTAATATGAAAAACATATGTTTTTGGAAGTGTCTGGATACTTTGGATCACATAATGTATGTTTACAGCTTCCACTTTGGTAGTGCTCCTGTTGTTGTCAGATACTACCATTAACAAATTCCTGATGGTAGAGTGTTCAGCAGAGTTTCATCACATTGTGAGAAGTCAATATAACACAGACACATGTATCGCGAACATTACATGCAGAAAACTTGTAGCCATTTCATATACAGTGTGTTCATGATCTTCACATTGGCAATGATGCCACAAACTTACATTTTCTCACTGGTTAAATGGCAACCGTCATTTGCTTCCATTAGTACTATTCACTGATGAAGCCACATTTACATGGAATGGAATCAGCAACACATGTAATAACCATCAATTGATACAGTTGAAACCAATTGCCAAGTTTGGTTTTTGGTCAGTGTTTGGTGCTGCATGACCAGTAACATGTGATAGGTCCAGACATTGCTTGCATTTTTTGTAAAATTCATTTGCGGAACACCTGAGGATGTTTCTTCAGCTGCACAGACTTCAGTGTACTTCCAGCATGATGGAGACCCTCCACATTTGACCAGACATGTGAGGGAAAATCTCAACTGCAGTTACCCTAATTGCTGGATTGGTCATCTACATCTACATCCACACTCTGCAAGCCACCTGACGGTGTGTGGCGGAGGGTACCTTGAGTACCTCTATCAGTTCTCCCTTCTATTCCAGTCTCATATTGTTCACGGAAAGAAAGATTGTCGGTATGCCTCTGTGTGGGCTCTAATCTCTCTGATTTTATCCTCATGGTCTCTTCGTGAGAGAGGGAGCAATATACTGCTTGACTGCTCGGTGAAGGTATGCTCTCGAAACTTCAACAAAAGCCTGTACCAAGCCACTGAGCATCTCTCTTGCAGAGTCTTCCACTGAAGTTTATCTACCAGCTCTGGAACGCTATTGCGATTACTAAATGACCCTGTAACAAAGTGTGCTGCTCTCCATTGGATCTTCTCTATCTCTTCTATCAACCATATCTGGTACGGATCCCACACTGGTGAGCAGTATTCAAGCAGTGGGCGAACAAGTGTACTGTAACCAACTTCCTTTGTTTTCTGACTGCATTTCCTTAGGATTCTTCCAATGAATCTCAGTCTGGCATCTGCTTTACCGACAATTAATTTTATATGGTCATTCCATTTTAAATCACTCCTAATGCCTACTCCCAGATAATTTATGGAATTAACTGCTTCCAGTTGCTGACCTGCTATATTGTAGTTAAATGATAAAGGATCTTTCTTTCTATGTATTTGCAGCACATTACACTTATCTACATTGAGATTTAATTGCCATTCCCTGCACCGTGCGTCAGTTCATTGCAGATCCTCCTGTATTTCAGTACAATTTTCCATTGTTAGAACCTCTTTATATACTACAGCATCATCTACAAAAAGCCTCAGTGAACTTCTGATGTTATCCACAAGGTCATTTATATATATTGTTAATAGCAATGGTCCTATGACACTCCGCTGCGGCACACCTGTAATCACTCTTACTTCAGAAGACTTCTCTCCATTGAGAATGACATGCTGCGTTCTGTTATCTAGTAACTCTTCAATCCAATCACACAATTGGTCTGATAGTCCATATGCTCTTACTTTGTTCATTAAACGACTGTGAGGAACTGTATCAGATGCCTTGCGGAAGTCAAGAAACACTGCATCTACCTGGGAACCCATGTCTATGGCACTCTGAGTCTTGTGGACGAATAGCATGAGCTGGGTTTCACATGATCGTCTTTTTTGAAACCCATGCTGATTCCTACAGAGTAGATTTCTAGTCTCCAGAAAAGTCATTATACTCGAACATAATGCATGTTCCAAAATTCTACAACTGATCAATGTTAGAGGTATAGGTCTATTGTTCTGCACATCTGTTTGATGCCCCTTCTTGAAAATGGGGATGACCTGTGCCCTTTTCCAATTTTTTGGAGCTCTACGCTCTTCTAGAGACCTATGGTACACCGCTGCAAGAAGGGGGGGAAGTTCCTTCGCGTACCCTGTGTAAAATTGAACTGGTATCCCATCAGGTCCAGCGGCCTTTCCTCTTTTGAGCGATTTTAATTATTTTTCTATCCCTCTGTCATCTATTTCGATATCTGTCATCTGTGCGAGGATCTAGAGAAGGAACTACAGTGCAGTCTTCCTCTGTGACACAGCTTTGGAAAAAGACATTTAGTATTTCGGCCTTTATTCTGTCATCCTCTGTTTCAGTACCATTTTGATCACAGAGTGTCTGAACATTTTGTTCTGAACCACCTACCACTTTGACATAAAACCAAAATTTCTTAGGATTTTCTGCCAAGTCAGTACATAGAACTTTACTTTCAAATTCACTGAACGCCTCTCGCATAGCCCTCCTCACACTACATTTCGCTTCATTTAATTTTTGTTTGTCCGCAAGGCTTTGGCTATGTTTATGTTTGCTGTGAAGTTCCCTTTGCTTCTGCAGCAGTTTTCTAACTCTGTTGTTGTACCAGGTGTCTCTTTTCCATCTCTTACAATCTTCCTTGGTACATACTCATCTAATACATATTGTATGATGGTTTTGAACTTTGTCCACTGATCCTCAACACTATCTGTACTTGAGATAAAACTTTTGTGTTGAGCTGTCAAGTACTCTGAAATCTGCTTTTTGTCACTTTTGCTAAACAGAAAAATCTTCCTACCTTTTTTAATATTTCTATTTACGGCTGAAATCATCACTGCAGTAACTGCTTTATGATCGCCGATTCCCTGTTCTGCCTTAACCGTTTCAAATTGTTCTGGTCTGTTAGTCACCAGAAGGTCTAATATGTTATCGCCACGAGTTGGTTCTTTCCTCAAGGTAGTTTTCAGATAATGCACTTAAAAAAATTTCACTGTGTTCTTTGTCCCTGCCACCTGTTATAAACGTTTGAGTCTCCCAGTCTATATCTGGGAAATTAAAATCTCCACCCAGAACTATAACATGGTCAGGAAATCTATTCAAGATATTTTCCAAATTTTCCTTCAGGTGCTCTGCCACAACAGCTGCTGAGCCAGGGAGCCTAAAGAGGCATCCATTTACCATGTTTGAGACTGCTTTAACCGTGGACTTCACCCAAATTATTTCGCATTTCAGATCTCCGTCAATTTCCTTCGATACTGTTGCACTTTTTATCACTATAAACATGCCTCCCCCTTCACTGTCCAGCCTGTCTCTGTGGTATACATTCCAATCTGAGTTTAGAATTTTATTACTGTTTACATGAGGTTTGAGCCAACTTTCCGTCTCTAGTACTATGTGGGCATTGTGACCGTTAATTAATGAGAGCAGTTCCGGGACCTTTCTATAGACGCTCCTGCAGTTTACTATTACCACATTAATATTGTTATTCCCTGTTGTGTTTTGCCTTCTGCTACCTTGTCGCATCTCAGGAGGCGTCTTGTCGGGCATAGGGAGGGAATTCTCTAACCTAAAAAACCCACATGTGCACTCCACACGTACTCCGCTACCCTTGTAGCTGCTTTCTATGTGTAGTGCACGCCTGACCTATTCAGGGGGACCCTACATTTCTCCAACTGATAGTGCAGGTCGAGAATTTGCACCCCAGATCTCCTCAGAATCGTCTGAGCCTCTGGTTTAAGCCTTCCACTCGGCTCCAAACCAGAGGACCGCGATCGGTTCTGGGAACGATCCTACAAATAGCTAGCTCAGATTCCACCCCGCGAGTGAGGCTTTCCACCTTCACCAACTCCGCCAACCATCTGTATGAACTGAGGATGACCTCTGAAACCATATGGCAGGAGTCATTGGTGCCGACATGATCACAATTTGCAGTCGGGTGCACCCAGTGCTCTCTATCGCCGCCGGCAGGGCTTCCTCCACATCTCGGATGAGACCCCATGGCAAGCAGACAAAGTGAACACTGGCCTTCTTTCCTGACCTTTCCGCTATTTCCCTAAGGGGCTCCATCACCCACCTAACATTGGAGCTCCCAATCACTAATAAAACCCTCCCCCCGTGTGCCTGCTTGGACCTTGCTGAAGGAGCGGCAGCATGTCTACTCACAGGCAGAGTGGGCGATGCCATACGGCGAGCCTCCACATTTACCCTCCGCCTCGTGCAATGTGAATGCCGCTGTACCACCTGCCACTCCCCTTGAGGTGGGGGGGGGGGGGGAGGGTTGCCCAACCACGCCCGGTACCCGCGAGGATGTCTCACAGAAGCATGTAGCACCTGGGGTGTACCATGCGATGCACCAGACTCCCCACTGCTACTACACTCCGAGGCAGCAGCCTGAAGATGGCTGACCGCAGCCATCATCATGCTCAGCTGTTCACGAACAGTGGCCAGCTCCTCATGCCTTTGTACACAGCAGTTACACATCCTATCCATCCTAAGAAATCAACAATTTACTGTAGAGAGTTAATCGACTTTTAACTAGACTGCTAATTCAGTAAAGGTGGCTGATAGCTGACTAAACTGTGGTTACTAGACACTTCTTGTTGGAAACAATGAAAATAAACACCACCTGACTCTGGACTGTATTCAAAACAAACACAAAATCTATGGAACACTGTTATTAGTACTCGAAAATTAAAGCTTCCTAAAAACAAAAACACACGGAAAAAGAAGTGACAAGTAAGAAAAACACAGTTAATACTTAAATTTACTTAGCTTGCTGCACAGCAGATGTGAAGCAGACGGCAGTTACAACAACACTCATGGTAGCACCCTTAATTGTTCATCAAGAGTGCCAGACTTTATGCAATTAAATTTTTATTTGGGGCGGTTGGATGAACTCTGAGATGTACAAATGGAAGGTGAATATGTGACATGAATTGCTTGGTCGCATCGTGGAAGTTACCCATGTGAACTATTGGAAATGTAGTCAAACATAACACATTCTGCTGAATGATGGGCTTCATGTTCAATACTTAGTAGCAAAACAGAACATTCAACTCAACAATTGTGAGAAGTAATTCTGGAGGAAAACTTCAGAATTCCTCCTGAAGGCACAATTATATATCAAAACATTTTCATCCTTTGAGACTATATACATTGCGGATAAGAAGAAAATTTAAAACATGCATATATTGCAAGGCGAACTTGATACACTCTTTTTACTACCCAAGAAAGCATAATATGTAAAATATAAAAAATCTTATGTGTGTTTTTGATGACAAAAAAGACAATCAAACTAAAATTCTATCATCATTCACAAAATTGCTGACCAACATTACAGAGATTGGCATAAAAAGACTGAGCTTCTAGCACTTAATAGCATAAAATACATTCCACAGCCTATCATAATAAGAACAAGTATAGAAAATACAAAGGGGCAACAAACACCTCTTTTCTAAAACACATGAACTTTGCTAATGAACTTACAAACAAACATAACATAAAGCAGTACCATGAAGACATTCATTATGTATTCAGTATGAGGCATTTTGAATCAGAAAATTGTCACACTTGTAAAAAGAACTTAAAACAGAGCAACATATATATCCATTTCTATGGAAAATGGAATAACCAGACAAATGAACAAAATAATCACTATACCAACAATATCACAGACTACAAACAGAATACATTTTTAGAAGGCAGCTATAAATAAACGTATTGTAAGAAGAAGTAAATCAAACACTAAAATAAAGTGTAAATTAAAGGCAGCGATATGTGATCTGTATTCAGTTCGTAATGTTTGTAGTTACATTAGTTAACATAGTTGTATCATTGTATTTTAAGCATTTGAAGTCAGAAAAACTGAAAAGAGTGTTTCATACAGGAAGCTGTTCATTATTTAATGCACATGATGAAATGCACATTCAAGATATTAACGGTATTGTCCAAGTGATTTTTCCTGTGCTGTTGGGTAACTCCTGGGTATTCTCAGTTCCTATCATGGAGGTACATAGTTTGATTAGAGTTCAAACCAAGTCCCTTTGTTCAGAACGTACTCCCATTTGTCACATGGGAACACTACCAAAAGGTGTATAATTCCACAAAGTGGGGTTTTTGTGTTTGGAATCCAATACTACCTTGGAAATGACAAAGAAAATAGTTCCAGGGCTCTTGCTCATCCCTCCAAACAACTTCAAAATTAAACTCAGGTTCTTTGTATTTAATTTTGTAGTAAAAACTCACTAAGTAGGGCAGTCAGGTTATAAAACTGTCCTTCACTGCCTTCTGGAGGTAACAGTAGAAAACAAATCGCATTGTAGTGCACAGTACAAGAGCACTTAAATCTTTTATAGCTATATCATCATACATCATATTAAATGGGAATTATGATAGTATTACAATTAAACATATGGTTCTTTATGGTGTTCTGAGCCTCATGTAGCCTCATGCACTCAGCATTAAACTCTGACCTGGCTCAGATATTACTTGGACCAACCTGGGTTTTTGTGCATCACAAATGGCATTCCAGATTGTAAAAACAGATTATAACTAAGAGCTTTCTGCTCTAGCTTTATTTTTTTATGGTTAACTTTTAAACAGTCTTTAGGATTTCTTGTATGGTATTCATTACTGATGAGAGACCTGTGATACATCTGTGAAACATCAGGCAAATATTTCAGACCTGCATCAGTGACAGAATACTATCAACTTTGCAACATTTAGCATCTAAATTCAGGCGTGTAGTATTCAGTATAAACAAAAGAAAATTCACACATGACTATCACACACTGTGTGGCATCAGTACTTTTAATTGTGGCACTTCATTAAACTGGGTTTCCACATGCATGGATTACCTACACATGCATGCCCCCACCACCACTCACATAAGTCAACTTTCATGTGGAAACACCCTACTTGCACACTGTTATGCCAACTTAGGCATAAGTTACAAAAGCTAAAAGAAGTGTAACTTTATTGCACATTGTCGCTTCCCCCACCATCACCTATGAGCTCCAGCAGCTAACTACGTGGATCTGCTCTTGTTTGTTGAACAGTACATGTCTTGAAAAATTTGGTTGTGTACGTGTATTGTTAGTGTCATGACAAAATAATAGGTTTAGTCTTCAACTAAATATATAAATACTTTTTAAAGTGGCAAAATGTTCTTAAACCATGAGTAGGAATCTCATCCAGCATTCAGCAATTCCTTACAATCATTTATTTGTAATAAAGTTACTCAGCACCGTTTGAAGTGAGATTTGGATTTGAAAAATACTGTAACTAAGAATGTGGACTTTCTGAAATTAATATCACTGCAGAACAGTCAGCATTGTAAAAGTAAGGTAATGTTCTGTCTTCTGACCCTAGATGGGCCAGTTGGACATAACCTCCACTACTAGTCAGTTAAGCTCAGTATTGTAAAGGCGTATTTTTATTTGATTATAATAATAATTTTCTGCTTTAGTCACTGAAAATACATTTTATGCTGAAGCATAAAGAGAACATTTACTTGTGCGTTTAGAGATTTAAAGCTACTCTTGACCCTAATTAAAATTCTGTGTAGGTACAACATTGTTAATATTGATGCAATCACTGTTTTGCACAGTACTACAAAGTTTGGTTACAAAATTAGTACTGTACCAGTAAATGAAATGTTATATTTAAAGAACCTGTGACATAGCACAGTCTTAACACAAAGCAGAAGTACTGAGACAAAAACCTTAATTTCCAATGTACCTTTGGTGTATTCTAGATAGCATCCAAGTACTTTACACAAAAATTTAGATACAGTGCTGATTGGAATGTGATATGTGTTGCAGTTATGATAGTGTCTCCAGTTGTTGGATATCACAATTTTCCTTGTATTTTAATGCAAGCTGACAGGAAATCTCGCATATATTTATCAGATTTTTGTATAGAACCAGAAATGTGTCTCAAAAGGAATTAATAATTGATTTTAAATTCACAAATGATTTTTGTGCACAGCAGATAGTTCTATTATTAACGTACTGGACATATCCATACAATTTCTGCAACATACCCATTTCCATACCCAACATTTGTGCACCCATATTTCTTTATCAGCATCAGTATAAGCCCATTGGCTAAAGCTGTAGAACCATATTAACTCCTTTACAAATGAGAGAAGTTAGTTTCACCAGCTTACCAGTAAGCTTTGGCTGACACTGGCTTTTGCCTACCAATTTGTCACCATTTTGAGTCTTGTAAGTGGCGTTTCCAACTTCGGTTTGTGGATACACCAACTTGCATGTAAGGATAGCAATGGGGGATGCACATGTAAGTAATTCATGTCTGTCGAGTCCTGGCCTTATTCTTCAGCATAACAAAATGCAAAGAATAAATATGACACTCAGATGTAAAGATTATTTTAAAAAATGTTAACTAGACTGGATTTTAAGCCATTATGAAACAAAAGAAGTTACACATTTCTCAGAAATCACTGAACATGTGAAAACAGAACACTGTAACTTGGATAGTAGGAAAAGCAAAAAATGCAGAAAAGGAAAGAGGGAAAATTTGTCTCTTTCCTTAACCTCTTAACCATATATTGAACAGATTATCTGTATTGTAGCAGCACCACAGTTTAAGATAGGGAAGTTAGATTTGGTGCAGTATTTCGGAGCGCACAAGTTACAGCCGGGTGCGGGCTGGATTGCAGTAAGTTACGCTGACCAGCGGTTGCGAAGTGGAATGGAGGCCACAGGGGCCATGGAACCGCTGAAAAGCATAAATGCAGCGGTTCACTTGTCGCAAGCTATAGGATGAAGGGGCCCATTGGCGCAACCATAGTGTGGGGCGTACGTGACTCGGAGCGATGCGTTAGCGAAACAGAGCCGCGAAGCTGAGTATAAATAGGTGTGGTTTTCTAACGAGATTGATTCAAGTGTGGCAGCTCTCCTGGATGGCAGGGTGTGTCACACTACCGGTGACACACAGCAACTGATGGGGCGACAGTGTCCCAGTCCACGGTGGGTCGTTGGTTTGACCCTCTGAGGCCGACGCAGGGTCTGCAGCAAGCCAGGGCAGACCAATCTTTAGGTCGCTACCGCAGACAGTTGTCTCAGCTCCCAACACACGGCGGAGACTTACAAGGCAAGGGCCGCAGGTTCGGACACTGGAACGGAAGTGGTCATTGCCGCCGCATTCCCAGCTATGCCAGCCGAGGAAGAAACAACAGCGCGGCCGGCTACAGCTCCCGACGGAGCAGCGTGGAGTCAACGGGGATGGTGGCCGCTGAGTCGGCTGATAGCGCAGCCATCCTGAC
Organism: Schistocerca piceifrons; assembly: GCF_021461385.2. Classification (NCBI taxonomy): domain Eukaryota; kingdom Metazoa; phylum Arthropoda; class Insecta; order Orthoptera; family Acrididae; genus Schistocerca; species Schistocerca piceifrons. The sequence goes on from NC_060149.1 coordinate 590,602,175, forward strand.
GTAATTGGAACTCTGCAGCTGGCGTACAAGGTCAGCTTGACACAGTGTGTTGCACAGGCTGCTGGGGGTACTACCTCAGCAATGCAGGGCCTGTGACACAGACCGAGGTCAACGAAGCTCTGTAGTGGAAAAAATAAATTATTTGAAAAGCTCGGACGAGTTTTAATATGGCACCTCCTGGCACCAATCCACTACATTTGGTGTTGGTATAGCGGACATCATCTGTCCAGTATGACATTTGAGTCCACCGCCTGCAGTACAGTCACAAAATGTGGCGAGTGCTGTAAAAATTGTTCTTTTGAGTGTTGGACGTTTTCTTACTTGTTGGTGTTTTGAGTATGGCTTGCCAAGCCACGTTTTAGATGTTTGTGTGGGCATAGTATTTTTGTTGTCAGAATAAGTGTTAGTATGTTCAGGGAGTAAATTGTTTTGTGTCGTTTAATTACTTTTGTGTTAATTTGAGTATGATGTTACTGAGCATGATGATACAGAGTTTTAGGAAGTCAGATTTTTCTTGTACTTAAATGATTTTGTCAGGACTAACTGAGAACGAAAGCAACACAAGATGTGTCGGAACCAGAAGCGGTACGGATTTTAATGGAAATGATAGCACAATTGACAGTGGAAAATACACAGTTGAGAAATGAATTAACATCTAGAAGTGAGCGGGAAACCGCATCTGATCAGTCGTTGTTGCCTAGGGTGGAGGGGATTGATCCAGCCGCCGCAAGTTTGATTATTCCATTTTCTGGAAAAGCATCTGAGGACGTGCTTTCATTTGTGGAGGACTTGGAAATTTCAGCTGCGATGAATGGTTGGTCTGATGAACAGTTGTTACATGTAACCAAAATTAGACTAACGGGTGAAGCAAAAACATATGTAAGGTGTTCTGAGGGCTTATGGAAGGCAGGACAGTTTAAGCAGTTAAAGGAAGGGCTTTTACAAAGGTACAAGAAACAGAATAGCGCTCGGTACTTTAGGGAGAGGTTAAGTACAGTGACAAAGAGACAGGGGGAGAGGGTGGATAAATTTGCGGACAGAATAAGAGAAATTAATGAGTACACTTATGAGTTGGGTCAGAGCGATGAAGAAAATAGTGTTCTGTTGCAGGAGGCCAAGCAAAGGGCACTTGATGTATTTTTGAGAGGGTTACCGGTGCATATGTCATGGAAAGTCCTTGAAGGGACTCCGAAAGATTTGTATTCGGCCATTCAGCTGGTAATTCAGTGTGAGGAAATAGACGTGGCAACAGGAGTACACGAGAGGCAAACAGTATTTGCAGTGGGTATAAAATGTTATAAGTGTGGTCGTACGAGACATGTACAGAGGCAATGTACCCAGTCAGCAAGGAACAGGGGAAGGGGTGAAATCAGCAGCGTGGAGGATGGAGAAATGGTGATAGGAGAAGTGGACAAGTGTTAAACAACAGAGGGGGCCCAAAACCTACATAAAGGAGCTCCTGTTTAATTTCAGTGCTACAAATATGTATGTAGAGATGGGATGTTCAGTGGTAGGATCCATAGGAACTAAAAAGTTTAAGATTTTGTTGGACACAGGGGTGCAAGTGTCAGTGGCTACTAAGAATATAATGGGAAGAAGGAAGTTAGACCCACCACATTATAAGTTGCGTGGAGTGGGGGATAAGGAGGTCATGCCTTTGGGGTCGGTGACAGTTGACTTTCGCATAGGGAAAGTCCAATTTAATGCATGCATGGAGGTAGTACCATGGGTGAGCAAGGGCTACGACTTGATCCTAGGAGTAGATTTCTTGCATCAACATCATGCCAAAATTGACCTTGGACAACGAACTGTGGAACTTTGTGGAATGTTATTTCCACTAGGGGAAACTGTTGTCAATGCAGAGCTGTCACGAGGGGCATTCAATGTAATGATCAAACCAATTGAACTGCGTACATTAGCATTAAGGCTTAATTCGCATGAGTGTGTGTCTAGTGGCACCGGGAAGTCGCTTTGGGTAAGTGTGGAGTCGAATCCACCTGTGGGTACAGTATGTGTTACTGAACCATTGGAGGATAATGAAGATTTGGGTTCACTGGGTTGTTTTGTGAAATGTAGTGTGGTACGCGTACAGGAGGGGAACAACGGGCGAGTAGTTCCCATGAATGTGGATAATTTTAGCGCGGTACACGTGAATTTGAGGAAAGGAGTTTTAGTAGCAAATTTGGATGTGCCAGATGATGAAGACTGGTAGTCGAGAGGTCAGCAAAGCGATCAACTACTAACTGCTGATAGAACTGCATTGCATGACAAAATTAAGCATTTGAAAGGAGAAGAAAGGGAGCAGATGGAAGAATTATTGTGGGAGTTTAAGGATTTGTTTTTGCCACAAGGGCCGTTACCAGCAACTCCATTAGTTCAACACAGGATAACAACAGGGAATGAAGCACCCGTTTACCATAAACCATATAGGATACCGTGGTATTTGCAGCCGATTGTGGAGGATTTCATTGATCAGCAGCTTGCGGACGGTATTATAGAGCATAGTAATAGTTGCTGGGGAGCAGGCATTGTCATTGTGCCTAAAAAATCTGTGGATGGAATTAAGAAATACCGGTTCTGTTGTGACTACCGATACCTCAACAATAAGACGGTAACGGATGCATACTCCATTCCAAACATATCAGAGACTTTGGATCACTTAGGACAGTGCCAGTACTTTTCTACGATGGATTTGACAAGTGGTTATCATCAGTTAGAGGTGGCGCCAGAGAATCGTCCAAACACTGCTTTGTCTACTCCTGGAGGCCATAACCAGTTCATTAGAATGCCATTCGGTTTGAAAAATGCTCTGGCAACGTTTCAGAGGTTGCTAGACAGTGTCTTGTCTATTTGGATGATATTATAGTGTTTTCAAGTAGTTTGGAGCAACATAGACAGCAGTTAAAGGAAGTCTTTATGAGGTTAACAGCAGCTCGTTTGATGTTGAGCCTGGAAAAGTGTCATTTTGCGTTAGAAGAAGTAAAATATTTGGGTCATATTATCAGTAAGGATGGAGTGCGAACAGATCCAAGGTTGGTACATGCTGTAAGGGATTTTCGGGAACTGAAAACAGTTAAGGAAGTGCGGTCATTCATTGAAATTTGCAATTTCTATCAAAAGTTCGTGAAGGGTTTTGCAGATTTAGCACAACCGTTGACGCGATTGTTATGGAAGAGTGTAAAATTCGAGTGGACAAAAGAGTGTCAAAAAGTGTTTGACAAACTGAAAGAAGTGTTAACATCAAGTCCGGTTCTTGTGTTTCCAGATTTTGAAAAGGAGTTTATACTAGTATGCGATGCATCAAATCAAGCATTAGGGTGTGTTCTTAGTCAGGAAATTGATGGGAAAGAACATCCTGTAGCCTATGCATCTACGCAGTTGAATGCAACAGAGAAGAATTACTCAACAACAGAGAGGGAGATGCTTAGTGTAATCTATGGAATCACATATTTTAAATGTTATTTATATGGGAGAAGATTTCGGGTAGTGACAGATCATGCTGCGTTGAAGTGGTTGTTGGGGTTTAAGGCTCTGTCTACTAGACTCGCTAGATGGGCTGTGAGGCTTACTGAATTCGACTACGAGGTGGTGCACAAGCCTGGGAAGAAGCACGGTAATGCGGATGCACTAAGTAGGAAGGTGGCAAAAGTAGAAGTCATAGGTTATGACCTAGCAGTATGGTAAAAATTACAGGGCGCGGACAATAAATGTAAACTGTATCGGACACAGCCACAGTTTAATATGTACGATGGTCTTCTGTGCAGGGAAACGAAGTTAAGGCCAAGGGTAGTAGTGCCAGCGAAGTTGAGGGATGAGGTTTTAAAGGAAGCACATGATCACGTGTTATCTGGTCATGGAGGGTGTAGAGCGATGAACAGGAGAGTGGCAGAGAGGTATTGGTGGAGAGGTAGGAAAGGAGATGTGGATCAGTATGTCAAGAATTACATACCATGTGCTCAGAGAGCAGATTTGAGTCGGTAACATATACAGCTACAACGATTACTGGAAGCAACATGTCCATTCTCTTTCCTGGGGATTGATGTCTTAGGACCTTTCAGGTGAACACCATTGGGGAACATTCATTCTGACAATAATAAACCATTTTTCAAAGTATGTGGAGATGGTGGCTATGCCAAATCAGCAGGCAGCAATGGTCATGCAAGCATTAGTAAATAACTGGATTTTGAAGTTTGGTGTACCAGAGACAATAATTACTGACCAAGGGACCAACTTCATGTCAGATTTAATGAAGGAACTGCGTAAATTATTGAACGTAAAGAAGTTGAGGATGAGCGCGTTGCATCCACAGGCAAATGGAAGGACAGAACGGGTACACAGAACAATTGGGAAGATGCTGAGTTTTTATGTGGATTCTCATCACCATCAGTGGCACGAGTATTTTAAGCATATTGTATGCACATACAATCCAAAAGTTCACACAAATACTGGTTTGTCTCCGTATGAGGTAGTGTATGGGCGAAAAATGCCATCACCATTTGATTTAGTGAAGCTAAAGAAGGAAGGACTGGTGAATCTGTACATCAGTTCACGAGAACAATTCGGGACGTTTGGAAACGAGCACAAAAGGTGAAAACAAAGGCTTTGGAAAGGCAGGAAGACGCAGTAAAGGGGAAAGGAAGTTTATTGCAGTATAAGGTGGGGCAATGGGTAATGCTGTCCAGTCCCTATACGCAAAAAGGGAAAACAAAGAAGTTCCTCACAAGGTATCAAGGGCCATACCAAGTTGTTGAAACCACATCTCCCGTTAATGTTAAGCTTCAGCTGCCAACTAGAACAATGATAGTACACGTTGGGCGATTACGGCGATTTAAGGGTTGCCCGGATATGATTCCAGGCATGTCACAGGAGGTGAAGAGGAAGAAAGAGAGAGTGTAGAGAGGTGCTAAGTGCAAAGAAAACCAGGAAGATAGAGTACAACATGAAGTACTGTATGCTTTGCATTCTAGAAAGTAGTAGAGTATTTGTAGTTTTTTTTTGTTTTCGTGTTATGGATCATTGGGTTTGTGTAAATTAATTAGGCATTGTATTTTATACGTGTTTCCGAGTATTGTGAGCCTGCTAAGGGCAGCAGTCTTTTTGAAGAGGGAGGAAGGGTGATGGGGATCCCTGTCCTCAGGTCACTGAATAGGGAAGTGTAGAGTATGACATATGCGGAGTGTTGTTGGAGAAATAAATACATCTGAGTAAATTTTGCAGCAAAGCCGTAATAAATATGTATTGAACGATGTCAGAGTCATACGATTTCCTCTTTAAACTTTTTAGTTATCGACAGTGCTGGATCAGAAAAGTTGTGTTCATATAATGTAAATTTAGGGATGAAAGTAGTCACACAATCAGTGTTGAGTTTGAATCAAAAAATAGTGAATGCTGGAAGAAAATCTGTGAAGCTACAAATGTGGGACACGCACACGGTGCAGTTATTTTTAGCTAGGGGGAAAGGAATAGACTGTCTAAGGGACATCGTGGGGCCAAAATTGAAGTAGCAACGAGTCGGGATGCATTGGATCTTCTCCACCTACGAGAATTTGATATAGTAGCAAGTTGTTTTGAGCAAGGAGTGTTTACGGAAGCGAAACGTATGGAGCTCGAAGGAAGCGGAATTTTAATCAATGGAACTAAGTGTAACATAATAGGACCAACCTTCCACCTGTCAGCATCAATTTCAGGAGTCACACAATTGAATGTTACGCAGCCACGGCTGTACTGGCCAGAAACCAATTTAGAGTTTTTGCCAAGGCAGAATCTGACCTTGTTAAATCCAACTCTGGAGCCAGGTCTGTTGAGATCCATAAATCAGTTAATTATAGAGCAAGAGCGGCGCATATCAGCCGAACATCTTGTTAAACATGTCATGCAGTATGGGGAAAGGCAATGGCAAATAATGATCATTTTGAGCACCACTGTGCCAAGTGTCATCGCAGCCTTAACTTTGTTATGTGTTGTTTACTTTCTGTTCAGGCGGAGAGCTAATTCCAAAAGGGAACCAAGGGTAGTCCAAGCCCCAGAGAATTGGATACCGAGGGTGTGAGACATGTAGGTAAGGGGTTGATCAAGCAGTGGTCGTCCAGTAAGGAATTTTTACGTTTTGTTTTATGTCATGGTTTTAAGGGGGCACTAGACCACATTTAAGCTTTCTAGTAGTACGTAAGAATGTCATAAGTGCCAATCCAAACAAGTTTAAGAGTTAATTAAAGGACGACCTGGGGACCAGGTCTTTCCGAAGAGGGGAATAATCTAGCGGCACCACAGTTTAAGATAGGGAAGTTAGATTTGGTGCAGTATTTCGGAGCGCACAAGTTACAGCTGGGTGTGGGCTGGATTGCAGTAAGTTACGCTGACCAGCAGTTGCGAAGTGGAATGGAGGCCACAGTGACCGTGGAACCACTGAAAAGCGTAAACGCAGTGGTTCACATGTCGCAAGCTATAGGACGAAGGGGCCCACTGGTGCAACCGTGGTGTTGAGTGTACGTGACTCAGAGTGATGTGTTAGCGAAACAGAGTCGCGAAGCCGAGTATAAATAGGTGTGGTTTTCTAATGAGATTGATTCGAATGTGGCAGCTCTCCTGGACGGCAGGGCATGTCACACTACCAGCGACACATGGCAACAGATGGGGCAACAGCATCCCAGTCCACGGTGGGTCGTTGGTTCGACCCGCTGAGGCCGATGCGGGATCCGCAACCAGCCAGGGCGGGCCACTCTTTGGGTCGCTACCGCGGACAGTCGTCTCAGCTCCCGACACACGCCGGAGACTTACAAGCAAGGGCCGCAGGTTCGGACACCGGAATGGGAGAGGTCATTGCTGCCGCATTCCCAGCTACACCAGCCGAGGAAGAAGCAGCAGCGCAGCAGTGGCTACGGCTCCCGGCGGAGCATTGCAGAGTCAACGGGGACGGTGGCTGCTGAGTCGGCTGTCAGCGCAGCCACCCTGACGTAATTGGAACTCTGCAGCTGGCATACAAGGCCGGCTTGACATAGTGCGTTGCACAGGCCATTGGGGGTACTACCTCAGCAATGCGGGGCCTGTGACACGGACCGAGGTCAACGAAGCTCTGTAGTGGAAAAAATAAATCATTTGAAAAGCTCGGACGAGTTTTAATATGGTACCTCCTGGCACCCATCCACTACAGTATTTTTGCTGTGGACTTGTCGCACAACAATAAGGTGCATGATAAAAATGTTACAGCAAAGATGGGGTTTTGTTTAACCATATCAATGTCAATATAAAATTCTCATTATACTTGTATCTCACTGCTCTACTAAGGATGACAGTGGAAGGGTACACAAAATAAGAAGTGATAGTAGGCATCTTTCATAGAACAGTGTACTCTAATACTCATTCAGTTTGAGTTCGAGTTTGACGCATATGAATACTTTCACATCAATATAATTGCTTCCATGAGCACAAAATACATGAAATCCAGCAACATCAGAATTCATTTCTGCCTTGAATTTATAATAATATTTCATTTTCAACTTCAATTATTGCAGTCTCCCATGATGCAGCTGAGGAAACAGAAGCACTCCAGGCAAATGCCGGGATGGTTCCTCTGAAAGGGCACGGCCGACTTCCTTCCCTAATCCGATGAGACCGATGACCACGCTGTCTGGTCTCCTTCCCCAAACAACCAACCAACCAACCAATTTGGCATTTGTTGCTTGCTGCTTTCATTTAATGGCCAGCAGTGTGGATGGTACTTTAAAAAAAATGAAAATAACGTATAAAACAAAAATAAAAATGTATATACATTTGATAGCTATTGTAAAACACAGTATTCTATATGTTAGTATGAGTGAAAGGAAGTAGCTAAGCGGCTTCAATAATTTAAACACACACACACACACACACACACACAGCCAAATTATTGTGTTTTGATAATGATATAATAGCCTCAAGTTGGGATTTTAGACACAATGCAATAGGTGAATGGTTGTGATGGTTGTACATAGTTAACATATGAAGTCTTAATCTTATTAAAATTCCTATTATATTGAAAAATTCCCTAACTGATTAATAATGTATGCCAGTCCAATAGCAAAATGCAGACTATTTTAGGCAGTTCTTTTATAGACTGCACTATCAACAGTACTTCAAAACTTGCTTTACAGCTTCAACTTAAAAGTACATCTGTCCCAATTTCAACGCCTATGTGCTAAGTACAAGAAATAGCAGTGTTGAGCAGTATGTTCTAGAAATAAATGTTTGCAGTCACAAAGTAAATGAAATGCCATATCAAATTATGGCTGGCTCTGAGCACTATGGGACTTAACATCTGTGGTCATCAGTCCCCTAGAACTTAGAACTACTTAAACCTAACTAACCTAAGGACATCACACACATCCCTGCCTGAGGCAGGATTTGAACCTGCGACCGTAGCAGTCCCGCAGTTCTGGACTGAGTGCCTAGAACCGCTAGACCACCGCGGCCGGCTATCAAAATATCCTGGATGTTCAGATGGATGGTGAAATAAAAATCAATGTCAATACAAACAAAGCGTGTGTACAATCTGTTCACTAACAGTTGTTTGGCAGAGTTTGCTGCAAATATCAATAAACTATTTGCACAATAACAGCAAAGCAATAAGAATATTGTGTTAAGTTGCAAAACTATTGATTATATAGACACAAATCACCAAACTAAGGATCCCCAAAATTCAAAACAAATCTAAGATGTTCCTTCATCTGTCAGTTTATCTACAAACTGTGCACATGTGTCAATTATGGAATTAATAATTCGATTAATACTATTACAAATAATTTTTATTGTAAGTACATGATGGTAATTATTTTTCTCGGAGTTAGCCATGTGTTTAATGGTTAGTACAACATAAAGAAACAATTTATAAGCTGCCACTCTCTATTGCATTGACTAAGTGATTCATCATTGTCTGCTGTAACTTACTATATACCTTTTGTTCCACATTTTGTGTGCCTGTGCCTGTGTGTGTGTGTGTGTGTGTGTGTGTGTGTGTGTGTGTGTGTGTGTGTGTGACGGCTCACGGCTACATATAGGGAATTCTTAGAAAGACATTAAGTGAATGGTTTCTGACAGTTTCTGTATGTTGTAGTGGTGGTAGTAGTTTTATTCACCAGTAAATAACTTTACAGCCAGCCGGGGTGGCCAAGCGGTTAAAGGCGCTACAGTCTGGAACCGCACGACCGCTACGGTCGCAGGTTCGAATCCTGCCTCGGGCATGGATGTGTGTGATGTCCTTAGGTTAGTTAGGTTTAAGTAGTTCTAAGTTCTAGGGGACTGATGACCTTAGAAGTTTATTCCCATAGTGCTCAGAGCCATTTGAACCATTTTGAACCAAATAACTTTACAGGGATGTTAGACTTTCCATGATATTACAGATTATGAACAAAAAATGTAATCCATGTATATAGTCATTTGCATACTTAATTTATAGTTCTAGTTTGGAAAGGTTAAGACATGTAGTTAGTCATGGTCTTATAGTAAAAACCATCTGGGCATTTGCCTGAAGTGTTTCAGGGAAGTTATAAAAAACCTATAGAGGATGGCCAGATAGGGATTAGAGCCTCCATCTTTCTGAATACAAGGGTCATCTGTCAACAATAGTGAAATCTCACTCAGATTATCCCAAGTGTTCAACACAGTTTTGCTTACATCTTCTTGCAAGGAAATTGTTTCATAATGTAAAAAACTAGTGCTACACTACTCATTCATTTCTTAACACCCAATAACACATTACTTTCACTATCCTGTGATATCAGAACCATAACAAGTGACATCAGAACCATAAAAATGCTGTTCCTTTTCAGTTTTTGTATTGCATTCAGTATCCCTCCATAATTAGTGAGGTGATGAGATCAGAAAAATGTTAAGATGATCATATTATCCATTGCAGAGGTTTGATGCAAGATTGTTGAGAAGAAACTTTTAAAGTGCAAAAGTTTGTAGTGAAATGATGACGTTGTTTTATTGTCTTTTGCTTTTGTTAAAGTTTTTGCCAAACCCCTACTCTGTGGTACCCTTCACTGTATAGAATGTATGGCTTACAGGTACTTTTCAGCTGTCGTTTAAAATAAGACTGTTTTAGTAATCTCTTTAATCTCCTCAGACAGTTTATTGTACAACTTCATTCCCTTGAGGAAGATTGTGTTTGAGTTTTTTGTTTATTATTTATTGGCAAATGTAGTTCTAGTCTGGATCTTGTTCCACAGTCATACATAGAACAAATTTTGCAGTAATTATCAAAGTTCTTCTAATGTGCATAACTGATTACTAAATGTACTCACATGTAATTAAAATTCCCTATGTTTTGAACAGATCTTTACAACAAGTGTGAGTGCAATTTTTGGTTATTATTTCATGGTCCTTTTCAGTAGTTTGAAATCTATATTCATATTTTATGCATGTTGTTGTTGTTGTGGTCTTCAGTCCTGAGACTGGTTTGATGCAGCTCTCCATGCTACTCTATCCTGTGCAAGCTTCTTCATCTCCCAGTACCTACTGCAACCTACATCCTTCTGAATCTGCTTAGTGTATTCATCTCTTGGTCTCCCCCTACGATTTTTACCCTCCACGCTGCCCTCCAATACTAAATTGGTGATCCCTTGGTGCCTCAAAACATGTCCTACCAGCCGATCCCTTCTTCTAGTCAAGTTGTGCCACAAACTTCTCTTCTCCCCAATCCTATTCAATACCTCCTCATTAGTTACATGATCTACCCACCTTATCTTCAGCATTCTTCTGTAGCACCACATTTCGAAAGCCTCTTTTCTCTTCTTGTCCAAACTAGTTATCGTCCATGTTTCACTTCCATACATGGCTACACTCCATACAAATACTTTCAGAAACGACTTCCTGACACTTAAATCTATACTCGATGTTAACAAATTTCTCTTCTTCAGAAACGATTTCCTTGCCATTGCCAGTCTACATTTTATATCCTCTCTACTTCGACCATCATCAGTTATTTTAATCCCTAAATAGCAAAACTCCTTTACTACTTTAAGTGTCTCATTTCCTAATCTAATTCCCTCAGAATCACCCGATTTAATTTGACTACATTCCATAATCCTCGTTTTGCTTTTGTTGATGTTCATCTTATATCCTCCTTTCAAGACACTGTCCATTCCGTTCAACTGTTCTTCCAAGTCCTTTGCTGTCTCTGACAGAATTACAATGTCATCGGTGAACCTCAAAGTTTTTATTTCTTCTCCATGAATTTTAATACCTACTCCGAAATTTTCTTTTGTGCATATGTTTCCAAAAAGAGAAGTCTGTAGTTCAGAACTGTGTGTACATACAAATACATCTTCACCTTAGTGGGCACCACAGCCCAGCATTTATTAAATGGAGATAGCATTTTTCCACTTAGGCTGTAGTTGTTTAGAGCTCTTCTTCATTCCACTCTCAATAAAAACTTAAAAAGTTAAAGTTAGTTTTGGAACAAAGAAATGGTTTACATAAATACTGGATAATTTCAGAATGCTATCTTTATTTAATATGTATGAATAATATGCAACTAAAAAGCATTGGTCATTACACAGTTCTGAGAGGACTGTAAGGGTATGAAATGCTAAAGACATTCTGTTTGCTAGCATCTCTTCAGTTTAAAAATGTGTCTGTTTTACATACTTGATTTAACAGTGCATTTTTCCCTTCTTCAGACTAGAATTTCTGAAGTTTTCCATTGTGTCCAATGTAACTTGATTGCATATTGAGTAACTGTAAACCTCCTTGAGTGTTCACTTACTTTCTCTTCAATGACTTTTCTTGATTTTTAATCACTGTACTGTTGTTGTCACCAGGAACAATACTTTGGTACCCATGACTATTGCTATTGGGAAAGTCATTGATGTTTATTAGGAACATGCTGGTTGTAATGTGATACCCTCCAGGACTCTTGCATTAATGTAATTTAGTTCTGATAAGTGTTTCGCTCCCAACAGATACCCCTCCGTTGTGGTTGTACCTACGGTACGGCTATCTGTATCGCTGAGGCACGCAAGCCTCCCCACCAACGGCAAGGTCCATGGTTCATGGGGAGGTTCCTGTGGTTCCTGAAGAGGGGCAGCAGCCTTTTCAGTAGTTGCAAGGGCAACAGTCTGGATGATTGACTGATCTGGCCTTGTAACAATAACCAAAACGGCCTTGCTGTGCTGGTACTGCGAACGGCTGAAAGCAAGGGGAAACTACGGCCGTAATTTTTCTCGAGGGCATGCAGCTTTAGTGTATGATTACATGATGATGGCGTCCTCTTGGGTAAAATATTCCAGAGGTAAAATAGTCCCCCATTCGGATCTCCGGGCGGGGACTACTCAAGAGGATGTCGTTATCAGGAGAAAGAAAACTGGCGTTCTATGGATCGGAGCATGGAACGTCAGGTCCCTTAATCGGGCAGGTAGGTTAGAAAATTTGAAAAGGGAAATGGATAGGTTAAAGTTAGATATAGTGGGAATTAGTGAAGTTCGGTGGCAGGAGGAACAAGACTTCTGGTCAGGTGACTACAGGGTTATAAACACAAAGTCAAATAGGGGTAATGCAGGAGTAGGTTTAATAATAAATAGGAAAATAAGAACGCAGGTAAGCTACTACAAACAGCTTAGTGAACGCATTATTGTGGCCAAGATAGATACGAAGCCCACACCTACTACAGTAGTACAAGTTTATATGCCAACTAGCTCTGCAGATGACGAAGAAATTGAAGAAATGTATGATGAAATAAAAGAAATTATTCAGATTGTGAAGGGAGACGAAAACTTATTAGTCATGGGTGACTGGAATTCGAGTGTAGGAAAAGGGAGAGAAGGAAATGTAGTAGGTGAATATGGATTGGGGCTAAGAAATGAAAGAGGAAGCCGCCTGGTAGAAGTTTGCACAGAGCACAACTTAATCATAGCTAACACTTGGTTTAAGAATCATGATAGAAGGTTGTATACATGGAAGAACCCTGGAGATACTAAAAGGTATCAGATAGATTATATAATGGTAAGACAGAGATTTAGGAACCAGGTTTTAAATTGTAAGACATTTCCAGGGGCAGATGCGGACTCTGACCACAATCTATTGGTTATGACCTGTAGATTAAAACTGAAGAAACTGCAAAAAGGTGGGAATTTAAGGAGATGGGACCTGGATAAACTGAAAGAACCAGAGGTTGTACAGAGTTTCAGGGAGAGCATAAGGGAACAATTGACAGGAATGGGGGAAAGAAATACAGTAGAAGAAGAATGGGTAGCTTTGAGGGATGAAGTAGTGAAGGCAGCAGAGGATCAAGTAGGTAAAAAGACAAGGGCTAGTAGAAATCCTTGGGTAACAGAAGAAATATTGAATTTAATTGATGAAAGTAGAAAATATAAAAATGCAGTAAATGAAGCAGGCAAAAAGGAATACAAACGTCTCAAAAATGAGATCGACAGGAAGTGCAAAATGGCTAAGCAGGGATGGCTAGAGGACAAATGTAAGGATGTAGAGGCTTATCTCACTAGGGGTAAGATAGATACTGCCTACAGGAAAATTAAAGAGACCTTTGGAGATAAGAGAACCACTTGTATGAACATCAAGAGCTCTGATGGAAACCCAGTTCTAAGCAAAGAAGGGAAAGCAGAAAGGTGGAAGGAGTATATAGAGGGTCTATACAAGGGCGAGGTACTTGAGGGCAATATTATGGAAATGGAAGAGGATGTAGATGAAGATGAAATGGGAGATACGATACTGCGTGAAGAGTTTGACAGAGCACTGAAAGACCTGAGTCGAAACAAGGCCGCCGGAGTAGACAACATTCCATTGGAACTACTGACGGCCTTGGGAGAGCCAGTCCTGACAAAACTCTACCATCTGGTGAGCAAGATGTATGAAACAGGCGAAATACCCTCAGACTTCAAGAAGAATATAATAATTCCAATCCCAAAGAAAGCAGGTGTTGACAGATGTGAGAATTACCGAACAATCAGTTTAATAAGCCACAGCTGCAAAATACTAACACGAATTCTTTACAGACGAATGGAAAAACTAGTAGAAACCTCGGGGAAGATCAGTTTGGATTCCGTAGAAATACTGGAACACGTGAGGCAATACTGACCTTACGACTTATCTTAGAAGAAAGATTAAGGAAAGGCAAACCTACGTTTCTAGCATTTGTAGCCTTAGAGAAAGCTTTTGACAATGTTGACTGGAATACTCTCTTTCAAATTCTAAAGGTGGCAGGGGTAAAATACAGGGAGCGAAAGGCTATTTACAATTTGTACAGAAACCAGATGGCAGTTATAAGAGTCGAGGGACATGAAAGGGAAGCAGTGGTTGGGAAGGGAGTAAGACAGGGTTGTAGCCTCTCCCCGATGTTATTCAATCTGTATATTGAGCAGGCAGTAAAGGAAACAAAAGAAAAATTCGGAGTAGGTATTAAAATCCATGGAGAAGAAATAAAAACGTTGAGGTTTGCCGATGACATTGTAATTCTGTCAGAGACAGCAAAGGACTTGGAAGAGCAGTTGAATGGAATGGATGGTGTCTTGAAGGGAGGATATAAGATGAACATCAACAAAGGCAAAACGAGGATAATGGAATGTAGTCGAATTAAGTCGGGTGATGTTGAGGGTATTAGATTAGGAAATGAGACACTTAAAGTAGTAAAGGAGTTTTGCTATTTGGGGAGCAAAATAACTGATGATGGTCGAAGTAGAGAGGATATAAAATGTAGACTGGCAATGGCAAGGAAAGCGTTTCTGAAGAAGAGAAATTTGTTAACATCGAGTATAGATTTAAGTGTGAGGAAGTCATTTCTGAAAGTATTTGTATGGAGTGTAGCCATGTATGGAAGTGAAACATGGACGGTAAATAGTTTGGACAAGAAGAGAATAGAAGCTTTCGAAATGTGGTGCTACAGAAGAATGCTGAAGATTAGATGGGTAGACCACATAACTAATGAGGAGGTACTGAATAGGATTGGGGAGAAGAGGAGTTTGTGGCACAACTTGACCAGAAGAAGGGATCGGTTGGTAGGGCATGTTCTGAGGCATCAAGGTATCACCAATTTAGTATTGGAGGGCAGCGTGGAGGGTAAAAATCGTAGCGGGAGACCAAGAGATGAATACACTAAGCAGATTCAGAAGGATGTAGGTTGCAGTAGGTACTGGGAGATGAAGAAGCTTGCACAGGATAGAACAGCATGGAGAGCTGAATCAAACCAGTCTCAGGACTGAAGACCACAACAACAACAAGTGTTTCACTAAAATTTTATGTTATTTCTGCTACTTGCATCCTATCTGCTATGTATGTTTGAAACTGGTCATTAGCTACAATTGACACAATGTGCGAAAGAATTACCCTTCAAAATCTCTTCGTAATATATGGCATACGGCTTCTGTACAATTTTGAAAAAAACATTTACAATGAGCATTTCATTTAGTGTGATGGCAAAAAACTTCCTTACACTAAGAAATTATTTTCTAAAGTAGCACTAATTAAAATTGTATATCCAAACTGTTCTCTGTTTTTGTCTTTACTGTGTGTTAACAGGCTAATGATGAAACTTAGGATACAGACACAATAGGAGTTGTCTGATATGCCAGAAACATTGTATAATACAACTTCCTGTTCACTTTAGAAGTAACCCTACATAAATGTAGTAAATTTTACTATACTCATGAAACAGTGTGGTGTAAGTTGAATATGACCTAAGAGAAATGTTATAACATTCTCAAGAAGAATTCAGTATGCACCCAATTATTCATTGCAATAAACAACCTGCTGCATGAAAAGAAGTCTGTAAAAGATATGATGGATAATCAAAAGAAACATGTGTTTACATTAAAACAAAAATTAGAATTACTTGACAAATTTGTGCAGGGGGAAACTGCTGCAAGACAGTGTGTTGATTATGATAATGCAGAATAAGCAGAAAATGCGGGATTGTCTTGGGAAATGAGATTCTAGTTCTAGACCATCTGTACAAAAAAGCATGAAGAGATCTACATTTGATGAATTAGATGCTGCTCTTTTACAATGGTTAAGCCAAAAAACAAGCGGAAGGTGTCTCTTGGGTTAGAGATGGAATTTAAGGCCTCATCTGGATGGCTAACCAGATTCAAACAACATCATGGGATTTGTGAACTTATTGTATGATAAGAGCGGCTTAATTCAAATGTTGTGGCAGCTGACTCCTTCTGGGAAAGTTTCCAGAAATTTGTGGAACAAGAGAACTTCGCGCCACACCAAATTCATAATGTAAATGAATCTGGTCTGTATTGGAAATATCTACCAATCAGAACCCTTGCTTTTATAAACAAAATTTCATGCTCCTGGATATAAGCCATCTAAAGAACACGTTACAATTTTGTGCACCACCACTGTTTCTGGAAACCACAAAGTGAAACTACCAGTGACTGGAAAATCATAATAATAAATAAAAAAACAAGCATTCAAGGATATCACAGCTAATGATCTTCCTGTAAATTATTACAGCCAAAAGGGAGCATGGATGGATAGCGAAAT
Organism: Schistocerca piceifrons; assembly: GCF_021461385.2. Lineage (NCBI taxonomy): Eukaryota > Metazoa > Arthropoda > Insecta > Orthoptera > Acrididae > Schistocerca > Schistocerca piceifrons. Next base: position 590,618,657 of record NC_060149.1, read on the forward strand.
TTTCAAAAACTGGTTCCACACACATTTCATACCACAAGTTTGTAACTTCTAGAGGAGAAAGGATTTCCACAGAAGCTTGCTCTCTTGCTTGGTAACACCCCTTCACATTCTGATGAGAAGTAACTTGTATCTGGTGATGGTCTCATCATACCTAAGTTTTTATGTCCTAATGTGACTGTCGTTATACACCATTGGTAAAACAGCACTACTGGGCTGGTCTACTGAGAATACTAATTGATGAGGATGATTTGGTGGTATTCTGCAAGAAGTTGACAATTCTAGATGCAATGCCTAGAATTTCTGATACCTGGCAAGAAGTTAACCCACATTCACTAATTTGTTCATGGAGGAAAATTCTTCCAGATATAGAAGAAACTTGAATGAATGGCTGAAGATTAACACATGTGAATCTGGCTTCCAATACATGAGTAATGCCAAAATTATGACTGTTGCTTCCAAACAAAACAAAGAGGAGGACAGTGAATGTGGAAATGGGGTTGAAGACAGTGACCCTGTCAGTAATTGTACCACATTGCAATGTGTTGATACTCTTCTAGATTACATGGGCCAGAGCTGTGAGGATGGGGTGTGAGTCGTGCTTGGGTAGCTCAGTTGGTAGAGCACTTGCCCATGAAAGGCAAAGGTCCTGAGTTTGAGTCTTGGTCCGGCACACAGTTTTAATCTGTCAGGAAGTTTCAAAGAATACATGCTTGGAAATATCTCAATTATTCATGTTTTTTGATTATTTGTGCATCTTCCCCTCACGTTACCCTGAGTAATCAGGTGTATACTGCATCTTCAATAAATCTTTTTAAATAATCAAGGCCATTCTCTGATTATTGATTGTGTTTTTAATGAATAAATATATTATGATAAGGCCACTAGGCTATTCATAAAATGTGATGGAACTCTTCTCAGTTTTCATGGAATTAGTTATAACATTGATTATTACACTGAACTGTGAAGTTCAAAAACAGACAGATACAGATTTAGCATTTATCTTTAGGAGAAATACAGTATCTCGCAAAACAGTCAATAGAAACATAATAGTAGATGAGAACACTCAACGTTTTTGGACCAGCGTGTTCCCCCATAGTCTATTACCCACCCAATTTCTGTTTCCTGCCAGAACCAGTCACCTTTTTTTTCCCAAAAGCTAGGAGTGCTATTGTTTATTTTTATGCACTTGTGTTGGACATACTGGGAGTTGAGCCTCCTGGAAGTACGACTATCCCATCTGTCCCTGTATGAACTTGACAATTTTCTGTGTACAAGTTTCATGTTTATATACTGATAACACTAAATGTTGTATTGAATGGATGTAGTGTGAATGCAATTAGCTATTTCTTATTAATATGGGGTTAATTTAAACAAATGATGTTTAGTTAATCACACATTTGGCACCATACAAAGTAATGATGAAAATTCTCCCTGATTAAGGGACTTGAGGAAAACAGACAAATTTTTGGGACTCTCATAAAGTATCTTTAGAATACTAAATGGTACTGCACTCTTTTGAGCTTGAGCACGTGTTGAAATACTCCCTTTGAATGAGGGGGTGGATTGAAGGAAAAGGGGGTGGGAAGTGATTTCAGTTGTACTGTTTCTTCAAATGACTGCATTTTCTGTTTCTCTACTGTGGTAAACTTGGAACATGTGATTTGACTGCATATTTAATCAAAACTGAGTGTTTAGAAAAAAAGGCATGGCACAGAACCAATCATAGATATTTTCAAAAACAAACTCATTGTGTTGGTTTTTTTCAATAAAATTGTATATTTTTACTACAAATGTAACTCTTATTAATGAAAACACTTTTACATTACTATTTGAAGTTATCTTTCTATAACCAAAAAAACTGAGTTTGCTGCAACATTGTTGTTCTAACTACAAACACAATAAAAAACATGGTCGACAGCATATGTAGAATACTGTTTAGAGAACATACACAAGACTGCCGGACAGAGCTATTGTATGGTTATATGAGTAGCGTTTGTCCCCCAGGGACTGCTTGCTATCAGCGCCTCTGGTGGGGGCCCAGAGCAGCTGAACGGTGTGCTACTCAAATGGAAGCACCTATCAACATGCATGACAGTAGTGGTGGTGGAGGTGCAGTAATGTGTGGGTTACTACAATTATACTTTATTTTCTGATACATGTTCAAATGCTCACACTTACCTCTTGGTAGCCATCAATATGTATTCAATAAAAATTAATAAACCTCATGGTTACCAGATGCAAGTCTTTCAAGTTGGTGCCTCTTGAGCTACTAGTGTGTCGATTTCACCACTCACTTTCTTGAGCAACTTCTAGTTTGATGTTACAAGGCAAGGTGTACTTCACTGCCAACTGTTCCATGGCCTAAAGATGTAAAGTGATCACCAATAATGAACCTAGGACCTTTGTAATAATCAACAGTGTTTACTTCTAACATAAGAAGGTTTTCAATTTATACAGACCTTACCTGAGTCTGTTGGTGAGATTATTTAGTTCACAAAACATGACACATTTCTTCCTGGAGCACTGTATAATGTTGGGAGTTAACAGCATGTACATCTACTATTCATTATGAATAGAAAATAAAGCCTCTGTTATGAGTCAACCAGTGCCCAAATTGAACACGAAGTCACATAACAGTTTCATGAGGCATGCACTGCAGGAAAAGCATTGATAATTTCTTGAGCTTCATGAGACATGCACTATTTCCTATCCTTAGACTACAGGGCTTTTTCTTACATTTTCTTGAGCTCTAAAAATGGTGAGATATGATTAGCAGAGGTGTGAATCTCTGCCCCAAATGTTGACTGCTGTGGGACTGAGGGATGAGGAGTAGTGCAAAGGGAATAAGGGAATACACCTTTCCTCCTTCATGCAGTGGTGCAGCCTATATATAATGCTGTTTGAACATGCCAGTGCAAAACAAAATGAAACACAGGATTCACCATTAATTAGCTGCACACTATCATATTGTTTTATCTCAAAGGCTGTCAGTAAATGGAAAAAGTATTAGCTGCCTGAATATTTTTTCCTGTTGAGGACTAGACACAGTGAATCCTGCAGGGTTGTCCATAAATCTGTAAAAGTATAAGGGGATGGAGATCTCTTACGAACAGCGTGTTGCAAGGCATCCCAACTATGCTCAATAATATTCATGTCTGGGGAGTTTGGTGGCCAGCGGAAATGTTTGAACTCAGAAGAGTGTTCCTGGAGCCACTCTGTAGCAATACTGGACGTGTGGGGTGTCACATTGTCCTGCTGGAACTGCCCAAGTTTGTCTGAGTGCATAATGGATATGAATGGATGCAGGTGATCAGACAGGATGCTTACATACGTGTCACCTGTCAGAGTCATATCTAGACGTATCAGGGGTCCCATATCACTCCAGCTGCACACACCCCACACCACTACAGAGCCTCCACCAGCTTGAACAGTCCCCTGCTGACATGTAGGGTCCATGGATTCATGAGGCTTTCTCTATACCCGTACACTTCCATCCGCTTGATACAATTTGAAATAAGACTTGTCCGACGAGGCAAAATGTTTCCAGTCATCTACAGTCCAATGTTAGTGTTTACAGGTCCAGGCAAAATATAAAGCTTTGGGTCATGCAGTCATCAAGGCTACACGAGTGGGCCTTCAGCTCCTAAAGCCCATATCATTGATGTTTCACTGAATGGTTTGCATGCTGACACTTGGTGATGGCCCAACATTGAAATCTGCAGCAGTTTGTGGGAGGATTGCACTTCTGTCACATTGAATGATTCTCTTCAGTCATTGTTGGTTCCATTCTTGAAGGATCCTTTTTCTGGCTGCAGTGATGTTGGAGATTTGATGTTTCACCAGATTCCTGAAATTCATGGTACATTCGTGAAAAGGCTGTATGTGAAAATCGTCACTTTCTCGCTACCTCAGAGATGCTGTGTCCCATCGCTCATGTGCTGACTATAATACCATGTTAAAACTCACTTACATCTTGGTAACCTGTCATTGTAGCAGCAGAAACTGATCTAACAACTGCGCTAGACACTTGTCATATATGGGTGTTGCCGACTGCAGCGCCATATTCTGCCTGTTTACATATCTCTTTATTTGAATACGCACCCCTATACCAGTTTCTTTGGCACTTCAGTGTATTTTAACACACCAACAGGAAAGATCCCAAAGTTGCAAGCACAGCTAGAAACAGACAAAACGTTACTCTGCAACAAGAATAGCAAAATCTTTGTGTGTGTATTCCCTAATAATTATTTACTGTCAAAAAATAATAATGGTATACAAAATAGTTATTAACTGCTGTTAATTTACAGAAAGAAGATTCACTCTGTGACAGAATGTACACTGATTTGAAAAGACCTGGCATGTTAAAACTGTATGCTGAACTGGAATTCAAACCTGGGACCTTTGCCTTTCACTGGCAGGTGAAACTGAGCTATCCAAGAATGACTCATGACCCATACAGCTTTAGTTCTGCTAGTACCTATTAATTTATTTCACATGGCGATAATCCGAACATGAATAGATGTTACTGGTGGGACTGTCAATGACACTAATTAATTACTTAAGTAATTCATGCATCGTCATGTTCTGTAGCCTTCATCATGAAGGAAAACTTTCAGGGATGTGGAACAAGAGAAGGTATATATGAAGAAAGACAAACAGCTGAAACAAACTGGATTAACTAATATTCAGATGCTATATACAGTCTGTGCTTATTCAGGTAACGTGATAAAGGCAAATTATCACAAAAGTATAGTTTTTAACCACATGGTTTTAGCATATTACCTGATGAATAGTTGTGGTTAGATATTCAGCACTCAGTCACTGACCCTGCTGGAAGGTATCTGTAAGACTCAGTTAAAATATTACAGGAGGAAGTGTTTATGTCCCAAATGCATGTCTGAAAAATGATTGAGTAATACAAAAGTTACAACTCTCTTAAAAATTACTACTTACTCCATTATTGTAAATAACTCTTGTTTATCCTTTTGGCCTACTTCTTTCTTATCATTTATATGACTACATTGCTATTATTTAAGAACAACAGGTGCCTGTGTGTTGTACAAATAAAGGCCAGGTTAAAATTAATGTTGGTACTTGGCATGCAGTTAACAGGAATCTATATAATTGAGTAATTTGTAGGAGGAATGGCTAATTTTTTTTATACTTCTTTTTCAAATTTTAGGTGTCCTTGATGATCTGACAGATAAGTTAATTTCTCTATGTCCTATACATTACGGAAAAGTGAAAACAGTCTGTAATAAAAAGCCTGATGATATTCACACAACTTGCTGAATGAATAGTCAGAGAAATCAGGTATTTAAGAAAAACGTATGAAGAATGTACTGAGACATTTAGTAACAGTCTGCAATAGGAGAAATGGGAAAATGTTTACCTTGCAAACAATGTGTATTTAAACCTGAATACATTCTTAATTTTGTGTCTGGAACACTCTTTAATCATAATTCAACTGAACTGTATATGTGAGTAAAGTGTGAATAACATCATATATTAGAATACTTATGCCAGAGAGGATGAAATGTAGATAAAACATCAGGTATCTGAAATTGTACAGTATCATAATGTTGCAAGTAGCATTGTGAAATCTTAAATTATTTGGGCAAATAGGACAGAAGAATGTATTATATATGTGGCATAAGGGAGAGAGGTCTAGAAAAAGAAGTAAAAGGAAGCACTGAGAAAAAAAAAGATAAGCACTATTTTGAAGGGACTGAAATGCAGACGTGTACTGCTGACAGCTGGAATGGACAGAGTGAAGAATGGACTACTTTTTTTCTATCTTACTTCCAGCTCCAGGAATCTATTTTCCTCAGAGCTCCATGTTTATGATTAATTTGTCAAACTTTCTGTTGTTTGCATCATCAGATCCATCATATTTGTTCAATGTACTGATTTTATTGATCACTATTCATGTTGGAATCTTTCATATTCTATTCCTTGCACACACAGTTCATATAAATTATTTTGCTTGCTTAAACATTGTAAGCTGCTGTTTATATTTCTGGGACAGTAAATGTAAAATTATTTTTATTATTTACAGAAAGGGCTGTAGAGTGTATTAGACGTATTGGACCAGCAGTTTTCAATGGTGGATTCAGTACATTCCTTGCATTTTCATTGCTGGGAATTAGTGACTCTTACCTCTTCACAACATTTTTTAAGGTATGTTCTTTCGAAAAGTATCAAAAATGTGCTTCTAATTTACACAGCTGAAATTTGGTTATGATGTTGGCAGATAAAAACCACTGGAAGAATTAAAAGCAGTACATCATGCAAAATGTAGGTTTATGTGATTATAAATGCAATAATTTTTATATGTTGCACTACTATAAATCCAATGTTTCACAATCTCCATGTCTTCTCAGAAACTCATTTCCATAAGCTGACAATTATTTCACATTGCATTTATTATATCATTTTGGATACAGACAGCACTTTTCACTTATGATAAACCAAACAACTGATCTCTGGTATGCTTAAATATGATTTGTTTTGATTCATTTGGTGTTCCAGAGATCCATGACCAAACTAATTTACAATGATATAGCAAGCATCAAGCATTTAAAATAAATATGTACAAGATATTTTAACAATTATGCCTATAGATAAAATGGTTATATCTTAAAGGGAAATAGATGTTAATAATGCGATTCATACACAGTTACATGTATTAAGTAATAAATGCACTTATATACCAGATGTACAAGTATGAAACAGGAATTTGGTTGCAATAATTAGACTCTGTTGTTTGAACTGATACACAATCTTTTATTCAAAATAATCTCCACTGCTATTTATACATTTCTCCCACCTTTCTGGCAGGCTATGAGTGCTATGCCAAAAAAACAGTTCTTGTTTTGAAGTGAACCATTCAACGAGCCATTTTCGTACATTTTCATATGAATTGAAGCATCGTTCAGCAAGAGTATGTCCTAGTGTTGCAAATATATGATAATCAGACAGAGCCAAGTCTGGATAATAAGCCGCATGCCCAAGTATTTCCCAACTGAAAGCCTCGATTGTTTCTCTGACCCATTTCGATGTGAGTGATGGGGCGTTATCATGGAGCAATATGACTTTGTGTTGCCTTTTTCCGTATTCAGATCATTTTTCATGTAATGCTCAATTCAAATCAATCATCTGCTGTTGGTAGCAATCAGTGTTACAGGTTTCACCATGTGTTAGGAACTCATAATAGATGATACCCTTCTGATCACACCGAACACAGAGCATTGTCTTCTTTGCAAAGCGATTTGGTCTTGCAATGGATGTTGATGGTTTGCCTGGATTCACCCATGATTTAAAATGCTTGGAATTCTCAAACTATATTCATTTTAAATCACCTGTCACTATTTGATGGAAAACGACTTTCTTCTGTATCTGGTAAGTAGCATTTCACAATGGTCTTTCGAATTCCTTGATGTCTTTCATTCAGTTCATGCAGAACCCATTTTCCCACTTTCTGCACCTTTCCTACAGCTTTCAACCAAAGAGAAACGGCTCGCTGCATCACATTCAATTGTTTTGCAAGTTCCCGTTGAGTTTGAGTACCATCTTCAAGCTATAACCCTTGCAATTTGTTGTCTTCAAACTTTTTCTGCAGTTTCCCATGCTCATGATTTCTCACATCAAAATCACCATTTTTGAATTTTTTGAACCATTCGAAACACTGTGCTTTTCCAAGAGCATGTTCGCCGAAAGCTTTGACAAGCATTTGGTACAATTCTGCAGCAGTTTTCTTCAATGATAACAGAAAACCAATGCGGTCCGCAAATTGTAGTTCATAGGCATAAAACTTGACACGTTTAAGGGTTTGAAACAGATACTCATGTATGGAACTTGGGTTACTATGTACTGACAGTCATCATCAGCCATTACAGGAAGCAGATGGTGTTGCAGACGCAGTCTCACGGGTCCTGCATTGATGGCTAGCTCCTTCTGTAGGGAAATTCCAGTTTCATACTTCTATACCTGGTTACACTTTCACATAATTCAGGTTTGTATAATGGTTTACAGTGCATCAAACTGTAATTCACATAGAATATACAGTATCATAAAATTTCTATAAGGAACAGAATCATATTTCTCAAGGGTTACATTTAACCAGTCTTTTTTTAAATTTATTTGCCTCAATAATACTAGATTTATTATTGGCAAGAAGAGCATTGTATGTGTTTGTTCTGGAGTACATAATTCTCCCTTAGAAACTGAAGCTAAAATTATCTAATTGTTTGGTGATATAACTTTTGATGACAACAACTTACAAACAGAAAACCCCCTGGTAAACTATGAGAAACTGTGTACCTAATTTTTTGTCATGTACGTAATTAACTGCCACACCAAATTAATAATGACTGATGATATGGATCCTCTGCAATAAAAGAAGATGTTGATTTAGTTAGTTTATTATCATCATCATCATCATCATTTAAGACTGATTATGCCTTTCAGCGTTCAGTCTGGAGCATAGCCCCCCTTATACAGTTCCTCCATGATCCCCTATTCAGTGCTAACATTGGTGCCTCTTCTGATGTTAAACCTATTACTTCAAAATCATTCTTAACCGAATCCAGGTACCTTCTCCTCGGTCTGCCCCGACTCCTCCTACCCTCTACTGCTGAATCCATGAGTCTCTTGGGTAACCTTGCTTCTCCCATGCGTGTAACATGACCCCACCATCTAAGCCTGTTCGCCCTGACTGCTACATCTATAGAGTTCATTCCCAGTTTTTCTTTGATTTCCTCATTGTGGACACCCTCCTGCCATTGTTCCCATCTACTAGTACCTGCAATCATCCTAGCTACTTCATATCCGTAACCTCAACCTTGTTGATAAGGTAACCTGAATCCACCCAGCTTTCGCTCCCATACAACAAAGTTGGTCGAAAGATCGAACGGTGCACAGATAACTTAGTCTTGGTACTGACTTCCTTCTTGCAGAAGAGAGTAGATCGTAGCTGACTGCTCACTGCATTAGCTTTGCTACACCTCGCTTCCAGTTCTTTCACTATGTTGCCATCCTGTGAGAATATGCATCCTAAGTACTTGAAACCGTCCACCTGTTCTAACTTTGTTCCTCCTATTTGGCACTGCACTCAATCAGTTTATATTTCTTTCCCACTGACATTACTTTCGTTTTGGAGATGCTAATCTTCATACCATAGTCCTTACATTTCTGATCTAGCTCTGAAATATTACTTTGCAAACTTTCAATCGAATCTGCCATCACAACTAAGTCATCCGCATATGCAAGACTGCTTATTTTGTGTTCACATATCTTAATCTCACCCAGCCAGTCTATTGTTTTCAACATATGATCCATAAATAATATGAACAACAGTGGAGACAGGTTGCAGCCTTGTCTTACCCCTGAAACTACTCTGAACCATGAACTCAATTTACCGTCAACTCTAACTGCTGCCTGACTATCCATGTAAATACCTTTAATTGCTTGCAAATTTTGCCTCCTATTCCATAATCTTGTAGAACAGACAATAACTTCCTCCTAGGAACTCAGTGATATGCCTTTTCTAGATCTATAAAGCATAGATACAATTCCCTGTTCCACTCATAACACTTCTCCATTATTTGCCGTAAGCTAAAGATCTGGTCCTGACAACCTCTAAGAGGCCTAAACACACACTGATTTTCATCCAATTGGTCCTTAACTAATACTCGCACTTTCCTTTCAACAATACCTGAGAAGATTTTACCCACAACGCTGATTAAAGAGATACCTCTGTAGTTGTTACAATCTTTTCTGTTCCCATGTTTAAGGATTGGTGTGATTACTGCTTTTGTCCAGTCTGTTTATTAATCTCAAAAAAAGAGAACATGCCTAACTATGTCCTTCTCATTCACACTGATATACTTCAGAAAGGCAGGTCCATTTGTTCCAGAAATGCCACAGTCCATTAACATGAGTTCAGTAAAAATCTGATTATAAGTGTAGTTACCTCATATACAAATTATTCAGAGTGCCAGTGACCCTGCTAACAATGGGTATTCACATAAATCATATACATCAACATCTGGTCCATAATTTTAGTTCTGTTCTACAGCAATTTTTACACACCTCCTTAAATACTTTCCACTCTAACTTCACATGTCCATTTCTCACAACATTGTTCGTGCAATGTGGCAATTCACCAAGAGATGCCAAAAACAAACAGTAAAAATACTGGAAGGTAAGGTTCACTGGTTAGTGTGTCCTGCTGGGTTGATCTTACATTACTGAACCCTTTTCCAGCTTAAGATAAGGCTTTTTTGCTCTCTATGCTGTTAAAATCCTGATACCTTGTTAGGAATAACTGGAACAATTTTAGACATTCAACTTATTTAACTGTTATGCTTTGTCAGTTTTTGTTGTTTTTGTTATTATCCCATTTTATTTCCATTAAGACTACTTTAAAACTGTGAGATACTCAAATAAATTATGGTATACATGTGGAATAATAGAATTCGGCTACCAAATAAGCTACAAATTTTTAGGTGTATTTCAGTATTTCATAAGCTTTCATAGCTGTACAATATTGTTTCAGTAGGAATAATTGGAATCAGATGTGCTTCAACCTTCTAGCACAACAAGTGCATGTGGCCATGAGGACCAGAATATTTGTAGTCTTAGAATACTACTATACATCAGCCACTTAAAAGAGGTGATGGGCTCTTTTGTAATGAAAGCAGAGACATAAATGTTCCAGATCAGACCACAAACCAGTGGAGTGTTAACTGATTTCCCTGCCAAATAATTAAGTATGAGAAGAAAAGAACAAATCACATCCCAACTTACTGTTTTTGATGACTAATGTGGTAGATCAATGCTGATTACACAAACTTAAAGACAGTGGAATAATGAAATTTCATATTTTCGTTATATAAACTTGATTTAAATAATGACGAGTCCAGTTGTGTATGTTTTGCAACATTCAGATGACCCTAAATTGTTTTCAGTGCCTCAAAATTAATTTCACATAATGATGGACACCCCATTTGATGATAATCTAAAAACACAAGGGCTGTTCTTGCAAGATCAAGTTAAAATTTTCAAAAAGAATTAAATGTACACCAGATGTATGTTATATTTTATGGTGGAGAAAAATCATTATTGACTGTGTTCCTCATTGAAAACTGTGGGAAGTCTTAACATTTATGTACATTTCCATAATCTGCAAAATTTTGAAAGAATAATTAGATGTGTAATTTGAGGAAGCCTTTTGTTTTACAGTTGTTTGCTGGTGTTGTTGCATATGGATTGTTTCATGGCCTGATTTTCCTGCCTGTTATTCTGAGTATTTGTGGTCCACAAGACAAAAAAAGTACCAAGCTACAGGCAGATGCAACAAATGGAATTAATCGTTTCGCAAAACTTCTGACTGCAGGTAAGTCTTGGTCCATGTGAATCAACAAAAAATGTAAAAAAATAAATAAATTCAAAAGGAATCACGCCGCCAATGAATATTTAAAGTTGAGCAACCAAATTCATGTATGCTATGGGCTAAAACATTGTGACTGCCTGCTTAGCAGCGTATTGGTCCACCTTTGGAATGCAATACAGCAGAAATTCTTTGTGGCATGGATTCAACAAATCCTTTGTAGATTCCTGGGTGTATACAGCACCATATATTTCTATGCAAATGTCATACAATTTCTGTAAATTAGAGGCTGGTGGTTTGTGGATGTGGAACTAACACTTGATGGTATCCCTGATGCAGTCCATTCGGTTCAGATCATGCAAATTTGGTGGCCAAGTGATCAACATGAGTTCACTATAATTCTCCTCAAACCACTGTAGTATGCTTCTGGTTTTGAATCACAGCCAGTTATCCTGCTGGCACACATCTTTTCTGTCAGGGAAGAGATGAAGCATAAAGGGATGCAGGTGGTTGGTAATAATGTTTGTGTAATCCACAGCTGTCATGGAGCCTTTGATTACTGCCATAGATCCCATAGAAGCTCAGGTGAATGTCCCTTATAATGGTACTGCTGCAACAGGACTGCATCTGTGGCATGGTACATGTTTCGAGCAGACATTTGCCTGGATGATGGTGTATCTGGATGTGACCATCAATCTTATTAAACAAGAATCGAGGTTCATATGACAAGGGAACACTTTTCCATTGATCTATGGTCCAATTTTCATGATCTCATATCCTTTTCAATGGTATTTGATGGTATCATTGGGTCAGCATTAAAACTAAAATTATGAATCGTGTAAAATGTCTCATGTCACTAACAGCAGAAAAGAAACTTCATTTAATGAGCATAAACTGCATGAAGGTTTACTTTCAAGGAATGCTGAAAATGTACTCTCTCTCTCTCTCTCTCTCTCTCTCTCTCTCTCTCAGCCAGTAATTCTGGGAGATATTCAACTGTCTCTTCTGAGCTGAAACAAAAAATTTTTGTGTTTCATCGAAATGATATCAATAGTAAACTCATAAGCAATACAGTGTTAAAAAATGTATAATTTTTCTTTGTGACCATTACTCACTTTGAGGGTTTATGTTGTAAACTGTGTACGTATCAACATAATATTACCATGTTGAAATTATATTTGCATTGTAACAATGCCATTGTAATGTAAAATATGTATTTCACAGACTTTCATGATCTGGGTGAAAGAGACACAGCGTTTCTGTTCCAACCCAAGAACACTGTAATTTATTGCTTGAACAGTATACACACATGGAAGACAAGATGCAATATAATAGCAATACACAAGTGAGTGGTGGAGCCTTGTGCTCTTAGTCCCAACAGGGAGTGCAGCTGGCAGGCCACGCATGCAATTGCTGTTGTATTAGAAGGCTGCGTGGCCTCTAATAGCCATATCAAGCACAAACTTCATGTACAAACTGTGAAGTGACACCTGCACGTAATTGGTAGTTATAGCAAATTCACAGTGACTTGCAGTTATTCCCCTAATATTACACATTGTTACCACATTGGTAGCCAATGCAGTAATTACAAGCTTTACAATAAATTATTATCACTCTGCCTCCCAGCAGATATGGGAGAGTGGAATACATTATTTGTCATGTACTGGATTTTTATAAATTGTCCTTTAAGTCTCCTACAGCACAAAGTGAAAGACTGAATGGGAAATCATATTCATATATGTAACACTTCCATGTAGCAAAACCAAAAATATAGAACCAGATGATTTTTCTTTACCATATATGTGGGGTGAAAGAATGACAATGATTTATTTAATTTATTGTGACTTTGGTAATTATTACATTTGTAACCAACTTATTAACGTATAACCAATACCCAATACTACCTGCTGTTATGTTAGTGGATAGGGATGGTCTGACTATTAATTACACCTAATAAGTTACAAAATTCCAGTTTCAATATGATAATAGGTGCTAGAAACCTATTAATTACTTAGTAGGTTTACCATAAGCTATGAAGTACACTGAAATCAGCAAAATAGTTCATATTACTGTAAAAACGTTTTCTAAGAATGGATTTAAATTTCCATGCTCTTCTATCCTATAGTACAGGGGTGGTCACTACATGGCCAATGAATCACACAATTCTTGCCTCAGTATAATGTTGTTTTTGACTTGACACTGCTGTACGTGTGCAGCTTTCTTGTTGCTTTGACATTGTATACAGCAGTTGGTTGTCAGTCAGTCTTGCAGCGAGTAATGTGGTTGTTGATCTGCCATGCAGTAACATTGTTTCAGTAAAACTGAATTTTATTACTGGTGCCATAACAGTTATGGGGTTGTCTACGGAGTGGAAATATGATGAAGAAACTGGAGTGTTTACTAAAGAGGGGGAAGAGGAATATGTTTTTGTAGAGAAAACTGATAAAGAAATGAGCATTTTATGTCAAATGACATTGTCACAGTTCGGCTGAGCTGCAGACAGGCATGTACGAAAGACAATCACACTCTCATCACTAAATTTTTGGTCGTAGCCTTTGTCAGAAAATGAGAGCACACACACATTTACACAAGCACTCAAACACAGCTCATGGACACGTGACTGCAGTCTTCAGCTGCTGCATCTACAGTCTCTGAGAATTAGATCCAAACAGACCACTCCTCACGCCTCCCTGTGTCTCGTTGGCTGCTGCTAGGTTTGTGCAAGAAGTGGTGGCAGCAGTGACTGCAAGCTGAAGGGATTGGTAGGAAGGCGATGAGGGAGTAGGAAAGTGCATACGTTCTCAGCTGCACCCAGCCAGCAATGATGCATTACACCTCGGTAAACAAACCATTTCATCTACTGAGACAAAAACTACATTTTTCCATTGTTTTTTTCCAAATTTCCCTGATATGTTTGAAATTCCCTGATATTCCATGATTTCCAGAACTTGTGGCAACCCTGTTACAGCACATTTTTGAGCAATGAAGTCTTTCTTTCTTAAAGATGAGTTACCCAAGAACATTATTCCATATGAATGAAAATATGCAACATATGTAAACTTACTGATTTGTCTCTCCCCAAAAGTTGCAATGTTTCTAAGTGCAAATTTGGCCAAACTAAGTTTTTTTAGGAGTTCCAAATTGTGCTTTTGCATGTTTAAATTCTCATCGTTATGTAGACCTTAGAATTTTGAAGTTTCCACCCTATTTACTGTTTCCTCACCATGTCTTATACTTATCATTGGTGTGGTAACCCTAGATGTGCAGAACTGAATATGTTGTGTCTTTTTAAAAATGAGAGTGTGGCCATTCGCAGAAAACGGTCAATGACACTTTTAAGAACTTTGTCTACCATTTCTTCTGTTTCTGTATGTATGCTCAGACTGATTACAATGCTAGTGTAATCTGCAAAAAGAACCAATTCTGCACCTAAGACTGAGTCTTGGAGGAACCCACACGATTTCTCCCTAGTCAGAATAATGTCTCGGGACTATAATGGTTGAATTACTAAGCACAACTTCCTGCATTCTTCTAGGCAAATAAAACATTATCAACTGGTTGGATATAACATCAGTCCCATAAAACTTTCATTTATCTTGGAGAATGCTGTGATTCACAAAGTCAAATGATTTAGGTAGGTCACAGAAAATACCAACCGGAGTTATTTTATTATTTAAGACTTTAGAATTTGGTGAGTGAATATACAAATGGCATTCTCAGCAGGGCACTCTTCTGGAATCCAAACTTTCATTTGTTGTTCCTCAATTGGGACAGTATTCTAGAATACATCACCATCTCAACAATTTTGGAAAATGATGTCAGTAATGAAGCAGGTTGATAGTTATTGACTATCACCATTCTCACAGATGGGTTTCACAATGGCATATTTCAATCTCTCTGGAAAAATGCCTTAAGTAACTGATGCATAACATATTTCAAAAATGACAGGGTTTATTATACAGTAACAGATATTTAGTAATCTACTGGAAGCACCATAAAAACCAGATGAGCTTTTATGTTTGACAGAATTTATGATTTTCTTAATTTCAAAGTGAGGAGTTGGTGATACATTCATATGACTGAATTTTATGAGAGTATCTTTTTCAGCATATTGCTGTGTTTACTTTCTCTTAAACTGTTTCTCCTTATACTTTCTAATGTAATTAAGAAAAGATTATATATATTTAAGAAATGATTATATATATTCATATCTGAGACTCATCGTCTACAGCCCTTCCATTCACTTATTATCCTAAATGTTGAAAATACCACTTCAGTTGTAAATTTATTTTATTTTCATGGCCAGTTTCAGGCTCTCAGAAGCCCATCCTACGGTGTCACAACTGTGATGTGGCCCCCGAGCACTGCGGTGGATGTGTACTAGGCACACTGTGCTCCCTATGAGTGCAGAACAGGGAGTTATTATCCTGTTCTGTGGCTGGTTGTCCTGTCTCTTGTTTCACCACATTCCATGTAGCCTTAAATCTTCTGCTGGAATTACTGATTTCTGACATTATGTGCATGTTCCTTGATTTTTAAATAACTGCTCTTAGTAATTTTGAGCAATTTTGTAGTGTGCAACTACTGCAGGATCTCTACTCATTCTTGTCAATGTACACAATTCCCTTTTCCATGGGTTTTTACGTGGCTGTTTAGTGTCCTTTCTGATAAGCTTATGCCAAAAGCTATTTTCAAATAATGATATGGAACAGATTAAATTTTATGTTGGCATTTGGTTCATTATAAATTTCATTCACCATATATATTCTTTTATGTGTGTGTCATTCCACTTGCTGTCACACACTGGTGTGGTGTTCAGCCTGGAAATAGTAGGTTTGAATCCTGTTGGTTAGAAAATTTCCATCATCAGGTTTTACCTGTCACCAGGAAGAAATGTGATGACATACAGTTTCTGATCACCAGAATGTGCACTAAAGATGTGAGTTTACAACTAAAAACTCTCTGGAGTGTCTCAAAGAGTGAGAGCATGTGACATTGTTAATAATGATCTATCTGTAGAGCAGCAACATTAAGCTAGAGGGTCCACTTGATCATATTAAAAGAAGTAGGCTATGTGATAGTTCTGAATTTCGCCTTCTTAGTTCTTATTCTATTCTGGATTTCACCTTCTTAATTTTTATTCTATTCTGTGAGAATAGTATGACAAGTCACATGTTGCAGTTATCAAGCTCTTAATCACTGAGTGATCTTTCATATTGTGGTCCATCTATCTAGTTGTTACGGTTCGTATTAGCTGAATGTGACTTCCATCATTCATACATTGTGATGACAGTTAACCCTGGCAGTTGTAGTTTCACCCCTCAGACACTTAAAACAGTGGCTCATGAAAGGTCTAAAGCCAGTATAACTTCAGAGATGGGCTACCCTGTATTTCTTCCCTTGATATTGTGATGGCATACACATTTACTAACACCTTATGTCTTACCATCAGGTATCCAATTACACTATGGTAAGTGCCATTTGTACAGATGACAGGACAACTATCAACTTACAGGTTATCTCTAATCCATTTTATTATCACTATGGATTATTTTCTATGCTTTTAGTAAGATGATCTGCTCTAGTCCTTTTGAGAAGAAATTACTGAAACCAATGCACCAGATTAGTATCAGATAAGCAGCCCAAAATTACTGATTTTAGTTATTGTACAACTAAGAAACAGCTGATAATAATTAATACTAATGCGTTTCTTAATAAATTCCATATTCCTGAAGGTTGCTAAAACCAACAACTTATGCAATATGAATGAATGAATAAATGAACGACTTAATCAAAGTAATGAGGAGCCATAGTTATTTTGAGATATTGTGCCACTTCAACAGCATTAAGCTGTGATCTGCAGAAGTAAGTGTGAAGAACATATAGTTTTCATCACAAATTTATTTTTAGAAAATTAGGCATTAACAGAAAACATTATCCTCTAGCTTTTGAGCTCTGGCTCGTCTTCTAACTAAAAGTACACATATTCACACACACAACCACTCAGGCACCCAAATGTATACTACCATGGCTGGAGTGCACATCTGTTTATACTATACAAGGAAAATTATTCACCATGTAGCTGAGGTGTTGAGTAGCTGATAGGCAAATAGATGAGACTGAAAATGCTGATATCTATCAGGCAAAGGCCTGTCAACCCTCTTAACCAAAACTGACCATAAGCCAGCATTGAACCACCAACCCCTCCAACCAGAAACCAACCAAAAGCCAACTTCGAACCTCCATTAAAAACTACTCTCCTCCTCCAAATTCCTACAGTGGAAACCAACTTATCTGACTAAAAGCAAATATTGTAACTTAGGACATTGTTCAAAAGTTTAGTAGTGTTTTTAGTCCCTTTGATGTGCCTATAGACTATTCAGGCCTGATTTATATGGTGCATTGTTACTGGCACTCCTATTATTCATATTTCACCAAGGATGTTCCATTATTTTATAAATGAAAGTAATGGTTCTCTGATTTAGTTAACACACAAATATACACAAAAAGACTCACTAAATCATGATCTCTCCTTCCTTCTGAGTAAGGATGTTTAGAATATGATGAACAGTATTTTACATGTCTTAAAGCAATTTTTTCCTTAGAAATCATTCACAGTTAAATCTCAAAGTATGACTATTCAGTGCAGTCATTAGTCTCTTTGAGTTTGACCTTGTATCATAATAGTTTTAATCCTTCACACAACACATGCACCTCAATGTTAGGTGAACAAACTCCCAAGTCAAACCTACACAAATCCCCCAAGTCAGTAATAAATGTATCTCTTTATTTTAACAGAAGAGGAGAGGGAAATGTAAGACAGAAATTATAAAAGAGGGAGGAAAGAAAGAGTGCAGAAACTAGTTTAATCTTGAGGCTAAGAGTAATCTGCGACTGCAGCGAGTGTGAGAGACATTAACAAGTATTTTGTACACTGAAAGTATGGTATCTTCCCATTGTTTTATTGTTTATATGTATACACATTTATCCATTTGAAAAAAAAAACAACTGTTGAATAGAACTATTTCAGAAAGTAGCATGTTTCAAATCTTTGTACATTTTTCTTTGTCTGAAATATGACATGCTAAAGAAAGTGTAGAACAATGAGAGTAGCTGTATTGGCTGTAAGGGCATGTTATGACATTTTAGAGTACCATGCATGAACTCCTTCAACACAATAAATGTAAATTTCATTGAGAAATTTGTTATTTTATGCATTTATTTCACCTGACAAGCTTAAGGCCTTCTCTTGTGTCTAATGAGACATTTTCAGTGAGTCACAATTTGTATAGTACATGAGCAATATGCACTGATGAGATGAAACATTATGACCAAAGCAAAGTGTGAAACTGAATGCCATCTAGTGGCAGTGCCGACATATGACTCACTAAGGAAAATATACGAATACAGCAGAGACAAATGGGGAATCCATCTAGCAATGATGGGGAGACTACAAGGTGAGGTGAGGTGTTGAATGTCTATTGTCCATGTCTCATCACAAAATGTGGAGGTCAGAGGCTTGCCTGTTCTGTAATGCGGTATAGGCAGCGTTCTGTGGCAGATATGAGGACAGAATGCAACACTAGTGCAGGCCCAAGTGTTTCAGAGCACACCATTCAGTGCACATTGATTTTAACAGGAGGCCACACAGCAGATGGTCCTTTGTCTTCCCATGTTCATCAGTTTTGATTGCAGCTGACATGCGATCATCGAGATTGGACCGTAGCACACTGGAAACCTGTCACATGATTGGATGAATTGCATATCTTGTTACGTCAGGTCATGGTTGTCTTTGGATTGCCATCATCCAGGTGAATGACTGCTCAATGCTATGGGGAACATTCACCTGGGCTTTGACTGGACCTGTCGTAGAAGTCAAAGGCACCATGACAGCTGTGGACTACGTAAACATTACTGCATTCTACCTACATCCCTTCATGCCTGATGTATTAGCAAATGGTAATGACATCTTCCAGCAGGATAACTTGGGATCTAACTATTGTTTATAAAATGTGAACCCCCCACCAGGAGATATACTTATCTTGTGAATGTTGGTTATCCAGGGTTGCAGGTCAGTGGATACATTTTATTGTTGAGGTGAATTTGGTTTTATAGGTAACAATCAAAAACAATGCATAATGAGTACAACAACAACAACAACAACAACAACACAAGTATGATACACTGAAATATTTTGCTTCTTTGGTATTTCCAGAATTAGGCAAAAACAATTCATTTCCATTTGGAAAACATGCACATATATGGTCTGCTTGCTACACCCATCAAAATCATGTCAAGACTCTCCCCACAACTGCCCACACAACGCCTCACCTTCAGATGAGACTGCTGCTTTTATTCTGGTGGCTTATGATGTCATCCTCATGGCAACAAACAAGCATAAGGTCAGGGTTACAAAGTGCTGTATGAACCAAATTCAGTTTCATTTAATTTAAGGTATGGTGATGGTGAATTACACAAATAATTTCGTGCATCCAAATGATATCGGAAATCCCTCACAATTACCAATTTTGTTCACATGAAAATCATGTTTATGACATGTTTATTCAACTAGTTGAGAGGGGTGGAAGGGCCAAAAACTGACTAAAAAAGGAAAACTCTAGCAAAATAACAAAATAAAAATCAAATGGAATATTATTGTGATGTATATCAAAGAATTCTGTGTGATCACAGGATTACCAAACTAAAATTGGATTGTGTCTAGGCAATGTACAATGAGAGTCGTCTGTGTAGCTTCAATGATGTTTTTATTAACTTATAGTAGTTAAAACATTAAAACTAAGATGAGCAGTGCACTCAAATCAGGCTTTGGGGGTTTGGGTCATGGAAGTTATCCTCCACAAAAACTGTTATGGCACTGTGAATAAGAAATTGTGATGAGTTCCAATATATGATAGTAAATTGGTGTATAATTTCTAAAAGAGAAACAAAATATGAACACTTTAATCCCAATAAGAAAGCTGATAAAGTAATTACAACTAAAATGGTCAATACGGTGATTGATGGAAAACTTCAGGCAATTTTATGTAGGGGCCAAAAGTGTTTATGTTACACCAGAACCAACTTTTCTTACATTGCATTTTGGTTATAGTTTACACAGGAGTTTTCATCTGAAGCCGTCACTTTGGAACAGATCAAATGGTCACAACTGATCTCATGTTTATGAGGAGAATGGAGAATTCAAAAGAATTATATCACAAACTATCCATGTCACAAGGCCAGAATCATGCTGCAGTAGTTTGCTAAGCATGATAGCAAACTCACATTGCTGTCTTGGACAACAAATTAATCTGATTTGGACAAGAAGTTGACTGGTTGTAGCATAACTGTTACCTGTTCAAATATGTCCTTGGTAGTTGCAACTCTGTCAAATCTGACTGAAAAGTTTGAAAGTAGGCCATTTTAAATTATATGATCCAAACTGAGATTACAGTTCAGACACTTTAATTGCACTTTGAGTACTGAATGAGCTAATGTTTAGGGCCAGATCCAGCCTCATTTACTTAAACTACACATAGATAATGAGTTAGCCACATACTACACTCAGTTGATGACTATAATGTGATTGCTTGAGAGCAGTATTATAACACTGAAGTGACACAAAGGTTCATATATGGCAAACATATATAAATACACAGTCTCAGAATTACACTCTTAAATCACTGTCCTTGAAGACTGAAAGTCATATCAGTATGAAGATGATTTGCACAGCAAGTAACTGTTGAAAACAATAGTTCAGTCTGACGCTATTGTCACAGTAGGTGATAACCATTATTAAAGTTTGTTACAGTCCATGATACTAATTACATGTCCACAGTCCAATTAATAATTTAAAACCATCACTGAATCATGGCTTGAACTCCTGGACATGAAATTTAGATAAACACAATACATTTCATGACTCATAATTTGTACTGCATCATCTGCAGTACATCATCCCGTATTTTCGGACCTAGGTGTTGCTCCATCCAAATTCACTGCAGACAGACTTTAAATGGCTTCCATCCCGCCCCTTTTTTAAGTTTATAATAACTGAACTTGAATTTAGCTGTTGTTGTTTGTTGTATTTTCATAAATTAAAAAAAAAAAAATAAAATAAAATAAAAAAAATTAAAAAAAAAAGATTGACTTGAATGAGAACTTTTAGCTATAACAATAATTTATATTGAATTAAGCTATCTAGTTTGTCTAAATATGGGATTATCTTTAAGTAACAATGTCTGAACTAAAGATGTTAATTGCTCTGGAATTAAATGAGTGCAAATCTTGCTAATGTATTTTCATCACATTTTCATCACTAGGTGTATAATGCGATAGTTATTTACATGCCGTTTTCATCTGCTATATCGGGAAGTTAATAATCCGGTATATGTTTACAAATGAACAGTATCAACAAAATCTGAAATTATTGATGTTTTGTAATTAGCACAGTTTTCAGGCAAACTAGTGTGCTGATTAACTCTTGATAACCAAAAGAATGTAATAGATAATAAAGTTACATTGGATAAGCCCTGGGTCAATATTTGGGAATTTTGGTACTGTCTACAAGCCATGTAAGTGAGCATGTTGGAGATATCACAAAATTTGGAAAAAATTGATATTAATTTTGGGGGCAAGGAAAATATAACAGCAGGAAAGGATCCACCTGCTTTGTTACATGGTCAGGGGAAGAGAGTTGAATATAATACTAGAATAAGATTATTAGATGAGGTGGAAAGAAGAAAACAAAATAGAAAGAGACAAGCGGACCATGGATAGTTTAGTGTGGCAGAGATAATGATTTCCTGCTGGGCAAAAGGAAAACAGCTGGCGTGTGCTGAGAAGGAAACTACACAAATGATAACAGAGAAAGCTTTAATTTACTCTTAAATGTGGAGTGGTTTTGGATAAAACACAGTTTACCAGATAGTTCGTCCCACAGTCACATGGCTGAAATGGAGGAGGAGATGAAGAATGATTTGGTGTTATGCTAAGGTACAGCCAAGGTGCTGGATGTATTTGATATGTTATTGCAGTTATGGAATGATGATAGATATTTGATGTGTGGGGAGAGGTATGGCGACTTGATGACTAAGAAACTGATGAAGTAAACTGATTGTGAAAATCACATTTCCTATCTGGTCACATCCAGCCTAATTGAGCATACAAAGGACTAACATAGTTAAATAACCAAATGTTACACACACATCTTACATAAGCATTAATAGCTAGCTCAGGTCATCTGGAGTTTTTACTGTTTGTGCAATGTTGAACTGCATCACAGCAGTAGAGATATGGTATGACTAAAGTGTATACAAACTTTTGTTTAATTTGAGGGAAAAATGTGTTTCCAAATTTTGTATTGCATGTAGGGGAGAGAAGGATTTCCTGTATGCTGCAACAGTCTATTCTGGCCAATTTAAATGCTCACCCAAGATTTTACCAATATCTCTAGTTTCTCTTTGATAAAATAATTGTATACCATTAAAATTAATTGGAAGAACTGTTTCACAAAAATGTCCACTGATCAACTTTCAGTGTGATATGAGGATTTAAGACCAAGATTCTATGCCCTTTGTGATACTGAGGAAAGGTCAACATTCATATCTGATATGGCAGTAGCAATGTCCTTATGGTGGGCACTTAGATACAACTGTGTGTCATCAGCATATACGAATGAGTCATGTATAAAATATAATTGATATATAGGGATAAAAACAATGTTCGAACACTGGACTTGGAGATTCTAGGAAGCACTTCTCTTTGTGATAACTTCTATGACCCAAAGATAACTTGTTGACATCAGTTTCTGAGGTAGCTGCTGAAGCACAGTGTTGGACTGTTTGAATTCAGATTTTTTCCATTTCCATAAGTAATATGTCCAAATGAACAGTATCAAATGGTTTTCTGAAATAGAGCAGTGTCAGAATCGATACTTCACCTCTGTCCGTGGCATGTTTCATGTCAGTCACTATGATTAATGAAATTGCTGTGCAATGATTTCTTCAAAAGCCTGATGATGTTGTCATGGATGTCATAAGTTTAAAGGTAATCCTTCAGTCATTTATGAACAATGCACTACAAGGCTGTAGGTACCACAGGTAACATGCTGATTGGCCTATAGTTGCCTGGTGATTTTGGGTGCTCATTCTTTGGTATTGGCTGAATTAAGCTTTAGTTCCAATCAGGAAAATATGTATTGCTGTCAAGAGACATATTTACATTGTCTGTGAGAACTGAAATAATGGTACTGGCAATATTTTTAATCGTACTTTCTCTCACTCCATCATCACATAATGCCTCAGAAGAACTTTTGACATTTGCTTTCTATACTTTGTTTGTACAAACGTGTTTTAAGAAAAACACTTCTGTATAGAAAGTGCTATCTTGTGGCTGATAATTTATTGCAAGTTGAGAGTAGACTACTTTTGGGACTAAGTAATTTAATTCATTTGCAGAAGCTTGAAAACAGCTGCATGTTTTGCCTTTCCCATATTGAAACTGTGCAGTTGTTTCCTCAGCACTCCAGGATTCAACTTGCTGCTTATAGCAGAGTGGGAAAGCATAATTTAGCATTGCATATGTTTTGCTTCAATTTCTTCTGCAGCTTGCTGTATACTTTGTATGGTTCAGGTGTTGATTTTGCTTGAATATTCTATATGAAGAGTATCTTTAATTCATTATCTGAAATAGTTCCATAGTCAGCCGTGGAGTATTTGACCTACTCTTTCACAACTGCATAAAAATACTGAGATTTAATAATGTTCAGCAAAGGCCACTGGAAATAGTGGTACGATTTGTTCAAGTTATTCTCAATACCACGAGAAAATGAAAGAGTTGTGCCTAGTCATTGTGTGATAGTACAATGATTCTTAAAACTTGTGAAAATTGTCTGCTACTTACCTTTTTCTCTTGATCACAGTTTTCTCAATAAATCTAGTTGTTCTCTCAATATATCTGGTTCATTCAGTATGTCTTGAGGTGTATTTCCTGCTTTAAGAGGAGACATACAGAATCATGTTTTCTGATGTGCGTTAATATTAAAAATGAAACATTGCAAGATTTTTTACCATTTTAATAAGGTCTTTTGAAGAACAGTTCACAGTATACATAAACTTGAGATAAAAAACTTCCCAGCAAATATGTCCACCCTAACACAACAGCAGCTCACAATACACTCTCCTCACAACTACTGCAATGCACAAAAAAGGAAAGTGATCAGAGATATAGCTTGCTATACAAAAATGTCATTTGACAGTATAAAAAGTTTTCTTTGAGTATAATTTAGAGTTTTGAGTTTGCTGTCATAATTCAGAAAATTAATGCTGAAAGTAATTGCAATAAACATTAAAACTAACAATAATTAACATTATTACTTTTCAAATTATAAAATATGTTTGACAAATTTTAGTATTACAATATTTCACCCAAAACAACTCTTCATTACATATTTTTTACATTTGTATATAAACAAATTACACTTTAATATCTTTGAGAACATAAATGAAAATCTGAAATTAATGTTGTGCAAAAAATGTTACTAGATTTGACTTTATTGTATGTATCATGGTACAAACTAAAAATAAAAGTGTGCCACTGACCAGTTCCATCTAATATTGACTCACTGCTTGTATCCTACTATCACATGTCTGAATAGTCCTGTTGTAGGGAATCATGGGTAACCAGTTTTAATTTTTCTGAATGTTATTAGATGAGACTTTTCTCTGGTGGTGTGTGTTGAGTACATCATCTGTAGAAAAGCCTGGAGCAGAAATCTGTCTGGTGCAAATTACATTATCTGGGGTATTTGATGATATATGTATAAGAGTGTGGTTGTGTGACAGTTGATGGGTTGGATCCAGAGATATTATTATAATGGAACACAAAGATTTTTTAACTGAAGGACTATCCTATAATAATCAAATGCTCATACTGTGACGTGAGGGAAGGATAATATTGTACTGATATTGGGCAGTTTGTTGTAGATTACTGTAATTAAAAATTTCCGATTAGATTCATTCCCCCAGAAATAGGAACTCTGCTTCTCTTCCATCATTTGCATCTGACATACTTTGTATTTTTGGTTTTAGATCAGATCAAACATATGCACCCACACTACTCCCATGATGAGTTATGCTGCATACAAACCCTTAGAAGTGTATAACCTGTGAGCTAGACAGAATCCGAGTAGATTTTTGGTTTGAACCACAGAAGAATTACTTGGTAATTCAACAGGTGGAACAAGTTCTAAAACTCATCAGAATGAGCTGCAAACGATTGCATGTTGACATGAGCAAAAAGTAAGTCACACGTCACACTGTGGCCACATGAAGGCTGAACTCTGCCGCCTCTAGTTGCTGACTAGAAGTGAGACAAAGGTCTTTATTTGCTGCAGTACATATTCTGCGGGGGTGACCAAAGTTACCATTATTCTGGCTCTATACCATGACCATCTGCCACATTTGGTAAATGATGGGTTGGCTAATAGAAAGTATCTCAAAGGAATGGGCCATTTAATGGAAAGATGTAATTCTCAACAAGGTGGGGTTTACAGGTGTTTCTTGAAGTGTTTATATCTGCCTTAAGCAGTAATTGAGGAGTGACGGAGGAAAAGGCTTTAATGTAACTGATTAAAGGATTCAAAAATAAGTGTCACTGGAATAATAAGTTGCTGCTACAAGAGATAAAGCAAAGAAAAACATTGATTAACTTGTAACAGATAACACAAATTATATTTGTTAAAGAAATAGACAATAGTAGTGAGGAAATTGAAAAATATAAGATAAGGATAGTAGGTATAGATTGAGTAAATTTTTGATAATATAATAGGTCAGTACTAACTAGACTGACACATGTACAAACATAAAAACTTAAATAATAATTAGCAATACAATGTAGTATAACAATTGAGTAAACTCATAAAAAAATACAGTGTACAAAAAACTAAGGTGTAAATCTTTTTGTCTGACAAGATTTCATATATCTTTTAGTTGAGAAATATTCATTATTGATTTCTGTCCTCCTGCGGTTTGCAATATTATTCTGAGAGATTGAAAAGTTCAATAATTTTAGCCTTTTGAATGTAAAGGTATCCCCTGACGGTAGTTCCTATCTTGGCAAATTTCCTCTTCTAGAGAAGCACACATGGTATTTGATTATTATGGGCCAGGATTTTGGGCCACTTAATAGCCTGAGTCCTGCAAAACAGCTTATGTCAGTATCAGTCACATTTAACACACACACACACACACACACACACACACACACACACACACACACACACACACACACACACACACACACACACTATTGCTTCTCTGAAACTGCTCTCTTCTGTTGGTGGTTGCAGATAGTTTATTTTCTAAGTTGACAAAATTTTTCATCACTAAGTCCATGATTAATTTCAGAAATATTTCATTTTTAAAAACATTTTTCATCTTTTTTTACTTATTTTCAAATGACCACATCTTCAGTTTCAACAATTTTTTGTCCAATCATTTGTTAATTAAGATGAAGTTTGGTGTTTGAATTAGTCTATGCAAAAACTGACACAGAATAAAATCTACATTCTGTTTGGTTCTGCCAAATATTTAAAACTTACATCTCTCATCTTTCCATGTGTTTACCAGATTCTTTTTCTGTTTCAGATAAAAGTGCAGTTGATTCTACATTTGTTGACTTAATACAGAAGTAACTGTGCAAAAGTGATTCTACATTTTGGACATAATATAGATGTAACTTCCCAAAAAGTGTAGTGCTTTCAAGTACTACATTCCAGAAGATTTGAGTACAAATGTGGGAGTAACACATAGTCAGTGTGTGTTTATATATCTCCCAGATCTTGCTCCTCAAGTGTGAACTGTGCACTGGGTTTAACTGGTGTTATAAAATTTTACTTAGGCATGTGCAAAGCAGGTTTGATCATCATCTGCTGTTTTTATATAAGTGAATGAAAGATTGTTATGCCATGTGAGTAGTCAATCATGAGAAAAATCAACAGATAAAGGAATTATGTGAATCAAAATTCTAATTTCATTTAATATGTCTGGTGAATGCTTTCATAAAAAAAAGAAAATGGAAGATGAAAACAAGACACCTTCCTTCACCATCAAACTGATCACTATTCACTACAGAGTTCTTTTAGCGATATTTATAAAGCTTCTGTGCGATTCTTAAATTTTTGTGAGCTGTAGACTGCATCGTGTTGTAAAATGTATGCACATTTCATCCACTACTGCAGGAGGACTTCATCAAACTGTGCAAGTCCACTTGAAACTGTCAGTGAAGACTTCTTTTGGACTCTATGGAAGCAACGATGCCATAGTCTTTGATATCTGCTAATGTGTGAAGCAGACAACTGTATATTATTACCATGGTGATTGACTACCCTATACAAGAGAAACTGGTAGCGTGATGCGACATTCCTACGATGATGATTCGCTAAAAACGTACCAAGCAAGTGAAATGTGCCAATGAAATCTCCAGCAATTTATATTTTTATTGTTTTCTGTTTATTAGTCAATTTATGTATCAGAAATAGGGATCCAATTTTGTACCTCCTCAGATCTTTGTAAATGATGTCATTAATGTTATGCTTGCCATTTTTCGATTCCTCCAATATAAATCTCAGACAATAGTTGGGCCAGAATCTGTTGCACTTTTTCCTACATTATTTTTCCTTGCACTTGTTGATTGCAAATCCAAATGTGGCATATCATTAATAGTTTCACTTTTATCCAGAAAGTATCTGAATCATCTCTAAACTCATATTTTGATCAAAACTTCTGGTCTGTACATTTTTGCCACTATTCCAATATTTTGTCTGTCTTGGTTGCTGTTTTCCTCAGTTATGTAACTTAACTTGGTGTGTGTGTGTGTGTGTGTGTGTGTGTGTATATATATATATATATATATATATATATATATATATATATATATATATATATATTTTGCTTAATTACACTATATTGCCGACCCTCATAGTATGTTTAACTGACTTCAAAAAGCAAACATGTTCTTCACGGAAATGATTTGGTCAAATGTGTTGTTTCTTGACAAATCTTTTCACGTAAGTGCATGTAAATGCTTTTTTGACACAAAATACCACCTAGATATCAATCAATTCACTGGATATTTTAGGTACAGCTTGTACCTTATACAACAGAGAATATACATCACAATACTGGGTTGACAAATGACTTATTAGCAATAAATACAACATGTGGTCTTTTATTTCAAGTTGGCCAATCATTTATGCTCTAAAACAAGACATGCAAGTATCTGTCAAGCTTAACAGTTAATTTGTGTGAAATGGTATTTTTGTATGCTCAGAACAAATGTTCTTGATAGCTACCTATACAACAACTTCCAAAGAATGTTGCTGTTTCTACTGTTTTCCATTAGAAAAGAGAGAATACTTTTCAAACACTACTACTTTTCAGAATATGTAATTCCATTGGCAATATTTTAACAAATTGGTCTTGTTTGACTAATTATTTCATTTATGTGGAATTAAGCAAGTTTCTAATTCTCCCTGAATTTACTTTAGCCAGTGACAGCTCGTCTTCTGCCCACAATGTGTATTCCACACCCTTGTGCCAATACTACCTGTCTCTTGGTTGCTCTCTTCTCCAATTTTGTAACAAAACTTAATGTTTGTGGATTCCTCCATCACACATCCACTGTTTTGTGGAACTACGGACTTATTGTTAAGAACCTAGTGCCCTAAATAACATGTAAATCAACATGCAAGCAAGACATGGGGGACTTTTTAACTTGACAAAAAAATTGATTCTCATACCAATTATTGTTACAAAAATTATCACTTTAAATACTGATTTCTTTTTTGGTATCTGCAAAAATTCTTAAATCTATGAATTCCCTGTTGTCTGGAGAAAACAAGACTGACATAGGCCGTTGTTAGGACAACATTCTGCAAGAAAATGACAGACACTGTTTTTGTGGTTACACTCTAGTTATGGAATTTTGACAAATCATTTCCAAGAACATTACATGTAGGAAAGACAGTTGCAGACTCATTATTGCTAAATGATCTATAAAAAACTAGCATAAAATGTGATACTTGTCAATAATCGTGAAAAAATTCTGTTACAAAATGATAACAATAGCATACAAGAGTGATGTAACAAAATAATTTCAAGTTCTTAGCAGTCTACTTGAATGCAACATTTATCCCTTTAGCATTAAAAGACTGTCAATTAAGTAGTGTTCATTGCTTTATTTTTGGGTATCGTTGTGGTGCATTTAGTGTACTCATTGCAGAACACAACATTAACAAATATTTATGTTGTGACACTCTTGCTGCAATACGCAACAATTTTTTCGTCCAGTCCATTAGCTGTCTTGAAACTCATGGAATTACTGGTCTCCTATTACATTCCAGACAAATTACAGCATTTGCACATGCCTTTGTATTGCATGATAATCAAGTAGTTACAAGAGGTACATGTGACACACGATTTTCCACTTGTGCATGTAACTGATTGTTTAATCTGTCTTACAACATATTGTAAATTAAGAATAATTATTGTATAGTAATTCCTTCAAGTTTTGAGACAGAAGTACACTCTAAAGTGGAATTTACACTGTGAGTCTTGTATATTTTTTGAAGTTAGTTAGTAATATAAAAGCAAAGTGAAGAATTCCTTGCATATATATATACACATATATAAAACATATATATTTTCTGTTTGTTTTTATTGGAATTTGAATGGTTATTTTTTGAAATATGTCAGTGCATCTGGTGCTCATTGACATATTCACTTTCTTGCAAAAAAAACCATCACTACAAAACAATATACCTTCAATATTTGGTATACGACTACTATTTGTGTTCACATCTTTCCTTATAAGCACAAATTTATCACACCTAATTTACAAATTTGTCTGTAAATGAGATGATTCATAATTGTTTCCTTTAAGTTCATGTTGTGAGTTTAGTTGAGTTTTTCCCATTTTACTTTACATAGAATTAAAATTTATTACATTTTATGTTCCATCAATTTTTACGTAACATGGTAGATTTGTTACAAACACGGAAGCTACACAGATTTGTTGAATTTTAAAGCTTCCAATACTTGCACTTTTTTCTTTTTTTTCATAGACTGTTCACTTTCAGTTCTTGAATTTCCATATTTCAAGCAAGTGAAGCCCTACAAGACTGATCATAAAGTGTAGAGTCACATATACATAGTCTACGTTGATATTATATGCCATGCAGAGCTGTTTCTGTTTGTTGTCCAAGAAGTTCAATTTATTTCACTCCATGCACTATTGTAAGTATCTATGTGCAATTTTTGTACACTTTTTTAAGTAAAAGAAAGAAAAGGTATGTGCAGCTTGCTGTTGTATCTTTAGGACAGCTGAGTAGTCAGAGACTTATTTCTCATACTCTTAAAATGTATTGATCTTCTATGTTGATACACAGAGCTGTGAAGAATGTATAACATCATTTTTTCTAGGAAACAGCTATCAACATTTGCTTCATTTGCCAAATTAATATTACAAGTGGTACTGGTGATATAAATCACCTTCATCAGCCATAAAAACAAATACCTGGAAAAGTAATCAGTTACATACATTTATTGCATATTCAACCCAACAGGAAATTGTAAAGCTTCTTGGTACTATTTCATTGTAAACCGTAAAAATTGTTAACAGAGATGTTATATATTTCTTTCCATCAAATAAGAAAATCCCTATATGTAAAAAAAATTAGGAAAACAGTGCTTTATTGGAGCAGAAATTCACTGTAGATTTGTATCTCAGGAGTGAATGTGACATCTCTCTATAAATGTTACCAAACTGGTATTCATGAAACTAAAATATCTTTATGCTTAAACTTTCTGATTAGTATGATGAAAGATTAAACTGCATTTGTACCCATGACATTTCTTAAGCCCAGTATTAAAATACTTTTAATTAATTAGCATTAGTGGTACAGTGCACATTTTTGCTCAATTAAAAAGAACACAGGTCATTTCATTTTGCATATGTTATTGATGTGAATTTTTGCTCAGTTATAAAGAACATAGAACATTTCATTTTGAATGTTACTGATGTGATGACAATAATATTTTATATGGAACCTACAATGAAATAGCTATGAAACTAGTGATCCATTTGATGAAGCATGGGATGAGCTAAATATAACTTACATGTAAGCTAAATATAACTTACATGTAAATTTCCACAAGTGATGATGAAAGTAATTGTCAAATTGAAAATTTTTATTATTCATCCTGTACATTGTGTGTGTTAATGTAAGCATGATTATGTGAAAACTGTAATGCGACCATTGCAAGAGAACTGTACTCTCACTTATTTTCAAAAATTTTCCAGTAGTTACTGATAGGAAACTAACCTTTTCCAAGAACATTTGTCTGAAAGAAATACTCTTTTTGAATGAGTCTTCATGTATTCTTAGGGACTTTGTGTGTAATTCTGATTGCTGTGATGTTCTATCTGTGATAATTCCTAGATGTTCACTAATGTTGTTACATTGTGACCAAAATGCGGAAAAAAGCTCACAGGTAACAACTGTTGTCTTATTTAATGTTTTGAAACAAATTCTTCAGAGAACTTGACATACATTTGATATGTGTATTTTAAAACTTTTTGAAAGAGCTGGATATTGAATTCTATGTTTCATGTTTCTCCTGAATCTCTGGAATTATCTGCCAGTTTTTTTGTGCACAAAAATTGTAAATATCATTACAGGTTCGAGATTTTTATGACTGTAGCATACATATTTTTAATTCTTCAATTTAGAAACTACATCTCAGTATTAAAAGTTGAAGAACTGTCAGAGGTTGACTTGATCTGTAACAGTACATGTTAATACCTGAGTTAATACCTCATCAACGTATCAATTGTTTTCATTAATATTCATTTGTTCATTGAAAAATGTATATTGGTATATGTATTTCATCCATACATTTTTATTTGTTTGGTAGCTTGCTGAATGATTTGCAAGATGTATTATGTCGGTGTGTGTGTTTGTGAAGTATTTGTATCATCTGTTACTTTAGGTGTTTAATATGTACTAGTCATTAAAAGTCTGGATTAAAAAATAAATGACAATTAATAATTAAAAAATAAATTCTGCATTTATTTGTGTGTTCTAAGCTGATCTAAACCTTTTACACAATTGTAAGAAATTGCTGTTGTAAACCAAATAATAATGCTTTTCATACAGTTCTATGGTTTAGCTGCAATTTTCAAACTGAAAGATGAAAAAAAGTCTTTTTGGAGCAGTAGAGCTGGTTATTCCAACATAAAGTACTCAATTAATGTAAGGATCTGCTCAGGGTGAATGAATTAATCAGATATGGCTAGAATTGTGACTATGAGCTATTTAAAATATAAGTATTAAAAGATTGCCATTCAATAATGTAAAGTTGTGTATGTATTAAATAATTACAACTGACCACCAGAAAAAACAGGGAAAGCCACAGCTATAGTTTCCAATGCAGAACTATGAGCGAAAATAACAGCTGATTTTCAACTATAATACATCATGGTAAGCTTCAGTAAAAAAGCAATATTTGTCTGCAAACCAAAATGTATATCACTCATGCACCTGCACCCAACACTAACCCACTAATTCACCCAACCATGCAACAACCAACCCACCACACTTCTGCATCACTTAATTGGCTCACCGTGCATAAGCATGCATCCAAACACACACGCACACAGACAAAATTATTGTTTTGGCATGCATGTACATTATCATCTTCCTGCCTCTGATAAGGTGTTTCTCTTTCAATTACATCTTCATCTCTGGAACCAGGTGGAGGAGTTACGTGGGGTCAAGTCTGTATGGCAGTGTTGCTGATCTAATAACTCTTAAAGAAGTTGTGTTCTCATAGAGGTATGTGCCTGGTCATAGATCACTAATACTGAAACTTTTCCATCTTTGCAATATTTCACAGCATATACTGTATCTGTACTGACTGTTGCTCCAAATACATCAGTCTGGGCCAGACCGGGACTCCAACCCAGATTTCCCACTTATTGCGAGTGGTAGCGTCACCATTTGGCTATCCATGCACATCTCATAGCCAGATCCAAGTTTCTGTACATCGTCAATCATGTGTTCACAACCCATACTCGTACATCCATTATGTACATTCCCATACAGGGGAAACCTTTTAGTTGAAAGTCCAAATTTCGATGCAAAGTTCCTTTCAGACATACATACATGCATGCATGCATGCATGTATCCATGTCCAAAAGGAACTCTGCATCATACTTTGGAACAACACAGCCACTGCGATATCATAGTTATCTGCCAACACCGGCTGAGCAGCTTTCAAGTAAAATGTCTCCCCTGTATGGGAATGTACACAATGGATGTATGAGTACAGGTTGTGGACACATTGTAGGTGACATATGGAAGTTTGGGTCTGGCCATGAGGCACGCACAGATAGACAAATGGTAACGCGACCACCTGCGATAAGTGGGAAATCTGGGTTCGATTCCCGGTCTGGCACAAATTTTTGTTGTTGTCATTCCATTATGCAGCTGATGGTAGGCCGTATTTGCAACTGTGAATACATTTCATATCTTTCATGATGGCTGTAGTCACTGCAGTGCCTGTTCCATCATAATTCAGAACTGTGAATGCATAGATGTGTTCTTTAATGCCTGTCAAAACATCATTTTGTAAAGACAGGAAGTGAGCAGTGATGCCATCAGTGGAATGAGGTACCTGTACTTTTTGGAGGATCACAAAAACAAAGGACTAGCTACATATCTGAAAATAATCCTAAAAGACAGGTCACTTTTATAAATTTTGCAGATGGCAGATAAAACAGTAGTCATGTGACAAACACATACTTATTATTGGTCACGTGCTATATGAATATTAGTGTGAAAATTCTTTGGTGTGCATATAGATAATAAGATACAATGATAAAACATATTGATAAACTTAGCAAAAAATACAGTACACCCTACATTGCATTTAAAAATATATCTCTCATTCTTGATATATAGACAGATGATATAGTATATTTTACCTACTGTCACAGCCTAGCATTTGAGAAAGGTATTTTATTCATTAGTAAATTGTAGATATTTCTCTGTAATTCCCCCTGTCACCTCAGGTTGTCCAACTCATGGGTGCACACAATGGAGCAGTAGAGCCAGCTGGGAGAAATAAATGTTGGTTGTATCTTAAGAGGTTTTGAGGCTAACGCGGAATTTTCCAGTGTGGATATGGATATACTCCTCATATACATTCAAACTGATGGCATAAAATGTATTCACAGTAGCAAATACGAACAACAATCCGCTGTATAATGGAATGACGACAGCAAAAATTTGTGCCGGACTGGGACTCAAATCCAGATTTCGCAATTATCACAAGCAATTGCCTTACCATTAGGCCTATCTGAACATGACTCACAGCCAGACCCAAACTCCCATACATCATCTGGCTGTGAGTCATGCTCAGATAGCCTAATGGTAAGGCAACCACTTGCGAGAAGTGGAAAATCTAGATACGATTTTTAATGTTGTCATTCCTTTATACAGCTGATGGTTGCCATGTTCACAACTGCAAATACCCTTCATGAATTTCGTAAGTGCTGCAGTCACCTCAGTGCCTGTTCTTTCAGACATGCATGCATGTGTGAACATTGCACTTTGGAGTGACTCAGGCACTGCAATATCATATTCAAATTTTCAGTATTGTAGTCTTGGATTAATATGGTGAAGTATTGTGGAGTTGAGCTTGGCAGTGAGGAATATGGGTTTGGCAGTGAGGAACATACACTGGGATCGAAAGCTGGATTGTTGTTGTTGTGGTCTTCAGTCCGGAGACTGGTTTGACACAGCTCTCCATGCTACTCTATCCTGTGCAAGCCTCTTCATCTCCCAGTACCTACTGCAGCCTACATCCTTCTGAATCTGCTTAGTGTATTCATCTCTTGGTCTCCCTCTATGATTTTTACCCTCCACGCTGCCCTCCAATACTAAATTGGTCATGCCTCAGAACATGTCCTACCAAACGATACCTTCTTCTAATCAAACAGTGCCACAAATTTCTCTTCTCCCCAATTCTATTCAATGCCTCCTCATTAGTTATGTGATCTACCCACCTTATCTTCAGCATCCTTCTGTAGCACCACATTTCGAAAACTTCTATTCTCTTCTTGTCTAAACTATTTATAATCCCTGTTTCACTTCCATACGTGGCTACACTCAATACAAATACTTTCAGAAATGACTTCCTGACATTTAAATCTATACTCGATGTTAAAAAATTTCTCTTCTTCGAAAACGCTTTCCTTGCCATTGCCAGTATACATTTTATATCCTCTCCATTTTGACCATCATCAGTTATTTTGCTCCCCAAATAGCAAAACTCATTTACTACTTTAAGTGTCTCATTTCCTAATCTAATTCCCTCAGAATCACCCGATTTAATTTGACTTCATTCCATTAGCCTAATTTTGCTTTTGTTGATGTTCATCTTATATCATCCTTTCAAAACACTGTCCATTCCATTCACAACTGTTCTTCCACGTCCTTTGCTGTCTCTGACAGAATTACAATGTTATCGGTGAACCTCAAAGTTTTTATTTCTTCTTCATGGATTTTAATTCCTACTCTGAAGTTTTCTTTTGCTTTCTTTACTGCTTGCTCAATATACAGATTGAATAACATCGGGGATAGGCCACAACCCTGCCTCACTCCCTTCCCAACCACTGCTTCCCTTTCATGCCTCTTGACTCTTCTAACTGCCATCTGGTTTCTGTATAAACTGTAAATAGCCTTTTGCTCCCTGTATTTTACCCCTGCCACCTTCAGAATTTGAAAAAGAGTATTCCAGTCAACATTGTCAAAAGCTTTCTCTAGGTCTACAAATGCTAGAAACATAGATTTTCCATTCCTTAATCTATCTTCTAAGATAAGTCATAGGGTCAGTATTACCTCAAGTATTCCAACATTTCTACCGAATCTAAACTGATCTTCCCCAAGGTCGGCTTCTACCAGTTTTTCCAATCGTCTGTAAAGAATTTGTGGTAGTATTTTGCAGCCGTGACTTATTAAACTGATGGCTCGGTAATGTTCACATCTGTAAACACCTGCTTTCTTTGGGATTGGAAATATTATATTCTTCTTGAAGTCTGAGGGTATTTCACCTATCTCATACATCTTGCTCACCAGATGGTAGAGTTTTGTCAGGGCTGGTTCTCCAAAGGCTATCAGTAATTCTAAAGGAATGTTGTCTACTCCCGGGGCCTTGTTTTGATTTAGGTCTTTCAGTGCTCTGTCAAACTTTTCACACAGTATCGCATCTCCCATTTCATCTTCATCTAAATCTTCTTACATTTCCATAACATTGTCCTCAAGTACACCACCCTTGTATAGACCCTCTATATACTCCTTCCACCTTTCTGCTTTCCCTTCTTTGCTTACAATGGGGTTTCCATCTGGGCTCTTGATATTCATACAAGTGGTTCTCTTCTCTCCAAAGGTCACTTTAATTTTCCTGTAGGCACTATGTATCTTACCGCTAGTGATATATGCCTCTACATCCTTACATTTGTCCTCTAGCCATCCCTTCTTAACTGTTTTGCATTTTCTGTTGATCTCATTTTTGAGACATTTGTATTCCTTTTTGCCTGGTTCATTCACTGTATTTTTATATTTTCTCCTTTCATCAATTAAATTCAATATATCTTCTGTTACCCAAGGATTCCTACTAGACCTCGTCTTTTCACCTACTTGATCCTCTGCTGCCTTCACTGTTTCACCTCTCCACCATATTTCTTTCCCCCATTCTTATCAATCGTTCCCTAATGCTCTCCCTGAAACTCTCTACAACCTCTGGTTCTGTCAGTTTATCCAGGTCCCATCTCCTTAAATTCCCACCTTTTTGCAGTTTCTTCAGTTTTAATCTACAGTTCATAACCAATAGATTGTGGTCAGAGTCCACATCTGCCACTGGAAATTTCTTACAATTTAAAACCTGGTTCCTAAATTTCTGTCTTACCATTATATAATAAATCTGAAACCTTCCAATATCTCCAGGTCTTGTCCATGTATACAACCTTCTTTTGTGATTGTTGAACCAAGTGTTAGCTATGATTAAGTTATGCTCTGTGCAAAATTCTACCAGGCATCTTCCTCTTTCATTCCTTATTCATTGACTGTGTTTCCTTCTCTTCCTTTTCCTACTATCGAATTCCAGTCACCTATGACTATTAAATTTTCGTCTCCCTTCACTATCTGAATAATTTCTTTCATCTCATCATACATTTCATTGCTCTCTTCATCTTCTGCAGAGCTAGTTGGCATATAAACTTGTACTACTGTGGTAGGCATGGGCTTCGTGTCTATCTTGGCCACAATAATGCATTCACTACGCTGTTTGTAGTACGTAACCCACACTCCTTTTGTTTTATTCATTATTAAACCAACTCCTGCATTACCCCTATTAGATTTTGTATTTATAATGCTGTATTCACCTGACCAGAAGCCTTGTTCCTCCTGCCACCAAACTTCACTAATTCCCACTATATCCATCAGTAACCTATCCATTTCCCTTTTTAAATTTTCTAACCTACCTGCCCAATTGAGGGATCTGACATTCCACGCTCCCATCTGTAAAACGCCAGTTTTCTTTCTCCTGATGATGATGTTGTCCTGAGTAGTCTCCGCCCGGAGATCCGAATGGGGCACTGTTTTACCTCAGGAATATTTTACCCAAGAGGACGTCATCATCATTTAACCATACAGTTAAGCTGCATGCCCTCGGGAAAAATTACGGCTGTAGTTTCCCCTTGCTTTCAGCCATTTGCAGTAACAGCACAGCAAGGCTGTTTGGTTAGTGTTACAAGGCCAATCAGTCAATGATCCAGACTGTTGCCCCTGAAACTACTTAAAAGGCTGCTGTCCCTCTTCAGGATTATGTTGTGATAACTTCCAATTAGTAGACTAGCAAATGTAATTGGGACATCATTTGTGGGACCATTTCAAGCATTGTCGTGGCTTCATGAAGGGAATATGGCACCAGAAAGTGAGGTGATAAATTGGTGCTACTATTTAGGTTAAGCTTCGATACATATGTGCATATTGAGGATGGCACCAATAATATATGTGAAGAAGGACTGGTTAATGTGGGTGAAGAAACTGAATGAAATGGGATGACTGCTGTAGTAGTGAAATACATTGCCTGACAAAAATGTGAAGCACCCAGCAGAGGAGGGGGGGACAAAATGAAACTTCATATGTTGAGAGGGTATGTAATGTTACTTAAGAGATTACAAGACGGAATAAAATGTACAGTGAACTTGGCAGTATAAGCCCACTTATCAGTATGACGTAGCACCCCCCTCTGGCCTGTTTTTGCACTAATTCAGTTGGGACGGGTGTCAAGAGCTGTTATATCCATTCCTGAGGCAAGCTCACCAAAACTGTTGTAACAGGTCCTTGAAATCCCAGGTACTGGTGTTGAGATGGAGTTGATGACCACACTGGTCCCATACAAGTTCTATTGGGGACCAATCTGGAGATCTTGCTGGCCATGGGAAAACCTTAGCATCATGTAGACTGTTGTAGAAACACGCGCTATGTATGGACAATCATTGTCCTTTTGAAAAAGTGGTGCTATGATACTGTTGCAGGAGGGGTAACACATGAATTTGCCGCATGCCTGTGACATACCATTGTACCACCAGAGTTACCCCAATTACTACACATTGTGAAATGAAGTCATACCAGATGGCTCTCCACACAATGATGCCAGTAGGATCATCACTGAGATTCTCCAAAAACTTGGAAGAATGGGAACTCTTCCTAGGTCACCACCATAGTCACCTATGATGGTCATCTGAGGTAGCGTAGAACCACGATTCATCACTAAACACAATGTGATAGCATTTATCAGCAGTCCATACTTCCTGGTCATGGCACCATTGAAACCACGGCCATTTGTGTTGTGGTGTCAATGGCAGCCTACATGTGGGATTGTAATTCCATTGTTTGGGCTGCTAGTCTCTGACCAGAGGTTTCGGATGATACAGACTGTTGCAGGGAGTCTATTACTTGTTCTCAGATGACAGGCACAGATGTGGAGGGTTACGATGTGCTTTGTACAGAATACGGTGACCCTCCCTTATGCTGGTCTGACATCATTGACCACAATCTTGAAGAAGAATAAGCCTGCACTCACATTCCCATGCAGTCCAACATTGGGCCAATGGTGCATCCGAACATCTTACATATCAGAATATTGTGCAGTTTGACCAGCTGGCCAAATTTAATACACTCCTGGAAATTGAAATAACACCGTGAATTCATTGTCCCAGGAAGGGGAAACTTTATTGACACATTCCTGGGGTCAGATACATCACATGATCACACTGACAGAACCACAGGCACATAGACACAGGCAACAGAGCATGCACAATGTCGGCACTAGTACAGTGTATATCCACCTTTCGCAGCAATGCAGGCTGCTATTCTCCCATGGAGACGATCGTAGAGATGCTGGATGTAGTCCTGTGGAACGGCTTGCCATGCCATTTCCACCTGGCGCCTCAGTTGGACCAGCGTTCATGCTGGATGTGCAGACCGCGTGAGACGACGCTTCATCCAGTCCCAAACATGCTCAATGGGGGACAGATCCGGAGATCTTGCTGGCCAGGGTAGTTGACTTACACCTTCTAGAGCACGTTGGGTGGCACGGAATACATGCGGACGTGCATTGTCCTGTTGGAACAGCAAGTTCCCTTGCCGGTCTAGGAATGGTAGATCGATGGGTTCGATGACGGTTTGGATGTACCGTGCACTATTCAGTGTCCCCTCGACGATCACCAGTGGTGTACGGCCAGTGTAGGAGATCGCTCCCCACACCATGATGCCGGGTGTTGGCCCTGTGTGCCTCGGTCGTATGCAGTCCTGATTGTGGCGCTCACCTGCACAGCGCCAAACACGCATACGACCATCATTGGCACCAAGGCAGAAGCGACTCTCATCGCTGAAGACGACACGTCTCCATTCGTCCCTCCATTCACGCCTGGCGCGACACCACTGGAGGCGGGCTGCACGATGTTGGGGCGTGAGCGGAAGACGGCCTAAAGGTGTGCGGGACCGTAGCCCAGCTTCATGGAGATGGTTGCGAATGGTCCTCGCCGATACCCCAGGAGCAACAGTGTCCCTAATTTGCTGGGAAGTGGCGGTGCGGTCCCCTACGGCACTGCGTAGGATCCTACGGTCTTGGCGTGCATCCGTGCGTCGCTGCGGTCCGGTCCCAGGTCGACGGGCACGTGCACCTTCCGCCGACCACTGGCGACAACATCGATGTACTGTGGAGACCTCACGCCCCACGTGTTGACCAATTCGGCAGTACGTCCACCCGGCCTCCCGCATGCCCACTATACGCCCTCGCTCAAAGTCCGTCAACTGCACATACGGTTCACGTCCACACTGTCGCGGCATGCTACCAGTGTTAAAGACTGCAATGGAGCTCCGTATGCCACGGCAAACTGGCTGACACTGACGGCGGCAGTGCACAAATGCTGCGCAGCTAGCGCCATTCGACGGCCAACACCGCGGTTCCTGGTGTGTCCGCTGTGCCGTGCGTGTGATCATTGCTTGTACAGCCCTCTCGCAGTGTCCGGAGCAAGTATGGTGGGTCTGACACACCGGTGTCAATGTGTTCTTTTTTCCATTTCCAGGAGTGTATCTACAGTGAGGCCCCTTTCAAACTCTGTCACATGTTGATAATGTTATCTCACATGTCTATGGGGCATCTCTGTGTCCTTCACAGTGATCACTCAGTATGTGCTGCTGTTGATGCCACTTATATACACCCTTTCATGCCTGGAAACAACAATGAACATGAACAACATTAATGCAGTCTGGTGGCCACTCTACCTGTCATAGAGAGTAATTGTTTACAGGCCCTTTGGTGTTTTGTACATGTACAAAGCTACTTTGACATTCAACCGAGTGCTTCCCCTCCTCCCCTTTTTTTCAGGCAGTGTATACAGTATGGATGTTTCAAGGGATCCAATTGCAACTCTGCCTCTGGCTATTGGGTGGGAGGTAACCATTTTGTTGCAGGGACAGGGAAATATGCAGATGATGTTATAGCATTAGAAGAAAGATTCATTTAGGAAAAAGGCTTGGGTGTTACAGATTTTTGGCAAGTAAGTTTTTGTTGGTGTTTAAGGAGTGGATGTTGCATCGTTGTGATGCCAGAGCAAGAGAAATGCAATGCACGTAGGTTAAAATAGGATGGGTAAGTGGTTAAAAATGAAGTAGGCCTGATTTTGGGATTAGGCGGATGATATGTTGATGTGAAAAGGTACATCATACTAATAACATCTGCCCATTGAGAATGACACATTGAATTTGGCAAAGAAGTATTCATTGCAATCATATACCTTGTCTGATTCTGAAATGTATAGACTGCTACTTAGCATATAAAGGTCTCTTCAAAAAATTCCAGAACATTCATAATTTCGCATCAGTGGTGTGTCGGACTGAATTGCAGTTGGCATTGCTGCACATGCCTGTGTTTAATGTGTAACTGCTGGAATTTTCATTGCTGAAAGTCTGTTAATTACTTCAGAGCTGAATTGAGTAGAACTTCGTGTCGCAGAGTTTGCGAATTTTGAGATGGCAGAGTTAGAGGAGCAAGTCTGCATTAAATTTTGCGTGAAACTCAAGAAAACCTTTACAGAGACACACCAAAAGATGCAGGAAGCCTATGGCGATGATTGCTTAAGCTGTACTTGGTATTACAAATGGTTCACATGGTTTAATGATGACCAGACGGAAGTTAAAGATGACCCTCGTTCAGGATGCCCTTCAGTGTCTACCAATGACACTCATGTCTGGGATGTCAATGAAGACAGACTGACAGATTTCAGAAGAATGTAACATTTCAGTTGTATCATGTCATGAAATCCTGACATAGCATTTTGTAATTTATCGTGTTCATCCCACGGCTCATGAGTCAACATCAGAAAGACCTTTGCCTCACAAAGCAATCTATGAAGAGCTTTTGGATCGCACGAATGAGATGTTTCCTAAAGAAATCATTACTGGTGATGAGGGTGATGAGAGGTGGGTCTATGGTTATGATGTTGAGACGAGTATTCAATCTTCACAGTGGGTCGGAAGGGTTCTCTAAGACAAAAAAAAAGCTCATCAGGTCAGGCAGGTCAAATGTAAAAGCCATGCTGACAGTTTTCTTTTACTTTGAAGGATTAGTTCATCATGAATTTGTGCCACAGTCACAAACTGTTAATCGGTGGTACTATCAGGACGTGTTGTGACACCTGTGAGAAAATGTGAGAAGGAAACAGCCTGAAATGTGGTGAGCCAATACATGGGTCTTGCATTATGATAACACACTCACACATTCAATCCTGTTGGTGCATGACTATTGCACAAAAAACAAAATTACTGTGCTGCCTCATCCTTTGTACTCTCAAGATCTGGCCCCGCCAGACTTTTTTCCCTTCAAAGTTGAAAATCCTGTTGAAAGGATGAAGCTTTGCAACAATAGACAACATAAAACACAATTTGCAGGCGGCACTTTGCACGATCCAGCAAGAGGCATACGAAGACTGCTTAGGAAGTGCAAACAGCGTTGTGAGCAGTGTATCAATTATGGAGGAGAGTATTTCGAAGCAGACCATGCACAATAAGTAAAAGATAAGTGTAGAAAAATTGTGTGGACAAAGTTCTGGAATTTTGTGCACAGACCCCATAATGCACAATGAAAAGACCGCTATGCATTAAACTTTTGGCCAAATCACCTTTTTCTGAGGTAAAACACACACACACACACACACACACACACACACACACACACAC
Source organism: Schistocerca piceifrons (assembly GCF_021461385.2). Taxonomy (NCBI): domain Eukaryota; kingdom Metazoa; phylum Arthropoda; class Insecta; order Orthoptera; family Acrididae; genus Schistocerca; species Schistocerca piceifrons. The sequence goes on from NC_060149.1 coordinate 590,661,916, forward strand.
ACACACAACTGTCTCTGGCTACTGTGGTCAGACAAACTGTGCCTCACTGGAGCAGTAATATGATGTGGGGGGTGGGGGTAAACAGGTGGCATGCATGGGGGGAGAGAGGGACAGCAGGGTAGGGGTGTGGGAAGATGAAGTGTTTCCTGTGGGACCATTCAGGGACGGGATGGGGACAGGGTAAGAGGGCTGCTAGATGCAACTGAGATGTTTGCGCGGAGGCGGGGAGAGGAGGGAAGTAGAAAAAGACCGAAATAGAGCTGGGGAAAAAGACTAGTACATGTGTTGGCTGAATAGACGGATGTGTAGTGCTCAAGTTGGAATGAGGAAGGGTATAGGTAGGTTGAGGACAGCACAGATATCAGTAGTCATACTAGATCTCTTGTATAGAAAGAGACTAGGATCTCCACATTACAGGTTACATGGAGTTGGTAAAAGTGATAAAAGTTCATTGCGGATAACACTGCTCAAGTTCAGCACTGAGGCTCAGACTTTTTCCAAGCACATGGAGGTGTTGCCACAGGTTGTCGAAGGGCATTCTGCAATTCTTGAGTTTGATTTCCTAACTAAACATCATGCTAAAATCGATCTTTTGCAGCATATACAGGATGACACAGAATAACGGGAATGTTTGAAATGAGTAGTGCCAGCACTGTGGGTTTGTGATAGTTAGCGAGTAAACAGTCCGCCATTTCAGTAATTACGGATCTGTGGAATGGACAACAGTGTGCATTAGCCATAAAAATGTTTTATAAAAACAATGGTAGTTTGGTAGTGGCGCAGAGGGAGTTTTGACATTTTTGTAATTTAGGAAATCATGATTAATTTCCGTCAAAACACACAATAAAATGTTGGATTAGTAACTTCGAAGAAACCAACAGGATGATCAAGAAGTGTGCATTCTCCAGCGAACACTGATGTTGTACGTAAGTCTGTCTGATGGAGCCCATGGCGTTCAATCCGTAAGCAAGCAGCAGTAGTTGGAATGTCCCAGGAGAGTGTTTGCAGAATTCTTCATCTTGATTTAAAATTTCATCCATACAAACTACAGATGGTGCAACAATTGAAGGACAATGATTACCAGTTATGATTATGATTCTGCCAACAAATGATGACAAAAATAAACAATGATGATGAATTTCTAAACAAGTTGTAGATGTTAGATGAGGCACATTTTCATCTCACAGGTTATGTGAATAACCAGAACTACTGTTACTGGGCAAACACAAATCCCAATGATGTTCATGAGCACCCTTTACACACTAGTAAACAGACAATATGGTGTAGTGTTTCATCATATGGGATTATCGGACCATATTTTTTTGCAAATGAACAGGAAAACACAATAACTGTCAATGCCAGTCGTTACGTGGTGATGTTACGAACTTTCATTACACCTGCACTGAACAACTTTCCAAATGTTCAAGAAGCCTGGTTTCAACAGGACGGAAGGACATCACACACTGCACAGCAATCAATGGCATATGTGTGAGAATTGTTTGGAAACTGTGTGATCTCATGATTCGGTAACATTCCCTGGCTCCATAGATCGCTAGATTTATCTGTTTGTGACTTTTTCTTGGGAGGGGGGATACCTCAAGAGCAACATCTACATGACTCGACCAAGAACCCTGGACGAGTTAAAACAGAGAACTGAGGATGCAAGTCATAGTATCCCAGCTGACATGTTGCGGCGGTCAATGAGGAATCTTAGAAGCAGATTTCACAAATGTATTTGTACAGGACAACACCATCTAAAGGACGTTATTTTTAAAAAAATAATAAATGCCATCAGTGTTTCGTAAATGGCAAAGTTGTAAGGTTTCAATTACTATGAATTCAAGTTCTTTCCTTCATCACTTCTAGTTTTATTGGATTGTGGAAATGTTCCCTTTTTTCTGTTTCACCCTGTAGCCGAGGTTGGAGAGACTTTGCTTGCACTGGGCGATATCACTGCAAGTAAGGTATTGTCGAAAGGTCCACTGAACCGGAAGTTGTTACTGTCTTCACTGCTAAAGATGAGTTCCTTTGATAACATACTGTCAGGTACTGGGAAATTATTCTGGTGTTCTGTAGGTATGGACTTATTGCAGGAGATGTTACGTGTGGCTGAGCCACTTGAACATAACGAACAGCTGGTCGCAAAGCAATGTTTTGTCCACAGAAGTGTGGCATGCACAATTAATGTGAAAGGTGAATGTATGGTTCTGGTTAGCATAGTTATTTCAGAATGGACAGTGTAGGTCTACCAAAGGGCTTACTGATTGCCACATTGGGTATTTTGGATGAAGAACACAGAAATGTAATCTCTATGATGTAATGACTAAGGCCACAAGCACACTGTCGACAGTTCATTACTAGATGAAGTGTGTCATTTACAGGGCAGTGACCTGAGAGTTACAGAAGTGTTACTGAGAATGCAACTAAGAGCACTATTGCTAGCATCATACGAAAGGATGAATTCCTTGTTGAAGTTGGGGAGAATCAGTCCCAGGTCTCTGGTCACTTTTTTTTTTCTTTTTTTAAACGCCTGAAAGGCACACTTACATTCCAGTGATCATTCAAATTTAACACCTTTTTTCAGCAAATGATTTAGTGGTTGAGCAATTTGAACGAAGTTTTAACTAATTTTCAGAAATAATTACAGAGACCCACAAAAGATTGTAACTGTTTTGCTGTTTAAGGAGTCAAAAATTCAGAAACTACTGACATCAAACAGGAACTGGTTTGTACACCCTCTTCACTAATAACATGGCCCAAGTACTTTAGATGTACTTGACATGAATCTGTGCAAATTACCTTTTTCAATATTTAGCATTATAAGTGCTGCCTGTAGTCGACTGAATGCTTCTTTCAACCATACTGCATGTTCTCCAATATCTTCCAAAAAACTATAATGTCATCAAAATATACCATCAATTAAGTATTTGTTTAATGCACAGTGTCCAATACCCGATCCTGTTTACCCAACATAATATACTGACAGGTAATAATGTTCTGGTTTATAGTAACCCATATTGTATGCCACCATCAACAGCTGGTAAAAGACATCATAGAACATAGCATAGTCACTGGCAGGCACCTGTGGTCTTGGTCTTGGAAAAAGATCTACGGACATCTCCAAAAATATCACTTTTGTTGTGGCTATAGGTACTCGAATGCTCAAACCATCACTGACGCCTATCTGATACGTAATATTGTGCAGATGTTTGATGGTGTAAGTAGATTCAAATACATCTCCTCACTGGATCTGCAGACTGGTTACCACTAGATGGAGGTAGTCCCAGAGCACAGACCTAAAACAGCTTCTCCATCTCATGCGGACATTTTCAACATTGCAGGATGCCACTTAGGTATAGAAAAGCACCAGCCACATTCTGAAGACTGTAGGATGGAATTTGCATGGCCTAAAACCTAAAGAATGCATGGTATATCTGGATGATATTATAGTTTTTCATAAGATATTGAATAATATGCTAAATGGTTGAAAGAAGAAGTTCGACTATGAAGTCATTCATACACTGGAGCCACAGGGTTGCAAAGTTACAAGCTATTGGTAAAAGTGGGAGTGAATGAAAAAGAGCACAGTAGATGACACAGACCGTCAAGGATTTAGGTCTCAGCCACAAATTATAATGCACGAGGGCTTACTATGCAAGTCGACAAAATGAGGATCATGTGTAGTGGTTCCCCTGCCACTGAGAAACAAAGTATTACAGCAGGCAGCACTTAAAATGCTAAATTTTGAAAATTGTCATTTGCAAAGATTCATGTCTAGTACTTGGGCCATATTATTAGTGAGGAGGATGTACAAACCAGTCCCTGTTTGGTGTCAGAAATTCCTGAATTTTCGACTCCTCAAAAAACAAAACAGTTACAATCTTTTGTGGGTCTTTGTAATTATTTCTGAAAATTAGTTAAATGTGAGTGTGCCTTTCAGCTGGTGAGAAAAAAAAAGAAAAACATTGACCTGGTAGCAGTTCTCCCCAATTTCAACATGGAAGTCATCCTTTCCTGTGATGTTAGCAATTGCGCTCTTGGTCAGAATATAGATTGTAAGGAGCATCCTGTAGCATACACTTCGTGACGCTGCCCAGTGTGGAACACAATTACTATACCACTGAAAAGGAAATTTTAACAGTGTTCTATGGGATCACTTACTTTCAGTGTTACCTGTATGGGCAGAAATTACTATGAAGTCATTCATACACTGGAGCCACAGGGTTGCAAAGTTACAAGCTATTGGTAAAAGTGGGAGTGAATGAAAAAGAGCACAGTAGATGACACAGACCGTCAAGGATTTAGGTCTCAGCCACAAATTATAATGCACGAGGGCTTACTATGCAAGTCGACAAAATGAGGATCATGTGTAGTGGTTCCCCTGCCACTGAGAAACAAAGTATTACAGCAGGTATATGAGCAAATGTTGAAAAGGCGAGGCGGGGGTAGCTGAAAAATTTTGGTGGCAGACAATAAAATGTGATGTGGATCAGTATGTATGAAACTGTGTACCATGCAAGCAATGGGTCATTCTTAGCCATAAAAAAATTCTTCTTCAAAAGTTGCCAGAGGCATCCAAGTCTTTTTAAGTAAGAGGGTTGGATATTTTAGGTCCATTTAACAGAGCACCAGCTGGTGATAAGTGTATGTTGATGATCATTTATCACTTTTCGCAATTTATATCTATGACAACAATTCCTGACTATCAGGTTGCTTTGGCATTAGTGGATAATTGACTTTATTGACTCATCGAGGTACGGATTTCTTTGTCTGATTTGATGAAACACTTGTGCTATAATATTTTCTTTGCATTCGCAAGTTATGGACAAATACCTTCATCAGCAAGAAAATGGGTGAACAGAATGCATTCATAGGACAATTTCGAAGATATGAGTAATAACTCATCATGTTAACATGCAGACTGGGACACATCTCCAATTTGTGGTTGGCACTTGAAATTCCAAGGTCCATACTAACACTGGTCTCTCTCCATATGAGGTGGTCTATGGAAGGAAAAGGCAATCTCCCTAAGACATATTAGAACTTATGTTAGGTTTTGATGTCAAGTCGAAAAAGGAGTTCATGAAAATGGTGTGTGAAGTTTGACAGAGCATCAGATGAGCAAATATGAAAGCTCTAGAAAGACAAGAACATTTGGGACAGTGTGTGTGTTAACTTCCATTACTCAGCATCAGCCAGTGAATGTTGCTTACTAATTTTTACACACTAAGAGGGAAAAGCAAGAAATGTCTAACGAAATACAATGGTCAATGTCAAGTCATAGAAATGACTTTCCTGCTTAATGTTAAGATCCAGTTAGCAACTAATGCTTCTGTTGTACATATAAGTAGAATAAAACTGTTTGATGGTGCAGTCAACGCCTTTCCACAAATTCCAGTACCAATGCCATTGCAGAGTAGACAACCAAGGGAGGTTAGCAGGAATGTGCCACCAACACTTTACTGCACACAAGGCATCCTGCATACTGAGATCATGAAACTAGCTGTACATAAAAGTGTATTGCTGCACTGTATGTTCCTTATTGTATTAATTTTGTGTTTTCTACTGTTACACATGTATTACGTGTTAGGGATTAGCAGGTAATTTGTTAAAACCACTTATTTGTGTAGGCACTCATTTTTGAGGAGACAGGGAATTGGTGGAAATTCCTTTCCCTCAGGTGGCATAATGGCATTAAACTCAAAGAATAATTGTAGTTCTGATGCTACTGCTTTTCATCAAAGGAGTAGTAGGAGGTGCAGTCCTGAACTAGCCATTGAACTCCAGAGTATTGTTTTCCAAGCAACTAGACCTTTGCACCAGATTCTCATAGAATAGCGATGACATAACTAAGCAGTAGCAACAGAATTGTACCAATACCGGTAATTAAATTATAGCAGATAGAATGAGTTAGATCTTGACTGTATTGGGGAGTAAAACCTAGATTTAAGTGGAAAGAAGTAATGTAACTCACTCTCATCAGATATTAAGTGGGACTGCATGATATAAACTGGTGTCAATGTCATCTATGTAAGTTGCAGTTGTTCTGGGTACACCAGAGTAAAATTATGGATGATTTTCTTGAAGGAGGGAGGACTGTTGTACAGTAAATTCAATTCCCAGGTGCAACAAAATGTGGACCATTGGTAGCAGTTCCACTGTCGCTGAGAAACAAGGTATTACAACAGGCACATGACTATGTTATTGTTTGGTGCGGGCACTATAGAATCAGGTCCAGCTCATATTGTGTGCCACAACTGGTATCTGGAGCACAAAATCAGTGCTATGTTGGAAAAGGCACAGCACCACTCATAGTACATTGTTACACAGAGACGAGCCATAATCAAGAAGCCCAAACAAGGCAGAATGACAGCAATTAAAGCATCAACTTTGTGTGCCTTGCAGAGACAGAACATGCAAAGGCAAGGGGGAAAAGTCAACGACTGAGCCTTCACGGTTGGGACAAGTCCACTGAAACCTCCAAATAGTGAGTGCAAATGACTGCATCATCTGCCGTGATGATGTTATGTCCAGCTCCAATACAACCATTTCTGAAGCTTCAGACTCAGTGTCTGCTCATCCCATTTTTTTTTTTTTTTTTTCCCTGATTCTGGCGGTATGATAGTCTCACTAGTTACAGAATAACATGACTGGCGAATCATGATGTGCAGCCTACGGCAGAGAGAAGACTTCACCTCTGACACCACAGTCAGTCGGCTGTAGTGGGACTTTGCTGTTGCAAGCAGCTACTGCTGTTCAGTCGCTGCTGTAATCGAAGAAGATGAGCATTAGCCTGGGCCTTCCCCTGGCAAATAAGCATTGTGAGTGAGTGCAAACTTCTGCCTCCAAACTGTTGGGCATGACACCTGAGTATCGCCTCCATGGCTGTACACTGTGTCGTCTGGGTCCTGGGTTTCTGCTTTCACAACACCTGCCATCCATGATATGTTGTTGGCACTCACTTAAGAGTACTTCCCTCTTAGAGAGTCCTGAGCCGAATTGCACAAGCAGCCTGGAAGCCACAGTAGACTTGTGCCTGCTGACTCCTATCTGGGCTGTCTGTACGACAGCACTTTTGGGCCCACATAACAGATGAAGCCAATTCAGCACTGTGCCTGCATCCCTCGTAGCATGGAAGTGTGTGAATCAGTGTGCCTTCGGCAACACTGGAGAAGACATTCTGTACTGTAAAAATCATGAGTAATAAACATGATCCCAAATAATGCTGTTTCACTGAGGTGGTAGGGTGTATAACATCTGTCCTCACCAGCTCCAGAGCTCGGCCTCCTACACCAGTAGTGTCACTACATCACCTGCTCAACTTCCATGCTCACTAAAAACCCTGAAATGAGGGGTGACCACTACAGTACAACAGTCCCTCTGGTTGATAACTTGGCTTCAGAGCTGTCAATAGGTTGCCCAGAAATGCTAGCACATCCTATCCTGCTTTACTCAAGAATGGAGCAACTGGAGTAGTGGCCCTAGTATCTAGGATGGGTACTAGTAAAATAGGCGAGGCCCTGTCCTCTTTCAATGCATCTGTCTATACAAGTCCCTGTTATCTTCCTTAATTTGAGCCACTTGCTCTGGCAAAGACTGAACCACCTCTGTAATGGTAACCCTTTCTCCCATAGTTTGCTCATTGTAAAGCCTGTGTCTACAACAGTAGTACAAATGCATGGAAATACTTAACGCTAATATAAATGCTATAACTTTACAAACCCTACTTAATCCTTATGGCTGAGTGCCAACCAAGCACTCTCTTTGCATTCTCTGGCATAATGACCAGGCCTATAACACTTAAAACAGATCTGTGGATACGAATGAGCACACAAGGCATTGTGCCTCAGGAAATTAACACTATTCACATCTAAGTGGGTATAGACCAGTATATGTTTCTTTTGTGTTACATCTACATTCATTCAAATCAATCCCTGAGTCCTCTTTCTTGAATCACAAGAGTAAAAAAGAATATGCTGAACAACACTGAACTGCAACATGACTCGCTATCATTGGCTGCTTCTGAAACCATTTGAACAGGGTTGCGGCTTTGGACATTCGTTTTCTGGGATAGTGATGATTGATGGAAATAATGTGTTTGAAGGGACTAAACTACTAGCTCATCAGTTCCATGGGATAGCTGATTCAGGATGCGGTGCTGCATGTAGGGTGCATACTATCAGTTTCTCAGTGGCTGGGAAATCAGAAATTCTCAGTTAGCTCACACAAATACACAATGGTTGCAGGAAGTGACTCAAAGGCAGGGAGCCATGGCTACCTCAGCAAAACTCAAGGTAGTATGCTCTGCTTACAGCAGGTGAGGACGCAAACGTGACTGTGTGCTGCCTCAGTGAAGAAAAGTGGCATGCTCTGTCAAGACTTGCATAAGGTGCCTGACAACCCACAGGCCCCCTGGAGATGCCCCAAGGTGAGTTGGAGCCACCTAGAAGGCAGCTGGATGGCACTGATTTAAGCTGTGGCAACATCACGTCCAGCAGCAGCCTGTAGACCAGCAGCTAGATGTGGACGAGGCTGGATGACCTGCATTTGGCCATCTGCTGGTGTGGAGTAACACTCTGTGTCTGTTTGTTGATTATTCCGCTGCTAGTACAGTAACATAGTCAGTTTGCATGGTTTGTACGAGAAAAAAAGCTGAGAAATGTTTTGTAATTCACCCAGCCTGAGAAAGTTCACACAATATCCAAAGTGGCTTCATATTCTTATCTAGGGATTCCAATGCATTGTACGTGAAAGAAAATTCAGGTTCCATTGTGGACTTACCTTCCTGGAAACCAAACCATCTTTCACTGACGTCAAAATCTGAGGTGCTTCACAATTCTGGTATGCAATATTTTCTCAAGGATTTTTGCAAATGTGGTGAAGAGGTGTTAAAAAAATAGTGGGTGACTTGTATCGTCTCTCGATTTTTTCTAGAAAGACTTTACTGTAGCAAGGTTCATGTCATGTGGAAAAAGACCCCATGTAACGTAACACTTATGTAGGCCAGCTATCAGCTGCCTTGAACTGGTACAAGGTGAGGTGAATTTGGTTGTGAAGCAGAATGGTAGCAGACAGCCCCACAGCCGGGGATGCTCCGCGACCGCTCCATATGAGTCCAATTGCAGAGGTGACAGTGAAGGGCTGGACGTAGGTAAATCTCAATATGGAGAATTTGGACAGAGGTCAGTTGCTCAGAAGAAGAAACGATTCATCAGCAATGGCACAGTGTCAGATAGGCTCAAATATGGCTTCTCACAGTCCTTAGAAATTCGACAATAAATCACAGTCACATAATAAAGCAACTCTGAATACATCTGTGATCTCTTAAAAATGAGGTGCATCCACTGACACAACAATATTCTCATCACCTTTAAAACTACAAAAGTTCATGTTTTACACTGACTAAAACATTTTCACAATGAACCTCCGAATTAACAACTTTTAAACACTTCAGGCAATTGCAACAATCGGTACCTTAAATAAAATCATTGAACTACAGCTATCATCCCTGAAAGTTCAATATCTTTATCTACTTTAATTTCTGATTTATTAGGTTTTTTGTATGTTTTTATTATGCAAATATTTGTCAGAACATTGCATTATCCACAATAACACAGCTAATGAATGTAGCATGAATACTTCATATCTTCTCATACTGTATCTATTAATGAATACATTACAATTTTTTCCAGATATTTATTTAACTATAGATTACAATTGCTAATACAGAATCACAGTGATTTAAGAAGTGGTCAATGACGTGTTAGCTGTTACACTATTGAAAACAGAATCAAAAAGTACTTCTATCAAGCAGGTGTAAATAATTGTTTAAACAATATTTAATGACAATTTGCTGTCATTTAATGTGAGCACACTTGACCAAGACACTAGCTTATTTATTTATGAACAAACCCTTATTTGTAATTATTGTAAATGATCTGAGTGTGACCAAATGTTTATAATATTTCTTTATTTAAATTATGTTTTAATATATTAGTTTCTTGTGGGAAGAGATCAAGTTGAGTCAGATCATGTCTTTAGTACTTAAGAATGATGCATTTTTGGTGGGTATGGTCTTAGCCAATGGAGAAGCAGGCAGGGGTAGAACACCATGGGAGTCAAGTGGAGACAGACTTGTTTTGGGTCTTGTACTCTATGAAGCAATTCTGGACTTTTACGTTTCTTCCTGAAGAAACAAGACCTGCTAGTGATATATTGTTTTCTTTTGGTTGAGTGGGTGATAGATTCTGGGCAGCGAACAGCTGCTATGATACTTCAACTTTTGCACACACTTTCACATTTGTTTTGGAAGAAGGCACACTTGCCAGAGGTGAAGTGAGTTATTCAGTTTGGTAGGCAATTGATTCTGGACAGTGAACAGCCACTACAGTTCTCTAACTTTTTCCGATTGGATTACGGAATAAACACTTTTAACACTTTTACATTTTTTTCTGGAAGAAGGCAAATTTTCCTACGGCAAAGTGAGTTATTCGATTGTGTAGGTGATTGATTCTTGACGGTGAAGGACCGTTACTATTCTCCAACTTTTTCCCATTGCACTACGGAATTGAGAATAGAGTGAGTATGAGTTTGTACTCGTTACCTCATGTGTGTTAATTTGTTAATCACCATGCTGAAGTCTCACCCATTTTGAGCTGGTGAATATTTCTTGTATTGGGATCGCAAAATGAACTTAGTTTTCATGCATTTTGGATGTCTATTTAGCTTCGGGATTATGCTACCATTCTCGTAATGCTCTCAATGCAATTTTGCTGCATTTTATATGGTTATTTTCTGTCTGTATTTTAATGGATATCACAGACACTTTTTGTTTAGTTGAGGTATACTTTCATGAATGAATATTATTCATCATTTTTCTCTGTTATCTACATCAATTACAAACATTAGAATATAACTTTTTTAAATTAAATTATTCATTTATTTTTTATTTTATGTTTCTGTGTATTTTCTTAATTCACAGTTCTGGCCAATGCATACACCTATTTGACAGGAGCATCACAGCTTCAGATTATTATTTGCAGCAAGTCAGCTGCTGGGCATGAAATAAGGGATGTGCAGCTCGATCCTATGACATTATCAAGTTATTATTTTTTAAACAGAGTTGTGCATAGTCCAGTTACTTGAAGTATGAGCATCATACACTCATTCGACCTATACTTGAGTAATGCTCATCAGTGTGGGATCCGTACCAGATCGGGTTGACGGAGGAGATAGAGAAGATATAAAGAAGAGCGGCGTGTTTCGTCACAGGGTTATTTGGTAACCGTGATAGCGTTACGGAGATGTTTAGCAAACTCAAGTGGCAGACTCTGCAAGAGAGGCGCTCTGCATCGCGGTGTAGCTTGCTCACCAGGTTTCGAGAGGGTGCGTTTCTGGATGAGGTATCGAATATATTGCTTCCCCCTACTTATACCTCCCGAGGAGATCACGAATGTAAAATTAGAGAGATTCGAACGCGTACGGAGGCTTTCAGACAGTCGTTCTTCCCGCGAACCATATGCGACTGGAACAGAAAAGGGAGGTAATGACCGTGGCACGTAAAGTGCCCTCCACCACACACCGTTGGGTGGCTTGCGGAGTATAAATGTAGATGTAGATCAGGAAATTAATAGGAGTCTTCTCAGGCTTCCGGCTGTGTCAAAGGGTTAAAATCTCATGAGCTCTTGACTGAGCTCTCCTCAGCTATTGTCAAGATGTAAATGACTGGAATGTAACTGTGGCCTCACTATTACATAGCCGTGCTGCTAGCTGTGATGTGATTTAGTGCTCTCTTCCTTGAGAAATCTGGTATTATTTTCATCCTGCTCTGTTGTGCCGACTTCAACCTCACAATGGCTGGATTCCAGGCTGTATTGAGCTGCAAACCACCGTTCTTGTTGATGGTGTTTTCAGATATTTTTATTTCTACCGCTTCTTTTATGACACTATCCCAAAATCCCTCCATTCTCATAATGACAGAAATTTCATCCAATAGAATTTGGTGTTGATTTTCTAAACTGTGTTCTGCCACAGTTGATTTTTTCCAGACAGTGTAGGCCATAAGCACCTCTCGTGTTCCATCTGGTGTTGCTCCAAGTGCATACTGTTTGGTCAACATATTAGCAACCACATTGACATTGAATTTTGTACACACCAGGTGTTCTAAGATCTAGTTCGTTCTTCACAGATCTCATAATCTGTTGTATTTTTGCTGGGGTCTGAACACTGATGAGATGTTTTGTCTCTTTAGGAGCCAGCTAATCCTTCCCGACACTGTGCTACAGAAAGGCAGGTATCTCTCTGATACCGGGAGGTGATTGCAGCCATTTTCCCAGAAAACTTAGGAGGTGGCTTAGTTCTAGTGGCAGATTTTCAGTGACAGACGAATTTAGCATGGTGGACAAAGGTGTTCAGAATGCCACTTTTTGTGCTGGATGGTGGTGGCTAAGAGCTTGCAGATACCGATCTGTGAGCGCAGGTTTCCTGTGCACATTGTGTGGTGAACAAGGATATCAAGGAAGGTCAATTCATCATCTATCTCTACTTCCATCATAAACCTAATGTGGCTGTGAATGCCTTTCAGGTGTTCTAATAGGTCTTCCCATTTTTCACATCCATGGGACCAGATATTAAAAGTGTCATTGACGTAACGATAAAAGCAACTTGGCTTATCTGGAGCTGTGTCCCAAGTGACGTCTATGGATTTCTCCATAAAATGGTGGACTATAGATGGAGCTAACAGACTTTCCATCGGACACCATTAAACTGATGGAAATACTGGCTGTCATATATGAAATATGATGATTTCAACATGTGCTTAAACAATCCCACAATTGTGCAATTGAGTAACTGGGAGGGGAGACCTATGCAATCTTTGACAGGGAGTGTAAATAAGGAGACAACTTCAAAGCTGACCAATATATCATCTTGACCAAGATGCAGATGTTTAATTTGGTTGATAAAATCACCAATGTTCTTGATTGAAGCACACATCATGCTTTGCCAGTCTGTAAATTGGTGACCCAATAGTGTTCAAAACGGGACAAATACAACCTGTTTTCTGGATCTTTGGTAGCCCAAACAAAGGCAGTCTCTGCATCTGAGGATAAATTAGCAGATGGTTTGCTCGTGTGGACTGCCAGTTTGAGAGCTATAACTCAGCTGAAAACTATTAGGTAATGTCACACCTGATATACAAAACCATTAAATGTGTGTGCCAAAACTTTACATAATTAATCTGAGCATACTTGTAGAAGTTTGTTGTAAATATTTTCTACATTTGATGATCCTTTGCTTTCTAAAGAGGCAATGATTTTAATCATTTCATTTCTAGTTCTGGGAGGATACACTTATATCCCTTATAGGATTAGGAAAATGGTGTTTCAGTATCTGAATGGCACTTTCTAAGGAGCCATTGTAGCTTATTTGCTCAGCAATAATTAAGAAATTGTCAGTGAAGAGTTTTGCATTTATCTCTTGGTTGCTTATACAATTATCAATATATAAGATGATGTCTTCAGTTTTGTTGGCACAGTGGGCACCTGTTTCACTCCTAATTATGTCACACACTGTTCTGATTTCATTAGAAGATTGGTTGATATTGAAGTTAAGATATAAACTTTTTGGCTGTTAGAGTACCTGAAGCAAGACTAAATAGGAAATTGTTGGAAGCAGACTGCAGATTAATGACAATAATAGATAGATAGGAGCCCAAATTTAATATTCATGAGCTAGTCATTGCACAAACTCATGGAAAGAGCTCAAAGTATAAGGAACTTGGTAAATTTTTTCACCAGTATGTAGGGCTGAGGGATGAGGAGCACACCAATATCGAAACCTAATATTGCTCCCATGGTGCTCACCAGCAACTAAGATGTCACAGTGCACTGAAGATCTATTGGTCGATTGGCTCACTACAGTGACAGTCAAGAGAATGGAACCCCGTATCCATTGCCATCATTAACACTGTTTGTACATCACACCTTAAACACACTTTGCAGCACTTTAAGTACCAGCATGCATCATGTATCAAGTGTGAGATGATGAGATTGTAGGAAAGTTCATTTTACATTTTTAAAGGTAATTAAGACACTTCACACCTTGTTCAAGTGCATCAGCCTTTGATTTGTGAAACAATAATTTGAGGAGGAGAGCTGACAACTCTTAGAAGACTTAAACATGCTGAGTCATCAAAAAGCATTTGATGACATCATGACACCCAATTAACTGTCCATCCGAATGACTGGACACTGTCACAAAAGTGGCCAAGGACAGTGTTTATCTCCTACAGGAGGAACAGGATGCTGAGCACAACACACACTATGTGGATTCTTCTCCGTAACAACAGCTTCTCTCACTTTTGTAGTGGGAGATGACTTGCAGTACACCTTTCAATCTTGCAATCCTCCCAGCCAAGATCTCTGCTAGCCCCCTGCTCTACAAGCACCTCCACATCCAAATCCACATATACCCCAGGATCTTAACTTCGTTCATCCTGTAGCCACAAGCTCTACCCCAGTCTTCCTCTGTTCAGCTCCCCCTCACAGTCAACTCCTTAAAGTCATCTCGCATTGCCTGTGCTCACCAATGTTGATGCCTGTGCTTGTTCTGCATTCCTTTCCTATGCACCTGCTGCCTCTCCTTTGCAGCCATTTGCCAACCTTCCTCAACCCTCCCTCCCACTCCCTGTCTCCTTTCTCCCATCACCCACATCACACCATACAACCCCTCATTCCAGTCGAGCTGGTGTCATGGCCTCATGTAGTCTGCTGACACTACTTAGTCGTTTGTGCATGTTTTCTCTAAGTTCTTGGTCTTGTCTGTGTATCTCAAAACTCAACACCTCTATTATTCTTTATGCCTTAATTTATACACAGCCAATGAAATTTCATTGCCATAATTTTTAAAACATACTGGCATCACTACACACCAACGCCTCACTCCATTCTTTGGAAGGCTTTGTCTTTTATTAAGAAGGCAGTCATACATACCCTAATTATTACTTAAGTGTGCTTCACATTATTAGCTGATCATACAATAATCCAGAATTTTCAACTAAAATCTACGGACTTCATTTTTTAAAAAAAAAAAAAAAAAAAAAAAAAAAAAAAAAAAAAAAAAAAAAGTACATCAGTATTTGCTAACTACTAGTGAATAACATTTTCAAGAGTATGGCATGGAAGACTGTTACTGTCTTCAGACAAAACATTAATTAAATGGGCAGCACATCTTTCAAGGAAGTGTACACTAGTACTTTGTGTATCAATTCAGCGTTGATCTTCCACTTGTGATGTAATAATATTTTGAGGCATTATTATTATTGTATTTTTCCCAAGGGTTATTATTCTTTCAATATATGGTGATAACGGCATTGTAAGAATACCTTTCACAAGTAATACTTTTAGAAACTGAAATACGTCATTTGACCGAATGGTAAACGTAGTTCGATACATTTGCCTGTTCTTCACAATGGGCCCCACCTCCTGTAAAGAAATCAATAAAACAAAAATTATTCAATTGACAAGTGCACTTCACTAATGTGAAGATTTCTTAAAAAAACCTTCCCAGTTAAAAATGTATGGAATAACACTATATAGTTCTGCATTTTTTTTAAAAAATCTAGGCTTTAAGTATTCCTACTACAATAAGTGAGTATTTTTGTTTACAACACACTATTATCTGTGCGATTCACATTTTATCACTTGCACCAAAGCACTGATATGCCCTGATCTACTGGAGTATGCAGAACAAAGCTCTGGATTATACTCACATTTTGACTCTCCAGAAAATATGGTCATCAGAAAGAAGGGAATGAGAATTGAAACAGAAATAATTGTATGATTATTTCCCAAATGTGAACAGGAAGCAAATGATAAGAATTACACTGTGTTTTAAGGACTATTTTGTAAATAAAATTCTCATTTCTGGTTGGTAATACTGAAATAATGCAGTACGTTTTTAAGTGTGACTTTAGCATGTTTTGTAAATACAGTAAAATGCAGTTTTTGTTAAAAACTGTGTATTTTGGATTATATGTTTTTCAATTATTCACACTGTCTTGGGTCCAAATTATCCTGGATAAATAGGAGCTTGTTGCACATGCTAAATAATGGAATGAAGGAAGAGAAACACTCAACATATTTACAAAGTTTCATCACAGACAAGCTTGGGAACTACAGGAGTGTTATCAAATACATTAGGGCCACCCAGTAAACAAGAGCGCTTTCATATGATTATCTCAATTGTAAAGTGGCAGGGCAAAATGATGGTCCAGCTCTACTTTGGGAGAATGAAAAGATGGCAGTGTATTATCAGAGAGGAACAAAATATTTAATCACCATTTTCTACTACTACTACTACTACTACTACTACATGCCATGCTTAATAAAGTTAAATGATGCAAATAAGCAACCAGAACCTTTGCAAGCTGATTTTCTATGACAGTTGCTGTAACTCACATGAAGCTACAGGGAACAAATAAGGAGATTGACTCATTAGGGTATTATGAAAAATGCAGTCAACTTGCATAAATCTGTGTTCCATACTTTTGCACCATACCACCTGACCTGCACAATGTGATTTTCTGGGACAGTCAGTTTCAAGACTTAATATAATTATTACTGAGATCATTTTACAAAAAGGCAGAGATATCGTGAACAAATCACACAACCATTTTCGTATCGCCAGTATTTTTCGAAAGTGTTCACATCCACCACACACACATTGGTACGTAACATTCCATTTGGGAACATCACTAATTCGCTTCACACTGACGCGTAGAGCTAAAATATCATATTTTCTGTCATGTCACTGTATTTGTTATTTTTGGCTCGACAGGAATTTGATTTTACTTTTTACTTGTAGTATATTTGTGTATTAAGACTTATTTGTTTTGTAATGTTTATATAATAAACTGTAAGAGGCAACACACGGCACAAATATGAGTGCACACAAATGTAAAGCCACCCATTGGACTGGTGAAGGACGAATAAGTGCCATCTAGTATGCACTGAACACAACCACTGACCATGGCAATAACTCTGAGGAGCCAACACACACCCAGAAAATAACAAGGAACTGGCAACTTAAAATCAAGAAGGATATACTGTCTTTGTTGTGATACCACTGTAATGAGAATAGTACTCTTTCTTTCCATTCACTACTCTGCTTTGTACCTCGATATAGGATGCACTTTTGTCAGAGCCATCCCAAAGCCCACATTTCATGACAGCAGAAAAAGCCTACTGCTTTTGCTACAAAAGCAGCAATCTTTTATCATGGTAATGTTATAAAACAGATGATTATCCTCAATTAGGTAAAGAGCATTTTGATTAGTCTGGGTTGGATGGTTGACTGAGGCTTTAGGTACGAACAGGTCATGAGTGCATAGATCCAGGGATAGGTCATCCACAATTAGTGATGCACGTGTTCTTACAATTGAAGTACGTAGTAGCAGAAAGACTGAGACATTGAAAGCAATACTAATGCCAGAGCTGAGGCAGAATTTATGGAGAAGTGTATGGATTGAGCCAGTACATAGGTTACAGCAGACGAGTGATCTCCATTGGCGCATCCAATAGCACGAAAGACCCCACCTGCATCCGACCACGGCCAGCCTGAGGAAGGGCTAAGACTGTTACTGAGCAAAGATAGTCTCCTAGTTGGCAGAGTCTAGAAAGTGAAAGAGCTAAAACATAACAGACATCAGCTGGACAGTCAATAATAAAAACCAGAGTAGAGAAATATGTACGGTATTAGGTGGGCATCCCCGGGGCTCTGCACGAGACAAGAGTCGTCTCACCCCCAGCCATCCTGATCCTGGAGACTATTCACTCAGGATATATTAAAACAACACCGAGGGAAGCCCATTTAATAAAACAGAGAACTCTGCTACCAGCTGTCAGCTCTGCTGTAACCACACTATGTTCCTGGCAGTGAATGGGATTACATACTGACAGTAAATGTAAATCATATCCCATCTGATCAACAGTTTTAGAGTTGTCTATATAAAGAATGGTAGCAACGTGGAACTCTAAATCCTGGATATAACAGACACAGAAAGTTTGTGGGGTTGACAAACTTTATGACCTTGGAAAGGATTGGTTCTAATCCGTGGCCTGGGGATCACCAAAGGGGGACTACATGAGAAAACGTGGGAAGCACAGTCCAAGAAGGATGTAGAGTGCTCCTGGCAGAAGGAAGCATGGTGCACTCAATCTGGTAATCCTGCCTGTGGGTGGGAATCAGGACAACATCTGTCCTATGTAAAGAGAATGAGATATGTGGGATGATCAGGAATTGTTGGAGGGTGATTACATAGGAGACCAAGAGGTAGTACCATCTTCGCAAGGAGACTGTCCTAAAGGCACCAGTGGCCAGATGCATGTCACGATGATGGACTGGGTTCAAACAGTTTCTAAGCTGAAGGAGCCATCTAGCCATAAACCTGGAAACCACAGTCCAATTGGGATGAAACCAGGGCCCAGTAAATACAGATAAGAGCAGAATGATCTGAACCACAAGATGTATGGGCAAGGAAGCAGAGAGTGTTGAGCTTCCACATGCAGCTAGTCTTCAGGTGATGAATATGGGGCAGCCAAGTCAGCTTGGTACTTAAGTAGAGTTCTGGATCAGAATGGACTGTGGTGCAATGGCAAAAATGCATGACCGTCGTTTTTGTAGAAGAGAACTGGAAACCATGGTAAAGAGCCCAAGCAGAGGCCCACCGGATGGCACCTTGGACATGGCACTCAGCAGAGGCTACCAAGTAGATGCTGTATCAAATGCAAAAATAGCTGACATATGACGCAAGGGTGACTAGCGGCCCAACAAATGTCACTAGCCCATTGAAGGTGATGAAGAGTGTGACTCTCAACACAGAACTCTGTGGGACACCATTCTCTTGGAACCGTGGGGAGATGAGTGAAGTGCTGACTAACCCGGAACCACCAGTGGGATAAAAAAATGATGAATAAAATACGGTAGGGGGCCTTGATAGCCCTAGTTATGGAAGGCGAGTCCAATGTGATGATGGTTGGTTGGTTTAAAAGAGGAGGGGAGGGGAGGGGGAGGGGGAAGGGACCAAATTGCAAGATCATTGGCCCGTTGTCCCCCGCCCCCCCCCCCCCCCCCCCCAAAAAAAAGGGAGGAGAGAGGGAGAGGGAGGGAGGGAGAGAGAGAGAGAGAGAGAGAGAGAGAGAGAGATATGGAAAGCACAATAATAGGAGAAAGGAAGAACCAGAACGACCACAGAAGGACAGCCAACACTACAATGGACAAAACAGGAAAAGAAAACCACAGATAGAAGAATCAGGTAGAAGGAGTAAAAACAAGAGAGCAGATGACCGAGGCTGGGCAACCATGAGAATAAAAAGGAAAAGCCATCCACTCTGTGACACATTAAAACATCCACCCTAAAAGAATTACGAGTGGAGAACACAAAGGGATAAAGGGCATGCAGTAACACTTATACAGGATGATAAAACCCATCGTCATGTGTAAAATGTAAAACAAAATTAGCCAATGAGGCATTGTCAGCTAAAATTAATGGCAACGAGTCCGGTAACTGAAGAGTCTGTCGCAGGGCAGCCAAAGGAGGACAGCTCACCAAGATACGGGTCACTGTCAGCCGGGCGCCGCATCAACACTGAGGTGGGCCATCACAGTGCAGGAGGTAGTCGTGTGTCAACCAAGCATGGCCAATGCGGAGCCGACAGAACCACAGAGCCCCTGCAAGAGGCCCACATGGAGGACTGCCACACATTCATAGTCTTCTTAATGGCATGCAGTTTGTTGTGCGTGCTGAAATTATGACATTACGTCTCCCAAAGATGCAAAACCTTGCAGCGTAGTACTGAATGCAGGTTAGTTCCAGGGAAGGCGATCTTCATAAGCAGTTTCTACGTAGCCTGTTGGCAAGTTCGTAGCCTGGGATTCCGACGTGACCTGGGGTCCAGACAAACCCCACTGAACGACTGAACCATTCCAGGGCATAGATGGACGCCTGAATGGTCGCTACCAAAGGATGACAAGGGTAGCACTGTTTGATAGCTTGTAGGCTGCTCAAGGAGTCAGTACACAGAAGAAAAGACTCCACAGGGCATGAACGGATGTGCTCAAGAGCACGAGATATAACAACCAGCTTGGCAGTGAAAACACTGCAACCAGCTTGGCAGTGAAAACACTGCAGCCAGCGGGCAAGGAATGCTGTTCAATATCCCCTCCACGGACATATGCGAAGCTGACGCAAGCATCAGCCATCGAGCAGTCCGTGTAAACCACTTCGTGGCCTCGGTACATGTCAAGAATTGAGAGGAAGTGGCAGCAGGGAGCTGTGGGGTTAACTGAATCCTCAGGGCCATGTGAAAGGTCCAGGCAAAGCCGCAGCCTAGGTGTACACAATGGAGGTGTACGTAAATGGACCTCAGGTATAGGTGGTAAAGGCAAGGACTCCAGTTCAGAAAGAAGGAAGCCCAGACCTGGGCCGCTGATGCGGGAGATGAACAGCCGTGGGTGGGAAAAGGAGACGGTGATTCAGATGCGCAGGAGAACTACGAACAGGTGCAATGTAACTGTGCAGCAGTGTGCACGCCTGATCTGCGGGAGGGGGCGGGAGGGGGGGAAGAGGGGGCGGGAGGGGGGAGGAGGGGGCGGGAGGGGGGAGGAGGGGGCGGGAGAGGGAAGAGGGGGCGGGAGGGGGAAGAGGGGGCGGGAGGGGGAAGAGGGGGCGGGAGGGGGAGAGGGGGCGGGAGGGGGAAGAGGGGGCGGGAGGGGGAAGAGGGGGCGGGAGGGGGAAGAGGGGGCGGGAGGGGGAAGAGGGGGCGGGAGGGGGAGAGGGGGCGGGAGGGGGAGAGGGGGCGGGAGGGGGAAGAGGGGGCGGGAGGGGGAAGAGGGGGCGGGAGGGGGAAGAGGGGGCGGGAGGGGGAAGAGGGGGCGGGAGGGGGAAGAGGGGGCGGGAGGGGGAAGAGGGGGCGGGAGGGGGAAGAGGGGGCGGGAGGGGGAAGAGGGGGCGGGAGGGGGAAGAGGGGGCGGGAGGGGGAAGAGGGGGCGGGAGGGGGAAGAGGGGGCGGGAGGGGGAAGAGGGGGCGGGAGGGGGAAGAGGGGGCGGGAGGGGGAAGAGGGGGCGGGAGGGGCAAGAGGGGGCGGGAGGGGGAAGAGGGGGCGGGAGGGGCAAGAGGGGGCGGGAGGGGGAAGAGGGGGCGGGAGGGGCAAGAGGGGGCGGGAGGGGCAAGAGGGGGCGGGAGGGGCAAGAGGGGGCGGGAGGGGCAAGAGGGGGCGGGAGGGGCAAGAGGGGGCGGGAGGGGCAAGAGGGGGCGGGAGGGGCAAGAGGGGGCGGGAGGGGCAAGAGGGGGCGGGAGGGGCAAGAGGGGGCGGGAGGGGCAAGAGGGGGCGGGAGGGGCAAGAGGGGGCGGGAGGGGCAAGAGGGGGCGGGAGGGGCAAGAGGGGGCGGGAGGGGCAAGAGGGGGCGGGAGGGGCAAGAGGGGGCGGGAGGGGCAAGAGGGGGCGGGAGGGGCAAGAGGGGGCGGGAGGGGCAAGAGGGGGCGGGAGGGGCAAGAGGGGGCGGGAGGGGCAAGAGGGGGCGGGAGGGGCAAGAGGGGGCGGGAGGGGCAAGAGGGGGCGGGAGGGGCAAGAGGGGGCGGGAGGGGCAAGAGGGGGCGGGAGGGGCAAGAGGGGGCGGGAGGGGGAAGAGGGGGCGTGAGGGGGAAGAGGGGGCGTGAGGGGGAAGAGGGGGCGTGAGGGGGAAGAGGGGGCGTGAGGGGGAAGAGGGGGCGTGAGGGGGAAGAGGGGGCGTGAGGGGGAAGAGGGGGCGTGAGGGGGAAGAGGGGGCGTGAGGGGGAAGAGGGGGCGTGAGGGGGAAGAGGGGGCGTGAGGGGGAAGAGGGGGCGGGAGGGGGAAGAGGGGGCGGGAGGGGGAAGAGGGGGCGGGAGGGGGAAGAGGGGGCGGGAGGGGGAAGAGGGGGCGGGAGGGGGAAGAGGGGGCGGGAGGGGGAAGAGGGGGCGGGAGGGGGAAGAGGGGGCGGGAGGGGGAAGAGGGGGCGGGAGGGGGAAGAGGGGGCGGGAGGGGAAGAGGGGGCGGGAGGGGGAAGAGGGGGCGGGAGGGGGAAGAGGGGGCGGGAGGGGGAAGAGGGGGCGGGAGGGGGAAGAGGGGGCGGGAGGGGGAAGAGGGGGCGGGAGGGGGAAGAGGGGGCGGGAGGGGGAAGAGGGGGGGAGGGGGAAGAGGGGGGAGGGGAAGAGGGGGAGGGGAAGAGGGGGAGGGGAAGAGGGGGGAGGGGACGGGGGAAGAGGGAGTGTGGAAGGTGACACACCAGAGAAGCCTTGTGCTGATTCTTCTTCTCCTCCTCTGTAACCTTTGGTAACGGACTCCGGCCTCCACCAGGACACTGGTCTCCGGACTTATCCTAAAAGCTCCTGTCACTAGGCGAATGCCACAGTGGTGCACTGGGTCGATAAACTCAACATTGAGGGTCCCGCCGAACCATAAACCAGATTCCTGTAGTCAAGGTGGGGTTGAAGAGGGGCTCTATAGAGCTGCAGCCGCATAGAGTGATCTGCACCCCATTGGTGTTGCTCAGGCAGCAGAGGACATTGTTGTGCTGCCAGCACTTCTGCTTCAGCTGACGAAGGTGCGGAAGCCACGTCAATCGGGCATCGAAAACTAGTCCTAAGAATCGATATGTCGCCACTACAGTGAGTGGATCACCATGAAGGTAAAGTCCTGGTTCTGGATGAATGGTGCGACACCGGCAGAACAGCATAACAAACGACTTTGTGGCCGAAAACTTGGAAACTGTGGGCTAGAGCCCATGACTGCACCTTGTGGATGGCTTCGTGTAGATGCTGCTCAGCAACACCAATGCTGGTGGAGCAGTACGAAATGCAGAAGTCGTCTGCATACAGAGAAGGTGAGAGGGACGGCCCTACAGCTGCTGCTAGACAGTTAATAACCACTAAAAATAGAGACACTCAATACAGAGCCCTACAGGCCCCATTCTCCTAGATATGGGGGGAACTATGGGAGGCACCAACTTGGATATGGAAAGTACGAAGTGACATGAAATTTTGGATAAAAATTGGGAGCGGGCCTTGGAGACCCCACTCGTATAATGTGGCAAGGATATGATGTCGCCAGGTTGTGTCATACGCTTTTTGTAAAAAAAGGCAGTGGGTCACGTGACCCCACGACCCAACCCAACTGCCAACACACCATACGTTCCAGCAGATTACAAAGAATGTTGTTGAGGCTGATGAGCTGATAGCTATCCACATCAAGAGGGTTTTTACCAGGTTTGAGCACCAGAATGATGGTGCTCTCCTGCCATTGCAGTGGAAAGACACCATCACACCAGATCTGGTTGAAGATGACGAGAAGATTTCGCTTGTAGTCAGATGAGAGATGTTTAATCATCTGACTGTGGATCTGATATGGCCCAGGAGCTGTGTCAGGCAATGTGCAAGGGCACTGAGGAGTTCCCACTCTGTAAATGGGGTGTTATAGTATTCACTGTGGCATGTAGTGAATGATAGAACTTTCCCTTCCAGCCGCCGTTTGAGAGTGCGAATGGCTGTGGGGCAATTCTCCGACATAGAGGTGCTCAGCAATCGTGTTTGCGTCAGTAGATAACACACCATTTTTGTTAACAGCGGGGACTCCTGTTGGGGGTCTGGTACCTGAAAACAAGTTTTATCTTTGCCCAGACTTGGGAAGGTGACGTATGGTACCCAACGGTCGAGACCTATCTCTCCCAGCACTCCTGCTTCCGTTGTTTGATACGGTGGCGAACGCAGGCACGGAGCTGTTACATGGCTATAAGGTGCTCCAGGGAAGAAACGATTGTTGTTGTCATCTGTTAAACCATCATGTTGATGTTACTGTGTGAGGGAGATTCAACGGAGACAGCAGAGGTAAAAGTTTTCCAGTCTGCCTTGTTTGAAGCCCATCTGGGCAGGCTTCTGTGGACCTGACACTGGGGCAGTGACAGGAGGATGGGGAAGTGGTCACTATCACACAGGTCATCATGTGATCTTCAGTGGATAAATGGGAGAAGTCCTGGGCTGCAAATTGATAAATAAATGGCCAAGTAACTACCATGAGCCACAATGAAATGTGTGGTGGCCCCATTATTTAAGAGGCAGAGGCCGAATTGTGACAGTAAATTTTCGACATCTCTGCCTCGGCCAGTAAGCACGGTGCTACACCACAAGGGGTTATGGGCGTTAAAATCTCCCAAAAGTAGGAAAGGTTTAGGGAGTTCATCAATCAGTGCAGATAGTACATTCAGGGATACGGCACCATCTGGAGGGAGATGTACCTTGCAGACAGTTATTTCCTGTGTTGTCCTTATTCTGACAGCCACAGCTTCAAAAGGGGTTTGAAGGGGCACATGTACACTACAGACTGAGTTTAGGACATAAACGCAAACGCCATCTGACACTTGATTATAGTCGCTATGGTTCCTGTAGTATCCCTTATACCTGCAGAAGGCAGGGATCCACATTGCTGGGAAGCAGGTTTCCTGGAGGGTAATGCAGAAAGCAGATGTAAAGCTTAACAGCTGCCGTAGCTCAACCAGGCAGTGGAAAAAACCGCCGCAATTCCACTGGAGGATGTCGTCATTGTGAGACTGGGAATGCGTTTACACCTCAGGGTCACTTGCTGCCACCGACTTTTTGCCTGAGCAGTCTATATCCATTGTGTCTGTGGATCCAACGAGATCTAGGTCCTCAGCTGCAGACACAGAGCTTGTAGGTAGTGGTGGTGTGGGTGCCACGGCTATTTTGTTGGTCTTAGGGATTTTCTTATTGGATTTCTCTCACTGCTCCTTGGGTTTCCCTGGCTGGGAGGACTTCACTGATTCAGTCTCCGGGACTGAGGATTGAGCATGAAGCCCTATGACCAGCCGCTTTCGGACTCTTCAGCCACTGGTGGGTGTCATATTTCCCACTTTCAGAAACCTGGGAAGGGAGTGACCCAAGGGACCCCTTCCTAGTGAGAGGAGCCGAAGAAGACTTATGCTTCTCCAGCTCAGAAATGGTCACTGACATCCCCGATGGTTCGGGGGAGTTGCTCCCGAAGTAGGTGGTGCAGAAGCAACAGGGTGGAAAGTTGCCCCCCACCGTCAAGGGGGCAGGTGTAGTCTTCTGGTTCTGAGAGGCGACAGGAATGCGAGGAACTGATGGGGTGATAGCTGTTCTCATAGTGGCGGTGTAAGAGTGGGTCACAGCCACAGGATGTAGGCACTCAAATTTCCTCTTATCCTCAGTGTAGGTCAGTCGGTCCAGGGTCTTATATTCCATGATTTTCCTCTCTTTCTGTAAAATCCTGCAGTCTGGTGAGCAAGCTGAATGATGCTCTCCGCAGTTGACACAGATGGGAGATGGGGCACACGGAATATTGGGATGTGACAGATGTCCACAATCTCAACATGTGACGCTGGAAGCACAGCAGGAAGACATATGGCCGAACTTACAGCACTTCAAGCACCGCATTGAGGCAGGTATATATGGCTTGACATCACAGAGGTTGACCATCATCTTGACTTTCTTGGGCACTGTGTCACCTTTGAAGGCCAAGATGAAGGCACCAGTGGCAACCTGATTATCCCTCAATGGATACGCCAGACAAAATGAACATATTGTTGCTCTGAATTGGAGTGCAGCTCATTGTCAGACTACAAAAGAAGATCCCTATGGAATATAATACCCTGGACCATATTTAAGCTCTTATGGGGCGTGATGGTAACAGAAACATCCTCCAACTTGTCACAGGCAAATAACATCCGTGACTGGGCAGAGGATACTGTTTTTATCAAGAGCGACCCATAGCGCATTTTGGACAAGCCCTCCACCTTCCCAAACTTGTCCTCCAAATGCTCCACAAAAAACTGAGGCTTCATGGACATGAAAGATTCCCCATCAACTCTTGTACATATGAGGTACAGGGGCGAATAAGCTTCAGTGCCATCCTTAGCCTGGTGTTCCTCCCATGGTATGGACAGTGAGGGGAACAATTTGGGGTGATCTTTCTTAACACTGAAGTTAGACTTTGCCTGCTTAGAGACTGCTGGTGGCAGATCACCAGCAAGAGATGACTTACTATGCTTCATGGCGTGTCATCTGCCCTGATGCCACCCACTCCGACCAGGGGCCCTACCCACGGGCGCCACCCAACCGCAGTAAAGGCCATCTGGCAGGATGACCATTGCGGGGAATGGTGGTGGTTGGTGGGATGTTTAAGAGGGACTAAACAGCTAAGGTCATCAGTCCCCCATTGCGGGGAATCCCGATGCCCAGGGTGACAGGCATCTACTCCTTGGCATACGTGGGGAGTTAACGGCGCAGTCAGGGGGCTACAACCTACAGGGTACATGGCGGCCCCACAACTATGGACTGGCTACTGTGCTGGATATGAGGTGCAAAGAATTCCATGACCGTTGGTGGTGCAGAAAATGACACTGCATAGTGGGTGGAGGAAAAAACACCCAGAAAGGTGTCCTTACTGAAGAGATGGAGGATGAGCGGGACTGCAATGCCTCAACAAGAAAGTGGGCTAAAGATCTCAATGCACAAGGGACACGATGCACCATGTAAGCTTCCCCAATTGGCTCGCTCTTTTGGAAAATTTAGAAAGATGAAGGTCAAACCCTACAGGGGACCATCATATAAAGGCCGAAAGGTTTGAGACTCCTTTTAGTCGCCTCTTACGACAGGCAGGAATACCTCGGATCTCTTCTAACCCCTGAACCCACAGGGGGGCAATGTGATGACTCCAAGTGGTGTCGTATGCCTTATGCAGGTCAGAGAGACTGAAAAAAGGTGTTGGTGCATAGAGAAAGCCTGTCCTACTGCTGTTTCCAACCTAAGCAGAAGGTTGATTGTTAATCTTCCCTCTCAGGAACCACACAGAGGTGGACAAAAGGCCCCAAGATTCGAGAACCTACCATAATCTACCAGTAACTGTCTAGAGACATTGGGTTCTGACCTGGATAAGGAATGGAACAACAGTGCTATCTCGCCATTGTTGGGGTAAGGCACATTGGGGCCAAAGGCTGTTTTAGACCCTGATGAGATGTTCCCTTTGGGGAACATTTGGTGCTGGATCATCTGACAATTGAATCAGGGCCTTGGGCTGCGTTATGGGGCAAGGCAAGAACTTGAAGAATTTCCTAGTCAGTGAAGGGTTCATTATAGGATTCAGCTTGGTGGGGAGAGAAAAACAAGGAATGTCTTCAAGATGTCATTTCTGCAGTAGAAAGGTAGCCGGATAGGAAGAGGACGTGGATGCTGTCGCCAAGTGCGTTGCAAGATTTCCTGCAAGAACAGATAGACCAGTATAAAGCCCATCCTCTAGGACAAGACCTGGAACAGCTGTTGATCACTGGCAGCCCATAATACCACAGAGCTTGACCCAAACATGAGATGAAGAGAGACATGTTCCCAGGGAGGGGATGGAATGCTTCTAGCATTCCTTTATTGATTAGATAGTGAGCCTCAGTATGAAGTCACTTAAAAGTGATAAGGTTGGGCTGTGAAGTATGAAGTCTGAAACTTTGCTGAGCTTGTCAGTGCTCCCGAATAGCCACTGTAATGTCTTTGGTTGACAACGGCACCCGCCGACAGTGGAGGATCCATTGAAAGTGAAAAAGCAGTTCCAGCAGCATGCCTTGCACCTCTTCAATACAGTTCAACAGAGACAGTTAATGTAACAGCAGAGGCACACAAAGGGTAGTCAGCTCTGTGAAGTTCCCAACATGGTAGTTTGGGTGGTGCCAAAGAAGAGAGAATATCATCAGAAAACGGTCGCTGCCGCTAAGGTCATCATTTAGTGAAGTCACAAGATTAGGGGAAGATATTGTCAGATCAATAGCTGTAGAGGTGCCATGGGTGGCACTGAAGTGGGTAGGAGAGCCATCACTGAGAGACAGATCATGGTCTGTGAAAAGCTGGTCAACTGGAAAGCCCCCTACCAAAGTGGTATTCCCCCACAGCAGGTGATGTGAGCTGAAGTCTGCAAGCAGGAGAGAAGGGGAAAATTTGTTGCATTAATAAGGCCAATTCAACACAAGTAAGTGGCCTGCCTAGAGGTAGGTGAACGTTGCAAATAATAACTGTAGAGGTCTTTTGCACCCGTACTGCTACTGTCTCCAAGAGTGGCAAAGGAGAATCTATCCATTGACTGCATCTGTATGAACCAAAATACAGACTGCTCCAGATGCTCTCTTGCGAGGTTTTGACAGAATGCACCATAATCATGGATGGTCATCAGTGAAGTTCACTCCTTGGACAGCAAGGCAAACTACAGAAGAAGAGAAAATAAGGCGTAACATTGTGTAGTTCCAGCAGGTGACAGTAGTAACTGGTACAATTGCACTGAATGACCAAATGACTGGTGGTCAGGTTAGGTGTGAAGGGGCCAGGAGGACCAGTTATGCTGCAACATCATTGCCTGTCAAAAGTGGGGGATGGAATCACATTCACAAACATTGGCTCAGAAGCTTAGAGCATGGGTGGATTTGGCATCTCCATGGGAGTATGGGTGCAGAGGGGTAGGGGGGGGGGGTAGAGGCGGGTAGGTGGGGGGGGGGTAGAGGCGGGTAGGTGGGGGGAAGAGGCGGGTAGGGAGGGGGAAGAGGCGGGTAGGGGGGGGGAAGAGGCGGGTAGGGGGGGGGAAGAGGCGGGTAGGGGGGGGGAAGAGGCGGGTAGGGGGGGGAAGAGGCGGGTAGGGGGGGGGAAGAGGCGGGTAGGGGGGGGGAAGAGGCGGGTAGGGGGGGGGAAGAGGCGGGTAGGGGAGGGAAGAGGCGGGTAGGGGGGGAAATGGGGGAAGACGGGGGAAGAGGGGGGGAAATGGGGGAAGATGGGGGAGACCGGGGGCGGGAGAGGGGGCGGAGAGGGTGGGGAGACCGGGGGCGGAGAGGGTGGGAGACGGGGGGGGAGAGGGTGGGAGACGGGGGGAGCGGGTGGGAGACGGGGGGAGCGGGTGGGAGACGGGGGGGAGCGGGTGGGAGACGGGGGGGAGAGGGTGGGAGACGGGGGGGAGAGGGTGGGAGACGGGGGGGGAGAGGGTGGGAGACGGGGGGGGGGAGAGGGTGGGAGACGGGGGGGGGGGGAGAGGGTGGGAGACGGGGGGGGGGCGGGTGGGAGACGGGGGGGGGGAGAGGGTGGGAGACGGCGGGGGGGAGAGGGTGGGAGACGGCGGGGGGGAGAGGGTGGGAGACGGCGGGGGGGAGAGGGTGGGAGACGGCGGGGGGGAGAGGGTGGGAGACGGGGGGGGGAGAGGGTGGGAGACGGGGGGGAGCGGGTGGGAGACGGGGGGGGAGCGGGTGGGAGACGGGGGGGGAGAGGGTGGGAGACGGGGGGGAGAGGGTGGGAGACGGGGGGGAGAGGGTGGGAGACGGGGGGGAGAGGGTGGGAGACGGGGGGAGAGGGTGGGAGACGGGGGGAGAGGGTGGGAGACGGGGGGGAGAGGGTGGGAGACGGGGGGGAGAGGGTGGGAGACGGGGGGGAGAGGGTGGGAGACGGGGGGGGGAGAGGTTGGGAGACGGGGTGGGAGACGGGGGGGAGAGAGGGTGGGAGAGGTTGGGAGACGGGGTGGGAGACGGGGGGGAGAGGGTGGGAGACGGGGGGGGGAGAGGGTGGGAGACGGGGGGGGGAGAGGGTGGGAGACGGGGGGGGGGGAGAGGGTGGGAGACGGGGGGGGAGAGGGTGGGAGACGGGGGGGGAGAGGGTGGGAGACGGGGGGGGAGAGGGTGGGAGACGGGGGGGGAGAGGGTGGGAGACGGGGGGGGAGAGGGTGGGAGACGGGGGGGAGAGGGTGGGAGACGGGGGGGAGAGGGTGGGAGACGGGGGGGAGAGGGTGGGAGACGGGGGGGAGAGGGTGGGAGACGGGGGGGGAGAGGGTGGGAGACGGGGGGGGAGAGGGTGTGGGAGACGGGGGGGGGGGGAGAGGGTGTGGGAGACGGGGGGGGGGGGGAGAGGGTGTGGGAGACGGGGGGGGAGAGGGTGTGGGAGACGGTGGGAGACGGGGTGGGAGAGGGTGGGAGACGGGGTGGGAGAGGGTGGGAGACGGGGTGGGAGAGGGTGGGAGACGGGGTGGGAGAGGGTGGGAGACGGGGTGGGAGAGGGTGGGAGACGGGGTGGGAGAGGGTGGGAGACGGGGTGGGAGAGGGTGGGAGACGGGGTGGGAGAGGGTGGGAGACGGGGTGGGAGAGGGTGGGAGACGGGGTGGGAGAGGGTGGGAGACGGGGTGGGAGAGGGTGGGAGACGGGGTGGGAGAGGGTGGGAGACGGGGGGGAGAGGGGGGGAGAGGGGGGGAGAGGGGGCGGGAGGGGGGGGAGAGGGGGGGAGAGGGGGCGGGTGGGGGAAGAGGGGGCGGGGGGGGGCAGAGGGGGCGGGAGGGGGCAGAGGGGGCGGGAGGGGGCGGGAGGGGGCGGGAGGGGGCGGGAGGGGGCGGGAGGGGGAAGAGGGGGCGGGAGGGGGAAGAGGGGGCGGGAGGGGGAAGAGGGGGCGGGAGGGGGAAGAGGGGGCGGGAGGGGGAAGAGGGGGCGGGAGGGGCAAGAGGGGGCGGGAGGGGGAAGAGGGGGCGGGAGGGGCAAGAGGGGGCGGGAGGGGCAAGAGGGGGCGGGAGGGGCAAGAGGGGGCGGGAGGGGCAAGAGGGGGCGGGAGGGGCAAGAGGGGGCGGGAGGGGCAAGAGGGGGCGGGAGGGGCAAGAGGGGGCGGGAGGGGCAAGAGGGGGCGGGAGGGGCAAGAGGGGGCGGGAGGGGCAAGAGGGGGCGGGAGGGGCAAGAGGGGGCGGGAGGGGCAAGAGGGGGCGGGAGGGGCAAGAGGGGGCGGGAGGGGCAAGAGGGGGCGGGAGGGGCAAGAGGGGGCGGGAGGGGCAAGAGGGGGCGGGAGGGGCAAGAGGGGGCGGGAGGGGCAAGAGGGGGCGGGAGGGGCAAGAGGGGGCGGGAGGGGCAAGAGGGGGCGGGAGGGGCAAGAGGGGGCGGGAGGGGCAAGAGGGGGCGGGAGGGGCAAGAGGGGGCGGGAGGGGGAAGAGGGGGCGGGAGGGGGAAGAGGGGGCGGGAGGGGGAAGAGGGGGCGGGAGGGGGAAGAGGGGGCGGGAGGGGGAAGAGGGGGCGGGAGGGGGAAGAGGGGGCGGGAGGGGGAAGAGGGGGCGGGAGGGGGAAGAGGGGGCGGGAGGGGGAAGAGGGGGCGGGAGGGGGAAGAGGGGGCGGGAGGGGGAAGAGGGGGCGGGAGGGGGAAGAGGGGGCGGGAGGGGGAAGAGGGGGCGGGAGGGGGAAGAGGGGGCGGGAGGGGGAAGAGGGGGCGGGAGGGGGAAGAGGGGGCGGGAGGGGGAAGAGGGGGCGGGAGGGGGAAGAGGGGGCGGGAGGGGGAAGAGGGGGCGGGAGGGGGAAGAGGGGGCGGGAGGTGGAAGAGGGGGTGGGAGGGGGAAGAGGGGGCGGGGGGAAGGGGGCGGGGGGAAGGGGGCGGGGGGAAGGGGGCGGGGGAAGAGGGAGCGCGGAAGGTGACACACCAGAGAAGCCTTGTGCTGATTCTTCTTCTCCTCCTCTGTAACCTTTGGTAAGGTTACAGAGCCCGAAGAGCAGATAGTCCTGAAACCGAAAGGCTGTGGGTCCTTCGGCAACTGTTTGGTGTCGGGCCTCCGGTATTGGGATTGCCATGGAGAGGGATCCTGAGAGGGAGCACCATCACCAGTAGGCACCAAAGGAGAGTGCTTCTCCGGCCGGGTGCAGGAAGTGGTTCCCACAGAAAATACCGAAGGAACTGTGGGAGAGAGAAGGGTGGTGGGAGACCTGGTTTGGGGAAAGCTGTGGAAGGGGGATGGGTGCGGGATGACAGTTGTGGTAATAGTGTAATTGATCATCATGTACACAGGGTGTAAGGTGCTCATATTTATTCTGTCGCTCAGTGTACAACAAGCAGTTATTAATATTCCTGGATAGTCTGCACCTTCCTGAAAACTGAGCAAACTGGGGAATGGTGAGGATTATGAAATTGATACACCAAGGTGGATGTCCACAAGGGCCACCTTCGTAGAGTGATCATCCACAATTGCTGTATTTTGAGTCCGCCATGCAGCAAGATGATATACGCCCTCAGCATATACACCTGAAGCACCTCATAGGTGGTTGGACATAAGGTCTCACATCACACCTGCACACCACAAACTTAACTTTCCCTTGGACGATATTCCTTTCAATTTATTTCCAATGTTTCTGATAAAAAATAACGGTTTCATTACAGTAAATGTAGCCCCATCAGTCCAAGTACATACCAATTATTGGGTGAAGTTTTTCCTCCAAGGTATCTGGCTTGTCCCTCTTTCCACGGCATAGCCAGGGAAGGAAACTTCGTGGGGTCATATCTGTTTTCATTGTAATCTTTCCCATCTGAAGACACAGCACAAGAAAGTCACTTCATGTGTGCATCGTCTGTCACAGTATAATCCACTCCAAATGGAGGTTATCCCCATGGGCACCACCCAGCCACAACAACAGTAACCTGGTCAGTAAACTGTTACCTGGAGTCCCCATGGCCCAGCCATGATGGACACATACTCCTTTGCTTGCATGGGGAGTTTCCAACTCAGGCACCACAATGCTCATACGTTATGACCCCGTCCATACAGAATGACTACCGTGCTGGTTTTTTTTTTACAAGAAATGATGGAAAGAGCAAAGGCACACAAAGTGGAACATACATCACATTAGGTTACCTTCCCTACAAGATCCACACTTCTGTAAAATTTGGAAAAGGAGTAGCATGCCAAAACCAACGAAAGGACCATATTCATAAGAATAAAAACTTGTAGAATGCTGGAAGAGAAGAGAATGAGTGTCCAAAATAACCAATGATACCCACGCACAGACAGCACCAAGATGATCAGCCAGTGGAAATGCAAAGAGGAAAAATGCGTAGGAGGAGGACAGAATTGCAGCACAGAAAGATAAGTAGTGCTGGGGCCCCATGATGGCCAAGCATGTCCTCACAAAAGAGATGTGGGGCGCTTTGGGGAAAGGGGGAGGGGCACGAATCAGTTGGTGCTGCTGAGATGTTGGGTTTTTACCCTGCTTAAGGAATATGACAATGATACTATTTCACCATTGGGAAGGGAAGACATCTTCGAGCCAAATATGGTTTAAGACCATGGGTTGATACAGTCTTTGAGTAAAACTCATCATCTGATTACAAAGTGAATCAGGGCCTAGGGGCATATTGTGAGAAGAGGCAGGAGCCTGAAGCAATTCCTAGCCAATCAAAGGTTCATCTTGAACTAACTGTGACAGAAGCCCAAACAATAGGGGCTGATGTACTAGGACATGCATTGATACCATGAAATAGTGCATTGACAATGGCTAAGTACTAGCCAAAACCTATATCTGCCTAATAAAACCTGAAAGAAAAGGACGATTGATTGCTGTACTCTATCATTTGAAACGTTCATTATATGATTGGGCTTGGCAGGGGATGAAAAACATGGGGACAGCTTCATCTTTTCATTCCTGCAGCAGAAAGGTAGCCATATAAGCGGACCCCAATTCTGTTGCAAAGTGGATCAATGTGTGTTCGGCAAATACTGATGCATCAGAACAAAGACCATTCTAAAGGCAAAGACCTCTAACAGCTGTCAATCAATGGCAGCCCGGCAAAGTACAGAGCTCAGCCCACACCTGGGATGAAAATGTGTGTGTTCCCATGGAGGAGGCATACCACTCTAAGCAGTGAGCCTTAGCATGAAGTCACTTGAAAGAGATAAGGTTAGCCTGCAAAAGATGTTGCTTGAAATGTTGCAGGGCTCTTCGGCAATCTTGAACCGCTACTGCAAAGCCCTGAGGTCCACCATGGAACTGGCTGGCAGTGAAGGGGACTTGCAGGAATGGGAATAGCAGTTCCAGTGATGTAAGTGATTGCATCGGAGATGTCTTGCACAACCTCCTCGATGCGATCTGACAATTTGAGCAAAAGTGACAGCAGAGGCATAGAATGGCTAGCACACAATGTTGCAGTCAATCCATCTGGCAGTTGGAACAAAGTAACAGGACCACCAGAAACAGGTATAAAAATACCACCACTTGACCGTTGTACAGACTCTTGCACGAAGAACATAGAAATACACATCCCCGGCATACAGAAGTAACTGAAAGAGATGAAAACAAGTAAGTTGCTGCGTCCGGATGGAATCCTTGTTTGGATTTACATAGTCTGCAACATAGGCCACTTACTTAACTTGCATTTATCACAAATATCCCACCCAGCACTAACAAGGGGACCATACGTACATGCTTGCCCGCACCATTTTGATTCATATTGATGGGTGCGTATATCATGACTAGGGCTTCAACTACATAATAAGGAAGGCACAGTTTTCGATAAAACAGAGTTTGAAAGTTTTAGGCATGTACATATACTAATGGGTTGTGCCAAGGAATCAGTAGCCGACCGAGTAAGCACTCGGTTTAAAAAGCTGGAGGACTCTGGATCTAATCTCATTCCCGCTACTTTTTCCCTCCTCCTCAGTTCCCACGTAAGTCTAATAAGAGGTTTACTATGAGTGTACATTACCAGTATTTAAGGAATCTTTTATTGTTTATGCTTCACCTTGAAAATTTGGGGTTTCTCTAACATTTTGGAAATGGTGTAACATTATAACCATATGCCTACAGATACGTTTCAACCCACCATAAGCCCATTTTCCGGGTATAGGTATAGGCACGGCACTACTCGTGGTATGAACCCATTTTACCGGTAATCCCGCAATTAGTTTTACCCCATCAGAAACAGCTTCATGTGTACAAACAACTTTCAGTTGGTGGATGGGGAAAGGCAGCAGCGTTTACAAACACGAGGAATAAGTAATTCGTATATTAGTGCTGGTAAAGTCCCCAGGCACAATACATCCACAGTAGTTCGAGCTAATTGGGTCTGAGGCTACCACAAATTACAAAAACTCTGATGATACAGAAATTACCTAAATCAATGGGTAAATCACGAATAAATGGTTAATGAACACAATAATGATTAAAAATGAATAAAAAATAATACAGTACAGTACAGTTCAGAGAAAATTTGAGTCTCATAACAAATAAATACCCCACTCATACGGTTATAGTTGGTGGGGACTTCAACCTTCCCTCGATATGTTGGCAAAAATACTTGTTAAAAACCGGTGGTAGGCAGAAAACATCTTCCGAGATTGTCCTAAATGCTTTCTCCGAAAATTATTTCGAGCAGTTAGTCCACGAACCCACGCGAATTGTAAATGGTTGCGAAAACACACTTGACCTCTTAGCCACAAACAATCCAGAGCTAATAGAGAGCATCATGATACAGGGATTAGTGATCACAAGGTCGTTGTAGCTAGGCTCAATACCGTTTCTTCCAAATCCACCAGAAACAAACGCAAAATAATTTTATTTAAGAGAGTGGATAAAGTGTCACTAAAACCCTTCCTAAGAGACAATCTCCATTCCTTCCAAACTGACTATGCAAATGTAGACGAGATGTGGCTCAAATTCAAAGATATAGTAGCA
Source organism: Schistocerca piceifrons (assembly GCF_021461385.2). NCBI lineage: Eukaryota > Metazoa > Arthropoda > Insecta > Orthoptera > Acrididae > Schistocerca > Schistocerca piceifrons. Next base: position 590,697,437 of record NC_060149.1, read on the forward strand.
ACAGCAATTGAGAGATTTGTACATCATAAATTGGTAAGAGATGGAACTGATCCCCCATGGTACACAAAACAGGTCCGAAAGCTGTTGCAGAGGCAACGGAAAATGCATGCGAAGTTCAGAAGAACGCGAAATCCCGAAGACTGGATAAAATTTAGACGCGCGAAATTTGGCATGGACTTCAATGCGAGATGCCTGTAATAAGTTCCACAACGAAATATTATCTCGAAATTTAGTAGAAATTCCGAAGAAATTCTGGTCATATGTAAAGTACACAAGCGGCAAGACGCAGTCAATACCTTCGCTGCGCAGTGCCGATGGTACTGTTACCAATGACTGTGCCGCTAAAGCGGAGTTATTGAATGCAATTTTCCGAAATTCCTTCACCAGGGAAGACTAACGGAATATTCCAGAATTTGAAACACGAACAGCTGCTAGCATCAGTGTCTTAGAAGTAGACACCTTAGGGGTTCCGAAGCAACTCAAATCGCTTGATACGGGCAAGTCTTCAGGTCCAGGTTGTATACAGATTAGGTTCCTTTCAGATTACGCTGATACAATAGCTCCCTACTTAGCAATCCTATACAACCACTTGCTAACCGATAGATCTGTACCTACAGATTGGAAAATTGCGCAGGTCGCACTAGTGTTTAAGAAGGGTAGTAGGAGTAATCCATCGAACTACAGACCTGTATCATTGACGTCGGTTTGCAGTACGGTTTTGGAGCATATACTGTATTCAAACATTATGAATCACCTCGAAGGGAACGATCTATTGATACATAATCAGCACGGTTTCAGAAAACATCGTTCTTGTGCAACGCAGCTAGCTCTCTATTTGCACGAAGTAATGGCCGCTATCGACAGGTGATCTCAAGTTGATTCCGTATTTATAGATTTCCGGAAAGCTTTTGACACCGTTCCTCACAAGCGACTTCTAATCAAGCTGCGGGCCTATGGGGTATCGTCTCAGTTGTGCGACTGGGTTCATGGTTTCCTGTCAGGAAGGTCGCAGTTCGCAGTAATAGACGGCAAATCATCGAGTAAAACTGAAGTGATATCAGGTGTTCCCCAGGGAAGCGTCATGGGACCTCTGCTGTTCCTGATCTATATAAATGACCTGGGTGACAATCTGAGCAGTTCTATTAGGTTGTTTGCAGATGATGCTGTAATTTACCGTCTAGTAAGGTCATCCGAAGACCAGTATCAGTTGCAAAGCGATTTAGAAAAGATTGCTGTATGGTGTGGCAGGTGGCAGTTGACGCTAAATAACGAAAAGTGTGAGGTGATCCACATGAGTGACAAAAGAAATCCGTTGGAATTCGATTACTCGATAAATAGTACAATTCTCAAGGCTGTCAATTCAACTAGGTACCTGGGTGTTAAAATTACGAACAACTTCAGTTGGAAAGACCACATAGATAATATTGTGGGGAAGGCGAGCCAAAGGTTGCATTTCATTGGCAACAAGTCCACTAAAGAGACAGCTTACACCACACTTGTTCGTCCTCTGTTAGAATATTGCTGCGCGGTGAGGGATCCTTACCAGGTGGGATTGACTGAGGACATCGAAAGGGTGCAGAAAAGGGCAGCTCGTTTTGTATTATAACGTGATAGGGGGGAGAGAGAGTGGCAGATATGATACGCGAGTTGGGATGGAAGTCATTAAAGCAAAGACGTTCTTCGTCGCGGCGAGATGTATTTACGAAATTTCAGTCGTCAACTTTCTCTTCCGAATGCAAAAATATTTTGTTGAGCCCAACCTACATAGGTAGGAATGATTATCAAAATAAAATAAGAGAAATCAGAGCTCGAACAGAAAGGTTTAGGTGTTCATTTTTCCCGCGCGCTGTTCAGGAGTGGAATGGTAGAGAGGGAGTATGATTGTGGTTCAATGAACCCTCTGCCAAGCACTTAAATGTTAATTGCAGAGTAATGATGTAGATGTAGATACCTGTGTTATTGCTACATATGCTGGCACACATATTCAAGTTGTAAAAATATAATGTAGATTTTAAAGAAATTGTCTGTAGTCCTTTGTTGTAAAATTAAACCTCGTTTTTTTTTTAGCAGCAATATCACGTCATCATCTACGGAGCATGATGTCAGTTGTTGTAGCTTCCACTTGCTGCTCCATATAACACAATGCTACATCGAATGCTGCCAAATCCTCAGTGTGAGCGACCACTGGCACAGTTTCTTCAGTCAATTCCTCGTTGTTTCTGTCTTCAATGTTTTCACTAACAATTTCAGCAACCACAAGATCAGTCACTTGAAACTGTTCATGCATTCTGAAACATCACTCACATTTGCATTTCCACTTCCAGCAAGGTTTTCCATCAGTTCTGCCAACAGTAGGCCATCTTTGTCTGTGCTGTAGGTATCCATTTCATTCCATAAAATCTGATTCCAAGACTTTTCGTGTCCATTGCCTTTATTTCAGACCATGAATCTGCTATCCAGTAAACTACGTCTTTCATTGTAGTTTTTTTTAATTCTTTGATGGTTCCTTCACTTTCTGTTGTTTGCACAAGCATCTGAAGCAAACAATTTTTTCAAGCACCATAAAATGCCTTGATCCACAGGCTGTAATTCATCCGGGTGTGAACCAGCATTGTCAAGCATTAAGATTGCTTTGGAAGGCAAGCACTTTTTCCTAAGGTACCTTTCAGTCTCTGGAACAAAATCTTCAAAAGAACCACTCCTTAAAAATATTTTTGTCCATCCAAGCAGATTTTTGGTGGTCATCTGCGGTAGGCAGTGTAGAAGCAGTGATATTTTTTTAAAGCTTTAGGCTTAGCAGACTTCCCTATTACCAGCAGCTTCAGTTTATGGTCTCTACTTTTATTCGATGCACCAAGAACTGTTAACCTTTCTTTATGTTTTTTGTAGCCCAGGACAGCCTTTCCTTCTTTTGAGGCTGGAGTTTCGATGGAAGAATTTTATAATTGAATCCTGTTTCATCACAGTTATACAGCTGATCAGGAGTAAGATTTTCTTCTTGTACAGTTTCTCATAATGTCTCACAAAACTGAGCAATAGTCCAAGGATCTGCAGAAAGTTTTTCACAGCAAATTTCAAGCTGTCTTACGCTGTATTGCTTCTTCCACCTCTCCAACCATCCTTAACCTGCAGTACAATCGTCCTCCTTTAACTTATTTCTAAAATATACAAGTTTGTCTTACAGAATAGGCCCTGAAATTTGATTTTCTTTTTGACCTTGTTGAGTAAACCAAACCAACAAAGCTTCACTTGTTTCTTCATACTCCAGATTTCTTAACTTACTTCTGTTCAAATGGCGAAATAGTACACTTATTTGATGAAAACTTTTCAATTTTGTCTTTGTTTCTATGTCAATCTCCAACTGTCACTCTACTGACTCCACACTAAGCATAAAGTTTTCTTGATGTTTCTCCTTTGTTTAGTCTTTCCAAAGCCTCCAGTTCCACATTCAATGGCACAAATTTTCTCTTACTCCTACCACTCATTGTAATATATGAATTGAAACACTAAGAAACACACAGTTACATTACAAAGTACATACATACAACACTTTAAAATTAACATGACACAGGTGAGCTCACAAACGTACAGATGTTACTACGCAACCAACTACAGTACATACCCCAATGGTCAGCCAATGTGGTAAAATGTGTACTGTACCGTTACTTAGGCATACTACAAGAGTCATTCGATAATTAAAGAGAGAAAAAACTGTTACTAGGGCAAGTTTGGTACTTTTATGGCTTTAAGTCGGCATCGCTGGTAAGAGCCCTCGTCAGCTTTTGTATCAACATTGTTGTTTATAACCTCAAAAAATACATTTCAAGATGGCGAGTTTGCTTGAAATGTAAACATTAGTTGAACAACGTTCTGTTATTCATTTTTTACTTACTGAAGGTGAGAAACCTGTGAATATATATATATACTGTAGAATGTCTAAAGTTTATGGTGCAGGTTGTATGAATTGTGCAAATTTTTGCAATTGGGTAGAGCAATTCGAAAATGGCTGCAACTCAGTGACTGACTAACACCGTTCTGGCCAATCAGTTGCAGTTTCAATTCCCTAACTTGAAAGTCGAATTGATGACATAGTTCATGCCGACCGCTGTGTGGCTGTGGATATGATAGTTGATAAGGTTGAAGTTAGTACTGGTACAGTTCGTAATATCATCTGTAACAAGCTGAAGTACTGCAAAACATGTGCAAGATGGGACCGAAAGGAAACAAGGTTGAGAGTGTACACGGAGATAAAGGAATATTATGAAAGACAAAGTGAGCATTTCCTCAACAGAATTTTAACTTGTGATGAAACTTGGGTTCACTGTTATGAGACAGAATCAAAAAGACAAAGCATGTGGAAGCTGTGGAAGCACACCAATTCACCTGTCAAGAAAAAATTAAAAACCCAAGCATCAATAGGGAAAGTCATGTTGATGCTGTTTTGGGATGCTGAAGGTTCAGTTTTTTGTGATTATCTCGAAGAGCAGTGTACAAGGAACAGCCGATACTACTCTGATTTGCTTTTAAACGAAGTGAAGCCAGCCATGAGAGAGAGACGTCATGGATCTCGGAGGAGAGGTGTGATTCTCCAGCAAGACAACGCACATCCTCATATTACTCAACTGACCCATGAAACCATTGACAAAATGGGCTGGGAAGTACTGCCTCATCCCCCTTACAGTCCTGATTTAGCACCTAGTGATTTCCATTTGTTTGGTGCACTGACGGAAGCATTACGTGGGAAGAGGTTCCATAGGACAACAAGGATCTGGAAAAGTTAGTGTGAAAATGGTTCAAATACCAAGATAAAGAGTTCTTTGCAGCCGGAATAAAAAGCTTGTACCCCACTGGAACAAGTGCATAAATGTTCAAGGGGATTATGTTGAAAAGTGGAAAAAGTATTGGTTTGTAAGAATAAACACCTTTTTCTCCAGATCAAATTGTCTCTTTAATTATTGAATGACCCTCGTATATTTTAATGCCAACTGTTATTAAGTAGGCACAAAAATAGGGTAATAACAAGGATGGTATGTACTGCACAACTGATTGTCAGGCAGTCCCAATCAGTGAAGGATCAACAAAGAATTAGCTAGCGCACTCCTCGAAACCTAATGGTCACTGTCCACCTGTAACATAAATACATTAGCGGTCTGCAGCCAAGGTTATTTCTGTGCATTATGGACGAAAACACTAAGTGGGAGAGCTTTACTTGTATAGTACAGGGAAAATTTAAGGAAAGATCCAAATGTAACACATTCAAAAGTGCGTGAAATGTACATGCAGACAACATATGAAAATGGGTTTTTACTCAAGTTTCACGTAAAATTTTAATTTTCTTAAGGCCAGCTTGAATTACACGGAACCTTGAAACACTGGGGCTTGACTTCCCAGGGCTCTACTGCAGTTACACATCAATGCTCCATAGTGTGCGAGTTTACAAGTAAATGTCTTGATGTGCCTGGTACTTTAACAGCAGGAGAATGTAAACCTTTGCATTATAGTGATTTTTTTTAACCTGCAGTAATAACACAAGAACACATGTAAAGTGGAGAAAAAATATTTCACAGAATTTTCGAAATGCTGGTGGACAAACTACTCTTGGTACATCATCAGACAATTACAACACTGAAGAGAAGCAGTATAAATTGGACAGCATTTAAATTCCACAGTATTACAAAATCAGTGTCATCAACCTAGCAAGAGAGCATCCAGGATAGAGTTTGGCCGCGCATCGTAGAAGGGCAGCTTCACACCTCAAAAGTATGAAAGATTTGAAAACATAGGAAGAACATAATAAAACAAGGTGCAACAAGGCATGACCAACTTAAAACAATTGATTCATGGACCTACCTGTGACCATTTCATACAAGCTCGAGAAGGTAATCAGCAGGTGATGACGAGAAGCAATTGCAGCAATGGACTCTAGCTGCTGCATGCCAATTCCCTGATTAAATTTTCAAGCATCTGACCTGGGGGTCATGCTCTTCAAACGAAGACATCAGATTGGTCAGAGAAAAATCTGCTAGATTTGTATCTGAGGGGGAAAGCGCTTCACTGCAGTAAGTCCTCGATGCAGCAGCAAATTTCCCAATGCAGACTCGAGCCCTCATACCAAAATATGACAAGAGTTTTGTTAACACTGATCAAACCGGTATTACACATGAAAGTACCTGATTCGTTTACATCAACTGCAATAGACCATACAATGCTAATTTGTGAGTTTGTTCCAGGGTGTCAATATCAGTCAACTTACGACAGAACTTTCACCAAACGCGGAACAAACGTGGTTCTTGTGCACAAGGTGACACATTCGTACAGTGCACTATATGCTGCCACCTTGCCTAGAAAATCACTACCCATGGTCTTTGCTTGCAAGAGACCACTGGTTCACTTGGACCAAGCGTGCAAAAAAGCAGCTGACAAGGACACACACAAATACAAAAATGTTATAAGAACATCTTCAGAGTCTGGCAAACTCACAACAGACTATACAGGGAATTTCTAATTGAAATCTTTAAGCCATATGTGAGAGAACCACAATTTCTTTTGCTCCTTGATTCGTGGGGAAGGCAAATGAACCTGATTTTGCATGACAAAATTTTTTCAAGGTAGACAGGGTCTGCCAACATGCAGTATAAAAGTATTTCCTCCAAAATGCGTACCACTGGTGCATCCCTGCGACATTTATTTTTACTGGCAGGTGAAAAACCTTATAGAGCAACAACACAACTGCCCATACAACACTGAACACTAGAGAGAGAGAGAGAGAGAGAGAGAGAGAGAGAGAGAGAGAGATATGATTGCATAAAAAATTCTATCATTCGTACATCATCAGTTGACTGCACCAGTATTTGGTGATTTGATCAGATATTCTTAGTATGTCACAACACAAAGCTGTGGTGACCCAGACCGTGTATGAATGTAAACCAAGTTTGTTTTGTAGTAGAAAGACTGAAAAAACCATGCTCATGCACAAACTGTGTGTTCATTATTGTTTCACATGTTTCCACGATCCCGATTTGTGCAGCGCTCCATACATGTCACAAATGTAGGTACCATAATGTCACAGGCAAATTCCATATCGCTAGATTTCTGGAAAGCGTTTGACATGGTTCCTCCACTGCGGAATGTTGAGAAGGTCTGAGCATAAAGATTAGGTTCACAGATATGAGAGTGCCTTGAAGAGCTTTTAAGTAATAGAACCTAGTACGTTGTCCTCGACAGCAAGTCTTCATCAGAGAGAAGGGTATCATCAAGAGCATCCCATGGATATGTGATACGACTGCTCTTATTCTCTATACACACACAAATGATTTGTCATACAGGGTGAACAGCAGTTTATGGCTGTTTGCTGATAATTCAGAGGTGTACGGGAAGGTGTTGTCCTTAAGTGACTGGAGGGGAATATATGCCGACTTCAACAAAATTTCCAGTTAGAGTGATGAATCGCAGCTTGCTCTAAATGTAGAAAAATGGCAGTTAATGCAGATAAGTAGGAAAAACAATCCTTCAATTTTCAAATACAACATTAGTAGTGAGCTGCTTGACACAGTCACAGTGATTAAATATCTGCCCGTAACATTGCAAAGCAATACAAAATGGAATGAGGATCTTCAGTTGGTCATTGGGAAGATGAATGCTCGACTGTTTTATTGGGTGAATTTTGGGAAAGTGTAGCTCATCTATAATGGAGATGGTATATAGAACACCAGTGCAGCCCATTTTTGAGTACAGCCCAAGTGCTTAGGATCCCCAACAGGTCAGATTAAAGGAAGACTTCAAAGCAATTCAGAGGCATGCTGCTAGATTTGTTACCAGTAGGTTTGATCAGCACATGAGTGTTGCAGAGATGCTTTGGGAACTGAAATGGGAATGCCTGGAAGGAAGATGATATTTTCCATAAAGCATTATTGTGGAAATTAAGGAAACCACCATTTGAGGCCGACTGCAGAATGATTCTACTGTCACCAATGTACATTTTGCCCAAGGACCACAAAGAAAAGATGTGAAAAATTTGGGCTCTTATGGAGGCTTTTAAGCAGTCATTTTTCCCCTAGCTGTATATGTTAGTGGAACAGAAAAAGAAATGACCAATAGTGTTGTGTGGTACACAATACCATGCACCATACGGTTGCTTCTGGAATATGTATGTACTTGTAGATGTAAACTGTCACCAAGATTGTCACATAGTGACCAATGCACTCAAAGCCACAAGACTGGGGAAGAAATCTATAGATGAAGCGGTGCCATGAGTGGAACTGAAATAAGTAGGCGTAACATCACCGACGAGAGACAGATGGTGGTCAATAAGAAGCTGATGAACTAGAAGGCCCCTACCAAATGAAGTGGTTCTCATTTACAGGGGGTAGTGCACATTGAAATCTCAACGTAGGAGAAGAGAGGTGGAATTGTTGGTTTATGGTGATCAACACTATGTAAATAAGTGGCCTGACTGGAGGCAAGTGAAGATTGCAAATGATAGTCACTGAGGCTGTTTGCATTTGTACTACTATTGCTCCCAACATGGCACTAACAGGAATCCACTATATCTGTGTAAACGAACGTACAAACGCCTCCCAGATGCCCTCTCAGGGCAAGCATGGTTCTGCCAGACTGCACATTAACCACATAATCTTGGGAAAAGTCACCGGTAAAGTGTGTTTCTTGTAGAGCAATGTATATTTCATAAGAGGAGGAAATACGGTGGTGCATTTCTGACAGCTGATAGTAATTTCCATTACAGTTAGTTAAACAGAATCATCACTTTACGGGTGTCCAGGTTAGGCATGAAGGGACCATGAGGACTGGTAATGCCCCAGGATCCTGTCTGTCCCTGATGGATATGGAATCAAAGCAATGACCATTGGTTCGTAATCTGATGGTGTATGGGAATCTGGCACCTCAAAGATCACTGGAGTAGCCTTCTCTTGATCTCCTCTTCCTCTGCAGCCTTTGCTATGGGTGTTTCTTGCAAGGACAACAAGTGTGGGGACAGATGACAAGTGGGCAGCTATGGGTCTCAGCCTTTGGCTGACATCAAGCATCTAATCTGGTTTCTGCGGAGAAGGGTCCTCAGAGGCAGCCCTGTCACCAGTACATGCTGGAGGAGGAGGAGGAGGAGGCTGCTCATCCTGCTGGGTGCAGAAGATGGTTCCTGAAGACTGTGCCACATGAACCAAAAGACAGGAGCACTATCTAAGAACTGGTTTCAAAAACATTGAGGTAGTGAGAGTTAGTGATGTGACTTTCACATAACAGGACGTTGTATCAACAGCATGCAGGCAATCATATTTTTAAGTGATTCAGTATACAACAGGCAGTCAGAAGATTTATATCCTGTACTTTCTCTTCTTTCTTGAAGGTAGAGCAAACTCGCATAAGTGGAGGATGAAGATCCGTGTAACTGACACACAAATTGGTTGTTTACAAGAGTTACCTTCTTGGAGAGATAATGCAGGGTGGATATGCGGGCAATGAAAAAACTTCCTGGACCTTTCCCAGTTAAAACTACATATTGACCCAAATGGAAATACATTTTTCATGTTAAGCGACAGTACACTTCCCTCAGAGCCATAAAACTTATCAATCCTTTGAATGGTAAAGGTTTTTCACACTGGCGTAGAACTTTCCGGCACTTTAGAAAACAAACCCAAAGAAAAGTATATAGTTGGATTCCACCAAACTCCAAACGTTAGTTTCTGAAACATTGAAATCGAGATTGTGATGCGCTTTAGTTAGGCAATCATAGCTCATGTCACATGATCTCACCGGCCAACAATAGCAGATATTCAGAGCATAGGACGTGTGGTGTAGTTAGCCAACAGCAGCATCACTGTTAAGTAGTGTGAACACAAAAGTAGGTAAAGTTAATGGTTTAAATTAATATACATAGTGTCGCTACAAGAAAAGCTAAGCTTTCACATACAACATTCGTATTTTTTGCGTGTGTTAGACTTTATGTTGTTGTTGTTGTTGTTGTGGTGGTGGTGGTGGTGGTGGTGGTGGTGGTGGTGGTCTTCAGTCCTGAGACTGGTTTGATCCAACTAGCTCTCCATGCTACTCTATCCTGTGCAAGCTTCTTCATCTCCCAGTACCTACTGCAGCCTACATCCTTCTGAATCTGCTTAGTATATTAATCTCTTGGTCACCCTCTATGATTTTTACCCTCCACGCTGCCGTCCAATACTAAATTGGTGCTCCCTCGACGTCTCAGAACATATCCTACCAACCGATCCCTTCTTCTAGTCAAGTTGTTCCACAAGCTCCTGTTCTCCCCAATTCTATTCAATTCCTCCCCAGTAGTTATGTGATCTACTCATCTAATCTTCAGCATTCTTCTGTAGCACCAAATTTCGAAAGCTTCTATTCTCTTCTTGTCCAAACTATTTATCGTCCACGTTTCACTTCCATACATGGCTACACTCGATACAAATACTTTCAGAAACGGCTTCTTGACATTTAAATCTATACTCAATGTAAACAAATTTTTCTTCTTCAGAAACGCTTTCCTTGCCATTGCGTCTACATTTTATATCCTCTCTACTTCGACCATCATCAGTTATTTTGCTCCCCAAATAGCAAAACTCATTTACTACTTTAAGTGTCTCATTTCCTAATCTAATTCCCTCAGCATCACTCGATTTAATTCGACTACATTCCATTATCCTCGTTTTGCTTTTGTGGATGTTCATCTTACACCCTCCTTTCAAGACACTGTCCATTCCGTTCAACTGTTCTTCCAAGTCCTTTGCCGTCTCTGACAGAATTACAATGTCATCGGCAAACCTCAAAGTTTTTATTTCTTCTCCATGGATTTTAATACCTACTCCGAACTTTTCTTTTGTTTCCTTTACTGCTTGCTCAATATACAGATTGAATAACATCGGGGAGAGGCTACAACCCTGTCTCATTCCCTTCCCAACCACTGCTACCCTTTCATGCCCCTCGACTCTTCTAACTGCCATCTGCTTTCTGTACAAATTGTAAATAGCCTTTCGCTCCCTGTATTTTACCCCTGCCACCTTCAGAATTTGAAAGAGTATTCCAATCAACATTGTCAAAAGCTTTCTCTAAGTCTACAAATGCTAGAAACGTAGGTTTGCCTTTCCTTAATCTTTCTTCTAAGATAAGTCGTAGGGTCATTATTGCCTCACGTGTTCCAACATTTCTACGGGATCCAAATTGATCTTCCCTGAGGTCAGCTTCTATCAGTTTTTCCATTCGTCTGTAAAGAATCTGCATAAGTATTTTGCAGCTGATTATTAAACTGATAGTTCGGTAATTTTCACATCTGTCAACACCTGCTATCTTTGGGATTGGAATTATTATATTCTTCTTGAAGGCTGAGGGAATTTCGCCTGTCTCATACATCTTGCTCACCAGATGGTAGAGTTTTGTCAGGACTGGCTCTCCCAAGGCTGTCAGTAGTTCTAATGGAGTGTTGTCTACTCCCGGGGCCTTGTTTCGACTCAGGTCTTTCAGTGCTCTGTCAAACGCTTCACATAGTATCATATCTCCAATTTCATCTTCATCTACACTCTCTTCCATTTCTATAACATTGTCCTCAAGAACATCGCCCTTGTATAGACCCTCTAATATACTCCTTCCACCTTTCTGCTTTCCCTTCTGCCTCATGATAACTGGGTGTTGTGTGATGTCCTTAGGTTAGTTAGGTTTAAGTGGTTGTAAGTTCTAGGGGACTGATGACCATAGATTTTAAGTCCCATAGTGCTCAGAGCCATTTGAACAATTTTTTTGCTTTCCCTTCTTTGCTTAGAACTGGGCTTCCATCTGAGCTCTTGATATTCATACAAGTGGTTCTCTTTTCTCCAAAGGTCTCTAATTTTTTTGTAGGCAGTATTTATCTTGGCCCCTAGTGATATGTGCCTCTACATCTTTACATTTGTCCTCTAGCCATCCTTGCTTAGCCATTTTGCACTTCCTGTTGATATCATTTTTGAGACGTTTGTATTCCTTTTTGCCTGCTTCATTTACTGCATTTTTATATTTTCTCCTTTCATCAATTAAATTCAATATTTCTTCTGTTTCCCACGGGTTTCTAAAAGCCCTCGTCTTTTTACCTATTTGATCCTCTGCTGCCTTCACTATTTCATCCCTCAAAGCTGCCCATTCTTCTTCTGCTGTATTTCTTTCCCCCATTCCTGTCAATTGTTCCCTTATGCTCTCCCTGAAACTCTGTACAACCTTGGGTTCTTTCAGTTTATCCAGGTCCCATCTCCTTAAATTCCCACCTTTTTGCAGTTTCTTCAGTTTTAATCTACAGTTCATAACCAATAGATTGTGGTCAGAGTCCACATCTGCCCCTGGAAATGTCTTACAAATTAAAACCTGGTTCCTAAATCTCTGTCTTACCATTATATAATCTATCTGATACCCACACTTTATGATACATTACACAAATTTGCCACAAAAAGTTTGAATAATGACATAAGTAACTGGTCTTCTGGGCTCAAAATGCTTCTAAGTGGCTGGCCCTCAAAGTGTTAAGCTTTAAATGAGAATTAAATGCTCTGCGATTTAAGAGATTGAAAGTACATTCGCACACATAACATAATTCATGTTGCATAAAATCAAATTTACTTCCAAAGTAACACTTTTCAAACCACCAATCGAAATATTTCCCTGCGACCTGTTAGAATTCGTTTCAGCAGATCAGAGTGTGCTAGAAAACAGTGTTACTGCATGTGCACAGTTATCACGATGCAGGAAGCCTGTATGTTTGTATGTATATAGTTTTAAAATTATTTATGTTATGTCATAAACATCAGATGATACTCCAAGAGCATCAGAATTTCATAACCCATACTATGTCCCCAGAACTGATCATGGTGCTCTGGTTCTGGATCATGTGGAGGGACTTAACCAGTTCTGTGACACGCTAGGCTGCGACTTCCTTGACTTTTGCCACAAGGTTGAAAAGAGTACGGTTCCCCTAAATACGTCAGGTGTGCACTACACATCAGAGGCTGCTACTCAGGTAGTTGATTGTGTGTGATTTTTTTGATTAGGCAACTCTTCATCCAATCCAGATGCACTGAAGTTTTGAGTCCTGCCTGAAGAGGCAGCCATTTCATGAACACCATTGTTTTGATGTAATATAATATGCTAATGGTAAACTACTGAAGTACTCACATCAAAGCGCTAATGGAAACCAGTGAAGTTCACATAATGCTAGGTACAGAACGCTGGTTGTAACCTGAAATTGATAACACCGAGATTTTTGGGGACAATTTAAGCTTATATCTAAAGGATAGCCAAATGGGAAATGGAAGTGGTGTATATGTTGTAGTAGACAAAAAACAAATCCACTGAGATGGAAATCGAAGCTGCATGTGAGATTTTTTTGGGCAAGACTCAGTATCAGGGGTGGGCATAAAATGATAATCAGATCCTTCTGTCGCCCACCACTCTCCTCTCCTGATGTAACTGAAAACTTCAGAGAAAGCCTCAGTTCACTTGTATATAAGTTCTCCAATCACACTGTAACCATCAGTGGAGATTTTAATCATCCAACAGTTAACTGGGAAAATTACAATTTTGTTAGCGGTGGGCGTGATGAGACAGCCTGTGAAATTTTACTAAATGCCCTCTCTGAAAACTACATAGAACAGATAGTTAGAATCCTTACTCAAGATGGAACTATATTGGATCTAATGGCAACAAACAGACATGACCTCTCTGAGGATGTCCACATCAACATTGGTATCAGTGACCCTGAGGCGGTTGTGGCTACAATGGTTACCAAAGTACAAAGCACAACTAAAACAATCAGAAAGATACATCCATGTTTGCTAAACTAGATAAAAAATCATTAACGTCATATCTCAATGACGAATTTGAAACTTTCAGCACAGGTCAGGAGCATGTAGTGGAACTCTGGCCGAAGTTTAAAAGACTAGTTGACCACGCACTGGATAGATGTGTGTCCAGTAGACAGTTCATAATGGTAGGGAACCTCCATGGTATATAGTTAACTGTGAAGAAACATCTAAACAGATACTTCTGCATAATACGTGCAATGTGGGATGCCTATGATGACTACTGTAGCAGAATATTGTCAAATGACATTTCACAAAATACCGAGAATTTCTCGTCGTATGTAAAGGCTGTTAGTGGCACCAAAGTTAGTGTCCAGTCCCTAGCAAACGAGACAGTAACTGAAATTGAGGGTAGCAAAGCAGAAGTTGAAATTCTCAACTCTGTCTTGAAACGTTCCTTTACAAAGGAAAACCCAAGATAACTGCTCCAATTTAATCCTCATACCACTGAAAAGATGAATGAAATAAGTATTAATGCCAGTGGTGTTAAGAAACAGGCGAAATGGTTAAAATTGATCAAAGCTCGCCTTGATGGAATCCCGTCAGTTTCTATACTGAATTTTTTGCCGAGTTAGCCCTCTTCTCACAGTAATCTATCGTAGATCCCTCGAACGAAAACCCGTGCCCAGTTCTTGGAAAATGGCACAGGTCACACCCGTCCACAAGAAGGGTAGTACAAATGATCCACAAAATTACTATCCAGTATCCTTGACATTGATTTGCTGTAGTATCTTACAACATACTCTGAGCTCCAAAGTAATGAGGCATCTTTAACAGAATGACCTCCTCAATAGCAACCAACATGGTTTTCGAAAACATCACTCACGTGAAAACCAACTCGCACTTTTCTCACATGACATACTGAAAGCTTTGGATCGAGGCAACCAGGTAGATGCTGTGTTTCTTGAGTTCCGAAAAGCATTTGACTCAGTACCACCCCTACGCTTCTTGTCAAAAGTATCATCATATGGGATATCATGTGAAATTTGTGACTGGGCTGAGGACTTTTTGGTAGGGAGGACACATGTTATCTTGGATGGAGAGTCATTGTCAGATGTAAAAGTAATTTCCAGTGAGTCCCAGGGAATGCCTTTGCTATTCATGTTGTATATTAATGACCTTGCAGACAATATTATTAGTAAAATCAGGCTTTTTGCAGATGATGCAGTTATCTATAATGAAGTACTGTCAGAGAAGCTGCATAAATATTCAGTCAGATCTTGACACGATTTCAATATGGTGCATAGATTGGCAACTTGCTCTTAATGTTCAGAAATGTAAAAGTGTGCACTTCACAAAATGAAAAGAGTATCCTATAATATCAATGAGTCACTGTTGGAATTGGGCAAACCATAAAAATACCTGAGTAAAATACTTTGTAGGGACATGAAATGGAATGATCACACAGGTTCAGTGATGTGTAAAGCAGGTGGTACACTTTGGTGAAGAGCAATCAGTCTACAAAAGAGATTGTTTAAAAATCACTTGTACAAACTCTCCTAGGCTATTGCTCAAAAAAAATCACACAGAGATCATGAGGATAAGATTAGAATACTTACTGCATGCACAGAGGCATTCATTCTTCCTGTGCTCCATACGTGAATGGAATAGGAAGAAATCCTAATAACTGGTACAATGGGACATACCCTCTTCCATGCACCTCACTGTGGTCTGCAGAGTATGGATATAGATGTAGATGTTTATGCGGTGCAAATTTCCTTTGAGTACCAGTACTGTATTACCTCATGTTTGGTTCTTTATTATGGCATAACGCCATATGCGCCTCAAGACAAAAATGTGCACTTGTAATTCAGCAATAGGGGTGGGGGGGAGGGGGGGGGGGAACCTGGGAGTCTTCGGCTCATGACGCTGACTGTTTTTTTTCCAATCTCTGCTGCCTGGTTTCAGGAAACAACATTACCTATATTATTTTACGTATATAGACTGAAGCGGCGAGTGAAAATTTGGACCAAGGCCGGGAATTGAACCTGGGTCTCCTGCTCACTAGGCAGACAAGTCAGCCACTGAGCCACCTTGGCATAGCGGTTCTCACAAGCACGGAACACCCTGGCATGCCTCCCTCCTCGATGCAAATTCTCACTGCCACCCCAATCCACTTTTAAATTCTGTTCGTGTGTATAGGAGAATTTAAAAGCAGACAGGGGCAACAGTGAGAATTTGGACCAAGGATGGAGGTGTGCCAGGGTAATCCATGCAGTTGTGTGAATCACTGTGCCAAAGCGGCTTAGTTGCTAACACATCCGTCTAGTAAGCAGGAGAGCCAGGTTCGTTTCCCGGCCTTGGTACATATTTTCAGTCATTGCTTCAGTCTATATGTACAATCATATCTGTATGAAACCAGTCAAGTCTCTGAAATTGTGTAATTTCATTTGTTACCTATATTAAGCTGTTCACAACATTACCTGTATTATTAAATTTACTAGCTGAGTGCCCGGCTTTTCCCAGGTATGTATTTATTCGAATCTTCTACCAGTCCCCCCCCTCGCACTCTGTCCATCTGCTCTTCTCCCTCTCTGTTTTTCTGCTCCTTCTCCCTCTCTCATCTATTCCTTACCCCCTCTAAGCCCATCTCCAAAACTGTTGTAAAAAGAGTTAGCAGCAAAGACGTAACAAATAAGTAATAAATTTAAATGTTGTGCCCGATACAGCAGTTTTACTGCACAATCACCAAAAATGTACCATGCAATAAACTTTTTTCCTTTCATCATTTTGCTGGGGTGATCAGAGAGAAAAAATTTCATAATGGTTTGAAACTGTGTGTGAAGTTCGTTGAAAGTCAGTCAGTGCTCTGTACAAATAGTCTGAGAATTTGCACACCATGGTCTACACTTCTTTTTCCACTACCATCCCCATCCTCTTGATAGGTAGATTATTATTAACCTTAGGAGCAGATATGGAACCCTGTGCGTTTGTCCAGAGGTCATGAACCTGCTGAGGGATATTAGGCTGGGAATTTAATTAGTTTTGCAAAGGTCTCAGTTTACAGCAACACACGCATAAACTCGGTTAAACACATTCTGTTTTATAGTCAAAGTGGCAAATAGGACTAGATTTTTTAAAAATCTTTTCAGACTGACGGTCAGAGTAGGGAATGTCAAGATAGGAATAAAACCAGATGGCTCACATGATTACTTGGTTTCAATAAGTAGCAGAAATCTGTGTCCACAAGTACTTAGAATTAAATTTTAAATTATTGTTTTCAGTAGGTGTGTGACCTGACATATGAAGTTTTGCCAATTAAGACTGATTTTTGTAAAGTTTTTGAGTATGACACAGCCAAAACACCACAGCTCTAAGTGAGATGAGGCAAAGCAAAAAATAACTGAATATCAGTAGCTACATAGGAAGGTGTACCTCACAAATTATTCTCTCTCACAATCCCTCCACAGAAGAAAAGAGAATTAAATATTATTGTACATTCTTAGCTTGGGTGAAGATAATCTCTTGACTAATTACTGCTTACAAGAAAAACTCTGCATTTTTAAGATGATAAATTCAAACATACAGGAAATGAAGTTCCTGTATTGAGTTAATAAATCCAGATGTCCAAATGACGAAGTTTATATCTGGGCTTACAGCCTTGCTTGTTATTTATGTGGATCAGAAGAGCGATGTCTGTATACTTTGTGTCACTATGCAGTAGTTGGGAATTGTAACCATCAAACTGAAATACTATTGGCTTTCAGAGCAACAAACACAGATTTAAAACTTTGACATATGAACCCTTTTCCTGCTATACATGTGCTATCTGCTTTCCGTGGTGAAATACAGCGTTCTGGCCGATATTAAATACTTATCACCCAATTTTTCGGAAACTATTACATGAAAAGAACTGATTTTTGCACATTTTACTGCCTGATATCTTCATTTGATAAATAACTCAATTACTTTTTATTATGCATCGTACATTTTGTGCTGCATTCAAATTAAGTAAAACAATGCATGAAATTTTAGTCTTTGCAGAGGTAAAACCACATTTCATACGGTTGATTTTAGCTCATACATTGCACCAAATGAAATGTAGGTAAGATACCAAAATTTCACTTCAAATTGGAAGCAGAACGATAGGTCATTTTCTTCTTGAGTTATTGTGCTTTATTTCTGAAGGACGGTTGCACATGACATGCCCATTCATGTACTTGTGCATCATGAATCATGTGGTCATAACAATCGTCATATCTCATAAACCCAAACATTACAGACATTCTCCTACAAAACTTGTAGGACTAGCACTTTTAGAAGAAAGGGACAGCAGACAGGCTTCAGCCACACCACAGGAGAAACAATGTTTTTCTGCAAATGATAGCATGCAATGAGGCACATACGTTGTGCAATAAATACACCAAACCTTTATTCGCAGACATAGGGAAGTAACTCATCCACATCAGTGCATGTTTCTGTATACAGCTTAGGATGCACGCAGATGTTCACTGCACTGTAGGAAAACGCAAGTGGCACATCTATACATGGCCACCACACTTGGGGAATGGTGTAGCAGGATGCATACACACACCTACAACAGCATAAGGGTAAAATCTGTGTGTGCCATACTGGGACTTGAACCTGGGAACTTTGCCTTATGTGGGCAAATGCTGTGTCAACTGAGCTATTGAAGCATGACTCAAGACCTAGCTTCACAGCTTTTGCTTCTGCTAGTATATTGCTTCTGGTAACTGTTTCTCATGTAGCATACACTGGAATCTAATCCATATAGGTTTCATTTTTGTACAGCTTTTTTAAATGGACTTTACAAACATTCCAGGTGATTTTTTTGCAACCTAATGGAAGGTGAAGCACTTCTAGAAGAAAGGACATAGCAAACATCGCTTAGCCACAGCATGTGAGATTGTTTCAAGGATGAATTTTCCCTATGCAAATGAAGCAAAGCTGTGCTTGGATAGTTCAGTCAGTACAGCAGTTGCTGTGGAAGGGAAGTTGCCTTATCTACTTGTCATTCTTTTTGTTTTATTTATGAGAAGGTATTTTCCTGCACACATTTTTACTGCTAGAAATTGTTTTTGTTTAAGGGCTGGCTGTCATTGGCTCCTTCACCAGACTGAGTCTTCTGTTTCACTAGTTAATGTGTAACATGAATGTATGAAGAGGTAATTTCTTGCAACAGGGAGCAGCTTCGCATCTTCATTCACCTGTGTCTGTCAACACCACACTTGACGGATTTCACTGGGCATGCAGTAACAGTCCAAAGAGGGACTCACTGAGTATGTTGCAAGCAAATGGACTGAAACTAGCATTGGTGTGTCTAAATGTGCCACACTGAGCCGCAAATAGAGTACTGCACTACACAGCAGGCTGTTATAACCATAACACTTCTTTAATTCTCATGTTAATATTGTAACAGCCTATTTGGGGCCTTCATTATCAAGCAATCTCTAACTAAAGTAAGAGCAAATTGTGCTACCTGCATAGAAACGGCTCCACGCTCAATTCATTGAATCTTCCACTCTCCTTGTATGCATACTGCAAACTGTGAAAGCTTGCATGAAACATTTTTGGCTCTCATTGACAAATCACTCTCAGAGACCATGCTCTAACATTATGAACAGATAATACTTTTTGATTTGGTTGTTTCACAGGCAAAGATTTAATAGAATATCATGTATTCTACTCATTACTTGCAGCATTTGTGTTATTTTCTACACGTTCTGATAACTGTTTCTCATGTGTATTCTACACATTACTTGCAGCATTTGTGTTATTTTCTACATGTTCTGATAACTGTTTGTCATGTAGCATACACTGGTATCTAATGTGCATAGGTTTAATTTTCTCATAGCTTCTTTAGACTGCCTTTCAAATCATGCCACTTAACATTAGTTGTATCCTATGGAATCTGTCTGTGGGTGTTCACGTATTCCACTCAGTGGTCTGTTTCTGTCCCTTCATCTGTTTTCTTGCGTGTTGAGTGTAATGCCAACACGAACATTCTTAAACCAAATCTTTTAATCGTATAATAAAAAATAGTATTATGTGCTCTTTATGCCCATGGTGTAACCACTGGTACAGCTCTGTCACAAAACATCGTGTATGATAAATAAGCTTTTGAGTTTGTAGTACACATGAAACAGGAGAGGTGAGACGGGAGGGGAGGGGTGGGGGTGGGGAAGAGAGGGGAGGGGGCAGGGGGAGGGTGGGGAAGAGAGGGGAGGGGGTGGGGGTGGGGAAGAGATGGGTGGGGGCAGGGGGAGGGTGCGGAAGAGAGGGGAGGGGGAGGGGGGAGGGTGGGGAAGAGAGGGGAGGGGGAGGGGGGAGGGTGGGGAAGAGAGGGGAGAGGGGAGGGGGGAGGGGGAGGGGGAGGGTGGGGAAGAGAGGGGAGGGGGAGGGTGGGGAAGAGAGGGGAGGGGGAGGGTGGGGAAGAGAGGGGAGGGGGGAGGGGCAGGGTGGGGAAGAGAAGGGAGGGGCAGGGGCTGAAGGAAAGAAATTGTCATTGCTAAAGAAGTGTCCCCTCTTCTTAATTTATGATGATGAGGGTGCATTCTGTGCACCAGAAACTTGTTCCTAATTACACTTTAGCACCTTACCTTAGCTACACAGATGAGAAAGAACCCATCCATCCATTCCTTTTAGTACTTTGACCCTATCAACTCAGCAGCTACCAGCATTGTGTTTAAGGTTCAGGTTGTGCTGCACAACTGTGAGGTGGTTAGGGCCTGGACATGAATCAGATGGGCTGCGGAAATGTGTTAACTCTGATAGCAGAATTAAGACTTGGAAACATAATGGAAAATATATGGTAAAAGCTACAACTATTATCATCTACATAGCGAATTATCTGGCTTAACCATCACCTTGGCAATGAGAGAGCAGGAAACACTATAGCGGCTTGAAAGCTCAGTGGTAACAGTCACCTTCTGAAGTTTAGGCTGCAATAGCTACTGGTTCTAGTCTGGCTGGAGGATTTGTAGACTCAATCACCCTTTTTCCTCTTTTTTAGCTGAACTGCATGCAGTCAGAATGAAAATCTGCAAGGAAATCTTAAGACAATACTTGAAATCTTTCAACCTTTTTATCCCATAGGTGTGAAGGTGAGAAACTTAATAAAATCACTAAATTACAGATATGTTTATAAAATATTTTTCTGTTTCAGCAACAAAAATTTAATTTTTTCCTGCACAGATTGAGTAGTTGTTGGGTGGCATTGAATAATTTGTTAAATAGGTAGACGACAATTTCCTTTGTAGCAGATGGAGACATTGTGGGGATGATGAATGCTCACACACTCACCACATGCTGAACCACATAGCCTATGGATAGAATCGTGTTCCTGAAAATAATGTAATGTTTTGTTATGTGAACATCATTCTCCATTTTAGCTGAAACCTTAACCAAGTCCAAGAGCTTGGAGACTATTATATAGATAGAATAATGTATTCTAGATATTTCCTGGTAACATCAACCTGTCTCCCTGTACTAATACTCATCATCTTTTGCTTAACTGAAAAATTGATTGCACAAATCAGAATGACAAACAGGTATCTAGACTGAGTGACCTCACAGTTGGAATCACCATGGAAGAACCTGACAGATAACACTGAGAAGTCAAAAAATGGTTTTAGAAGTTACGAAAGTGGAATAGATAAAACATTAGATACCAAATTAAGTTCATTGTGTCCTTTAGTTTTTCTATGTTTATTTGCCCTAAATGATGAACAAACATATGAGTTCTAAACTTCTCTTTCTTTTACAGCTTGTTGTCACAGTTAACTACAAGGTAGACAGAAGAAAGATGCTCCAAAGAAAGACTTCAAAAATAACAGGTGCAATAAAAATTATTCATGGTTAAAAAAATGAGATCTGGCAAAATTCACAGACAATTTCAGAAATAATGCAAAGCAATGTTTAATCATCTTTGAGTACTACAACTAAAAAAAATGAAATATTACTTAATTGCTGCAAAAATAAGCGAACATCAGCATGGATTACCAAAACAAGAAAACAACAAGAAGGAAACAAGCAAGAATTAGGAAAAAGCAGAAAAAATAAAATACTAAATTTTGAAGACTTTGAAGGCAGAGGAAATTAGAAATCTGAACGATGGACAGAAGAAATGGTAAAAAACACATTTGAATTACCTTAACAGTGAACTTTTTCATCACAGGACAATCTTTTCCAAAAACAATGTTGGCATAATTTATCTTCCACTGTTCATCAGTAAAATCCATGCCATCTTCTGTTGCCACACTTGGCCCTGTAAAAATTGTGAAAATATTTATATATCTTTGAAAACCTTGAGTCTAAATAATTATCACAAATAGTGAGCAATAAAAACACTACCACATTTAAACACTTGTGTTAGTATTAATTTTGTTTTTGTGGAAGTTAACTATAAACAGAAAGATAATTCTAAGTGAAGAGTGCTCTATCTAAAGGAAAGTAAACATGCAAAACAATATATACTGATGACCCGAAACATTATGACCACCTGCTTAATAGCTTGTTTGTCTGTCTTTGGAATGAAATACATCTGTGTATCAGGGCTCTGACAGTTTGTTGGTTGGTTTGTGGAGGTATTTGGCATTACGAGTCTATGCACAGCTGATTTAATTCCTGTAAATATCGGGCCACTTATTTGTGTACACAGTGATGGAGCCCAATAGTGACACAGATGGCTTCCATAGGATTGACATCAGGTGAATTTGGCCACCAAGACATCTAAGTGAGTTCAGTGTAATGCTCCTCACCCCACTGCAGCACAGTTGTGGCTCCGAGACATGGACAATTATATTGCTGAAAGATGTCATCGCCGTCGGGGAATACATCAAGCACGAAGGGGTGCAGGTGATTCACACAGCTGTCAGCGTGTCTTCAATTACTACCATAGGTCCCATGCAAGTGCAGGAGAATGTCTCCCATAGCATAATACTGCTCCTATTAGATTGTGGCTGTGGTGTGCTGCAAGTTTTGAGCTGCTGTTCACCTCAATGACGGATTTGTGGAGATGACCATCAATGTAGCAAAAATGTGATCCACCTGACGAGCCAACAGATTTCCATTGATCGATGGTCGAATCCCGATGGTCTCGCACCCACTGCTATCTCAGCTGATGTTGTTGGGTCAATATATGAACATGTAGGGTTGGTCTGCTGCAGAGCTCCACGCCCAATCATATAGAATGAACAGTGGGCTCCAAAACACTAATGCATGCACTAGCACTGTGCCCTTTTGGCAGAGAAGCCACAGATAGAAGCCACAGATCACCACCCATCGTACTCTACAGAGCAAACAAACCTTCGAACCCCACGTTCTGTGAAGAGTAGTGGTCATCCAACCATTTAGCGCCTAGTGGTAGTTTCACCTTTCCGAAGACGTTCACAACAGTAGCCCATGGGAATTCGACCACCTTCATTTTCGAGATACCGTTTCACAGGTTCTGCATAATAATAATCTGCCCTTTGTCAAAGTCTCTTATCTCAATGGATTTCCCCATTTGCAGCCCATATCTTTACTAGGGTGATCCCCCATCTGTGACTGCTCCGTTTACATACTTTTGTTACTGGGGCCCGTGCCCTCAACGCCACCAGGCGGCATCCAAAGTCGTGGTGGATGGTGGTCATAATGTTTTGGCTTATCAGTGTATACCAGAAACATTAAAGATGAATAATTTAAGATTAAAGGTAGCAACTCACCAAACAGATATCCTGAGTCATTGATACACACACAGACAAGACTGAAAACTTTGATAGTTTTCGGATGACATTGGAAACTGCTGTGTTCATGCAGTGTACAATAATGAAGACATGGAGGACTGAATTGGGATGGGTAATTGAAGAGAGGAAGGGGAGACGGGGAAGCTGTGTGGGTGCACAATTAGTGGCATAAAGTGTTGATACCAGTTCTGCTACAATTCTTACACAACTTTAACGTGCACATGACCATCAATCAACTGTCCTGAATGAATGGCCGCTGCCAAACTGTGGCCATCAGCAGAGTTGACTACCCAGTTCAGAGCATGCTGCTGTGCCCAACATGCTTCATTTCAATGGCAGTCTCACAACCCATGCCATATGGATCCTCCATAATATTTTGAACTTATGCATGTGTGATTTTAGAAGTAACTTTTTAATATTGAAGAGTAAAGTGCATAAATTGACTACAAATGTAGTGGTATCCTATACATAAGAGCATTATTACCTGAAATATGGGTCTATGTGGGTGTAATTGTAATCAACTTCTAACAAAGTTTTCAGTGACAATAACAATAGATTTTAACAAATCCGTAATGACTTCATGTGGCAAACAGGAACAGCGAAAAATATATATATTTTACAACGAAGTCCATTGACTTTCTGTACATGCGTTTTTATACATATTGCTGAGCAGAAGTTCTGTTCTCAGGAAACTCTGAAACACTGACAACGGAGTTCTTGCTTCAAAATGTGTGTTGGAAATAAAATCCTGAAAATCTGTCATTTATGAAACTACAAAGGAAAGATTAACTGATGAGGGTGTTTCAACATATGAAGTTACAAGAGCTGAAAGAAAAGTTAAAAAAAAAATTATGCGATCTGTGGCTTTCTTAGCATATATGCTGCTTCCATGGTTCTTGGGATTGATGTGGGATCCACTCATGGAAAGTTCATGATATTTTCGCAAATAAGTGTCCCACCCTCACCAGATGAATGGAGAGGTTTGTATGGGTGCACGACGGCAGGGTCTTCAGTGCCTGATCAAAACCAGATTGAGATGGGTGTCAAGAAAATACCCAGAACAGGAAGATAAAACAGAACATAAAACACAGGTAACAAAGGTCAGAAAACTATGTGCGTACCCACACCGAAGCATGGGACGAAGCATGGCGTCAGCAGTAAAACATGGACTACACAGGAACTAAACTAAAACCTCCAGCCTAAAAGTTTTGGCAAGAGTGCAGACACATCGCAAAATTTTAAAACTCTAGATACACTCGTCTCATCATCAGCTAAAATAGAGTGCAGATCCCCTCAAATTTTTGCTTCTGCCCTTGCAACACGGTATAAAATGCATTCTGTTAAAATATGGCAGACAGAGGTGTGCACACCACAAGCATCACAAACTGAGGGGGGGGGGGGGGGGAGGTTTCTCCAGCTGTAATATAAAGCTATGTGTGAGAGGACAGTGCCCCATCTGAAGACACGCGAGGGTCACTTCATTCTGCCTGAGCAACCGGCAGGAGGAACGCCACAGCTGAGTTGTTGACTTCACCAACCGCAGCTTATTGGCCGTCACCGCCAGCCATTCTTCCTCCCACAATTGCATGCACTTCCTGTGGAGTGCAGAAATGACAGACTGCAAGGGAATAGGATGCTGTGCCACATCCTGCTCTCTGAAGGCTTCCTTGGCAGCCCAATTGGCCTGTTCATTGCCCCATATTCCGACCTGGCACCCTGCAGAATGACACCTGCTTACCCCACCATTGGAGCAAGTACAGTTGGTCAGATATCAGCTATATCAGCTATATCAGCTGGACCAACTACTCAGCTGAGTACAGATTCTGCAGCGATTGTAAGGCACTAAGGGAATCTGAGCAGATGAGAAACCGATTGCCCCAAATACGCTTCATCTGCTTCAGTGCCTTCAGGATCACGTGGAGGTCCGCTGCGAAAATGATATATTCATCGGGCTGGCGAATCCTGGTGACGTGATCAGGGAACACTACAGAACAGCCAAGGAAATTCCCTTGTTTGGAGTCATCAGTGCAAACGCCGGTAAAACTGTGATGCACATCTAAAATGTTAAAAAACAGAGATTGGAATGTAAAATCTGGCGTACTATCTTTCTTAAAATTAGTCAAATCTAAAGAAAGTCTGGGTCTCTGGAGGAGCCAAGGTGAAAATCTTCTCCAACCTTTACGTAAAACATTAAGACCAGCCATATCCATCAAAGAAAGGCAACCCTGTGCGTGAATCCCATAGGGCCTTGTTGCTTGTTGCCGGTAATGAAAAAGCCACGCAGAGGGAGCTGAGCAACGGTATGGTATGCAGGTGTGTATGGTGTGGACATAGTTTTATACGCCTGGCACACCATAAGTAGCCGTCACCGCATATGAAGTGGCAGTTCACCAGCCTCTGCACAGAGGCTTGGTATGGGGCTTGTTCTGAATGCCTCAGTGTCCAACCTAATCCCTTCATGGTGTACAATGTCCAACATCTTTAAATAAGAAGGTCTTGCAGACCCATACACCGTGCACCCATAATTGAGCCAAGATCGCACAAAAGCCCTGTAAGGCTGGAGCAGGCAAGTCCTGTCTGCTCCTCATGTACTGTGGTTAAAACATTTTAAAATACTTAAAGCCTTAATAAGTGACCATTGTTTCAGGTCTCTAAGATGTGGTAACTACGTAAGCTTCAAGTCAAAAATGAGCCACAGAAATCTGTGTCTTTAAAAGTAAGGACAGTGCCACTCATCCTCAATTCAGGAAAGGTTAAAATTGAACGAGAACGGTGAAAAAGAACACACACGACTTCTCGGTGGAAAACTTAAAATCAATCTTCTGAGCCCATTCACCCAAACGTCTAAGAGTAAGTTGCAACTGACGCATTGTTGTGAGGCTTGAAGAAGTGCAAAACACAGAGAAGTCATCCATGAACAAGGAACACTGGACAGGACTTTTCACTATGGACGTCATGCTATTAATAGCTATGGCAAAGACAGTCACACTTAAAACACTACCTTGAGGGACACCGTTCTCCTGCTCAAAGCAATCAGACAGGATGACACCAACTCTGTATCTAAAATATCGTGGTGAGAGGAAGGACTGAATAAAAATGGGAAGACAACCATGAAAACCCCATTCGTGAAGCTGCTCCAGGACGAGACGCCTCCAAGTGGTACCATAGGCCTTCTTGATGTCAATAAATACACCTAGAAGGTGATGACAGCGTAAGAAAGCTTGATGTATAGCTGCCTCCAGGAGCGCAAGGTTATCAAAGGTGGAACGAAACCTCCTGAACCCACACTGAAAGCGACTAAGGAGCTACCAGGATTCTAAGATCCAGACAAGGCGGTGGTTAACCATCCACTTCAAGACCTTTCCCATGCAACTAGTGAAGGCAACACTACATTAACTACTTGGCATGTGCGGTCTTTCCCAGGTTTCAAAAGAGGAATTAAAACTGCCTCACGCCATGAGTCAAAAAGCGACTTGACTCCCAAAGGGCATTTAAAAGTGCGAAGAGGATATCTTTGTTGTGTCTTGAGAGGTACCACAGCACACTGTAATGGGTCCTGTCGTGGACCAGGGTATGTGTCACGAGCTGCAGACAATGCAGAATCCAGCTCCCACATGAAGAATGGGCAGTTGTAAACTTCATTAGAGGTGGACTGGAAGGCTAAACTTCACCTCTCAGCAACCACTCTATGGCGCTGGAAATCCGGATCCTGACTGGCTGCTGCAGTAACTGTGGCAAAATACGCTGTCATAGTCTGGGCAATGTCTCATGTATCCGTGTGGAGAGTGCCTCTATTCATTACAGCAGCCATGGGGCACCTCCCTCCTCTTCCAGAAATCCTCCTGATGGTCTCCCACACAATGGAACTTTTAGTGGAACGATTAATGGTGTTCAAAAACTGTTTCCACGACCTCTTCTTGCTCTCTCGAATAATTCAGTGATATTTAGCCCTCACCACCCAAAAGGCTGCAAGTTTCTCAGCAGTTGGCCGACACTGGAACCTACACAGAGGCGCACGCCTGGTCCTGGTTGCAGAGTGGCATACGGAACTCCACCAAGGGACAGGTTGCCTCTTCTGGTGGCCCATGGACTGTGGAATGAATGCTGCAGCGGTGTAGTGGACCAGTTTGGTAATATGATCCACCCATGCCAGAGTTCGAATTGGGCCAACTGGTTATAAAGTGTCCAGTCAGCTCTACTGAGCACCCATTGTGGTGGTTTTCTTTCGGGGCCAACACCATCTGGCAGGTGAATACAAATTGGGAGGTGATCACTTTCGTGCAAGTCACTGACCACTTCCCATTGAGAATTGTGGGTAAGAGCTGGAGAACAAAGTGAGAGATCAATGGCAGATAACGACCCTGTCGCTTTGCAGAAGTGAGTGCTCTGTCCCGCATTTAGCAAGTACGCATAGGATGACAGGAGAAGCCTCTCAATTGCTCTACCCCTGGGACAGGTAATGGAAGAGCCCCAAAGCACATTGTGGGCATTAAAATCACCACAGATGATGAATAGCTTGGGGAGCTGTGTAATAAGGTCAGTGAGGGCCTTTTCATCAAGTACATCATGTGCAGGCAAGTAAAGGGAACATATAGTCAATGGATGACGCATGTGCATGGACACAGCAATAGCTTGTAAAGTTGATGTAAGTGAGAGAGGTGAGGAGTGGCAGTCCACCCTGATGAACACATCTATGCCTCCTCTAGCTCTCTCTCCACACAGGTCGCTCCTTTTTGTGGAGTGTAGACCCTCGGAGCGTAGAGGAGTATGAGGGATGGAAATAAGTCTCCTGGAGACACATGCACAGGGTCTACCCTGAGAGGGTAGATGAAGTTCCTCCACATGTGTCCTGAACCTCTGCAAGTTCCACTGAAATATGGGAGCAATCTATGATGGGGGTAGCACCTTCATCCTGTCTTTCCAACAGGGTGAGGAGGCTGCAGCAGGTGGAGGGGCACTCGTGGGGCAAGATGATTGCCCCACACATACGTCGTACTCCATCAGCTCTGTGGAAGAGTCAGATGAAGCATCAAGTAAAATGACATCAGCATGGTCAGGCCACGTGATTTGACCTGCTGCGACTGCTTTATAGGAGCTTTTTGCAGTTTTCTGGGCTTTGGTGGAGCCGATGTGGGAGTGGTAATAGCCATCTGAACAGCCTCAGCTGTTGGAGGCACCAGGGTCTGGCCCAAGTTGGCCACTGTACCTCTGTCTGCTGTTCAAGTAGAGGCTACAGGCTCTGAAACACTTGCTGCCTTCCAAGTGCACTGCCATCTGTAGGTATTACTGCCAACACTATCCACCTCCGTCTGTGTAGAGGCATTTGCTTTTTCAATGGGCTTCTGAACATTGACGCAAAAGATGTAGCACATGTGGGAGGCTGCATCGACTTGCAATCTTTATGGCCTCACCACAGGGGATATGCTTTGTTGTTTTTATATCCTGGACTTTGCATTCCTCTAAAACGATTCGGCAGTCCCTACTCCAAACAGGGTGGTTTCCAGAGCAATTGATACATTTGGCTGGAGACGAGCAACCAACTCCTTCATGAGTGGCCTTGCCGCAGTTGCCATAGTCGCTTCGCCTTTACACCCTAAAATGTTATGTCCAAAACACTGGCATTTAAAACAGAGCATTGGGGTTGGGAAATAAGGCCTCACACTAAGGCGAAGGAAGCGAGCCTTAACATGCTCAGGAAGTTTTGTGCTACTGAAGGTCAGAATAAAGGAGTTGGATATGATAAGATTGCCATCAATCCTCTTTATGATATATTGCACATCAACTATACCTTCTGGAGCCCACTCACGTTGCAGTTCCTCCTTGGAAATGTCGACTAGATCCCAGCATGTCAGAACACCTTTGCTATAATTCAAGGTGCTCTGCAGTTCAGTGTCTATGACATATTTCCCAAGGCACTTAGCAGCTTGGAGGTCAGCTGCCTGCTGGGAATTGGAAGTTTCTACTAGCAAGGTCCCATTGCGCAAGCACTTCATCGATTTTAAGGATCCACAGATTCCCTCCAAACCCTTTTGTATACAGAAGGGCGAAACCTTCTCGAAACTACCCTCCTTCCGTTTCACTATGAGAAACACATTCTGAGGACCAGAATGCATTCTGTTACTAACAACTGGACTCGTCAAGGAAGCGCCAGAGTCAGGGGACTGACTACACAAGCCCTCTTCATAGACTGGATGTTACAACCTTCCAGTGGCCCACCGTTTCCACTGGGAGAAGGAAAAGATGATTTTGGAGGATCCATTTCAGTCCCACAAGCAGCTAGGGAAGTAAGGGTCCACTCAGACAGAGTCCCACGTGCCTGAGTAAGCCTTATACAACTGAGGTGCGTCAGGTTCCCCAGAGGTTGCCTGCTAACGACTGTTCCACCTTAACAGCCATGCATCTCATCAGCATGCAGCACACCTTGAGATTGAGATTTTTTTTTTATAGAGGTTTATTCCATCCTCGTGATCTGGGCAGTCAAGCCGAGATCCCCATTCCCTGAGACAAACAATGTTCCACGGCTGTGCCACACAGTGGTCACTGAAGCAGGCCCAGAGCTTACGGTGATGGGGGACTGGCGGTACTTACCAGTCCCCAGCTCAGGAACCCCAGGGTCGCCAAGCCCGTATCCAGTGAATGATGAATGCCGAGCCTCTTAGGGCTCCCACCCTCATCATGTGGTGCAGATGGAAATTTGGGTATTTATTCTATCAGCAGCACCTGATGATGGTAGAACGATTGTCTGCCGAAGTATTGTGGACTTTCTAAGATTGTATCTGGCAGCACACACGAAAACCATGGATACACAGAATTTTGTTTGTTACGTACCACAAAAACCAGATTGATAACTCTAGAGTAGCTTCCCATCTGTGCCTCCATTTAACAATTAATGCAATAAAAACTGGAACTTCCTGAAGAACTGGAATGGAGCCCGTATCATCCCAATTTTTAAGAAATTATGCAGACTGAATGTACAGAAATAATGGGCTGAACTGCCAATGTCAAGTTGTTTAACAATTACAGAATTAGATTTACTTTTATTTGTAATATCTATTTATTTACTATAAATTTCTTTGTAGCAACGCTTTTGGTTTCCAAAAGTACAGAGATCACCCCATTTACCCACATTGTTATGAAAAATATACAACGGGGATCTGGTTCATATTCTATTTCGTAACCTCTGGGTTGAGAACTTGAGTACTGACATGACCCACAATGCATTAATCAACGGGAAGATGCCAGAAGTGCAAGCTCTTTGGGGTATACTTCACTGATGTGTCGGAGTGTAACATTATTGACTTTTGACAGTTTGGAGAGGAGTGAGTAGCTCGCTATGGCACATGGACTATACTCCAAAAAGATAAGTGATATAAGATTTACATTGGCCATTCCTCAGCTTTAATGTACTGCAACGATTGCCCTACATCTGTATAGAAGTACTCTATTATGCTTGTACTATCATGAAAAAACACAGATGGCAGTACCTGTCACTCAAATTGGCAGGAGGAACACAGACAACATTTTGTGTAACTTTCCTTGTGGCATTTATGTTCCCCTCTTCGCCGTGTGCCTCAGAAGGCAACACATGAAGTACACTTGGTTGCTACATGCTGTGTATTTGTTTTCAAGATAGCCTTACACTACAGTACTGAAAAATAGAAAAGATTGATCTAATTCCCTATACGCTTAAAATAATAAATGAACTTCCAATTCATAGATGAGACCATTTACTGTTTGTGAAATTGAAAGACACTGGGAATGTATTTATTTGGTGATGAAACACAAAATGACTGCATCCAGAGTCAGAACATACAGTATTTAGAAATGATTAAGAAGATGAAATCTGCCCATATTTTGGATTATAACAAAGACAAGACTGCCGTGGACCACAGCAACCAGCTAATGGCTTACTTTCCTTCTGGGCGGAAGCTAATCAAGTAGTGAAGAAAACTTTTTTCACATTTTCATGACAATGATTATTAATTTCTTTTTACATAAGTAGTTTGGGCCTGTAAGCAAACACCTTCACGACTGATGAACAAAGGAGGCCTGGCAGAATTTATTTCCCCTCAAAGTAGTTCACCTGTAAATACACTGAGTGGGAGACATTTTCCTGAGTCGATTAAGGCAACAAAAATATCAAAATGGTCTACAGGAAATGTACAGTTTGTGCAAAATGAAGCAAGGCTAGATCTGTAAAAGTGGCAAGACAAGAAAAGATGCCAGGTGATTTCATGAAGAATGTGACGTTTACAAAAATGCTTTGAAATCATTAATACAGAGCAAAAAGCAAATAAGTAATTTTCAATGAAAAACTATGTTTTGAAACTTATTTTTAGCAACAACTAATTCTATCTCTAAAATTATAAAGAATGTAGCAACTAGTTGCGGGAAAATAATTTATTTATCTTGTCGCAAATCGATTTCAACTGATATCAGTCATCATCGGTACATTTTTCTAACGGATACATGCCATAAGTAGAAGTACTGTGCTTGGCAGATTTCTGTCATGAAGTCACTTCATGATAGATGATCACTTCATGATAGGAATCTGCCAAGGACAGTACTTCTACTTATGGCATGTATCAGTTAGAAAAATGTACCGATGATGACTGATATCAGTCGAAATCTATTTGCAACAAGATAAATAAATTATGTTTCCGCAGCTGGTTGCTACATTCTTTATAATTTTATATTCCACGGTCGCTGCACAGAAAGGGAACCTTATGGAGCCCAACATTCAAAAATTCTATCTCTATTTACGATACTTTAAAATATGATGCAAAAAACATTTCTGTTGTGAAAAAATACATTTTCATTTCAATACAAAAATATTGTCATTGATGTAAGTCAGTCTACATTTCTTTGCAGTAATTCATAGAAAGAAGATCCCGCTTTCAAATGAAATGAACAAAGTTCCGTGCAGTAGACCCCGTAACACAGAATTCAGAAAACTGGAAAAAAGCACAGTATCAGCCAGTTGAACTAGACTCTAGCATCCCAGTCCTCAAAATATTAAAGTGTATCACAAAGATATCATCTTTGCTTTTACAGTTAATGAACATATAAATGCTTACTACAATTTCAAATAGCCAAGATGGGAATGTCTTAATTCAGATTTTGTAAATACATATTTATTTTCATTTAACACTTTCATTAAGATCAGCTTGCCAATAACTTCATCATTAGAAAACAGGTCTGCACTGCATGAAGTGAAAAACTTTAAGAGGCACTCTATGGCTATTCCAGTGATCTGAATACTGGCACCCAAATTAAATGAAGTTTACTCATGACACACTAAATGCAAAATGGCAGTGGTGCCGTTCATTATGCCTATTTCAGGAATGGTCTAGGAAAGTTTTTTCAGACTATTAAAGAAATGAGCACTCCCATATTCAGTAACAATACAAAAGTTAAGAATCATAAGCAGAACTTATATCTGGTAATGAAATAATTTCATTTAAATACTGATTGAATATTCTTAAAATGACACAGTGTTGTCCTACACGACAAAGCACGCGTACACACGACAAAGCACGCGTACACACAACAGCTCTAATTAGTGAAAAACACTCTATGCTACACTGGCAGCCTCTTTAACAACTATCTTACACACTTTTTTAAAGTGGGCAGTAACCGTTGACCGCAGGTCAGTCAGCTGCCACCCTCCATTGGTGAAGCTCTGGGAGACTATCAAGTCACATATTTAGCTTTTTACGTTTGTTTTGTAATTTAATTCTTAAGGTAGTGGGACTGATAGGGTGCGCATGTGCTGTGTGCACATGCAGGAGGATCTGGCTTCAGTCCACGAGCAGATGAAGAGGCTTACAGCCACAGTCAGGCTTCAAGGTGTAGCAGTGGCGGAGAATCTGACAAGTTGCATGGGACACCTCACGTCACTTGTTTTGTCCACGGGCTCTGCTGCTGAGGCACCTAGCAGTGTTCCAATTATGGGAGATCTGTGCTCACCACAGACCGAGTTGCAGGTTGTAGCACGTTTGCGTTGCTTGTGGCACAAAGTCAATGAGGCGGTTTGCTGTCTGGCCTCGCCGATTCACCCTGTGAGTGGACAGTTGGCTGCTCCTTTGGCAGGGTCTGAGCAGGCACATGGGGGAAGGAGTCTACTAGTTATCTGGAGCTCCAACATTAGGCGCATTATAGAGCCCATTGTGGAAGCTGCATCCATGGCTGGAAAGAACGCCAATGTGCACTCACTATGTCTGCCACAGAGGCCTCATCTGTGATGTAGAGGAGGACCTGCTGGCGGCTATCGAGTATGCAGGGTACTGTTGCCTGCAGGTTGTACATCATGTTGGCACCAATAATGCCTGGCACTTGGGCTGCGAGGCCATCTTCAGGTCTTACATGCGGCTGGCAGAATTGGTGAAGATTGCTGGTCTCGTGCACAGGGTGTTAGCAGAGTTCACAAGTTGCAGCATCATTCCCAGAATTGATTGGGTTCATTGGTTGAGACCCTCCTCTCATTTCCGAACCAAAGGCTCCATCAATTCTGTGACAGTCTTGGCTGCAGGTGGTTTTTTTTTTTAAGGCAAGGCAGTAATTTGAGGGCCTCTGATGAACGTTCACCAGTCGATACACAGAGAGTGAAATCAGATCATGTACAAAGTACACACACTTCAACTGTCAAAATTTTAACAGTCAGCATCACATATGACATACAAAAGATTTAAACTATGCTGTAGAAGTAATATAACAGCTTCTTATGGAATCATGTCCCTTGGCTTTGTTAACTCTCAACCGAATTATTCCTTTTCAACCTAACTTAGACCTGCTGTGCAACAGTTCATGTTGTCACCACTAACTTTACTCGCAAAAATAGCACAAGTAATTTTGAATAAATATTGAAATCAACATTCTGTTTTATCAACAAATAGATTTACATGATGCTACGTATCCTGTCCTGTGATTGGTTGACGGGCAAATTGAGCATGTTTATATAGCTGAAGTGGTGTAATTAGTGGTTTTCATATTTACATACACCATGAGAAAATGCTGTTTCACTGATACATCACAATAAAGATTTCTCCAAAAGATAGAAACCACACTGAAGTTGGCAAAAACTAACCTCAAAATTGGCAACAAAATAAAGATTTTTTCCTGTCCCTAGTTACACATGATGATGGTCATATCACATTGTAGTGACACTGCTTGAGATGCACATGTCAGGGTCTCCCTTGAGATATGGAAAATGTTTTATGGCCTGAACGTTTGTCCAACATCAAATATCTGTGAGGGTGTTTAAAAGTAGTAGTTCGTGTAATAATCATATATGCAGATACCCTTCGTGAACACATCAAAAAATCTTGTTAAAGATTTTGACACTTTTTGGGGGTTTTAAAGGTGTAATTTTTCACCATCAAAAGGTTCTATGTACAAGTAAATGGTAAGAGGGGACATAGGGTACTTTCCTTAATGTCATCAATGCCTCGTAAATGCAGGCACAGAGAAAGGCAATGAAAAAGAATCCAATGGTATTGGATATTGTGAAATGCCAAAGCAGAACTATGAGGGAGTGCTGAAAAGTAATGCCTCTGATTTATTTATTTTTTATTTTTTGAGGAACAAAAAAAGCTTTTCAAATAAAATAAATGTTATTAGGATTCTACATGTTTATTCTTTGTGTCTAAATACTTATTTCTCAACATAGTTGCCCTGGTGACAAGCACATTTCTCCCAAAGAGAGATCTGTTTGCAAGTACCATCACTGTAGAATGTGACTTTTTGGACGGAGCTACAAACTCACCTCTGCTTGCATCGCTTCATCAAGACAAAGTGAAGTCCTCAAAATGTACTTTAAGTTTTGGAAACAGATGCATATGGATGGGGCTGAGTCAGGACTGTATGACGGATGGGTCTCCGACAGTGAGTTCAAGGTGTCAGATTGTTGTGAATGTCGCAATGTTTGTGTGTGATCTGACACTGTCATGCTGAAGGAGAGTGTTATCCATGTGTGGACAAACTCTAGGACTTTGTCTTCTTTAGGGCCAGCGGAGTAAACATAGTGTCGTAAGAGTGGAAGTGTCAAACTGCTATCAATTCTTAATTAACATTTTATATTCAACATCTTGACATCATTTATGATCTTATTAAAGCAATTACAGTTACAAAATATCCACTAACCATGCAATATGGATATCACTTCAATCTAGATGTATTTGAAAATGGTGATTAAGCCAAAACAGTGTGTCGTAAATAAAGATTACTTATTATAAGCAGCTATTTGGTGTATGTAATCTAATAATCTTGTCTTCGAATTTGGAACTATTATAATAACATTTGCTTTATTTAAAATGCTTTAAGAGTTTTTACACACAAAAAAAATTGGGAGCATGCCCTTGTAGAACCCTCATGTATGAGCACAAGCAAGCAACACTTTTCAGACCATCAGTGCAACCGATAACCAGTACTGTCACTCAGATATGAAAATC
Source organism: Schistocerca piceifrons (assembly GCF_021461385.2). Classification (NCBI taxonomy): domain Eukaryota; kingdom Metazoa; phylum Arthropoda; class Insecta; order Orthoptera; family Acrididae; genus Schistocerca; species Schistocerca piceifrons. The sequence goes on from NC_060149.1 coordinate 590,733,410, forward strand.
TGGTTGTCACACTAATAGCAATTACGCTTTCTTCTGTATGATTTTTGCTGTTCTGATCCAATTGTATAAGGGAATTTTTATAAGTTATACACAATCTGGCAACACTGAGGACTGAACAAACATGAAAATTACATGTATTTTAGTTAAAAGCTTGACAAAGAAGTGAGTATTTTCTTCCATCCACAGCAACCTATATTCCTTTTAATACATAGTGTAGCTGATCAGCTACAGACTTCATTTCTTCAATGTATCCTATACTGAGCAACATTTTCTAACAAATTTGTTATGTATCTAAGTGTATACACATTACTGCAGCTGTTAGTAGTTCTTCATAGCGATCATAGATGGCGGGATGAGCTGAAGCAGTTCGAAAATGAACAGTGTGGATGTACTGCCGCACATGTGTTTTGACAGACAGTTGAGACTTTGTTTGGTGTTTGTGCACTGATTTGTGGGTTTGAAAATTAATATTATTATGTTTTAACTTAAGTAGATATGGAGTAAACAGTTAATTCGAGTGTCTTTACAACAGATTTCAAATGAGGTCTGTTTTCATGTTTGTAGCTTATTAGCTACATTTTGCATTCACTGCATTTCAGGTACTGACTAAATACGTCTCGAAAGAGTGACAAAGAATTACTTATGGAGTGGTTAGAGACTCTACTAAGCAGTGAAGATTATCTTGAGTGTTTCTCTGAGAATTCCAGTCAAGATGAGACATACATTGCGCCAGAATCTGTTGGTAGTGATTGTGACAATAATGACTAAGAAATTCATGCAATTAGGACTGAAGATGTTTCTGGAACAAGACAATGTGATTTATAGCAAAGGAATTCCAAAAGATAAACAGTTAATTATTCCTGAACTACAGTCAAAATTTCATGGCAATATTTCATTACCCGAAGAAATAATAAACTTAGATCCTCCATACCAATTCTTTAAACACACATTTACATCTAAAATTTTCGATAGATACAGTGTGCAGTGTAATCCTGATAGACTAACATTTGTCCTGTGATGACACAGAAAAATTTATAGGCATCTGTCCCATAATGTCAACTGTTCATGTACCTAATATGAGGGATTACTGGGGAGGAGTTACTGGTAATCATCTGATTGCCAACAAAGACAGTGGATCAATATGAGAACATTCATAATTTTTTGCACTTCAATGCCAACAGTGCAATGACATCGAGGGGTGAAAAAGGTTATGATAGACTCTTCAAAATAAAAACCCATAATGGAGTTGATGAGATCTTGATTTCAAACCATCCCTGTTGAGGAGTGTTTTGTTGATGAACAGGTACGTTTAACAAAGGCTAAAAGTTATCTGAAACAATATATGCCAAACAAACCTCATGAATATGGATATAAATTATGTGTTATTAGGGGCATATCTGGTTATGACTATGATTTGAAGATTTTCACTGGAGACAAACATTCACCTGAAAAAAGAGTGACTGGGGAGGAAGACTTGGAAGCAAGTGCAAATGATGATTTTCGGCTCAGTAGGGTACTACCAAGAAATATAAACCACAAATTGTATTTTGACAATTATTAAACGAGTCTGCAACTGCTTATATGGTTACATAAATAAGGAATTTACTCACTTGGGGTAGTGAAAAGAAACAAGAGTGCCAGACTGCAAGCCTCCTTCTCAAGCCGAGCTGAAGAAAGGGGCGAGAGGGTACATCAGGAGAGCATGTCGCAATCGTGGATGGTGTAGAAGTATCAAATTTAGTGTGGAAAGATAAGAGTGTGATGTTGCTTTCTATACTTGGACGGGGGCGGGAGGGGGAGAGCGAAGGGGAGACGAAGAGTTGGGGAGGGGGAGACGAAGAGTTGGGGAGGGGGAGACGAAGAGTCAAGGGGCGGCAGCAAAAGGGGGCAGGGAGTGAGAGAGGGGGAGTGAGAGGGGGGAGTGAGAGGGGGGAGTGAGAGGGGGGAAGTGAGAGGGGGGAGTGAGAGGGGGGAGTGAGAGGGGGGAGTGAGAGGGGGGAGTGAGAGGGGGGGAGGGATGGATGGATGGATGGATGGATGGATGGATGGATGGGGGTGAAGGGTGAGACAGACGGGGATAAGGAGTTGGGTGAAGGGTGATGGGGGGGCGGGAGACGGTGGGGTAGGGTCGCTGGGGGGGAGCGAGGGCAAGAGAGGGGGGGCGCGGCGCGTAGGGGGGGGTGAGGCGCGGCGCGTAGGGGGGTGAGCGCGGCGCGTAGGGGGGGGTGAGCGCGGCGCGTAGGGGGGGTGAGCGCGGGGCGTAGGGGGGGGGGTGAGCGCGGGGCGTAGGGGGGAGTGAGCGCGGGGCGTAGGGGGGGGGGTGAGCGCGGGGCGTAGGGGGGGGGGGTGAGCGCGGAGCGTAGGGGGGGGGGGCGAGCGGGCCGTAGGGGGGGGGGGGCGGAGCGGGGCGTAGGGGGGGGGCGGAGCGGGGCGTAGGGGGGGGGGGGGGCGGAGCGGGGCGTAGGGGGGGCGGAGCGGGGCGTAGGGGGGGCGGAGCGGGGCGTAGGGGGCGGAGCGGGGCGTAGGGGGGCGGAGCGGGGCGTAGGGGGCGGGGGGGCGGAGCGGGGCGTAGGGGGGGGGGCGGAGCGGGGCGTAGGGGGGGGGGGCGGAGCGGGGCGTAGGGGGGGGGGGGCGGAGCGGGCGTAGGGGGGTGCGGAGCGGGGCGTAGGGGGGGGGGGGGGAGTGGGGCGTGGGGGGGGGGGGGTGAGCGGGTCGTAGGGGGGTGAGCGGGCGTGGGGGGGGGGGGGTGAGCGGGGCGTAGGGGGGGGTGAGCGGGGCGTAGGGGGGGGCGTAGGGGGGGTGAGCGGGGCATGGGGGGGGGCGTAGAGGGGGCGCGGGGGGGTGCAGGGGGGAGAGTGGGGGCGCGGGGGGGTGCAGGGGGGGAGAGGGGGGCGCGGGGCGTAGGGGGGGCCGCATCGGGGGAGAGGGGGGGCCGCAGGGGGGGAGAGGGGGGCCGCAGGGGGGGAGAGGGGGGCCGCAGGGGGGGAGAGGGGGGGCGCGGGGCGTAGGGGGGGCCGCATCGGGGGAGAGGGGGGCCGCAGGGGGGGAGAGGGGGGCCGCAGGGGGGGGAGAGGGGGCCGCGGGGGGGGGGGGGAGAGGGGGCCGCGGGGGGGGGGGGGAGGGGGGCCGCAGGGGGGGGGGGAGAGGGGGCCGCAGGTGGGGGGAGAGGGGGCCGCAGGTGGGGGGAGAGGGGGCCGCAGGGGGGGGGGAGAGGGGGCCGCAGGGGGGGGGGGAGAGGGGGCCGCAGGGGGGGGGGGGAGAGGGGGCCGCAGGGGGGGGGAGAGGGGGCCGCAGGGGGGGGGAGAGGGGGCCGCAGGGGGGGGGAGAGGGGGCCGCAGGGGGGGGGGAGAGGGGGCCGCAGGGGGGGGGGGAGAGGGGGCCGCAGGGGGGGGGGGGGGGAGGGGGCCGCGGGGGGGGGGGAGAGGGGGCCGCAGGTGGGGGGAGAGGGGGCCGCAGGGGGGGGGGAGAGGGGGGCCGCAGGGGGGGGGAGAGGGGGCCGCAGGGGGGGGGGGAGAGGGGGGCCGCAGGGGGGGGGGAGAGGGGCCGCAGGTGGGGGGAGAGGGGGCCGCAGGGGGGGGGGGGAGAGGGGGCCGCAGGGGGGGGAGAGGGGGCCGCAGGGGGGGGAGAGGGGGCCGCAGGGGGGGGGGGGAGAGGGGGCCGCAGGGGGGGGGGAGAGGGGGCCGCAGGGGGGGGGAGAGGGGGCCGCAGGGGGGGGGGGAGAGGGGGCCGCAGGGGGGGGGGGAGAGGGGGCCGCAGGGGGGGGGGAGAGGGGGCCGCAGGGGGGGGGGAGAGGGGGCCGCAGGGGGGGGAGAGGGGGCCGCAGGGGGGGGGAGAGGGGGCCGCAGGGGGGGGGAGAGGGGGCCGCAGGGGGGGGGAGAGGGGGCCGCAGGGGGGGGGAGAGGGGGGGCGCAGGGGGGGGGGAGAGGGGGCCGCAGGGGGGGGGAGAGGGGGCCGCAGGGGGGGGGGGAGAGGGGGCCGCAGGGGGGGGGGAGAGGGGGCCGCAGGGGGGGGGGGAGAGGGGGGCCGCAGGGGGGGGGGGGGGGAGAGGGGGGCCGCAGGGGGGGGGAGAGGGGGCCGCAGGGGGGGGGGGAGAGGGGGCCGCAGGGGGGGGGGGGGAGAGGGGGCCGCAGGGGGGGGGGAGAGGGGGCCGCAGGGGGGGGGAGAGGGGGCCGCAGGGGGGGGGGAGAGGGGGCCGCAGGGGGGGGGGGAGAGGGGGCCGCAGGGGGGGGGAGAGGGGGCCGCAGGGGGGGGGGGGAGAGGGGGGCCGCAGGGGGGGAGAGGGGGCCGCAGGGGGGGAGAGGGGGCCGCAGGGGGGGAGAGGGGGCCGCAGGGGGGGAGAGGGGGCCGCAGGGGGGGAGAGGGGGCCGCAGGGGGGGAGAGGGGCCGCAGGGGGGGAGAGGGGGCCGCAGGGGGGGAGAGGGGGCCGCAGGGGGGAGAGGGGGCCGCAGGGGGGAGAGGGGGCCGCAGGGGGGGAGAGGGGGCCGCAGGGGGGGAGAGGGGGCCGCAGGGGGGGAGAGGGGGCCGCAGGGGGGGAGAGGGGGCCGCAGGGGGGGAGAGGGGGCCGCAGGGGGGGAGAGGGGGCCGCAGGGGGGGAGAGGGGGCCGCAGGGGGGGAGAGGGGGCCGCAGGGGGGGAGAGGGGGCCGCAGGGGGGGAGAGGGGCCGCAGGGGGGGAGAGGGGGCCGCAGGGGGGAGAGGGGGCCGCAGGGGGGAGAGGGGGCCGCAGGGGGGGAGAGGGGCCGCAGGGGGGGAGAGGGGGCCGCAGGGGGGGAGAGGGGGCCGCAGGGGCGGAGAGGGGGCCGCAGGGGCGGAGAGGGGGCCGCAGGGGGGGAGAGGGGGGCGCAGGGGGGAGGGAGGGGGCGCAGGGGGGAGGGAGGGGGGCGCAGGGGGAGGGAGGGGGAGAGGGTGGAGGGAGGGGGGAGAGGGGGAGGGAGGGGGGAGAGGGGGGAAAGCGGGGCGCAGGGGGGGAGAGGGGGGAAATGGGGGCGCTGGGGGGAGAGGGGGGAAATGGGGGCGCTGGGGGGGGAGAGGGGGGAAATGGGGGCGCTGGGGGGGAGAGGGGGGAAATGGGGGCGCTGGGGGGGGAGAGGGGGGAAATGGGGGCGCTGGGGGGGAGAGGGGGGAAATGGGGGCGCAGGGGGGGGGAGAGGGGGGAAATGGGGGCGCAGGGGGGGGGGAGAGGGGGGAAATGGGGGCGCAGGGGGGGGGGAGAGGTGGGAGAGGGGGGGCGCAGGGGGGGAGAGGCGGGAAATGGGGGCGCAGGGGGGGAGAGGTGGGAGAGGGGGGGCGCAGGGGGGGGAGAGGCGGGAATGGGGGCGCAGGGGGGGAGAGGTGGGAGAGGGGGGCGCAGGGGGGGAGAGGTGGGAGAGGGGGGCGCCGGGGGGGAGAGGTGGGCGCAGGGGGGGAGAGGGGGGCGCAGGGGGGGAGAGGGGGCCGCAGGGGGGGGAGTACTGAATTCAGGTCAGTTGCAGAAAAGCCGATCTCCATAAGCAGTTTCCGTGTAGCCTGTTAGGCTAGCCTGTCGGCTAGTTCGTTGCCTGGGATTCTGATATGATCTGGGGTCCAGACAAACACCACCGAACGAATGGACCATTCCAGGGCATAGATGGACTCTTGGCTGATCGCTACTGAAGGATGATGAGGATAGCACTGGACGATAGCTTGTAGGCTGTAGTCAGTACACAGAAGGAATGACTCCCCAAGGCATAAACTGATGTGTTCAAGAGCACGAAAGGAGATGGTGATTCAGATGCGCAGGATAATAATCAACGTGTGCAGTGTATCTGGCCAGCAGTTGTTCACGCCCTGACTTGTAATGGAGGGACTCCGGCCTCCACCAGGATGCTGGTCTCCGGACTCGTCCTTAAAGCTCCTATCAGTGGTGCACTAGGTTGAGTAAATGCAACACTGATGGTGCCACCGAAACATAAACCAGACTCCCATAGTCAAGGCAGGATTGAACAGGGGCTCTGTAGAGCTGCAGCAGCGTAGAGCGATCTGCACCCCGTTTGGTGTTGCTAGGCAACAGAGGGCATTGGTGCGCTGCCAGCATTTCCGCTTCAGCAGTGTGGGGGAGATTCAATGGCGACAGCAGTGGTAAGTGTTCCAGTCCGCCTTGTTTGAAGCCCATTTGGGCAAGAGTCTGTGGACCTGACGCTGGGACAGTGACAGGAAGATGGGGAAGTGGTCACTATCACACAGGTCGTCATGTGCTCTCCACTGCATAGATGGGAGAAGTCCTGGGCTGCAAATTGATAAATAAATGGCCGAGTAACTACCATGAGCCATACTGAAATGTGTGTGGCGACCCCAGTATTTAAGAGGCAGAGGTCGAAGTGAGACAGTAAAGTTTCGACATCTCTGCCTCGGCCAGTAAGCACAGTGCCACCCCACAAGGGGTTATGGGTTTTAAAATCTCCCAAAAGTAGGAAAGGTTTAGGGAGTTGATCAATCAGTGCAGTTAATACATTCAGGGGTACTGCACCAACTGGAGGAAGATATACATTGCAGACAGTTATTTCCTGTGTTGTCCTTATTCTGAGAGCCACAGTTTGAAAAGCGGTTTGAAGGAGCACTGTTTCACTACAGACTGAGTTTAGGGCATAAATGCAAACTCCACCTGACACTCGATTATAGTCGCTACGAAACCTGTAGTATCACTTACAGCCGTGGAGGGCAGGGATCAGCATTGCCGAGAAACAGGCTGCCTGGACGGCAATGCAGAAAGCAGGTACAAAGCTTTACAGTTGCCATAGCACAGCCACGTGGTGGAAAAAAAAAGCCACAATTCCAGTGGAGAATGACATCGCTGCGACACTGGGAAAGCGTGGAAGATTCAATGATGCAGTTTACACCTCAGGGTCACCTGCTGCTACCAACCTATTGACCGAGCAGTCTATATCCATTGCTTGGTGGTCCAACGAGATCCACGTCCACAGCAGACACCAAAATCTCCACCTTATCCGTAGACGTAGAGCTTGTAGGTAGCAGTGGTGTGGGTGCCACCGCAAGCCGTTGGTCTTGGATACCTTCTTTTTGGATTTCTCTTGCTGCTCCTTGGGTTTCCCTGGTTGGGACGACTTCACTGATTCAGTCTCCGGGACTGAGGATGAGCATGAAGCCCTACGACCAGCTGCTTTTGGGCTCTTCAGCCACCAGCGGGTGTCATGTTTCCCACTAGCAGAAACCCGGGTTAAGGGAGTGAGCCAAGGGACCTGTTCCTAGCGAGAGGAGTCGAAGAAGACTTACGCTTCTCTGGCTCAGAAGTGGGGACTGATATCACCAATGGATGGGGGAGAGGGGCGGGCGGGTGTTGCTCCAGAAGTAGGTTGTGCGGGAGCAAGAGGGAGGGAAGTCCCTCCCACCATCAAGGGGGAGGTGGAGTCTTTTGGTTCTGAGACGCGACAGGAATGCAAGGAACTGATGGGGGCATCAACTGTTCTTGTAGCGGCAGTGAAAGAGGTGGTCACAGCCACAGGATGTAGGTGCTCAGATTTCCTCTTAGCCTCAGTGTAGGTCAGTCGGTTGAGGGACTTATATTCCAAGAGGGGAGAGTTGGGGGGGGGGGGAGAGAGGAGAGAGAGAGAGAGAGAGAGAGAGAGAGGAGAGAGAGAGAGAGAGAGAGAGAGAGAAATGGGGGGGGGGGGAGAGAGAGAGAGTTGGGGGGGAGGGAGAGAGAGAGAGAGAGAGAGAGAGAGAGAGAGAGAGAGAGAGAGAGAGAGAGAGAGAGAGAGAGAGTTGGGGGGAGAGAGAGAGAGAGAGAGAGAGAGAGAGAGAGAGAGAGAGAGAGAGAGAGAGAGAGAGAGAGAGAGAGAGAGAGAGAGAGA